>NW_027315945.1:38628577-38746077 GCF_026437365.1 Eucyclogobius newberryi | reverse complement strand
TGTGCCTAAGACACCGCACACCAAAGACTTCAACAGCCTCAGGCCGGTGGCTCTCATGTCCCACCTGATGAAGACACTGGAGCGGCTGGTCCTGGACCACCTCCGCTCCACCGTGAGCTCAGCCATGGACCCGCTGCAGTTTGCATATCGGTCTGGCATCGGAGTGGAGGACGCCGTCATCTCCCTGCTGCACCGCTCTCTCTCTCACCTAGAAAAGCCTGGCAGCTCAGTGAGGATTCTGTTCTTTGATCTTTCCAGCGCCTTCAACACCATCAGCTCCTGAGGGACAAGCTGGAGACGGCTGGTGTGGAGTACGACCTGGCTGAGTGGATCCTGGACTATCTCACAGACCGACCCCAGTTTGTGAGAGCCCGGGACTGTGTGTCTGACACTCGGACCTGCAGTGTGGGGGCGCCCCAGGGCACTGTCCTCACGCCCTTTCTCTTCACCCTCTACACTGCAGACTTCAGACATGACACGGACAGCTGTGTCCTGCAGAAGTTCTCTGACGATTCTGCCATCATCGGACTCATCACGGACGACGATGATGCGGAGTACAGAGGACTGGAGCAGGACTTTGTAGACTGGTGTCAGCGGAACCACCATCAACGCGGGGAAGACCAAGGAGATGGTGGTGGACTTCCGCAGACGCCACCCCACTGCCCCCTCACCAGTGAACATCCAGGGACGGGACATTGAGAGAGTGGACTCATACAAGTACCTGGGTGTTCATCTGAACCACAAACTGGACTGGACTCATAACACAGACGCACTGTACAGGAAGAGCCAGAGTCGGCTCTACCTCCTGAGGAGACTCAGGTCTTTTGGAGTGACAGGGCCACTCCTGAAGACCTTCTACGACTCTGTGGTGGCATCAGCTCTCCTGTAGGTGTGGTCTGCTGGAGCAGCAGCATCACAGAGAGGGAGAGGAAGAGTCATCAAGAAGTCCAGCTCCGTCCTGGGCTGCACTTTGGACTCGGTGCAGGAGGTGGGGGACAGAAGGGTCCGGGCTAGATTCACCGTCTGGTCCAACAGCTTTTTGAGGGTTGGATTTCCGAAATAGTCCTATTCCTGAACTGTGAGAGGGGTGGGGGAGGTGGGGGTGACCGGGGTCGGGATGGCAGAGGTGTCCGCAGTGGGGGAGGGGGTGTCAAATCTGCAGTAGAAAGAGATGAGTTGTCGGGCCAGTTTTCTGTCGTCAACAGAGGGAAGGGCTCTGGGCTTATAGTTTGTGAGAAGCCGGAGCCCATTCCACACAGAGGCGGGGTTGTGTTTTGAGAATTTAAGGACACCTGTTGCCCACAGTTAGATAAGAATGAGTAAAACCATTTCAAAATAAATGGACTGACATTTAGATCTCAGATAAGGTTGAAGATTATTAAACGCAGAGCTGAAATCTGCAAAAAGGCTAACGCTCAAGGTGTAAATCCAGTGTGTATAACAACAGAAAGACATTTGAAGCATGAGATTACAAGAGATTACTGAACAAGTGTATGTGTAATAATACAATAACAGTATGATAACAAGCAGGAAGAAAAGATGGTTTGAAAGAGGAGTCAAGGAAGCTATTTTTGTTAAAAAAGAAAGACCTTCTTTAAACAGAAATGGAGGGTTAAGATTCAACCTGCCTGTAGTCTACAATGCGATCTTGAACCCCTGGAGAGGTAGAGGACCAGGACATTTAGATGCTAATCAGGTCCTCAGGGTGGGTGAGCCAGGGTCTCACAAAGACCATTAAAGGGCTGAATAGGCATCTCGGTAGATACAATAGGTTAAGTTTTGGTTGAAACAAACAACAAACTCGTTCCACTTCAGGAAGGTTCCGCCCAATGGGCTGGACTTACCACAGAATAGTACAAATATCTGAGTTCTCGACCTAAATTCCCTATTGACAATGACTCTTGGATGAGAGTCGAAACGTGTAATTTTTTCTAACCGAGTCCAGATGACTAGAACTGAAGCTTATTCTACAATATGATAACAACTACAAACATACATATGATCCTAGAGCAAAAAGAAAGAGCTCCACAGTGCTGGCCAAAAAAGATGGGAAAAAGGATCCGAAAGTGCCAAAGGCTCACAGACTGAAGGCAGACTCCGGAGTGGCCAGATGTTCGTCAGTGAAGAGCGACTGGTCCATGGAAAAGCCTCCAGAATTCCATCTTCAACCTCCTCCAAACACTTTGTACGTTGGTGGCTTTTCTTAGACCTTGAAACCTTTCTAAAGTCAGTAAAACAAAGGCTGTGCTGAATTTTCTGGATGTTATTTTGTTTTATCAGAGCAGGGTCTGCAGATTCCGGATGTTTGTCAGTGAAGAGCGACTGGTCCATGGAAAAGCCTCCAGAATTCCGACTTCAACCTCCTTCAAACACTTTGTATGTTTGTAACATTTCCCAGACCTCTGTCTAAAATCAGCCACTTGTTGTTGAATTTTACGGATGTTATTGACAGAGAGACATCACCAGATTCCAGATGTTTATCAGTGAAGAGCGACCGATCCCAGATGAACCCTCCAGACTTTAGTATTGAACCTGGGCCTTCAGAGACTTTGTAAGGCTTGTTCTATGTTATTATTTGCTACCTATAATACAATTACACTTCATGCTTGTGTAACGTGTTCTGGATGTTTACAGAGAGGAGAAACGGCATGAAGAAGATTCAAAAGTGGTGAATGAAATCTGCTGTCTGCGTAAGTGACCATTTATTCAGTTACAGTAAACATTTTGTCATGTTAAATGTCTGACTTCTTTCTCCAGATGAACATAAGCAGATTCTGAAAGGGAAATATGAGAGCGTGACAGAGGGGTTGGACAGAGCGGCTCCCCAGGCCCCTTTAAACCGGATCTACACAGAGCTGTACATCACAGAGGGCCAGCGGCCAGAGGCTGAGGTCCAACACGAGCTCAACTGGCTGGAAACAGTCATAGGGAAGGACTCAGTGTCTGACTCGACTGTGATCAGATGCAGTGACATCTTTAAAGCCTTCACTGAAGAGCAGCGGCTCAGAGCGGTGCTGACCAGCGGCGTGGCTGGAGTGGGGAAGACCTTCTCAGTCCTGAAGTTCTGTCTGGACTGGGCCGAGGACTCAGAGAACCAGGATCTGGAGCTGGTGCTGCCGCTGACGTTCAGGGAGCTGAACCTGGCCAGAAGGGGGCGCTACAGTCTGCTGGAGCTCTTACATATGTTTCACTCATCGCTGCGCCATCTCTCGGCTCACACTCTGCTCCACGCTAAAGTCCTGTTCATCTTCGACGGTCTCGACGAGCTCCGTCTGCCTCTGGACTTCAGCTGTGAGGTCGTCTCTGAGGTCACTCAGAGTTCAGAGGTCAACATCCTGTTAGTGAACCTCATCAGAGGGAATCTGCTTCCTGAGGCCCTTATATGGATCACCTCCAGACCGGCAGCAGCCAATCAGATCCCTGCACAGTGTGTGCACAGGGTCACAGAGGTCCGGGGCTTTGTCACTGATGCTCAGAAAGAGCAGTACTTCACAAAGAGGTTCTCCAACATGCAGCAGTGTAACACAGCCCTGTCCCACATCAGAACCTCACACAGCCTCTACACCATGTGCCAGATCCCAGTCTTCTGCTGGATCATAGCCACCGTCTTGGAGGACATGTTGAAAACAGAACAGCATGAACCGCTTCCTCAGACCCTCACTGACCTCTATGCCCACTTCCTGATTGGACAGAGCTGGAAGAAGAGACTCAAGTACCCCCAGACCTCAGTGGAGCTTGCAGAACCCAGCGGTGAGCTGCCAGTGGCCGACAGGAAGCTGCTGCTGCGGCTGGGCAGGCTGGCCTTTGAGCAGCTGGATCAAGGAAACCTGCTGTTTTATGAAGAAGATCTGGAGCAGGTCGGTTTGAACGTCACTGACGCTGTGGTTCGGGCAGGAGTATGTTCCGAGATATTCAAAAGAGATTGTGTCATATTTGATCAACCGATCTACTGCTTCATCCACTTGAGTATCCAGGAGTTTCTGGCTGCAGTCTATTTGATTCACAACTACATAAAGTCAAAAGTCTTGAAATGGATTCTGGAACGTGAGGGTCAGTCTTCACCCATCTCAAACTTTCTCACTAAAGTCATGAAAAAATCTCTTAAAAGTAAAACTGGCCACCTGGACCTGGTTGTGCGGTTCCTTCATGGGCTCTGCCTCGAGTCCAACCTGAAGGTCCTGCAGGGTCTCCTGGGTCCTTTGGAGATGGATGTAGAAACAACAGAGAAAGTCATTGATAATCTGAAGGAAATGAATGTGGCAGAAGTCTCTGCTGACAGAAGCATCAACCTCATCCACTGTTTAATGGAGATGAGATACCACAACCTTCAAGAGGAGATCCAAGTCCTCCTAAAGGCAAAGAGAGAATCAGCCACGAGATTGTCAGACATTCAGTGCTCAGCCTTGGCCTACATGCTGCAGTCATCAGAGGAGGTTTTCGATGAGTTCGACATGAGAAGTTACAGCGTTTCACAACAAGGCAAAGAGAGACTGGTTCCTGCTGTGAGAAGATGCAGAAAGGCTGTGTAAGACTTTCTTTATTTTCAAACACTCTAATCCTCTAACCAAAGCTCAGTTCTATTTATGTAACGTTTTATCTGGTATTTAGCTATGATTCATGACACACATAGATTATTTTACCTTTTGGTATTGGTGGTAAGTGAAAAGGGACATTCAGAACGATGGCGTTTTGTAATCAGGACATTATTATTATTATTTCTCAAACGTCTGTGAATCTCTAATAAAAGTTGTTTTAGGAGATGCCTCCTAAGCATTGTCCTGTCTCAGAACAAACCAGGAGCCTGACCCTTCCTTTGCATTGAGAGTGTTTCTGTGGGAGCGATGTTTTGACATGTCTTTGTGTTTTGTTTGCTTCAGATTGGATTACCCCCCATCAGATGTTAACTGTGAGATTGTGGCGTCTGCTCTGAATTGTGACCCCTCCCACCTACAGGAGCTGGAGCTGGTGTGCCTCAAAGACTCAGGACTGAACATACTGAGTTCTGGACTGCAGAGTCCCAACTGCAGGCTGGAGGTCCTGAGGTCAGCGCTGGCATTACATTTATGTAGTTTCATTTAGTTTATTGCAGAATAAATGATTAATGTATGAGCTTTTTATGTTGCCTTTTGTTTATTTTGGCATTTCTTTCTATTATTTTCATCTCTATTTAATGTTAGACTTTTATTCATACTGAAACGCATATCTAGCTGTAGCTGTAGCCTTAGCCTTATATAGTTCAATGTTACGATGCACTGAACGGGCATCTGGCCTGGGTCGATTTACATCCCGAGGTGCGTTAACACATGACTTAAGTGAGAAATGAACCTGTCTGAATCCTGATGCAGGCTCTGTGTGCGTGAGAGGAAACAGGTCTGTTTCAGAACGGTCGAGCCCTTGTCCCGGTCGTCGAGCTCACTTGCCATCATTGACTTGTCCATTATGTCTGTGTTTATATCACCTCTTTATCACTGCAAACTACCCAAGGGCACGAATAAAGACACCTAACCTGGTGGCCTTGATTTGGTATAAGATTTAATATGGATTAAATCAAGTCCTTTTTTTTTCTAGACTGAGATTCAACCAATCAGAAGTCCACCTGGCACCTCTGGTGTCAGCTTTGAAGTCCAACCCGGCACACCTCAGAGAGCTGGGCCTGATGTACATCCACACACTGGACTCAGGCATGGAGCAGCTCTGTGAGTTCTTACAGAGTCCAGACTGTTGCCTGGAGACGCTCAGGTCAGTTCACTGTCCAACTGTGATTCTGCTTTGTTCAAATAATGAACGGATAAAAGCATTGGAATAATGTGGAAGTATATATTTTATTCTAAAACAAGATATACTCTTTAGAGTGCACTTGTACTACACATATTACGTACTGAGTCAAAGTTTGGGGAAATGCATTTAAAAAACACATACTTTCCATACTCCAGCAAAAAGCAACACTAACTGTTTTAAGGTCTGATGGTGAAAACCCTGACAGATGATGTATGAAGTCAGACTTAACCAGCTCCCAATAAATATCCAGAAGATGTTCAGGAGATACTAAATGTAACTTGTGTGGAAAAAAGTGTCTTCTCTAACACTACACTAAGTTTTACTGTGGTTTTTCACATGGTGACGTAGTCATTTTTCTTGGGATTTGATTGGCTAAAGATTCCCATTGCTTTTTACCAGGCTCAAGGGCAATTTTCAAACAGCTCACAGCATACGTGGAAAAGAGACGCAGCAGCCCGCAGACAAAGCCCTTGATTTAATCGTTTTTTAATTATTTTACATTACCGATTTTACGCGTGGTCCTTGAATGTTTCCGCGTTCCTAGCGTGCCAAAACAGTGAAGTAAAACATTTTGATTGACTTATTATTCTAGCCAATGAGCCAAGCTTTCAAACGGTGGGTGGGTTTTAGGAAATAGCCAGAGCGAATGTCACTAACCAGATACGCAAAAGCAATGAAGGGCCAGTTTTTTTATGCACCACGTTTTCTGATCTTGTTAGCCTTTTGGACACACATTTTGTTAGATATATGTATTATTATACCTATAATTATTATTTTTGTAAATTATTATTAATTAGGCTGAGCAAAATAATATGTCTGTTTACCGTAACCCGACTGACCCAATGTGAAACTAGCCGACAATTTTTTTTTCATCAGCATTTTGTTGAAAATTTTTTGAATTATTTTATTTTTCAATTATTTCGCCAACTCACCGACCGGACTTCCCTAAACTACCGTGTTGAATATTTTTATCATGCTTGTTATCCTTACAGCAAAGATAAGGTACTGCGCATCGCATGTGCGTCTTTATTATCACTTCCCCACATGTGTCTGTGACGAAACAGACCACGAACTAGTGACGACAAATTGCCTTTTACATGTTAAAGCGCCCCCATCGGCGCCACTCAAGTGTCGATAGGACATGCCAGGCTCTGTCAGGGTGTTACGCAATGCATTCTGGGATTGACACACGCCCAGTAGACACGCCCGTGTCCCCCGCATGATCTCCCCGCTCGCCTTCGGTACCAAAATAAAGGATAGCGGCGTACAAAAGGTTGATTGAAATGTCTTAAAATCGTGAGATTTATTCTCCCGATCGGGTTGTGAGAGACATTTTCCGTCATTGACTGTTGAAGCCTGACCCCTGGTGGTCACTCCGACTCAAAAAATGGCAAAATTTTGATATTTTTTTGCCTTCAAAGTGAAAAAAATAAGAATTTGCCTACCGACCGAGCCACTTGAAAAATGTTGACTCGGGTTACAGCAAACAGACAATTTATTTGGGGTAGCCTTATTATTATAATTTTTTTCATCTCTATTGGGAAATTCATGGTTAAACACAATATTTTCGCACACATTGTTTTTAGCAGTTATAATAGTTATTTGTGGTCTACAAAACATCCAATTGTATGTTTTATGATCATAGAGGAGCTAAAATTGTAATTAAACAGTATTTAGTACATATTTGGATCACTTGTTCCGAATATACTTTTTGATACAAAAAGGTCAACAGCACTAAAATGCCTGTTCCCAGAGATCTGAAACTTTACACAGTTGTTGTCATGATAAACATCATGTACAGTGAACAGCATAAACACATAATGAAGTATGTCATGCTCAGGACCATTACAAATTGACAATATTCAGGCGAGACTAAAAAAACGATGTTTTGTTTATGTTTGGGCTTCTGTAGTGTAAGTTCTGAAGCCTTGACAGTGTTCATGTGCACATGAAACTAGAAGGACTAAGCTTTCTAATGATGCATCACACTCGCATGTGGAACGTAAGATCCTCTTTTAATAAGCAATGCCATTTGGGTCCAACCAGTGTGCACAGGGCCAAAGAGGCGGATGGTAAACCACTGACTAAACTATAATCAAGCCTAGGCCCCTTTAACCTCTAATTTTATGAATTGTTTATTTCAGATTTATTTCCCACACAAAGATCAGCTGTTCTCTTTTGGCCTCAGCCCTGAAGTCTAACCCTGTCCGTGTGAAAGAGCTGGATTTAAGCAAGAACGCGCTGCTGGATTCAGACGTGGAGCTGCTGTGTGGGTTTCTGAAGAGTCCAGACGGTCAACTGCAAACACTGAGGTTTGTTCAGTGCTGGAAACACCAGTGATCTAGATGTTTGACATGCTCATCCAAAAGTGCCCTTGTAGTGGGTTATTTTTAAACAAAGAAAGTATATGGCAGGAATAGTGTTAAAAACAAAGTGCAAAAACAAGAAAATGGGGCATATAGACATTTACAGCACCAGTCCAAAAAACCAGATAGCAGTTGACTGGTTCTGGAGCTAGTGCCTGCGGTGCACACGACTCCTTCATGGTGCAAGAAGGTCCCTTTTTATAATTGGAGGCTCCTCCCCCAAATTAATTAACAGTAAAACTCTATATTTCTCTTCAAACAGAACACTTTCATAAATAATACAATAAATTCCCAAAAATATATGTTTACACAAATCTACTTCTATGTGTTGGGGTTTAAAGCAAAAAAAAATTCACCAAAAAACGGCGAGTTACATGACGTCACTTGTGATGTCATACACGTGCGCCCAACACGCGACGCAATATAATGCAGAAGTCCGCGGAGTTCGCGTTGGCTGGCTGAAACATGGAGAGTAAGATGGTAACAGGGAGAGTGTGTGGATTTGAGTTATGCACCCGTGACTACTGCCATGGCTTCGGAGATAAGGTAAGAGAAACGCCGGTACAGGTGTGTGCTTGCATGTGTGTTTTGGCGCCATGTCACCCTGGTCTACCCACGCTGGCTGACAAAGCTACTTCGTCACAGCCCCATTGTAATAAAAAAGCAGTGTCACTGTTATAGTTTGAAAGCATTTAACCTCTTTAATCTATTTGGCTGTGAAAGCTTTTGAGAATGGACTTTTTCTGATTTGTTTTAGATTGGAAGACTGCAGTTTGTCAGAGTCCTGCTGTTCCTCTTTGGCCTCAGCTCTGAACCCCTCACGTCTGAGACAACTGGACCTGAGTGGAAACAGTGACATAAAGGACTCTGGAGTGGAGCAACTATGTGGATTTCTGAAGCGTCCAAACTGTCGACTGGAGACTCTCAGGTGGTTATGAATAAAGTGAAATATTCATTTAAACGTAGGCAAGGCAAGGCAAGTTTATTTGTAGAGCACATTTCATACACAAGGCATTTCAAAGTGCTTTACACAGCAGGAAAAATGCATTCAAATCACAAAGAAATTACAGAAATACAATAAAAATTAAAGCCGCAAGCGGCATCCAACGGCCCTCGCGGGCCGCCGGCCTTCCGACTCTGCTCTCTGCATTTTACAGAGATGGCGCTAACGCAATTGTCTAAGAACTAAGACAGCGACACATTGGACATGTACAATGCTGTGCTTAACCAGTGCAAATGAACACAAATGTCGGTCAAATGTGCAGCTCCAGCGCACAGAGACCGTGACACTTGGAATAAAAATATGGATAACTTTTGATGCTCCGCTTGTGTAGATTATTTTTCCCAAATATGAGCTTGATCGAGCTATTGCCCACAGAGGACTTCATTAAAGTGTGAAGCGTAAATGTGAACATTTCAAGGATTTGGTGTTTTTCCCATTTGTGACAATATATTTGCAGCTCCACGGCACAGAGACCGTACCACTTAAAATCAAAATATGGATAACTTTTGATGCCCCATTTGTGTAGATGATTTCCCCAAATATGAGCTTGATCGGGCAATCAGCCTAGGAGGAGTTTGTTAAAGTGTGAAGCGTGAAAATGTGGTCATTTTAGAGATTTCGCTGTTTTCCCATTTCTGACATATATTTGCGGGTCCGCCACACAGAGACCGTAGCACTTAGAATCAAAATATGGATACCTTTGGATGGCCCGCTTGTGTAGATGATTTCCCCCAAATATGAGCTTGATCGGACAATCGCCCTAGGAGGAGTTTGTTAAAGTGTGAAGCGTAAAAATGTGGTGATTTGAGCGATTCTACGATTTTCCCATAAGGATAACATGGGATGTTTCTGTCAACGCTACGGTTACGCCGTACAAAATATGACTTTGGCTCTCATACTTTTATGATCAGGATGGCAAATTAGAATTTTGTTCAAAATATCATGTCATTTGGAAAAACTCTATTGTTTATAGGCCACTCTGAAGGCCAAATAGTCAGAATTCTGGGAAACGTTTGCGGCTCCGTCGCACAAAGACCGTAAAAGTTATCCTTAAAATTTGGATAACTTTAGATACACCACTTGTCTAGAGGACGTACACCGATTTTGAGGTTGGTGGGCAAAACGCACTAGGAGGACTTCGTTAAAGTGTAAAACATAAAAATGTGGTAATTTGAGAGATTTTGTGGTTTTCCCATAGGGATAACATGGGAGGTTTCTGTCATCGCTACGACTACGGCGTAAAAAATTAGGCATTTTTGTGATTGGCTTTTGTGATCGGGACGGCAAAATAGAATTTTGGGTAAAGTTTAGACAATTTTGGTAAAACTAATTTTTGACCTTCAATGTTAATTTAAAGGTCACTCTGTAGGGGGCGCTATCACTGCCATTTCAATTTTGTCATCATAAACTGGTCCAAACTAGAAAGTTTAACAACTGATTCAAATTTGGTCCTAATCGGACTGGTTTTGATCAAATGGGAGCAATTTTTAGACCTGCAATATTCCAAAATAAGTTGTCCAACTTTGCGGCTGCGCCGCACACAGACCGTAAAAGGTATATCAAAAAATTGAATAACTTTAGATGCCCCACTTGTCCAGAGGACGTACGCCGATTTTGAAGTCGGTGGGCAAAACGCCCTAGGAGGAGTTCGTCAAAGTTTGACGTAAACAAAATGGCTAACTCAGCTTGTTTTCATTTTCAAAGGAAGATGGCGGCCATAGGGTAAGTTTGGGGGCGTGGCCACAATGATTTTTTTTGTTTATCCTCACGAGAGGAATGCGTGTCCCGAATTTCGTAGCTTTACGCCAAAGTTGACCTCGGGGCGTCTCCCATAGGCGCAATGTATTTTGACTTTTGTCGGTGGCGCTGTCGCGCCATTTTTTAACGAAAAAAAAAATGGCCCAGAAAAAATAAAATTTTTCGCCGATTCTGAATTTTGGGCAAAGTTTGGTGAGTTTTTGAGCATGTTCAGGGGGTCAAATTAGAGATCAAAGCGCTGAAGAAGAACAAGAAAAATAATAATAATAATAATAATAATAATAATATTTTTAGCAAAAACAATATAGCCGTTTTTACTATAACAACAAATGATACATCGTTTGAAAGCTCTAAGCCTTCCCGATGCCGCCATGGGGTGGAATCATCATTACGAGCGCTTACGCGCTCGTCACTCCCTATTCCGTCGGGATGCCCCGCCCACTCCCCATAGACTTCCATTGATTTGAGCAGATACAAGCATGGCCCATGCCTGCGGCATGGATTCTCGCGTACGGGACGATGCCAGGAGGGTTTTTGGAGGAATGCAGCGCTTCGCGCTGCTGTTGTCAACAATTAGTGAATGGGCTACGCCCATTCACTAATTGTTGACTATTTCTGTCATAGCAGGAGTAAGTATGCATGATCCATGCCTTCGGCATGGGCTAGTTCACTGTACTTGCCAGGGGCGACGGGGTACCAAACATGCGGGCTGCGCCCGCATGTTTGGTCAGACAGTTGCAACGCTGCCTTCGGCAGCGTTGCGGGAGCAATAGGCCCTCCGCCCTGCTGGGGCTCGGGCCTAATAATATTTTTAGCAAAAACAATATAGCCGTTTCCACTATAACAACAAATTATACATCGTTTGAAAGCTCTAAGCCTTCCCGATGCCGCCATGGGGTGGAATCATCATTACGAGCGCTTACGCGCTCGTCACTCCCTATTCCGTCGGGATGCCCCGCCCACTCCGCATAGACTTCCATTGATTTGAGCAGATACAAGCATGGCCCATGCCTGCGGCATGGATTCTCGCGTACGGGATGATGCCAGGAGGGTTTTTGAAGGAATGCAGCGCTTCGCGCTGCTGTTGTCAACAATTAGTGAATGGGCTACGCCCATTCACTAATTGTTGACTATTTCTGTCATAGCAGGAGTAAGTATGCATGATCCATGCCTTCGGCATGGGCTAGTTCACTGTACTTGCCAGGGGCGACGGGGCACCAAACATGCGGGCTGCGCCCGCATGTTTGGTAAGACAGTTGCAACGCTGCCTTCGGCAGCGTTGCGGGAGCAATAGGCCCTCCGCCCTGCTGGGGCTCGGGCCTAATAATATTTTTAGCAAAAACAATATAGCCGTTTTTACTATAACAACAAATGATACATCGTTTGAAAGCTCTAAGCCTTCCCGATGCCGCCATGGGGTGGAATCATCATTACGAGCGCTTACGCGCTCGTCACTCCCTATTCCGTCGGGATGCCCCGCCCACTCCCCATAGACTTCCATTGATTTGAGCAGATACAAGCATGGCCCATGCCTGCGGCATGGATTCTCGCATACGGGACGATGCCAGGAGGGTTTTTGGAGGAATGCAGCGCTTCGCGCTGCTGTTGTCAACAATTAGTGAATGGGCTACGCCCATTCACTAATTGTTGACTATTTCTGTCATAGCAGGAGTAAGTATGCATGATCCATGCCTTCGGCATGGGCTAGTTCACTGTACTTGCCAGGGGCGACGGGGTACCAAACATGCGGGCTGCGCCCGCATGTTTGGTCAGACAGTTGCAACGCTGCCTTCGGCAGCGTTGCGGGAGCAATAGGCCCTCCCCCTGCTGGGGCTCGGGCCTAATTAACTAAATTAAAAATTATCAATCCAACTGATTTTCTAAACTAATAAAATCACAAACAAAAGAGAAGAGTGCAAAGAAAAAATCCTTTCAGTCATATGCGCAGCTAAACAAAACTGTTTTTAGCTTAGATTTGAACATTGTCAGAGTAGAAGCCTGTCTCACATCTTCAGGAAGACTGTTCCAGATTTTAGCTGCATAAAACTGAAACGCAGATTCCCCATGTTTTGTCCTGACTCTGGGCACCAGCAGGAGGCCGGTCCCTGAGGTCCTCAGAGTCCGAGATGGTTCATATGGCACTAACATATCCAAGATGTACTTTGGTGCTAGGCCATGGAGAGACTTGTACACAAGCAGAGCTGCTTTAAAGTCTCTTCTCTGAGCCACAGGAGCCAGTGCAGAGACCTGAGAACAGGACTAATGTGATCATACTTCCTGGTTCTAGTCAGGACCCGAGCAGCAGCGTTCTGGATGTACTGCAGCTGTTTTACAGTTTTACAACGTACTGGAATGAAATTATACTACAATGCAGGGGTGTCCAAACTATGGCCCAGGGGCCAAATACTGCTTTCAGACCAAGTTTTGTTGGCCCCAGGCTTCCTGCTAAATTGGCCCAAATAAACAAAAGTAGATGTGGCATCTGTTCTGAAGCCTCCTGGGCAGAGCCTCCCTGGGAAGATCCAGGACACACTGGAGGGACTATGTCTCTCTGAGACCTGGGCACGCCACAGGATCCCTCTGTGATTTGTTCCAGTGCTGCCTGCTGGCCCTAAATGTCATGTGATTGGCTCATAAAACCACTGGTTTGGACTGCAAATGAATCAGTGGGATCGTTTCTGGATGGATTCTCAAGAGTTTGTCAACTCAAAAATCACAAAAATCACAAGTATTCATTGTGCTGACAAGGTTAGGTTAGCAGAGAAGCTGAAAGTGATCAGAGGCTGGATGCTATTCTACCTCAATCATCTGTCCTCACCATCACAAGCTCTTTTTTTAAAACCAATAACCCTCAAAAACCAGGACCAAATAAGATCACCGGTGATGTGTCTTAAAAATGTGTGCCAAACAATTGGCAGCAGTTTTCATTTCGAATCGCTCTCTGCAAAACCACACTGTCCCCTCCTTGTTGAAGTCATCAGTAATTATTCCAGTGCCAAATTATTAGGGCCAAAAGACTTCACGTCCCATTGCAGGTATGGATTTAGCAGGGAGAGAGCAAGATCACAGTACAATACGCATCTGAAGCAGCAGTTCTCTAACAACAATCCCGCTTCTGTTTGGAGTCCAGAGCCCCCCCTTCCGCAGACGACCGAAAACAGGCTCAGCAACTCCAGACCCCATCAATCTGGCACTCCATTTCTTCTTGCAGCTCTGGACTCACCAAAAACCTACGCCAGGATCCTGTTTGTGGACTTCAGTTCTGCATTCAACAACATCCTCCCTGTTCTGCTCCAGGACAAGCTCTCCCAGCTCAACCTGTCTGACTCCACCTGCAGGGGGAGCACTGACTCCACTGACTCCACCCGCAGGGGGAGCACTGACTCCACCCACAGGTGGAGCACTGACTTCCTGACAGATCGAGGCAGTGCGTGCGGCTGGGAAAGAACGTCACAGACACAGGGACTATCAGCACAGGAGCTCCACAGTGGTTTGTACTTTCTCCCCTGTTCTTCTCCCTGTACACAAACTGCTGCACCTCCAGCCACAACTCAGTTTGTGGACAACACCACCCTCATCACCATGACAACACCACCCTCATCACCATGACGACACCACCCTCATCTGGGACGGGGATGAGTCTGTCTACAGGAGGTGGAGCGGCTGGTGTCCTGGTGCAGCTGTAACAACCTGGAGCTCAACGCCCAGAAGACAGTGGAGATGATCGTGGACTTAAGGAAAGTCCCAGCCCCCCAGCCCCCCCTCACCATCTCAGACTCCCCCATCTCCACTGTGGACGACTCTTACCGCTTTTTCTGTACTACCATCACCCGGGACCTCTAGTGGAGCCACCATCAGCTCCTCATCAAGAAGGCCCAGCAGAGGATGTACTTCCTGCGAAAGCTGAAGAAAGCCAAGCTGCAGTGGAGATGATGGTCCAGTTCTACACGGCCATCATTGAGTCCATCCTCACCTCCTCCATCACCTCTTTCGTCACCGTGTGGTACGCTTGAGCCACAGCCAGGGACAGACTACAGCGTCCTCTGCTGAGAAGGTGATCGGCTGCAGACTTCCATCTCTGCAGGACCTGTCCCAGGGCTCTGGGACAAGAGGCCACTCCCCTCAGGCAGGAGGCTACAGTCCATCCGGACCAGAACCTCCATCACTTTAACCATCATTTAATCACTCACGGTTCACTTTCTGCGCTACATATGTAAATGTACATAAATGTACACAAAACATACATTTTGTGCACATAGTAAGCCTATTTTTATTTTTATCCTATAGCAGATTTTAATTGTTTTCTTTTTGATGTATATAGGTTGTTTTATCATTGCTCATTGTTTTATGTTGCACCAAATCACCAAAGCAAGTCCCTTTGTTTGTGAATTATGTTCATTGACAATGGCAATAAAACTTTTCTAATTCTGATTCTGATATCAAGCACCCAAGGAGTTAAAAATGCCGTCTTGATGCTACTGGACCTTCTTTATTCGAACCTGGAAAAGCCGAAAGAAAGATTTTATTTATGGATGTTTTTCATTTTTGCAGATATTTCTCATGTCAAATTCTCCAGTTACGGTAGTCCTGACCAAACCTAGCACAAAGATCTGGAGATGGGTCCCTGAGCACTGCACTGCAGCGATCACTGGGATGGGTCAAATGCAGAGGAAAAATTTCCCTACAAGGACATTAAAACCTTTCCTGGCGTCACGCATCAAAACTCCAGCAGCTACAGAGATGATCTGTTTACAACCATAATAATCAGAATATGTAAACTGGCAGAATAACAGACTTACCATTTAAAGCCAATAGAGAAGAAAACACCATCGTATCTC
The DNA here is from genome assembly GCF_026437365.1 of Eucyclogobius newberryi. Classification (NCBI taxonomy): domain Eukaryota; kingdom Metazoa; phylum Chordata; class Actinopteri; order Gobiiformes; family Gobiidae; genus Eucyclogobius; species Eucyclogobius newberryi. The sequence continues at coordinate 38,730,334 of NW_027315945.1, read as the reverse complement.
CAAAAAAGTTAAGATTCTGCGACTATTATCTATATAGAAGCCTATTGGCTTGTCTAGCATTTATGGCGGACAGGCTGTCTGTTCTGTGCTTTTATCCCATTGGTTGAATGCTGTATATCCAGTGGCAGCAGGTTTATAGACCTACCTAAAATGTGGTCATCAGAAAACAAAAAGTGTTCGTAAAATAATTTGCAGCAGGTAATATGTCTGTGTTCCATAAGTATAAATGGAATCAGCTTCAGGAGCGTAACTATACCAGCGACCAGCGTGTGTGCCGCAGATTTGTGTGTAGTCATTATGGGCGTCTAATGTGAAGCATCTGACACGAGTCCTTTACCCTCTATTCTATATATGCTTTGTCTTCTGTGAGAGATCTTTAAAATATCAAAACAGATTTAGATGAATATTTGCTTATGGAATACCTGTTTTGTTTTTTGAATGTTAAGTTCATTACAGTCTGACAGGAATTAATGTTGTGCTGTCTTATAACACATCAGAACTTTTCAGACACCCATGTACGAATGTGACAGCTGCTGACACAGCTACTCATGTCATTTTCTTAAATGTTCTTTACAGAGTCAAGTCTTGCAGTTTGTCAGAGTCCAGCTGTTCCTCTTTGGCCTCAGCTCTGAACCCCTCATGTCTAAAAGAACTGGACCTGAGTGGAAACAGTGACATAAAGGACTCAGGAATGGAGCAACTATGTGGATTTCTGCAGAGTCCAAAAAGTCGACTGGAGACTCTCAGGTGATTGTGAACATAATGCATGATTAATTTAAACGTACCAAAATTATACAATAAAGCATAAGTATAAGCATAAGGGAAAAATAATAAAGATAAAAATAAATAAATAAATAAATAAATACCATTGCATGTGATCACGACAGTAATTGCACATGAATCACGACAGTAATTGAATCACGACAGTAATTGCACATGAATATGACGGAATTGCACATGGTTAAGTCAGTATTGCGAGCGTTCAGGACTAACAGTGTTTGTTATAAAGTCTGACAGCAGCCGGAAGGAAAGACCTGCGAAACCTTTCCTTCACACTGGACTTCTTGATGACTTTGTCCAGCCTCCTCCTCTCCCTCTCTGTGATGCTGCTGCTCCAGCAGGCCACACCTACAGGAGCTGATGCCACCACAGAGTCATAGAAGGTCTTCAGGAGTGACAGGAGCGGCCCTGTCAGGAGTGGCCCTGTCACTCCAAAAGACCTGAGTCTCCTCAGGAGGTAGAGCCGACTCTGGCTCTTCCTGTACAGTGCGTCTGTGTTATGAGTCCAGTCCAGTTTGTGGTTCAGATGAACACCCAGGTACTTGTATGAGTCCACTCTCTCAATGTAGAAGAGACATTACCTTCTCAATGTGAGAAGGTAACAGGGGTGCAGAGAGTCTGAGAGAGTTAAATGAGACGTGAGTCTAAGTTGAACTCCACGTTTTTAACGCTGTAAATATATATATTTTTGGGTTTTGGGACATTCTTCCTCATTGTAAATATTTTTGTACTGTTTTTCACTATTTTTGCACTTGGCACAATAAATCCACCTGAGCACTTGAACTTCAACGTCGCCTATTTTTGAAAGAGAGCCCCACTACATTGTATTCTCATTCCTCTCTTCTCTAAATATCTGCTCAGGACCCTGTCCAGGCATAGGTGGGGGGCATTTCTCTTAAACAGGTCCTCTCGTTTCCAGAATAGATAGAAGTTCTCAATGTAGTATAGTCCTCTAGATGCACACTCTATTGACAGCCATGTGTTCAGCTGAAACATATTTATCTTCCTGTCGATTTAAGGGTTTCCCCTTTGAATGTGTTGATTTCTATTTCATCAAGCAGTCTCTTTTCAAAACTTCAGTATGTTCTCATTGTTCATCCACTGCACCCACATGCACAATCAGCTGTTTAGTTCAATTCAATTTAATTGAATACATTTTTGTAACAACCAAAATCACAGCAGCAGTTTCCTCGGTGGGCGACAGTGAAAAACGGATTAAACAATGTTCATAGGGACTTGGTAATGTCCCAGCATCTCCTGTCCTTAGGTCCTCCTTCTCGGCCAGGAAAAACTACAAAATCCTCTTTGGGAAAATGTAGAAACCTGGAGGAGTTCCACAGTGAAGGAGGGATCCGACTCCCTCAGACGGACAGGAGGACACCTCGATGTTTGGCCAAAACATTGAGAAGGAGTGTTGTTATCTCATAAACAGTGGCGCTGGGAAACGAGTGTGTTTTAATTTTTTCATACAGAGCTGTCAGATTTTCCCATTAGCATTTTTACTTTGTTCATTTACTTTAGTCTTTGAAAGTGGTAAAAATCTTTATTTTAGGTGACTTTACATTATCTTTGTATTGTTTAGGCTTTGACCCGAGCTTGTTCCAAGATACAGCCTGGTCTTTCTGGTCTTTAGACAGTTTTGGGAATGACACAGAGTCACTCCGGTTTATGTTGGAAGTAGCAGTTTTTCTTGTACAAATGTGGACTTCTTACCACTGGATGACACTGGAATTGTATCGTGGAGTCCTTTTTTCAGATTCTAAAGTGAATATCCGTGCTTGAAGCTCATGAATTTCCGACAGCGTTCTCTGTTCTGTTTCCCTTCTTCCCCCGGACATGTCGCTGCCTCGTCAGATATGTTGTTAAAACTGTAAACATATTTATAGTCGCGGCGGAGAGTCGGGGCGTGAAGTGTTTTCTTCTTCCTATGGGGGGCTTAACAGAAAATAAGCTCTGGGTTACACCGACTTGATTTATTTAATTTGTTAAATCAATGTAATCCCTAATTTTTTCCAGGAGTGTTCCATTGCATAAAAATATTCAGTTGTAGTCGTCTGGACTCTGTTTTAGAAACTACAACTGAAACGTTTTCTAAAAATAATTTGTTAAGTCTAAAATGTAAACACTCACATTTTATGACTTTATGAAGGAAAACTTCTATCTACTTCCTGCTTCTACTACTACTACCACTGTACTACTGTTATTCACTGAGATGTGTGGCCATCAGGCTTTAAGTCCAATGAAGTGGTGATTTCAGGCGAAGGCAAGCTTTGATTTCCAGGCTGTGTGGCTGGATTACACTAGCGTCAAACTTTGAAGCACGCCAACCTTAGCGGTGAGGAAGAGGAAAGGCAAGGGCTAGGCCAAAAAACGTCTCTTCTTAAGAGTAGAGAGTTTTGAACTACAGGACAGAACCTAGTTTCAGCAGAAATTGAACCTCTGACCTTCAAGTTGGTGGACAAGTAACCACTGAGCTACTGCCACCCATTCGATGACATTATTCTATTTTGTTTCATTTAGACTGTCAAGCTGCAGGTTGTCAGAGTCCAGCTATCCCTCTTTGGCCTCTGCTCTGAAGTCTAACCCGTCACATCTGAGAGAACTGGACCTGAGTGAAAACAATGATATAAATGACTCAGGAGTCGAGCATCTGTGTGGATTTCTGCAGAGTCCAAACTGTCGACTGGAAAAACTGAGGTATTTCTGACATGATTGTTGGCAGAAAAAAGAACAAAAAAAAAACCTAGACTATTATGATTCGTTGAAAATGTATTTTATACTTTTTCTTGATTCATAAAATACCAAATACATGTGCTTGCTTACTTATTCAAAAGAAACAGCCCCTGTTTTCAAATGTTTCAAAATACACATTTAAAATGGGTGATGAGCAGCATGTAAGATGGAGTTGACTTTTCAAGTCTCATCCGATGATGGCTGAGCGCTGCACTGTGGCCGCTTATTACTGTAAGTTTACTTTTGCACCCTTAGTCTGTGTTAGTGATACATCCTTCTGCTTTGAGCCCAGCAATGGATATCAACGCTTGGTACTCAGTTAGACTTAATTGCAGTTTTTATCATATGACTGGAGTTCACTACCGCAGAAAGTGCACGTGCATGTGCATTATCAGCTAATGTAGCAGAGCGTTTTGAGTGTCTGAGCCGAAGTGTGGTTGAAAACAAATCTCTTTTCCTTTGATCTTGAAATTATCCCTGAATAGCAGCATTATAGGCCTGTTTAGTGCACAACTTGTAAACTGAATAAATAGCATTTTTTTCCTTAAAAAAAAAAAACTAATTCAAAAATGTTTATTCAATAACAATCCATTTGTTGTGCTTGGGGGTTGTTTTATTTTTTGCTTGAACATCTTATTTTTTCTCTCCTAGATTGAATTCCAGCAAAATTTCAAGATCCAGTTTTAATTCTATTAAAACGATTCTGAAGTCTGAGTCATCGTCCCTGAAAGAGTTGAGCTTGACTGTGGATGGAAGTCAACTTTCTGACGAGAAGGATCTTGATCGGATTGGAAAATGTCACCTGCAAATAACTTTCAAACCATATGTATATGATATGGATGACGAATATGATGACTCTGATTATAATCGAGATGACTCTGATGATGACTATAATGACGATCATGATGACTATAATGACGATGATGACGACCGTGATGACGATGATGACAATCATGATGACTGTAATGACGATCATGATGACTATAATGACGATCATGATGACTATAATGACGATCATGATGACTATAATGACGATCATGATGACTATAATGACGATCATGATGACTATAATGACGATCATGATGACTATAATGACGACGATGATGACGATGATTGTGATGGATATGATTGGACATGACGATCGTGATGACTATGACATAGTGAAGACTATGATGGCGATTCATGTGATATTGATTTATAATATGATTGAGAAAGACAGAATTATAACTTTGTTTTTGATATAGAACTTTTATCATGGTATCAGAACCTCAGCAGTTCTCGTTCCCCTCGGACCTGCCAGAATCCACATGGCTCCAAATTAAATCACGATTGTCATTGGCTGGGGTCCCCGTTTTCTTTGTAAATGAGTAAAAGTTTGTGTTTTATACTGAAAAAGCAGCATTAGTTAAAAAAATAGACCATTCCGTGCTGTCTGCGTAATACAATATGTTGTGTCTCATCAACCCGGAAAGCGCTGAAAGCAACACTCTGATTGGCTGCGCTCTGGTGGTCCAGCCCACTTCCACGTCATCTGAAAAAAGTTGTTCTAAAACCCAGAAATGAAGACATGCATGCATTTTAGTAACATGAACTACTTATAATGATTTAAAAGCCTACTTCTGGCTTTGCTGTGTGGAAAATCAGGAATTATTCAGGTAAAATTATCCATGGGTTTCAGAGGGACATTTTCCCATAACTTAACCATTAAAAAAAATCTTCTGAAAAAGCAGAAGTACTTAAAATGTGTGCAAAGTCCTCCAAATATCACCTACAAAAATTGAAAACCCATGAAACGTATGGAGAAGACGAAGTGCGTGAACTTAAAGCTTGGATTATACTTCCTGCAGCGGAGAAGACATTTGCGGTACTAATAGTCTGCGCGGGTTCCATGCGGCGTCGACAGTAGAAATCTGAGCTCCTGCTTCAAAAGACAATAAATTTCCGTGTGGAACCGTTCTCATAGGTACATTTTTTTCCCCTGACGTGGAAAATCAGGTCAGCGCAGACCGCAAAAATGACAAAATTTCACCGCGCTGACCCTAGTGAACTCATCGAGCACAACCCTACCTTTAGTCGCATCTGGACCAGCTCATCTGGATCTCTTTTAACCAAATAAAGGTTTAAATGTGGTAAACTGACGGCTTCTAAAAAGAGATAATTTACTTGTTAAGTGTTTAAATGATCGAGATCTGAAATCTTTTACTCTTTAAGGTGTTTATGTTTTTAAATGTATTTTAGAATCTAAATCAAGGACGGTGTCAAGCTCGTTAGCATTTATGTCACTAACATTATCCAGATACATTAAAATACCCTTCCACCACTGGCTATCGTATTCTGTAATATTCTGTTTCTCGGTCTAATCAGAGGACTGAACTCTGGAAACAGCTGTTTGTTTTGTCACACCGTTTGTTCTGCATTTCCTTCAGAAAATAAGAGAACCTGTATCACAATGTAGAGAAGGACATTGCACATGCCCTCACTGTAAGAGCTGTGTTTACGACTTTTCTCACTAACGTCAGGATCAAACGCTACACAAACTATTCCTCTGATTTTTAGAAAAGTAACTGTATCCAAAGCTTCTCCCAAAAATGAAAAATTAGAGTTCAATTGTTAAAGAACACGGCCTAAAATGAGCCTTACAGATGATATCCATCATTAAACCATGAAAGGACTTGCCCACTCATCAGTCATATTTCCTCTTTTTAAAAACACAGGAGTGGTTTGCATAATACAGGGTTTTCTTTGTCAAATACGCTGCGAATAATGTAATCTAACAGAGAAGTGGCGAGACAGAAACAGGAGCAGGTCTCTAACAGGTCTAAAACAGGTCTAAAGCAGGGCTAAAACAGGGCTAAAACAGGGCTCTATTAGGGCTATAACAGGGCTAAAACAGGTCTAAAACAGGTCTATAACCGATCTATAACAGGGCTATAACGGGGCTAAATCAAGTCAAAACCAGGATTAAACCAGGACTAAACTAGGGCTAAACCTGAGAGTGAAAAAGAGTGACCAAAGCAAGACTAAACCAGGATCAACTGAAGACTTAACCGTTGGATAAGAGCTGGAGTTGGGAGATGGAGAACGATGTGAACTACGTTTCTGTGGTCTTCAAAAACAGAGCGACACCGACGCAAACGGGTAAGAAACGCTCCGGATCTGAACCAAGATTGGACCAGGACTGAAACGGGACTGAACAAGGCTTCAAGTGGAGGCGGGGGGGGGCTACAAAGAACTAAACATGCCCTAACAGAGGACTTAAACCAAGACTAAACGAGGTCTAAACGAGGTCTAAACCAGGATTAAACCAGGACTAAACCAGGTCAAAACCAGGTCAAAACCAGGTCAAAACCAGGTCAAAACCAAGACTAAACCAAGACTGAACCAGGACTGAACCAGGACTGAACCAGGACTGAACCAGGTCTAAACCAGGTCTAAACCAGGTCTAAACCAGGTCTAAACCAGGTCTAAACCAGGACTAAACCAGGACTAAACCAAGACTGAACCAGGACTGAACCAGGACTGAACCAGGACTGAACCAGGTGTAAACCAGGTCTAAACCAGGACTAAACTAAGATTAAACCGAGAAGTTTTTGTTATTTATAAATAATAAACAAGAAAAAGTCTTTGTTTCTTTAGGGTGCACTGTGCTGCCACATGTGAGCGGGCACAGCGCCAGCACCGCTTGTTGGTCAGCTGTTCTTTACTGAACTTGGCGATGCCTGGACACTGACTCAGGTGGTGGTTACGATTGTCACAGTAAGCACAGTAGGGCTTCTGCTTAGCTTTACCAGAGTTACGCCCGGTGGCTTAGACGGACCTACTACCCCATGGAGAACGGTGATGAAACGCCTGCTTGATCTGTCATCAGGCTTCTCTTTAGTGCTCCTTGGAGTCGGCCGTCCGACAGGATCCTGACACGAGGATTCATACCTCAACCATTCGGCCAGGTCCTCAAGGGTGCACGTCCGGTCAGAGCGGTTTTACATACACCGCCGAAACTCTGCTCTCTGCTCTGAAGGGCAAATCACGTAAACGCCACCATGTTATCTTCCTCTGCCAGAGAACCTGGGTGGGGGAGGTGATCCGCAGGCTCTCCTGGTGGTCGCACAGTTGCAGCATTCGGGCGTCCCAGTCAGCCAATCTTGCATTCACACGTTGCGCAACCGGCGCATTTCTTTACGCCAGGACATCTACAAAGGAGTAGGAAACAAAGGAGTCGCCTCAATTGGGGTTGACGGGGTTCATCCAATTGTATTGGATGAACCCCGTCTCTTCTGCAGGTTGAAGGTTCAGGTGTGTTTGTACCTCCTTTGCAGTAACCTTTAAAACTAATATCTATAGTTTATTCCATTAACTACAGGGGTCTCGCTGCGTACATTCAGGGATGGCCAGTCCAGAGGCACTGTCACCGACCGCCACGCAATGTTGCAGAGACGTGTCAACCAAGACAGTCCTACAACATCCAGAGACTTTAGGTACTCAGGGCGGATCTCATCCACCCCCAGAGCCCTGCCACAGAGGAGTTTGCAAACAACTTCAGTGACTTCAGCTTGGGTGATGGGCGAGCCAGCCCCTGAGTCCCTAGTCTCTGCATCCTCTTCGGAAGACGTGACTGAGGGATTAAGGAGGTCGTCAAGTATTCCTTCCACCATCCGACGACATCCCCAGTCGAGGTCAGCAGGTCTCCACCTGCACCGTAAACGGTGTTGGTGAGACACTGCTTCCCCCTCCTGAGGCGCCGGATGGTTTGCCAGAATTTCTTTGGGGCCGACCGATAGTCCTCCTCCATGGCCTCCCCGAACTCCTCCCAGGCCCGGGTTTTTGCCTCTGCAACAGCACGAGCTGCGGCTCGCTTGGCCTGCCGATACCTGTCAATGACCTCAGGAGATCTACAAGCCAGAGTGGCCTGGTAGGCCTCCTTCTTCAGTCTGACGGCATCCCTTACTTCCGGTGTCCACCACCGGGTTCGGGGGTTGCCGCCACGACAGGCACCGGAGACCTTGCGACCACAGCTCCGAGCAGCCACATCAACAATGGAGGCGGAGAACATGGTCCACTCAGACTCAATGTCCCCAGCCTCCCCCGGGACATGGGAGAAGCTCTCCCGGAGGTGCGAGTTGAATACCCTACTGACAGAGGGCTCCACTAGACATTCCCAACAGACCCTCACAATGCGCTTGGGTCTGCCAAGTCTGTCCGGCTTCCTCCTCCGCCAGCGGATCCAACTCACCACCAGGTGGTGATCGGTTGACAACTCTGCCCCTCTCTTCACCCGAGTGTCCAAGACACGCGGCCGGAGGTCTGATGACACGACAACAAAGTCGATCATTGACCTCCGGCCTAGGGTGTCCTGGTGCCATGTGCACTGATCAACACCCTTGTGCTTGAACATGGTGTTCGTTATGGACAATCCATGGCTAGCACAGAAGTCCAATAACCGAACGCTCGCTCGCGTTCTTCCCGATCACCCCTCTCCAGGTGTCACTGGCATTGCCCACGTGGGCGTTGAAATCCCCTAGTAGAACAACGGACTTTGAGGAAAATGCGACCCCGTAAAAAAAAATCCTGGGGAGAGCACTGAAAAATATGCCTTTTTATTGTGAGTGGACTCACCTTTCCACAGATCTGACCTGTAGGGAGACGAGCACCCTCCATATGTTTTTCCCCGGTGTTTTTGAGGATGTGGGCTTTGTTCTGGTTTTCTAAGAGGAAGTGAGTTTCACACCACACTTTTCCGCCCACGATGTGCAATGGACACTTCTCTTCTCTCTTTTCAATGAGGACGTTCATCTGAAACTGACCTCAAACCTCTGAAAGTGACCGACCACAGGGTCAGAGTCACAAACAAACACAGGACAGACGCGCCGGACTTTCCTCGTTTAGTCTGTGATCCGTGAACGTTCTAGAAACGGTTGTTTTATGATTTATTCTTATTATATTTAATGAACGAAAGGCTTTGAGTCAATAATATCACTGTCTTTGCACAAAAACCTCTTGTTGTTTTGTTTTAAAGACTGTTTAGTCCAAAGAATTGGAAAGTAACAAAGTACAGAAGTAAAAGTACTGCACACATCAGATACTTTCTATTCCACTACATGTTGTACTTTTCCTTTGGTTCGAGGTGTTTCTCGTTTGTTCATTTACAATGATGACAAATAGTTCCAGACAAAAACGCACACATGAAATCCACTCGAAAATTACAAAATTGGTCAGAATTGCTCCGGTCGACTAAAGAGCAGCAGAATTCTTTGTCAAAATGACTCAATTTAACACATTAACATTCTTCAAAATCTGCGTGAAATAACTATCAATGCGTCAATACTTCTAAATACTGAAGTTGATTGTGTATGGTCTACGTTTAATCTTACTTTTTGTCACTTCGTATCGACGCTTTTGTCTCTTTCGCCGCCGATACGTCCAGAGAACGCTCACGGTTGAACTAATGCGCGTGTTTTCTTGACGCTCCTGCAGAAAAAGACGAGCAGAGCGTTTACTCCGAGGTGAAGATCAAGTCGAAGTCTGTCGTCGACGCTCCCGACGCCACAGGTCAGTGAACGCCACAGACCAGAAATAACAATGACCGCAGACTGGACAAAACAGACCCAGGACTGAGGGGGTCATGGCCAAGAGGCAGCAACGTTTAACTTAACAAAACAAACAAACAAACAAACAATATCAAAATGAAAGCACTTCATTGACGAAGTGTCTGTTCCAAACAGAAGGATCTGGGAGGACAAAGCTCCGTGTGAAAGGACCAACATGTGATCATGTTCTTCTCTGTGATCAAAGTACAATGTGAACCAATGTCCTGCCTCCTAGTGGCCAGAGAAGGCCATCGCACTCGTCAGTCACTGATGTGTCTTGGCTCCACAGTAATGAACCTGAGAGAGAAACATGACAAACAATGTCCACCATCTGAACATTCACCAGAATCTAACACACAAATGTTTCAACTCTCATCAAGAGTCATTCTCAATCTGTGGTCGAGTCTGAGCAAAAGTGCAAACTTTTGTATTGACCAGAAAATGATGCTGTACTTTTATGTCAGTAATATTTGTGTTTTGTGTTCAGCAGGAGCCGGGACCAAGCCGGCAGCTCCGGGGCCAAACCCGTACATTGTGTTGGTGGTGATCATCTCTCTGTGTACTCTGCTGGGCAGCGTCGTGGGCATCGCCTACCGTCAGTTCACACACCTGCCACCAGGGGGCCTCAGATTATGCTAAAATAACTTTACTGAGCTTTAAACCTCATTACACCAGTGTTTCCTCATTATTAGTTTACTCAAAGTTTTCTTTTGATTGATCGTGTTTGAGTTATTCCTGTTTTATTCTGCGACTGAGGCTCGAGTGAAACATCCTGTTTCCACCTACCCCCTATCCCCACCCACATCACTGCAGTTAGTATGATTATTGGAAAAATGAAGAATTCGAGTGACACATATAGAGTTTTCATACTACATCCTTTGTATTCATTCAAAGTAAAGTATTTATTACATACAGTTATCAAATGCACCAGCAGATGGCGCTGGCTCTGTTTCTGTTCACATATTGAAATTGAAAGCAGTTTTGTGCGTTATTAAGCTCACAATCTACATCATGCTCATGAAAAGACCTAGTTGATCTCAGCTAAGATCTATGACTTAAGGTTCATTGTTTTACAATAATGACATTGCACACAATCGTCACACACTCAAGAGAATCTAGAATGATATTTCTTATTTCTTCACTGTTGTTGAAGATAAAACTAAATTATTACTTGGTTAATATTAAGGAATTAAGTCAAATCTGTTTAGCCCCCCACAGACATTAAAATCAGTCAAAATGAGACCACAAAGCAGGAAGTCCTAGTTCTGTCCTCAGTGGCTTTAGTTTATTTCTTGTGCATTTTCTCTTATTATTGCCTTTTGCCATGTGACTGTTTCAGTGTCAATATTGACGGCCAATCAGCACTCAGAGATCCAGAATCTGTCTTCAGACAGTGAGAGGCTCAAGGGTGAAAAGGCAGCGCTGCACGATCGAATCCTCGACCTCAACGGGATCGTTCACCTTTTTGAGAAATACTACTGTCAAGACAAACGTAAGTGCGACGTGTTCGATGGTTTCTCTTCAGTGCGGGGTGTGTGTGCTGAGGCTCTATCGGGTGATTGACAGTGGAATCCATCTGCTTGGAGTTTGTATCAACCTCATCTACTGATATGTCAGAGCTCGAAAACAAGCTGCTCTGGTTCTGCAGGCTCCTGTTAGAGGGCGGAGCATGAACGGGCCTCTGAACACGCCCACAGACTGAGCAGTTGCAGGAGAAGAAGAACCAAGCTTCCCGCAGTACTGCTCAGCGGCCTGTAGAGGCAGAAGTGAGGGAGAAATGGGCTAATTTGTCTATATTTTAAAACAATTTAAATATATTTGTTACTCACTGCTTTCAATCACTGCTCGCCTTGATTGCCCTGAACACACGCCACTGTAAACTCTTATTATGGTGTAATAATTATGTGTGCCAGATCAGCTGAAGGCTTCTGGATCCAACTCTGCTGTTGTGATTTTGGGCATTACAAAAATAAAATTGAATTTATCATAATAACATATGACTCAACTCTCCTGTAACGGCTGTGAGTGAGACAAGAACGACAAGTACAGGTCAAGTCGGTGCAGTATTCTCTTCAGACGAGTACCTTCAGATTGATAGTGACTTCTGGACAGCTGCAGGAAGAGATGACCATCTTTTCTGCCCTCGCGTTTCTCATTTCTCTTTTTTGTAACTTTCAGCATGTCCTCCGTGTCTGGATGGGTGGACGCGCTTTGAGAACCACTGCTACTACTTTTTTGAGAATCCTACAGGGTGGAAAACGTGGCAGCAGAGCATGGAGTTCTGCAAAAAAAGAGAACGCGGCTCTCGCCTGGTGATCGTGGACTCGCCGGAGGAGCAGGTACATTTAGCCTTTTATTAAAAATCATGTTTATGTCAGTAATCCATCATTTCAGGGCATAATTTCAAACAAATGGATGGATCGATATGAGTCTTTATTAAAGAGGCTGCACTTGTTTCTTTATGACATTTAAGCACAGGTAAACAACAAATTAAAGCCACGCTAGCGGCGATGATGGCTCTCGCCCTCCCGCGCCACCGCCTTCCTGCCCGTCCATGTTTTATGTTGCGTTTTGCGTCACACCAACGACGTTCAGTAATTCACAGTTGATGATTGCGTAGTTTGCGACTCAAATAGTTGTTTTGTCCTGACAAATTGCAAGATCGTGCTGAACGCAGACCTGAGCAGGGAAAAAGGGAGAGAGCCTCGGTGACCCGGCTGCACCCCCTCCTCCCTGTAGAGACGCTAATGCTCACGCTAATTAGCATTAGCGTGAGCATTAGCAGGAAATTAAGCCTTTTTGAGGGCGTTTTACGCGGAGACCGTAAAGAATATTAACATTTTTATTAGTTTTCAATGTCTTTAGATGCAAAAGGTGTTGTTTTGAGCTCGATCAGATGAAAAACCTTGGACAAGTACGATTTTGAAAAAAAAAGTCAAGCGTGGCGGTGCCACTTTGATTCGACATGGCTGACTTCCTGTTTATCATAGAGCGATGCTGCCAGGTGCGTTTTACTCCTCACAGGTCAGAGGTCAAAGGTCGCTCTATCACTGTCCCAAGTCTCATGTGCTTAGGCCAAAGATTAAGAGTTTCATGTTTTTTCTTTTTTGAACTAGTCGCCACTGTTGTGACGGCCGTTCTACAACCTCCATTTTATTCGAGTTCGGACCGAGCCGATCGTGTCTATGTCCCATGTGTGACCTATGACCCCATGTGTGACCTATGTCCCCATGTGTGACCTATGACCCCATGTGTGACCTATGACCCCATGTGTGACCTATGACCCCATGTGTGACATTCATCAATGTTCAGGGGGTCAAAAATGCCCAAGTATGAACATGAAGAATAGGAATAATAGGAATAATATCAAGAAACCAGGGAATAACAACAGACAATAGGTAGTATTAAATTGTCTCAGAGACACAAACCACAGACATGTGACTTTAAAGGGTTTAAGTCTGTGTTTTTCACCTCTAACATCTTAAACATGTCCTTTGTCCATGTTCTGCAGAGGAAGTTCACCTTCTCTTCCTCTGTCCTCGATCTCTGTGTCTGTGATGGGTCAGTATTAGTCACTATTAGTCAGTATTAGTCAGTATTAGTCACTATTAGTCAGTATTAGTCACTATTAGTCACTATTAGTCACTATTAGTCAGTATTAGTCAGTATTAGTCAGTATTAGTCAGTATTAGTCAGTATTAGTCAGTATTAGTCAGTCTCAATAACATCAGCAGCTTTTTACCATCTAAAAAACATTGCCAAAATCAAAAATATAGTGTCAAAACCAGATTTAGAGAGACTTATCCATGCGTTTGTCTCCAGTAGACTAGACTGTAACGGCCGCTCACTGGCCTCTCCAAACGAGCTGTAAAACAGCTGCAGTACATCCAGAACGCTGCTGCTCGGGTCCTGACTAGAACCAGGAAGTACCATCACATTAGTCCTGTTCTCAGGTCTCTGCACTGGCTCCTGTGGCTCAGAGAAGAGACTTTAAAGCAGCTGTGCTTGTGTACAAGTCTCTCCATGGCCTAGCACCAAAGTACATCTTGGATATGTTAATGCCATGTGAACCATCTCAGACTCTGAGGACCTCAGGGACCGGCCTCCTGCTGGTGCCAGAGTCAGGACTAAACATGGACCGGCCTCCTGCTGGTGCCAGAGTCAGGACTAAACATGGACCGGCCTCCTGCTGGTGCCAGAGTCAGGACTAAACATGGACCGGCCTCCTGCTGGTGCCAGAGTCAGGACTAAACATGGACCGGCCTCCTGCTGGTGCCAGAGTCAGGTCTAAACATGGACCGGCCTCCTGCTGGTGCCAGAGTCAGGACTAAACATGGACCGGCCTCCTGCTGGTGCCAGAGTCAGGACTAAACATGGACCGGCCTCCTGCTGGTGCCAGAGTCAGGACTAAACATGGACCGGCCTCCTGCTGGTGCCAGAGTCAGGTCTAAACATGGACCGGCCTCCTGCTGGTGCCAGAGTCAGGACTAAACATGGACCGGCCTCCTGCTGGTGCCAGAGTCAGGACTAAACATGGACTGGCCTCTTGCTGGTGCCCAGAGTCAGGACAAAACATGGGGAATCTGCGTTTCAGTTTTATGCAGCTAAAATCTGGAACAGTCTTCCTGAAGATGTGAGACAGGCTTCTACTCTGACAATGTTCAAATCTAAGCTAAAAACAGTTTTGTTTAGCTGCGCATATGACTGAAAGGATTTTTGTCTTTGCACTCTTCTCTTTTGTTTGTGATTTTATTAGTTTAGACAATCAGTTGGATTGATAATTTTTAATTTCGTCAATTTTATTGTATTTCTGTTTCTGTAATTTCTTTGTGATTTGAATGCATTTTTCCTGCTGTGAAGCACTTTGAATTGCCTTGTGTATGAAATGTGCTCTACAAATAAACTTGCCTTGCCTATTAGTCAGTATTAGTCAGTTTTAATCAGTATTAGTCAGTATTAGACAGTATTAGTCAGTATTTGTCAGTATTAGTCAGTATTAGTCAGTAGTAGACAGTATTAGTCAGTATTAGTCAGTATTAGAAAGCATTAGTCAACATTAGACAGTATTAGACAGTATTAGTCAGTATTAGTCAGTAGTAGACAGTATTAGTCAGTATTAGTCAGTATTAGAAAGCATTAGTCAACATTAGACAGTATTAGACAGTATTAGTCAGTATTAGTCAGTATTAGACAGTATTAGTCAGTATTAGACAGTATTAGACAGTATTAGTCAGTTTTAATCAGTATTAGTCAGTATTAGACAGTATTAGTCAGTATTTGTCAGTATTAGACAACATTAGTCAGAATTAGACAGTATTAGTCAGTATTAGTCAGTATTAGAAAGCATTAGTCAACATTAGACAGTATTAGACAGTATTAGTCAGTATTAGTCAGTATTAGTCAGTATTAGACAGTATTAGACAGTATTAGACAGTATTAGACAGTATTAGTCAGTATTAGACAGTATTAGACAGTATTAGTCAGTATTAGACAGTATTAGACAGTATTAGACAGTATTAGTCAGTATTAGTCAGTATTAGACAGTATTAGACAGTAATAGTCAGTATTAGACAGTATTAGTCAGTATTAGTCAGTATTAGTCAGTATTAGTCAGTATTAGACAGTATTAGTCAGTATTAGTCAGTATTAGACAGTATTAGACAGTATTAAACAGTATTAGACAGTATTAGTCGGTATTAGACGGACAGTATTAGTCAGTATTAGACAGTATTAGACAGTATTAGTCAGTATTAGACAGTATTAGTCAGTATTAGTCAGTATTAGACAGTATTAGTCAGTATTAGTCAGTATTAGTCAGTATTAGACAGTATTAGTCAGTATTAGTCAGTATTAGACAGTATTAGTCAGTATTAGTCAGTATTAGTCAGTATTAGACAGTATTAGACAGTATTAGTCAGTATTAGTCAGTATTAGTCAGTATTAGACAGTATTAGACAGTATTAGTCAGTATTAGACAGTATTAGTCAGTATTAGTCAGTATTAGACAGTATTAGTCAGTATTAGTCAGTATTAGACAGTATTAGTCAGTATTAGTCAGTATTAGACAGTATTAGTCAGTATTAGTCAGTATTAGTCAGTATTAGTCAGTATTAGACAGTATTAGTCAGTATTAGTCAGTATTAGTCAGTATTAGACAGTATTAGTCAGTATTAGTCAGTATTGGTCAGTATTAGTCAGTATTAGACAGTATTAGTCAGTATTAGTCAGTATTAGACAGTATTAGACAGTATTAGTCAGTATTAGTCAGTATTAGTCAGTATTAGACAGTATTAGACAGTATTTTTCTTGTACCTGCTTCCGAAGAGTGCACACGCTTTTTTGCTCGCTCCGCTTGCTATCGCTGCTTTCCTTATTTATTTTGCTTTTTAATCAGTTTTTGTCTTCCAAACATTTTTGCTTTAGACTTTTTCAAGTAAACCAAGGATTTTAGGAACATTTTTCCAGTTTTAACGACATATCTGACGCCAGCGACATGTCCGGGAGAAGAAGGGAGAAAGACTTAAGAATTAATGAGCTGAAAACACAGATATTTGTTTTGGAATCTGAAAAAGTTCTTCACGATACCATTCCTGTGTCAACCGACGGTAAGAAGAGCACACTTTTTACAAGAAAAACTGCTACTTTCAACCTAAACCGCAGTGACTCTGTGTCGTTTCCAAAACTGTCTAAAAACCAGAAAGACCAGGCTGTTTCTTGGAACAAACTTGGAGCAAAGCCTAAACGATACAAAGATAACGTGAAGTCACCTAAAATACAGCTCACCAACAGATTTTTACCACTTTCAGAGATGGAATTAAATGAAAAACGGAACGATGACGTGGCCAAAATACAGCGAGGAGGATCTGTGCCAGGAGTCAAGGTCACACGGATTGTTTTGATAGGAGACGGGGCGATAAGTCACGTGACGCATGAAAAGATAAACACACATTCTCTTCCAAGCGCCACTGTTTCTGAGATAACGTCACTCCTTCCAAATATTATGGCTAAGCATGGAGGAGCTAAACAGCTGATTGTGCACGTGGGTGCAGTGGACATGCGGCGGGAACAGACTGAAGTTTTGAAAAAAGACTTCTTGAAGTTATTCGACGTGCTTGATTAAATGGAAATCAAAACTTTCATAAGTGGACCTCTTCCAAATATCGACAGGAGGATAAACAAGTTTAGCCGGCTTCTTCAGCTGAACACATGGCTGTCCAAAGAGTGTCCCCCGAGAGGACTACACTATATTGAGAACTTCTATCTATTCTGGAAACGAGAGGACTTGTTTAAGAGAAATGGCCCCCACCTATGCAGAGGTGGAGTGAGGGTGCTGACAGAGAACCTGCTCCACGCTCTGAGGCATTGGACTGGGCCTGGACAGGGTCCTGAGCAGATAGTTAGAGAAGAGAGGAATGAGAGAAGAATTCCTGCTCCATCAGCCAAAGACCGAGCCAATGTTTCAACATCAAAAGCACCACAACCTCAGCCTCCACCAAAGGATTCATCAGCAGCTGCTCCACCACCACCAGCAAAGGATTCAGCTCCAGCTGCTCCACATTCACCTCCACCGCCTCCAGCAAAGGAACAATCTTCAAAGGCCTTGGACCCATCTGTGACAAGCCCAACAACATCCCTGTCATCGCCCCTGCCTTCACACCAGCCCTGGGTTCCCCCTGCAACATCTACTCCCACTAAAGATTCATCATTCTCCTTCTCATCTCCACTCTCACCCATGGGCCTTCCCAGCCATTTTGAAAGTCTGATCAAATCAGGCATTAAGATGGCTCCACTCACGCCCAATATAGCAAGGGCTATGTCAATACGTATCAACTCTTCCCTGCACAAGCCGACTACACCAACAAAAGCCCCACCACCCATCCCCCCTCGCCTCTCACCTGGTCCCAAACTCTCCTTGGCTACAAAAGCCCCACCACCCATCCAACCTCGCCTTTTACCTGGTATCTCCCA
Source organism: Eucyclogobius newberryi (assembly GCF_026437365.1). NCBI lineage: Eukaryota > Metazoa > Chordata > Actinopteri > Gobiiformes > Gobiidae > Eucyclogobius > Eucyclogobius newberryi. The sequence goes on along the minus strand of NW_027315945.1, from coordinate 38,712,269 downwards.
TAGCTAGGATGCACTGGGTCTCAGCGTTGCCGGGACTTATTGTCACATTAAAAATCAAACCAACCCGGGGCCCTATGTAAAAAGAGCCCCCCCTAGTGCTATTTCTGTAGTCACATCATCACACAGATGGAAAAACAAAATGCGAGTCAGGCCCAATCTGAGAAATGTGATTCATATTCCCTGTGAAAAGATAAAGCCCAGTCCCACTGAAACTAGTCTGAAACTTGCTGTGCTAAATGTCAGATCCTTATGTAACAAATCTCTCTTAATTAATAATTTTATTTCTTCTTATAATCTTGATTTTATATTTTTAACTGAAACATGGCTTGACAAAAACACAGGAAATGTAGTTCTGATATAATCTGCTCCACCCAACTTTAAGTTTGAATCTGAAACACGAGAAAACAAAAAAGGGGGTGGAGTCTGTGCTGTCTTTAGAGATGAAATAATTACCCGCAGGTTGTCTTTTGGGGTGTTTTCATCATTTGAGTATGTATCCTTTAAAATGGAGCTAAAACGGTCTCCATCCATTCTCTTCATTGTTTTATACAAGCCTCCCCAGCACTGCCAAAGTTTTATTGATGATTTTACTGAGATGCTTTCAGTCGTATGCACAGACTTTGATGGTTTGGTCATTACAGGTGATTTCAACGTGCATGTTGATAATATTTGTGACAGAAACGCTAAAGAGCTTGATGCTGTCCTTGAAACCTTCAGTCTTACTCAGCATGTGAGAGGCCCCACCCACAGCAAAGGACACACTCTAGATCTCATAATTACAAAGGGGGTAAATATTTCAAATGTTAATGTGATCGATGTTGCTCTGTCTGATCATTTCTGTGTCTTCTTTGACCTGTCTGTTTCTCCCCAACCTCCGGTTGGTCCTGCAGTTGTTCAGCGGAGACACATAAGTGATGGCACAGGTGCACTGTTTATGGAAATGATAAACTTTGAAAATGTCTCATGTTCTAATGTAAATGATTTGTTGAACTCTGTTACATCTAGTGTTTTGAATGTTCTGGACACCATCGCCCCTATAAAGGCTAAAATGGTTAAAAATAAGCAGAAGGCGCCGTGGAGAAATGATGATTGGGTCAGGGCACAGAAAAGGGAGTGCCGCAGGGCCGAACGGAAATGGCGCAAGTCAAAGCTCCAGGTTCAAAAAGAGATTTACAAAGAAAAGCTGAACATGTACAACCTAATCTTATGTAGAACTAGGGAAAGATATTTTTCTGAAATAATTGGAAGCTGCAGTAACAACTCGCGTGTCCTGTTTGCCACAGTAAACAGATTAACAAACCCTCCAGCTCAGCTGCCGTTAGAACTCATTTCCACATCCAAGTGTAATGAGTTTGCATTATTCTTTAATGACAAAGTTCAGGGCATTAAAAATGCTATAAATCCCACAATGCAAAAAATTACCCTAAAACCACCAAGACACTTAGAGCTAACTCACTTTGCACCAGTAACTGACAAAACTGTCCATGAGATCATCACCAGTCTGAGTTCATCTACATGGTGCCTTGATGTGTTACCCACCAGATTTCTAAAGTCTGTGCTGAACAGTTTGTTAGCACCACTCACTCACATAATTAACATGTCGCTTCAATCTGGAACATTCCCAATGTCTTTGAAAACTGCGGTCATAAAGCCTCTCCTAAAGAAGAGCAGTCTTGATGCCGCAGTACTGAGTCATTACCGGCCCATCTCTAATCTGCCATTTTTGGGCAAAGTCCTTGAAAAGGTTGTTTACCAACAGCTCACAGATTTCCTCTTAATAAACAACTCATTTGATGTTTTTCAGTCAGGTTTTAGACCTCATCACAGCACTGAGACTGCTCTTGTCAAGGTGACAAATGACATCCGCCTGAACACTGACACGGGCAAAGCCTCAGTCTTAATTCTGTTGGATCTGAGTGCTGCTTTTGACACTGTCGATCATGGGATCCTCTTACAGAGACTAGAGGACTGGGTGGGCATCACTGGCACTGCCCTAAACTGGTTAAGGTCCTATCTGGAAGACAGGAAGTACTTTGTTGAAATTGGTAGCTGTGTCTCAGACCACATGACCCTGACCTGTGGAGTGCCCCAAGGGTCAGTCCTGGGTCCCCTTCTGTTCAACCTCTACATGCTGCCGTTGGGTCAGTTGATACGCAGTGAAAATGTGTCCTATCACAATTATGCAGACGACACTCAGATCTATGTTTCACTATCGGCAGGTGACTATGGACCAGTAGATTCACTCTGTCACTGCATCCAACAGATCAGTTTGTGGATGCAAAACAACTTTCTCCAGCTGAACTCAGACAAGACTGAAATAATCGTTTTTGGCCCACAGAAACAAAGAGAAAGTGTTAGCGGTCACCTCCAGAGTCTCGCTCTAAAACCTACAAACCAAATTAGAAATCTGGGGGTAATAATGGACTCAGACTTGAACTTTAATAGCCACGTCAAATCAATAACATCAGCAGCTTTTTACCATCTAAAAAACATTGCCAAAATCAAAAATATAGTGTCAAAACCACATTTAGAGAGACTTATCCACGCGTTTGTCTCCAGTAGATTAGACTACTGTAACGGCCTGCTCACTGGTCTTTCCAAACGAGTTGTAAAACAGCTGCAGTACATCCAGAACGCTGCTGCTCGGGTCCTGACTAGAACCAGGAAGTATGATCACATTAGTCCTGTTCTCAGGTCTCTGCACTGGCTCCCTGTGGCTCAGAGAATAGACTTTAAAGCAGCTCTGCTTGTGTACAAGTCTCTCCATGGCCTAGCACCAAAGTACATCTTGGATATGTTAGTGCCATATGAACCATCTCGGACTCTGAGGACCTCAGGGACCGGCCTCTTGCTGGTGCCCAGAGTCAGGACAAAACATGGGTAATCTGCGTTTCAGTTTTATGCAGCTAAAATCTGGAACATTCTTCCTGAAGATGTGAGACAGGCTTCTACTCTGACAATGTTCAAATCTAAGCTAAAAACAGTTTTGTTTAGCTGCGCATATGACTGAAAGGATTTTTTCTTTGCACTCTTCTCTTTTGTTTGTGATTTTATTAGTTTAGAAAATCAGTTGGATTGATAATTTTTAATTTAGTTAATTTTATTGTATTTCTGTTTCTGTAATTTCTTTGTGATTTGAATGCATTTTTCCTGCTGTGAAGCACTTTGAATTGCCTTGTGTATGAAATGTGCTCTACAAATAAACTTGCCTTGCCTTGCCTTGCCTATTAGTCAGTATTGGTTAGTATTAGTCAGTATTAGACAGTATTAGTCAGTATTAGTCAGTATTAGACAGTATTAGTCAGTATTAGACAGTATTAGTCAGTATTGGTTAGTATTAGTCAGTATTAGACAGTATTAGTCAGTATTAGTCAGTATTAGACAGTATTAGTCAGTATTGGTTAGTATTAGTCAGTATTAGACAGTATTAGTCATTATTGGTCAGTATTAGACAGTATTAGTCAGTATTAGTCAGTATTAGACAGTATTAGTCAGTATTGGTTAGTATTAGTCAGTATTAGACAGTATTAGTCAGTATTAGTCAGTATTAGACAGTATTAGTCAGTATTGGTCAGTATTAGTCAGTATTAGACAGTATTAGACAGTATTAGTCAGTATTAGTCAGTATTAGTCAGCATTAGGGTGCACGGTGGCAAAGGCGGTTAGCGCTCTTGCCTCCCAAGAAGGAGATCATGGGTTTGATTCCCGGACCAGACCAACATCACATGATCTCTCTGGGTGGAGTCTGCATGTTCTCCCCGTGTTACCGTGGGTTCTCTCCGGGTTCTCCGACTTCCTCCCACCGTCCAAAGACATGCATGTGTTAGGTAAAGATTGGTAAGTCTATATTGGCCCTAGTGAATGAATGTGAGAGTGTCTGTAATGTCTATGTCTCTGTGTCAGCCCTGCGACAAGTTGGCCACTGTCCAGGGTGTACCCCGCCTAAGGCCCAAAGTCACTGGGATAGGCTCCAGTCACCCGCGACCCCGAAAGGGAACAAGCGGTAGAAAATGGATGGATGGATAGTCAGCATTAGTCAGTATTAGTCAGTATTAGTCAGTATTGGTCAGTATTGGTCAGTATTAGTCAGTATTAGACAGTATTAGTCAGTATTAGACAGTATTAGACAGTATTAGTCAGTATCATCTGCCTGAAGAGTGGCTCCAGCTCCAGTCTCCTCGTGTCCGTCTGTGAAAGTCGGATCTCTCCTTCACTGGAACTCCTCCAGGTTTCTACGCTTTTTTTCCAAAAGAGGTTTTTTTTGTAGTTTTTCCTGGCCGAGAAGGAGAGTCTAAGGACAGAGGACCCTGGGACATCGTCCCTCGCCACCACAGACATTGTTGATACAGCCCTCAGAGGCGACTGTTTTTGGGCCTTACAAAAATAAATTGATTTGATTTATTATTCAGTATTAGTCAGTATTAGACAGTATTGGTCAGTATTAGACAGTATTAGTCAGTATTAGTCAGTATTAGACAGTATTAGTCAGTATTAGACAGTATTGGTCAGTATTAGTCAGTATTAGTCAGTATTAGTCAGTATTAGTCAGTATTAGACAGTATTAGTCAGTATTAGTCAGTATTAGACAGTATTAGTCAGTATTAGTCAGTATTAGACATTATTGGTCAGTATTAGACAGTATTAGACAGTATTAGTCAGTATTAGTTAGTATTAGACAGTATTAGTCAGTATTAGACAGTATTGGTCAGTATTGGTCAGTATTAGTCAGTATTAGACAGTATTAGTCAGTATTAGTCAGTATTAGACAGTATTAGTCAGTATTAGACAGTATTAGTCAGTATTAGTCAGTATTAGACAGTATTAGACAGTATTAGTCGTATTAGTCAGTATTAGTCAGTATTAGTCAGTATTAGTCAGTATTAGACAGTATTGGTCAGTATTAGTCAGTATTAGTCAGTATTAGTCAGTATTAGTCAGTATTGGACAGTATTGGTCAGTATTGGTCAGTATTAGTCAGTATTAGACAGTATTAGACAGTATTAGTCAGTATTAGTCAGTATTAGACAGTATTAGTCAGTATTAGTCAGTATTAGTCAGTATTAGACAGTATTAGTCAGTATTAGTCATTATTAGACAGTATTAGTCAGTATTATACAGTATTAGTCAGTATTAGTCAGTATTAGACAGTATTAGTCAGTATTAGACAGTATTAGTCAGTATTATACAGTATTATACAGTATTAGTCAGTATTAGTCAGTATTAGTCAGTATTAGACAGTATTAGTCAGTATTAGACAGTATTAGTCAGTATTAGACAGTATTAGTCAGTATTAGTCAGTATTAGACAGTATTGGTCAGTATTAGTCAGTATTAGACAGTATTAGTCAGTATTAGTCAGTATTAGTCAGTATTAGACAGTATTAGTCAGTATTAGTCAGTATTAGTCAGTATTAGTCAGTATTAGACAGTATTGAGGGACTGAGGGACTGCTTCAGCACCACTGTCTGGACTGAGCTTTATGACCCACATGGGGAGGACATCAACACCATCACAGAGTGCATCACGGACTACATCAACTTCTGTTTTGAGAACATTGTTCCCTCCCGGACGGTGCGGTGTTTTCCAAACAACAAGCCATGGATTAACCGTGAACTGAAGGCTCTGCTGAAGGAGAAGAAGAGAGCCTTCAGGTCAGGGAACAAGGAGGAGCTGAGGACTGTGCAGAAGGAGCTGAGGAGGAAGATCAGGCAGGCTGAGGCCGGCTACAAGAGGAGGATGGAGGAGCAGCTGCAGCAAAAGAACATTCAGGGAGTGTGGAGGAGCCTGAAAACCATCTCGGGCTTCAAAATCCCCCCTGCCCAGACAGAGGGGGATCTACAGTGGGTGAATGATTTAAATGCTCACTTCTTGAGGTTTGATCGGTCACCCGCCCCTCCCCCTGCACAGCTGCATGCTCCCTCTTCCACAGCTGGACAATGCCCTGCATCTGTTCCTCTTCGCTTATCTGCCCCGGACCATCGGCTCCCCACTTCGCCTGGACTCACCCATCCCCCCAGCACACAGTTCCCCTGCCAACCACTGACTGTCACAGCAGCACAGGTGAGGAGTGAGCTGAAGAGGATTAAAGTGAGGAAGGCAGCAGGACCTGATGGCATCAGCCCCAGGCTCCTTAAGTCCTGCGCAGATGAACTGTGTGGAGTTGTGGAGCATGTCTTCAACATGAGCCTGAAGCTGAGGGTGGTACCACAGGTCTGGAAGACCTCCTGTCTGGTACCTGTGCCTAAGACACCGCGCCCCAAAGACCTCAACAGCTTCAGGCCAGTGGCTCTCACGTCCCACCTGATGAAGACACTGGAGCGGCTAGTCCTGGACCACCTCCGCTCCACCGTGAGCTCAGCCATGGACCCGCTGCAGTTTGCATATCGGTCTGGCATCGGAGTGGAGGACGCCGTCATCTCCCTGCTGCACCGCTCTCTCTCTCACCTGGAAAAGCCTGGCAGCTCTGTGAGGATTCTGTTCTTCGATCTTTCCAGCGCCTTCAACACCATCCAGCCGCTGCTCCTGAGGGACAAGCTGGAGACGGCTGGTGTGGAGTATGACCTGGCAGAGTGGATCCTGGACTACCTCACAGACCGACCCCAGTTTGTGAGAGCCCGGAACTGTGTGTCTGACACTCGGACCTGCAGTGTGGGGGCGCCCCAGGGCACTGTCCTCGCGCCCTTTCTCTTCACCCTTTACACTGCAGACTTCAGACATGACACGGACAGCTGTGTCCTGCAGAAGTTCTCTGACGACTCTGCCATCATTGGACTCATCACGGACGACGATGACGCGGAGTACAGAGGACTGGCGCAGGACTTTGTGGACTGGTGTCAGCGGAACCACCTCCTCATCAACGCGGGGAAGACCAAGGAGATGGTGGTGGATTTCCGCAGACGCCACCCCACTGCCCCCTCACCAGTGAACATCCAGGGACGGGACATTGAGAGAGTGGACTCATACAAGTACCTGGGTGTTCATCTGAACCACAAACTGGACTGGACTCATAACACGGACGCACTGTACAGGAAGAGCCAGAGTCGGCTCTACCTCCTGAGGAGACTCAGGTCTTTTGGAGTGACAGGGCCACTCCTGAAGACCTTCTACGACTCTGTGGTGGCATCAGCCCTCCTGTACGGTGTGGCCTGCTGGAGCAGCAGCATCACAGAGAGGGAGAGGAAGAAGCTGGACAGAGTCATCAAGAAGTCCAGCTCCGTCCTGGGCTGTGCTCTGGACTCGGTGCAGGAGGTGGGGGACAGGAGGGTCCTGGCTAGATTCACATCTATGCTGGACCATGAGTGTCGCCCCCTGCAGGACACTCTGTCCTCTGGAGAGCAGCTTCAGTGAGAGACTGATCCACCCTCGATGTGTGAGGGAAAGGTTCCGTAGGTCTTTCCTTCCTGCTGCTGTCAGACTTTATAACAAAAACTGTTAGTACTGAACACTCGCAATACTGACCTAACCATGTGCAATTCTGTCATATGTGCAATTGCTGTTGGAATTCATGTGCAATTCATGTGCAACCTATGTGCTGTCGTGACACATATTCATGTGCAATTACTGTCGTGATCACATGCAATGGTATTTATGTATTTATTTATTTATTTGTCTATGGGAGTTTTTATTTATTTATAGGAGATCTTCTACTGAAAGTGTTTTTCAGACTTCCTATAAGTGATCTGTTCTTTTCTTCTGTATCTACCTCTGTATCTACCTGCGTTGCACCAATGAAATTTCCCCATGTGGGACAATAAAGGAATATCTTATCTTATCTTATCTTATCTTATCTTATCTTATCTTATTGGTCAGTATTGGTCAGTATTAGTCAGTATTTGTCAGTATTGGTCAGTATTAGTCAGTATTAGTCAGTATTAGTCAGTATTAGTCAGTATTAGACAGTATTAGACAGTATTAGACAGTATTAGACAGTATTGGTCAGTATTAGTCAGTATTAGACAGTATTGGTCAGTATTGGTCAGTATTAGTCAGTATTAGTCAGTATTAGTCAGTATTAGACAGTATTAGTCAGTATTAGTCAGTATTAGACAGTATTAGTCAGTATTATACAGTATTAGTCAGTATTAGTCAGTATTAGACAGTATTAGACAGTATTATACAGTATTGGACAGTATTGGACAGTATTGGTCAGTATTAGTCAGTATTAGACAGTATTGGTCAGTATTAGTCAGTATTAGTCAGTATTAGACAGTATTAGTCAGTATTAGTCAGTATTAGACAGTATTGGTCAGTATTAGTCAGTATTAGACAGTATTGGTCAGTATTAGACAGTATTGGTCAGTATTGGTCAGTATTAGTCAGTATTAGTCGGTATTAGTCAGTATTAGACAGTATTAGTCAGTATTAGTCAGTATTAGTCAGTATTAGTCAGTATTAGACAGTATTGGTCAGTATTGGTCAGTATTAGTCAGTATTGGTCATTTTTAGTCAGTATTAGTCAGTATTAGTCAGTATTAGTCAGTATTAGACAGTATTAGTCAGTATTAGTCAGTATTAGACAGTATTAGACAGTATTAGTCAGTATTAGTCAGTATTAGTCAGTATTAGACAGTATTGGTCAGTATTGGTCAGTATTAGTCAGTATTAGTCAGTATTAGACAGTATTAGTCAGTATTAGTCAGTATTAGACAGTATTAGTCAGTATTAGACAGTATTAGTCAGTATTAGACAGTATTAGTCAGTATTAGTCAGTATTAGTCAGTATTAGTCAGTATTAGTCAGTATTAGACAGTATTGGTCAGTATTAGTCAGTATTAGTCAGTATTAGTCAGTATTAGTCAGTATTAGACAGTATTGGTCAGTATTAGTCAGTATTAGACAGTATTAGTCAGTATTAGTCAGTATTAGACAGTATTAGTCAGTATTATACAGTATTAGTCAGTATTAGTCAGTATTAGTCAGTATTAGTCAGTATTAGACAGTATTAGTCAGTATTAGACAGTATTAGACAGTATTAGTCAGTATTAGACAGTATTAGTCAGTATTAGTCAGTATTAGACAGTATTAGTCAGTATTAGTCAGTATTAGACAGTATTAGACAGTATTAGTCAGTATTAGTCAGTATTAGTCAGTATGAGTCAGTATTGGTCAGTATTAGACAGTATTGGTCAGTATTAGTCAGTATTAGTCAGTATTAGACAGTATTAGTCAGTATTAGTCAGTATTAGACAGTATTATACAGTATTAGTCAGTATTAGTCAGTATTAGACAGTATTAGTCAGTATTAGTCAGTATTAGTCAGTATTAGTCAGTATTAGACAGTATTAGTCAGTATTAGTCAGTATTAGACAGTATTAGTCAGTATTAGTCAGTATTAGTCAGTATTAGACAGTATTAGTCAGTATTAGTCAGTACTAGTCAGTATTAGACAGTATTAGACAGTATTAGTCAGTATTAGTCAGTATTAGTCAGTATTAGACAGTATTAGACAGTATTAGTCAGTATTAGTCAGTATTAGTCAGTATTAGTCAGTATTAGACAGTATTAGTCAGTATTAGTCAGTATTAGACAGTATTAGTCAGTATTAGACAGTATTAGTCAGTATTAGTCAGTATTAGTCAGTATTAGACAGTATTAGTCAGTATTAGTCAGTACTAGTCAGTATTAGACAGTATTAGACAGTATTAGTCAGTATTAGTCAGTATTAGTCAGTATTAGACAGTATTAGACAGTATTAGTCAGTATTAGTCAGTATTAGACAGTATTGGTCAGTATTAGTCAGTATTAGTCAGTATTAGACAGTATTAGTCAGTATTATACAGTGTGCTCTGTTTTAAAACAATAATAATTGGTTAAACCCTGAAATACATAAAAAAACATGACCACTTCCTGTACTGCATCTCGAGTAAAAACTACTGCAGTAACAAATATTGTGCTGTGATTGACAGGAGTTCCTCCACAACAATATCAAATATTACCATGACGAGTTCCATGGATACTGGATCGGTCTGTCTAAGGCCAATGAGACCTGGACGTGGGGCAACGGACGTGAGGACACTCTGGGGTGAATCTGACCGTAAAACCTCCTGAACACTTTAACACCTGCACACTTGAACACCTGAACACCTGAACACCTGAACACTTTAACACCTGCACACTTGAACACCTGAACACTTTAACACCTGCACACCTGAACACTTTAACACCTGCACACTTTAACACCTGAACACCTGAACACTTTAACACCTGCACACTTGAACACCTGAACACTTTAACACCTGCACACTTTAACACCTGAACACCTGAACACTTTAACACCTGCACACCTGAACACTTTAACACCTGCACACCTGAACACTTTAACACCTGCACACTTGAACACCTGAACACTTTAACACCTGCACACTTTAACACCTGAACACCTGAACACTTTAACACCTGCACACCTGAACACTTTAACACCTGCACACCTGCACACTTTAACACCTGCACACCTGCACACTTTAACACCTGAACACCTGAACACTTTAACACCTGCACACATGAACACTTTAACACCTGCACACCTGAACACTTTAACACCTGCACACCTGAACACTTTAACACCTGCACATCTGAACACTTTAACACCTGCACACCTGAAAACTTTAACACCTGCACACCTGAGCACCTGAACACTTTAACACCTGCACACCTGAACTCTTTAACCTGTTACCACCCACCTATTTTCGCCCTGTGCACACTGGTTGGACCCAAATGGCATTGCTTATTAAAAGAGGATCTTATGTTCCACATGTGATGCATCATTAGAAAGCTTAGTCCTTCTAGTTTCTGCAGATGTGCACATGTCACACTGTCAGGGCTTCAGAACTTACACTACAGAGGCCCAAACATAAACAAAACATCCTTTTTTAGTCTCGCCTGAATATTGTCAATTTGTAATGGTCCTGAGCATGACATACTTCATTGTGTGCATATGCTGTTCACTGTACATGCTGTTTATCTTGTTGACAACAACTGTGTCAAGTTTCAGATCTCTAGGAACAGGCATTTTGGTGCTGTTGACCTTTTTGTATCAAAAAGTATATTCGGAACAAGTGATCCAAATATGTGCCAACTGTGCCAAACTGTTTTATTACAATTTTAGTTCCTCTATGATCATAAAACATACATTTTGATGTTTTGTAGGCCACTAATAGCAATTATAACAGCTAAAAAAAAATATGTGAAAATGTGTAAATATGAGTTTACCCATGAATTTCCCATATAGAGGTTAAAAAAAAAAAAAAAAATAATATTTTTATTTTATTTTTGTATTGGTATAATAATACATATATCTAACAAAATGCACTTCCAAAAGGCTAATAACCTCAGAAAACGTTATGCGCAAAATCCTGTCGAGAAATCTGGCTCTTTACAGCCTTCCCGGAGCCTTACGCACGAGAACAGGGAGAATTCTGTGTAAATAAACCCTTTGTCCCGCCTATCAGGAAAAAGGTCTCCTGATTGGCTAGAATAATATGTCACTCAAAGTCTCCTGCGTGCCTGCTAGCAGAAGCTAAGGGCTAAAAACAAAGATGGACGCGCGCTTCGGAAGCGCCGCATTTTTTTCCTCCGGAGGCTGTAGCAAACAAACCCGGTGACAGAAAAATTCGTGGATGGTCTCATTCTGTAGGAAACAGTCTAAGGAAGAGATCGATGTCAAACACTATCGTATAAGTCAAACAGGTCATTTGTTATGGACGGAGAAATGCGCCGGACAAGCGCATTCTCGTCCGGCGAGAAACGAAGAAAAGTTTGTTTACTTGACAATATCTCGAAATCGGATAACTTCAGGAAAAATACAAGTGGATATTGTTTTTCAATGATTCCTTACGGACAGACTGAGCACAAGGATGTACAGAATTAAAGCCGTTTGGTCCGTCATAAACAGCAAACAGGTAGGACATGCGTTTGTAAAAGTTGAGACTTTCTCACAAACTATTGGCAATTGCTTCTTGGGGCAAATTATTCAATGTAAATCAATGACATATTCGTTTTGTTGAGAAAATAAGCTTTAAAATGATGTATGGCTTGCTGGTATTGACCACGGAAATAAAAGTGATGATGTAAGAGAATATTTGAGATATAGAAAATGTTCGCCGGCGGACAGGTGGGTGGTAACAGGTTAACACCTGCACATCTGAACTCTTTAACACCTGCACACCTGAGCACCTGAACACTTTAACACCTGCACACCTGAACTCTTTAACACCTGCACATCTGAACTCTTTAACACCTGCACACCTGAACTCTTTAACACCTGCACACCTGAACTCTTTAACACCTGCACACCTGAGCACCTGAACACTTTAACACCTGCACACCTGAACTCTTTAACACCTGCACATCTGAACTTTTTAACACCTGCACACCTGAACTCTTTAACACCTGCACACCTGAGCACCTGAACACTTTAACACCTGCACACCTGAGCACCTGAACACTTTAACACCTGCACACCTGAACTCTTTAACACCTGCACATCTGAACTTTTTAACACCTGCACACCTGAACTCTTTAACACCTGCACACCTGCACACCTGAACTCTTTAACACCTGCACATCTGAACTCTTTAACACCTGCACACCTGAACACTTTAACACCTGCACACTTTAACACCTGCACACCTGAACACTTTAACACCTGCACACCTGCACACTTTAACACCTGCACATCTGAACACTTTAACACCTGCACACCTGAACACTTTAACACCTGCACATCTGCACACCTGAACACTTCAACACCTGCACATCTGCACACCTGAACACTTTAACACCTGCACATCTGAACACTTTAACACCTGCACATCTGCACACCTGAACACTTTAACATCTGCACATCTGCACACCTGAACACTTTAACACCTGCACATCTGAACACCTGAACACTTTAACACCTGCACATCTGCACACCTGAACACTTTAACACCTGAACACCTGCACACTTTAACACCTGCCCATCTGTACACCTGCACACCTGAACTCCGCCTCTTCACAGTCATAAGCTCCGCCTTAGGGACTCCCTAAAGGTTCGGCCTTTCGCACGGGGCAGAACTTTGCATTCAATGGTTCACTTCTTTTTTTGACGAATCTGATAAAACACTAAGTTTAAATTGGAGCTTTGGGACTTGAAAGGCCAGTGACGACCCTGGACAAAATGCCAAACTTGAGAGAATCCTGTAGCAGCAGATTTGTGTTCTTATTGTTGAAAAGTGTCTGCATTTTAGAACCCCTCATATATCACTGAGTTTCAATTTTTCACATTGAAGCACAGGGATGTAGGCGGGGCTAGGGGGTGAGTGAAAACACTGGCGCCTCAGTCGCAGGTCATAACAGGATTAACTCTCTAAAGTCTTAACTAGTCAAATTTCAAACAAAAACAATGCTTTTGATGCTCATTATCTGACATGTTTTCATCATTCATTAGTTAACTATTACATTTAATGTGAAGGTTCTGGATGGAGCCGCTGCTCGGAACGTCTGGTCCCAAAGCGATGGTGATTGCAAACCGTAATGTGACGAAGAGCTGGGATTCTGGAGAGGAGAAGTTCCTCAACAAGTTCATCTGTGAAAACAAAGCACTCGTCATCGACTAATGAAGCCTGCGTGAATTCAGCCTGGAAGACCTAACTTCACCCAATCTACACCAGGGCCACCCGCCCTATATGTAATAAATAAATAAAAAACATGTTTTTAAACCTTTGCAATTCTCGCTCCTTTAGGTAAAGAAGAGAGGTGACCAATCATGTCCTTGTACAATATTTATTGTTGCTTTCAGTATTTTCCGTACTAAAATGTTCACATAAACACATGCCGTACATCGTCTGTAATACCAATAATACGTTCACTTGGTCTCTTGACTTTGTACTGTACTTTATTGTACTGAAGGCAGGACGTTTTAAAGAAGCACCGCGTAACATTTCTGGTGGACGGTTTGCCACTTGCTTGTCTCCACGGAGATGTAGCTTTGACTGGAAAGTGCCGCAGTATGGTATTTATCTTGCATTTCTTTCAGCTCTTTTACATGTAATTCTGTATGCTTCCTATGAGTGGGCTCGCCTCTGCCCAGATCTGACCTGTAACTTGGTGAAAATGACATACGACAAAGAAATATATTATAAAAAAAATAAAAAATGTCATCCATTTTTTTTTTGCTGCAGCTTGTGGATAATAATCAACTTCCTGACGAGAAGGATCTTGACCGGATTGGAAAATGTCACCTGCACATAACGCTTCATACCATGTGGATATGAAATGAAGACTCTGGTAATGACTATGATGACTATAATTTCAATTTTGAATGGATATGATTGCACATGACGATCCAAATGAATATGACTACGGTGAAGACTGTGACTATGACTACGGTGAAGACTGTGACTATGACTACGGTGAAGACTGTGACTATGACTACGGTGAAGAGTATGACGGCGATTCATGCGATGCTGATTTATAATATCATTGAGAAAGACAGAATTTTAACTTTGTTTTTGATGTAGAACTTTTATCATGGTATCAGAACCTCAGCAGTTCTCGTTCCCCTCGGACCTGCCAGAATCCACATGGCTCCAAATTAAATCACGATTGTCATTGGCTGGGGTCCCCGTTTTCTTTGTAAATGAGTAAAAGTTTGTGTTTTATACTGAAAAAGCAGCATTAGTTTAAAAAAAAAGAAGACCATTCCGTGCTGTCTGCGTAATACAATATGTTGTGTTTCATCAACCCGGAAATAAGAGCTGAAAGCAGCGCTCTGATTGGCTGCGCTCTGGTGGTCCAGGCCACTTCCACGTCATCTGAAAAAAGTTGTTCTAAAACCTAGAAATGAAGACATGCATGCATTTTATCAACGTGCCAAAGGTTTTTGGGAGCTAGGAACTACTTATAAAGATTTAAAAGCCTAGTTCCGGCTTTGCTGTGTGGAAAATGAGGAATTATTCAGGTGAAAATTTCCATGGGTTTCAGAGGGATGAAAGTCTTTTTCCATAACTTAGACTTATATATCCGGAGCTCCAGCGCAGGCAGGCGGTGCGTGAGTCTGCATGCCCGGGGTTCGGTCACCTGCACCGAACAACCGAACTGCACAACCGATAGAACTTCAGATCAACAAAGGGTCTACCGCCTAAATAAAACTGATGTTAATTCTACAGCGTGCGCAGAACTCTTCTTTCCGGGTTTCTCGGTATCCGATAGAACTTCTCTCCGTTTATCTTCCCGGTTGCTGCATCAACTGCCACATAAACCTTCACCCTTTTGATTATAGTAAAGCGTGCGATATCATTAATGAGGTTTGGGCCTCTTTGAACCGTGTTTCGTCGTAAATCGAAGCAGACGGACTGCGGTATAGAATGGGCTCGTATAGGTGGACATGCACTGCCGACGGACAACATGGCCAAAAGAGCCTGGAGGAGCCTGGGGGAGCGTGAGGGAGCGTGAGGGGAGCGAGGGGGGAGCTCGTCTGACGTCACTTGAATGACCTCTATAACAGGGCTATAACAGGGCTATAACAGGACTATAACAGGGCTATAACAGGACTATAACAGGACTATAACAGGACTATAACAAGGCTATAACAGGGCTATAAGAGGGCTATAAGAGGGCTATAGGAGGACTATAACAGCGCTATAACAGGACTATAACAAGGCTATAACAGGGCTATAAGAGGGCTATAACAGCGCTATAACAGGACTATAACAGGGCTATAACAGGGCTATAAGAGGACTATAACAGCGCTATAACAGGACTATAACAAGGCTATAACAGGGCTATAAGAGGGCTATAACAGCGCTATAACAGGACTATAACAGTGCTATAACAGGGCTATAAGAGGACTATAACAGCGGTATAACAGGGCTATAAGAGGGCTATAACAGCGCTATAAGAGGACTATAAGAGGGCTATAACAGGACTATAACAGGGCTATAACAGGGCTATAACAGGGCTATAAGAGGGCTATAACAGGGCTATAAGAGGACTATAACAGCGCTATAACAGGACTATAACAAGGCTATAACAGGGCTATAAGAGGGCTATAACAGCGCTATAACAGGACTATAACAGTGCTATAACAGGGCTATAAGAGGACTATAACAGCGCTATAACAGGGCTATAAGAGGGCTATAACAGCGCTATAAGAGGACTATAACAGGGCTATAACAGGACTATAACAGGGCTATAACAGCGCTATAACAGGACTATAACAAGGCTATAACAGGGCTATAAGAGGGCTATAACAGCGCTATAACAGGACTATAACAAGGCTATAACAGGGCTATAAGAGGGCTATAACAGCGCTATAACAGGACTATAACAGGGCTATAACAGGACTATAACAGGACTATAACAGGACTATAACAAGGCTATAACAGGGCTATAAGAGGGCTATAACAGCGCTATAACAGGACTATAACAGGGCTATAACAGGACTTTAAGAGGGCTATAACAGGACTATAACAAGACTATAACAGGACTATAAGAGGGCTATAACAGCGCTATAACAGGACTATAACAAGGCTATAACAGGGCTATAAGAGGGCTATAACAGCGCTATAACAGGACTATAACAGGGCTATAACAGGACTTTAAGAGGGCTATAACAGGACTATAACAAGACTATAACAGGGCTATAAGAGGGCTATAACAGCGCTATAACAGGACTATAACAAGGCTATAACAGGGCTATAAGAGGGCTATAACAGGGCTATAACAGGACTTTAAGAGGGCTATAACAGGACTATAACAAGGCTATAACAGGGCTATAAGAGGGCTATAACAGCGCTATAACAGGACTATAACAGGGCTATAACAGGACTTTAAGAGGGCTATAACAGGACTATAACAAGACTATAACAGGACTATAAGAGGGCTATAACAGGACTATAACAGGGCTATAACAGGACTATAACAGGGCTATAACAGGGCTATAACCGGACTATAACAGGGCTATAACAGGGCTATAACAAGACTATAACAGGACTCTAAGAGGGCTATAACAGGACTATAACAGGGCTATAAGAGGGCTATAGCAGGACTATAACAGGGCTACAACAGGACTATAACAGGGCTATAAGAGGGCTATAGCAGGGCTATAACAGGGCTATAAGAGGACTATAACAGGGCTATAACAGGACTATAACAGGGCTACAACAGGACTATAACAGGGCTATAAGAGGGCTATAACAGGGCTATAACAGGACTATAACAGGGCTACAACAGGACTATAACAGGGCTATAAGAGGGCTATAACAGGGCTATAGCAGGGCTATAAGAGGACTATAAGAGGGCTATAACAGGGCTATAACAGGGCTATAACAGGGCTATAAGAGGACTATAAGAGGGCTATAACAGGACTATAACAGGGCTATAAGAGGGCTATAACAGGGCTATAACAGGGCTATAACAGGACTATAAGAGGACTATAAGAGGGCTATAACAGGACTATAACAGGGCTATAAGAGGGCTATAACAGGGCTATAGCAGGGCTATGACAGGGCTATAACAGGGCTATAACAGGACTATAAGAGGACTATAAGAGGGCTATAACAGGACTATAACAGGGCTATAAGAGGGCTATAACAGGGCTATAGCAGGGCTATAACAGGGCTATAACAGGACTATAAGAGGACTATAAGAGGGCTATAACAGGACTATAACAGGGCTATAAGAGGGCTATAACAGGGCTATAGCAGGGCTATAACAGGGCTATAACAGGGCTATAACAGGACTATAAGAGGACTATAAGAGGGCTATAACAGGACTATAACAGGGCTATAAGAGGGCTATAACAGGGCTATAAGAGGACTATAAGAGGACTATAAGAGGGCTATAACAGGGCTATAACAGGGCTATAACAGGGCTATAAGAGGACTATAAGAGGGCTATAACAGGGCTATAACAGGGCTATAAGAGGACTATAAGAGGGCTATAACAGGGCTATAACAGGGCTATAACAGGACTATAAGAGGACTATAACATTTTTGGGAGTTACTTCACATTGTATTACCTTTGTAATTTATGTGCAATTATTGTGAAATTCATGTGCAATCTATGTGCTGTCGTGAAACATATTCATGTGCAATTACTGTCGTGATCACATGCAATGGTATTTATGTATTTATGTATTTATTTATCTATTTATTTATTTATTTTTCTTTATTATTTTTCCCCTCCATCCCTTGTTGGATAATGGGAGGTTTTGTTTATAAGAGATCTTCTACTGACAGTGTTTTTCAGACTTCCTATAAATGATCTGTTCTTTTCTTCTGTATCTCCCTGCGTTGCACCAATGAAATTTCCCCATGTGGGACAATAAAGGAATATCTTATCTTATCTTTTCACACACTCAGATACAGTGTCAGATACAGAAACAGAGAAGTAAAAATATCACATTAAAAAATCTAATTTAAATTTAAAAAAGTATTATTAAAATACTAAAAGTAATACTTAAAAAAGTAAAAGTAATTAACACAGATTTTGAGAACTATTAAACCTTTGAATCATGATATTGATGAAGAATTGTCCTGATTAATGTTCATCAGAAACAATTATATATTAAATCATAGTGTATTTGTGTATACGTATACTAAAGATATGGGCGTGAGGTCTGTTATTACTCTAAATCGTCATGGTACAATTTATTTCACTCACTATTTTTGTCCTGCACTGAACATGTACACACTTATTGTACATAGAAGTGTTATATTTGTACACTCCTTGAACAGTGTCAGATTTACAGTTCCAACAGATGTTTTATTGTATTTCTCCCTTCTGCTGTTTTATGGTCGTTTTATATTCCATAGAAACAACCGAAAATATATTCTGCGGCGGACGATTTTGCTGCTGATTCACTCTTAATTACAGGGCTTCTCTTCTCCTCAGCACATGCTCAGTTAGGGCTTCTCTTCTCCTCAGCACATGCTCAGTTAGGGCTTCTCTTCTCCTCTGCACATGCTCAGTTAGAGCTTCTCTTCTCCTCTGCACATGCTCAGTTAGAGCTTCACTTCTCCTCTGCACATGCTCAGTTAGAGCTTCTCTTATCCTCTGCACATGCTCAGTTAGAGCTTCAATTCTCCTCTGCACATGCTCAGTTAGAGCTTCACTTCTCCTCTGCACATGCTCAGTTAGAGCTTCTCTTCTCCTCTGCACATGCTCAGTTAGAGCTTCACTTCTCCTCTGCACATGCTCAGTTAGGGCTTCTCTTCTCCTCTGCACATGCTCAGTTAGAGCTTCTCTTCTCCTCTGCACATGCTCAGTTAGAGCTTCTCTTCTTCTCTGCACATGCTCAGTTAGAGTTTCACTTCTCCTCTGCACATGCTCAGTTAGGGCTTCTCTTCTCCTCTGCACATGCTCAGTTAGGGCTTCTCTTCTCCTCTGCACATGCTCAGTTAGGGCTTCACTTCTCTGCACATGCTCAGTTAGGGCTTCTCTTCTCCTCTGCACATGCTCAGTTAGGGCTTCACTTCTCTGCACATGCTCAGTTAGAGCTTCTCTTCTCCTCTGCACATGCTCAGTTAGGGCTTCTCTTCTCCTCTGCACATGCTCAGTTAGGGCTTCTCTTCTCCTCTGCACATGCTCAGTTAGAGCTTCACTTCTCCTCTGCACATGCTCAGTTAGAGCTTCTCTTGCCCTCTGCACATGCTCAGTTAGAGTTTCACTTCTCCTCTGCACATGCTCAGTTAGAGCTTCACTTCTCCTCTGCACATGCTCAGTTAGGGCTTCTCTTCTCCTCTGCACATGCTCAGTTAGGGCTTCACTTCTCCTCTGCACATGCTCAGTTAGGGCTTCTCTTCTCCTCTGCACATGCTCAGTTAGGGCTTCTCTTCTCCTCTGCACATGCTCAGTTAGGGCTTCTCTTCTCCTCTGCACATGCTCAGTTAGGGCTTCTCTTCTCCTCTGCACATGCTCAGTTAGGGCTTCACTTCTCTGCACATGCTCAGTTAGGGCTTCTCCTCTGCACATGCTCAGTTAGGGCTTCTCTTCTCCTCTGCACATGCTCAGTTAGGGCTTCTCTTCTCCTCTGCACATGCTCAGTCAGAGCTTCTCTTCTCCTCTGCACATGCTCAGTTAGAGCTTCACTTCTCTGCACATGCTCAGTTAGAGCTTCACTTCTCCTCTGCACATGCTCAGTTAGAGCTTCTCTTCTCCTCTGCACATGCTCAGTTAGAGCTTCACTTCTCCTCTGCACATGCTCAGTTAGGGCTTCTCTTCTCTGCACATGCTCAGTTAGGCCTTCTCTTCTCTGCACATGCTCAGTTAGGCCTTCTCTTCTCCTCTGCACATGCTCAGTTAGGGCTTCTCCTCTGCACATGCTCAGTTAGAGCTTCTCTTCTCCTCTGCACATGCTCAGTTAGAGCTTCTCTTCTCCTCTGCACATGCTCAGTTAGAGCTTCTCTTCTCCTCTGCACATGTTCAGTTAGAGCTTCTCTTCTCCTCTGCACATGCTCAGTTAGGGCTTCCCTTCTCTGCACATGCTCAGTTAGGGCTTCTCTTCTCCTCTGCACATGCTCAGTTAGGGCTTCCCTTCTCTGCACATGCTCAGTTAGGGCTTCTCTTCTCTGCACATGCTCAGTTAGGGCTTCTCTTCTCTGCACATGCTCAGTTAGGGCTTCCCTTCTCTGCACATGCTCAGTTAGGGTTTCTCTTCTCTGCACATGCTCAGTTAGGGCTTCTCTTCTCTGCACATGCTCAGTTAGGGCTTCTCTTCTCTGCACATGCTCAGTTAGGGCTTCTCTTCTCCTCTGCACATGCTCAGTTAGGGCTTCCCTTCTCTGCACATGCTCAGTTAGGGTTTCTCTTCTCTGCACATGCTCAGTTAGGGCTTCTCTCCTCTGCACATGCTCAGTTAGGGCTTCCCTTCTCTGCACATGCTCAGTTAGGGCTTCTCTTCTCCTCTGCACATGCTCAGTTAGGGCTTCCCTTCTCTGCACATGCTCAGTTAGGGTTTCTCTTCTCTGCACATGCTCAGTTAGGGCTTCTCTTCTCTGCACATGCTCAGTTAGGGCTTCCCTTCTCTGCACATGCTCAGTTAGGGCTTCTCTTCTCTGCACATGCTCAGTTAGGGCTTCTCTTCTCTGCACATGCTCAGTTAGGGCTTCTCTTCTCTGCACATGCTCAGTTAGGGCTTCTCTTCTCTGCACATGCTCAGTTAGGGCTTCTCTTCTCTGCACATGCTCAGTTAGGGCTTCTCTTCTCTGCACATGCTCAGTTAGGGCTTCTCTTCTCTGCACATGCTCAGTTAGGGCTTCCCTTCTCTGCACATGCTCAGTTAGGGCTTCTCTTCTCTGCACATGCTCAGTTAGGGCTTCTCTTCTCTGCACATGCTCAGTTAGGGCTTCTCTTCTCTGCACATGCTCAGTTAGGGCTTCTCTTCTCTGCACATGCTCAGTTAGGGCTTCTCTTCTCTGCACATGCTCAGTTAGGGCTTCTCTTCTCTGCACATGCTCAGTTAGGGCTTCTCTTCTCTGCACATGCTCAGTTAGGGCTTCTCTTCTCTGCACATGCTCAGTTAGGGCTTCTCTTCTCTGCACATGCTCAGTTAGGGCTTCTCTTCTCTGCACATGCTCAGTTAGGGCTTCTCTTCTCTGCACATGCTCAGTTAGGGCTTCTCTTCTCTGCACATGCTCAGTTAGGGCTTCTCTTCTCTGCACATGCTCAGTTAGGGCTTCTCTCCTCTGCACATGCTCAGTTAGGGCTTCTCTCCTCTGCACATGCTCAGTTAGGGCTTCTCTTCTCTGCACATGCTCAGTTAGGGCTTCTCTTCTCTGCACATGCTCAGTTAGGGCTTCTGTCCGCTCTGGTTCTAAATGCTCATGTTAGAGGGCGGAGCATGAATGAGCCTCTGAACACGCCCACAGACTGAGTAGCTGCAGAGAGAAGAGCCAAGCTTCCTGCAGTACTGCTCAGCGGCCTGTAGAGGCTTCAGCAGCAGAAGAGAGGGAGAAACGGGCTTATCTGGATATATTTCGGACCAATTAAAATATTTCTGTGACGCACGGTCATCTTAGATTGTATTGGACGAACCTCGTCTCTCCTGCAGGTTGAAGGTTCAGGTGTGTACAAAAGGCCCTGTGACTTCTTTGTTTCCATAGAGTTAGTGGGGCCTCCAGTGGGAGGTGCTCCAGCCTTCGCACGATAGTGTAATTTATGACATCACATGTGTTTTAAGCAGTGGCATTGGCGATGAGCCTAAATAAGACTGTGGGAGTGGTCAGAGGAGAGCATTCTGGTGTCAGTCGCTGTCAGAGGAGTTATCACAGGCGTACCTACGATGGTGACTGTGGATGAGGTGAAGGAGAATTTAACTGGAGCTAAGGTAGTGGACGCCAGGCGGTTGAAGACGACCCGGTTTGGAGAAAGATGTGAAGGTAAATGTCTGCCTAGTACGTTGTTCATGGGACATATGAGCTATGGCGTCAGGCCATATGTTTCCCTTACAAAACAGACTACAGACTAAAGAACGCAGGTCCTGTCCCTCACAAGTTCCCACCAGAGGGTCTGCTCAGGCTGCTCTGGGTGCTGTCGCTCTCTCACACACACACAAAGGATATGAATATTCATAAGAAGGTGGATTTTCTGGGACCACCTCTCGGAGACATCGCGGACATGCTCGTTCCTCATATGGTCATGAGATAAGAACCTGTGCATGCGTGCGAGTGCGTGTGTGTATCCAATATGCATAACAATGAAAGCTTTATTAATGCATTACAATATCAAATGTTTAGTAATTACAAAACCCACAAAGGCTCTTTTAAGAGCCAATCACTAAACAATAAAGAGCTTAATTTGACATTTAAGTTTTGGTCGTGGCTGCAGAGCTGCGGCGCGGTCAAATGGCCCAGCAATTTCAGGAACCGCGGCACTGCCATTATAGCCTCATGGCTAATCCTAACCCTAACCCTAACCTTGACCCTAACCCTAACCTTAACCCTAAACCTAACCTTAACCCTAACTTTAACCCTAACCCTAACCCTATGGCAACCTTAACCTTAACCCTAAACCTAACCTTAACCTTAACCCTAACCCTATGGCAACCTTAACCCTAACCCTGACCCTAACCCTAACCCTAACCCTAACCCTAACCTTAACCTTAACCTTAACCCTAACCCTATGGCAACCTTAACCCTAACCCTAACCCTAACCCTAACCCTAACCTTAACCTTAACCCTAACCCTAACCCTAACCTTAACCTTAATCCCTAACCCTACTCCTATGGCAACCTTAACCCTAACCCTAACCCTGACCCTAACCCTAACCTTAACCCTAACCCTAACATTAACCCGGCGCGGTCAAATAGCGCAGCGAACAGTGTTAAGCTTCTCAGCTCTTGTCCTTGCTTGATTTTGTTTATGATCTTACATTTTGGTAAATGAAATAAGTACATCTGTAAATAGCCACTGATATTCCCACAAACTACCGAGTATTATCTATATGAAAAAGGGTGCACAGGTATACAGGCCACACGTTTTAAAATATGAAATGTTATTTATTTGTAGAGAAAATAGAACAATAAATAACTATATACAAAAATAATGATATACCAAACAGGAACAAAAGGGACCATAGCCTGGAGAAGAGTGTGAGGGACACGTGCAAGGAGAAGAAAAAGGAGTCTATTTCCTCTCCTGCAGAAGATGCCAGCTCATATGTCTAATCGACATGCTCCAATGGTTCAAGATTCAAGTCAAATGTACAATTATCATAAAAAAATGGATATACTTTTAATTTTAAATTTCCTTTTAAATGAGCAGGAACCCTCTGCAGGAGAGGAAGCAGACCGAGGAGGAAGTGCTGGTCTGCAGAGACGACATGAGCAGGAGTGCTAGGAGGTCGGTCCCGGAGTGCTGCCACTACATCCCTCTCGAAGTTTGAGGGCTCTGGCTCCTGGGACCGCTTTCTCTTCCTCGGTGGGCCTACAAAAAACACACATTGCTATTTAGATGACACGGGCTAGAGCATATCTAATGAGGCATACGCATTATATGTAGCCAATATCATTTTCCAGTTTCATAACAACAACAAACCTGATTCCAAAAGCCCTGCTGCTTCTTCTGGCTCTCTTGGGTCCTCTGTGGCCTCCTCGACCCTTCTCCCCATGTTCCCGCTGGTTTCACGGGGAGTGATGAAAGGGTCGAGGAATGACAAGACCCCAGAGTTCCGTCACTTTGCTGCTGACCCACTCTTCCTCTTTTCCTTCCTCTTTTCCTTCTCCTTCATGTAGGTGTTCCTCAGACTCTTCCACCGCGTTCTGCAGACGTCCTCTGAATAAACACATGAACAAACACAATCTAGCGCAAATTACTATCAACACATATATTTTTATTGCTTAAAAAGATGTGATTTACTTACCAGCCAGTCCAGTCTCCTCGCTAATCTTCCTCGAGGCTAGGTCCTTTTTGGAAAGTCACCTCTGATTGTCTGCTGTGCCGCGATCTGATTGGCTTCTGTCCAACTTTTTCTTTGTTGAACGCCTCGGACGCACGTCAAAAGCATCCAAAGCGGCCAACGCGCAAACGCTCCCGATGCACCGTGTTCGACGCCCAAAACGCAGAAATCGTGCCGCAAAAATGCAGGAATCGCGCTACGGAGAACGCGGGTTGGCCAAGACGCGCGTTTACAAAGATTTTGAATATAAACTGGACGCTTTTGAACGCTTTGGTGTGAATGGGCCGTAAGGATCCTGAGAGTGAGCAAACTGGCGCTGCTTATTTCATGTCTGACTTGCATGTAGAAAAGGTCTTTCTGTCTTCACCTCGGAAATCAATGCGATACGGTTGGCGTTGGAATGGGCTAAATCTACTTTACAGTGTTGTGGCGTGGTGATAGCCTCTGACAGCCTTTCTGCATTGCAAAGTCTGGGAAGTTGTTCTATACAGCATTTTCTGTCTGATACTCTCTCTGTCCAGGAAGGATGTGAGGGTTTCCTTCATTTGGGTTCCTGCACATATGGGGGTAGATGGTAACAAAATGGCTGATTCGCTGGCTAAAAGTTCCCTTAGGCGGCCATCAATTGATGTGATGGTTATGTTAAGCAAATCTGAAATCAAGCCTATTATTGAGAGTCTTGTGTATAAGCTTTGGCAGGAATTTTGTAATTGTGATACTGGATGGCATGTCTATCAAATACAGGGTAGTGTGGGTCCTTGCGGGTCCATGGGCAAGAAACGCAGGGGAGGAAAGGGCCTTTGCTCGCATGAGGATGGGCCATACTGGACTCAATTGGTCACTGAGTAGGACAGGCAAACATCTGACCGGTCTGTGTAATCACTGTCAAGAGCCAGAGACTGTCGAGCATGTGCTGATTCGCTGTGCGGCTTATGAAAGGGAAAGGACCGGGTTGGCCTTATGGTTTCAGAATCATAGGCAGGAATTTGACCTGCAGAATATTCGTACATTCCAGTCACAAGGATCGTGTGAGGCTGTAGTTACTTATATAACAGTGTTAAGTGGAAGATTATAGAGTTAGGGTGTGTTACACGACTGTGGTGGGTGGCGGTGGTGTGCCACTTGGATGCCGGCCGCCGCGGAGAGCCGAGGAGGAAGAAGATGACCTCATGTGCTTGGAACTCGTGGGCTTTGAACTCCTGTCCTTCTGAAGGATAAAGTCTAAAGAATAAAGTCTAAAGTCAAACACAGCCAGGTTTATGATCACAAATCAGAAAGCCTTCTGTGTGTACCTGTGAGGTTCAATAAAGCTCCTGAACACGTCCTTGTGTCTCCTCATTGTTTCCACTATTCCGAGTATTCATTCTGGCGTTAAGCAGTGCTTTGGGCGGCACTCCACAGCAGTGACAGCTACACATATGGCATTGGATGCGGACTCTTTCTATTGGATCGACGAGATACTGGACTGGGGTAAGTTGGTCGCCTTCCTGTGCAGGGACAGTGGCTGGGGCAGGTGCCGTTGGGGTCTTGGTGTTGACCTGGTGAAGGTGCAAAGTTTCTTTAGGGTGCACTGTGCTGCCACATGTGAGCGGGCACAGCGCCAGCACCGCTTGTTGGTCAGCTGTTCTTTACTGAACTTGGCGATGCCTGGACACTGACTCAGGTGGTGGTTACGATTGTCACAGTAAGCACAGTAGGGCTTCTGCTTAGCTTTACCAGAGTTACGCCCGGTGGCTTAGACGGACCTACTACCCCATGGAGAACGGTGATGAAACGCCTGCTTGATCTGTCATCAGGCTTCTCTTTAGTGCTCCTTGGAGTCGGCCGTCCGACAGGATCCTGACACGAGGATTCATACCTCAACCATTCGGCCAGGTCCTCAAGGGTGCACGTCCGGTCAGAGCGGTTTTACATACACCGCCGAAACTCTGCTCTCTGCTCTGAAGGTTCATCAGCATCCTGTCCAGTGTTATGTAGTTTTGTTTTTGTTGATGAATTGTCTGCTGGTTTACTACAAAATGATGTCCACCAATGTGAGAGTTTGAGAGAAGGGTAGGCACAATAAGCCTTGGCCTCTGCCTAGACCTGGTCAAATAACAAATCTGCATCTCTTATTTTGTTTTGTGCTTGGATGTTGAGTGCTTTTTGTTTTGACTAAACGACAATAATAAATAAATGTTTATTCGAAATTACCTCAATTACGCTATTGTCAATGTCAGTAAAACGCTTGAGGCTTTGGCTGTTCGGGTCTGGTTTAGTAATGATACTGTTACAGTGGTTAACCTTTACAACCCATGAATGTGAGCAAACACTATAGTGGAAAGAAATATCATTCAGTCAAACACAGCTAAACAAAACTGTTTTTAGCTTAGATTTGAACATTGTCAGAGTAGAAGCCTGTCTCACATCTTCAGGAAGACTGTTCCAGATTTTAGCTGCATCAATCTGAAACACAGAATGATATGCTCTCTCATTTAACTGATGACAACCTTGGTCTAATTTTGTTTACGTAAGTTTACGGTGGATACTTGTTACTTTTACTTCACTACATCAGAGAGCAGTGCCTGTACTTTCTATTCCACTACATTTTGTACTTTTCCTTTGGTTCGAGGTGTTTCTCGTTTGTTCATTTACAATGATGACAAATAGTTCCAGACAAAAACGCACACATGAAATCCACTCGAAAATTACAAAATTGGTCAGAATTGCTCCGGTCGTCTAAAGAGCAGCAGAATTCTTTGTCAAAATGACTCAATTTAACACATTAACATTCTTCAAAATCTGCGTGAAATAACTATCAATGCGTCAATACTTCTAAATACTGAAGTTGATTGTGTATGGTCTACGTTTAATCTTACTTTTTGTCTCTCCGTATCGACGCTTTTGTTTCTTTCGCCGCCGATACGTCCAGAGAACGCTCACGGTTGAACTAATGTGTGTGTTTTCTTGACGCTCCTGCAGATGAAGATGAACAGAGCGAGGTGGACAACGAGATGGAGAGGAAGCCGAAATTTGTTTTCAACGCCACAGGTCAGTGAAGGCCACAGACCACAGACCGGACAAAATAAAGACCACAGACCGGACAAAATAAAGACCACAGACCGGACAAAACAAAGACCACAGAGGGGAGAAAACAAAGACCACAGACCAGAGAAAACAAAGAACATTTTCTGGAATAACTGTAAAAACTGTAAAAACAAATACATAATGATTATAATAGTCCAGATAACAATTAAAAAGACAAGTCGGCATGAGCATTATTTAGCATTTTTGCTACTCAAGGACAGCAATAATTATAAGAATAATAAAAGTAATAATAATAATAATATTAAGAAGAATTAGAGTATGAATGATAAGGGTAAGAATGGGAATAAGAATAATAAGAGTAAGAATAAGAATAATTAAAGCCGCGGTAGTGGCGATGATGGCTCTCGCCTTCCGGCGCGACCTCCTTCCCGCCTGTCCATGTTTTCTGCTGCTTTTGCGGCATACCAAACGAAGATGATGATGATTGCGTAGTTTGCGATTCAAATAGTAGTTTGTCCTGACAAATTGCAAGATTGTGCTGAACGCAGACCTGAGCGGGGAGAAAGCGAGAGAGCCTCGGTGACCCGGGATTGATGTTCAGGGGGTCAAAAATACCCGAGTTATGGCAGAAAGAATAAAGTCTAAAGAATTAAGTCTAAAGAATAAAGCCTAAAGAATAAAGCCTAAAGAATAATAATTCTAATGCGGCTAGAGAGGAAATGTTCCTTCAAAATAAAAGAGGAAGAGGAAGTGAAGGCATTCATTGCGCCTCTGCTGGCCAATTGTGAAAATACACAATGTCTTCAATGCACTTTTTTCATGGCGTCTCGAGGAGAATATAAACCATGAGTTTCAAACAAATCAGACAATGTTGAGTTTTTCACACAATGGGTAGGGGGCGCTATAGAGTAAATTTGTTACATGGTATTTATTTCCACTCAGATCATAAAAACAAATTAGTGAGTGAAATATGAGCTCCACAGATCAATTCCAATAGACGTGACTTGTCCTTGAAAAAACAGGAAATTAAGCCTTTTTTGAGGGCGTGTTACACGGAGACCGTAAAGAATATTAACATTTTTATTAGTTTTCAATGTCTTTAGATGCAAAAGGTGTTGTTTTGAGCTCGATCAGATGAAAAACCTAGGACAAGTACGATTTTGAAAAAAAAAAGTCAAGCGTGGCGGTGCCACTTTGATTCAACATGGCTGACTTCCTGTTTATCATAGAGCGATGCTGCCAGGTGCGTTTTACTCCTCACAGGTCAGAGGTCAAAGGTCGCTCTATCACTGTCCCAAGTGTCATGTGCCTAGGCCAAAGATTAAGAGTTTCATGTTTTTTTTCTTTTTTGAACTAGTCGCCACTGTTGAGACGGGCGTTCTACAACCTCCATTTTATTGGAGTTTGGGCCGAGCCGATCGCGCCTATGTCCCATGTGTGACCTATGACCCCATGTGTGACCTATGACCCCATGTGTGACCTATGACCCCATGTGTGACCTATGACCCAATGTGTGACCTATGACCCCATGTGTGACCTATGTCCCATGTGTGACCTATGGCCCCATGTGTGACCTATGACCCCATGTGGGACCTATGTCCCATGTGTGACCTATGACCCATGTGTGACCTACGACCCCATGTGTGACCCATGACCCCATGTGTGACCTATGTCCCATGTGTGACCTATGACCACATGTGTGACCTATGACCCCATGTGTGACCTATGACCCCATGTGTGACCTATGACCCCATGTGTTACATTCATCAATGTTAGGGGTCAAAAATTCCCGAGTTGTGGCAAAATTTTACCATGCAAAACAATAATAAGAAACCAGGCAAGAACAATGTCTCGATCCATTCCATTCTGGAAGGCTCGAGCGAATTAAAGTCGCAAGCAGCGATGATAGCTCTCGCCACCCGCACGTCCGTGTTTTGATCGCGATCGCCCCGACACTGCATTCTCTCCATCCGACCACCATCCAGGCTCTGAGATCCTCCGCCTCCCTCCTATGTACTATGCACAGCACGAACTGCAGAACGCCTAAAAACCTAAGACAAGTCTTACAGCGAATGCTGCCTATGTGTGTTTTACTCGTCACAGAGAGCTTTTTCATTTTTCCAAATTTCATGTGGCTCTGGGCCAAAGTAGACGCATCTCATTTCTGATCTTTTTTGCTATAGGCAGCGCTATAAAGTCAGGTCGCAACGGAAGTTTTTGTGAGCTCCATTTTCGGCTTTTGTAAAAAATGTTTTGCTATTACTGTAATCACGATACAAATTGCTTTATTATACAGAGTAATTGAGTAGCTAGGCCAGGGGTCTCGCATCAGGCTCCCACTGGCCCCATGTTAATAGATTTTTGAGGCGGCTCTACTGAGCCCCGTGACGTAGTCTCAACGAGAGCGCGCGTCCCCCGCCAACCCGATGACGTTCATATGAATCAAAACTTTTTTTGTACACATGCCGTCTCTGGAAAACTTCAGTCATTGTATTAGTCCTGGTTAAGACCTGGTTTAGACCTGGTTTAGACCTGGTTTGGACCTGGTTTGGACCTGGCTTGGACCTGGTTTAGATCTAGTTTAGACCTGGTTTAGACCTGGTTTGGACCTGGCTTGGACCTGGTTTAGATCTAGTTTAGACCTGGTTTGGACCTGGTTTAGACCTGGTTTAGTCCTGGTTTAGACCTAGTTTAGACCTGGTTTGGACCTGGTTTAGTCCTGGTTTAGAACTGGTTTAGACCTAGATTAGTCCTGGTTTAGTCCTAGTTTAGACCTGGTTTAGACCTGGTTTAGACCTGGATTAGTCCTGGTTTAGTCTTAATTAAACCTGGTTTAGTCCTGGTTTAGTCCTAGTTTAGACCTGGTTTAGTCCTGGATTAGTCCTGGTTTAGTCTTAATTAAACCTGGTTTAGTCCTGGTTTAGTCCTAGTTTAGACCTGGATTAGTCCTGGTTTAGTCCTGGTTTAGACCTAGTTTAGACCTGGTTTAGTCCTGGTTTAGACCTGGTTTAGACCTGGATTAATCCTGGTTTAGTCCTGGTGTCAGTATTTCCATTTTATTTGACCAGGAAACTCTCACTGAGGGGGTCCTGGGCAAGAGGCAGCAACGATTAACATAACCAACAAACAAACAAACAAACAAACAAACAAACAAACAAACAATATTAAAATGAAAGCACTTCATTGACGAAGTGTCTGTTCCAAACAGAAGGATCTGGGAGGACAAAGCTCCGTGTGAAAGGACCAACATGTGATCATGTTCTTCTCTGTGATCAAAGTACAATGTGAACCAATGTCCTGCCTCCTAGTGGCCAGAGAAGGCCATCGCACTCGTCAGTCACTGATGTGTCTTGGCTCCACAGTAATGAACCTGAGAGAGAAACATGACAAACAATGTCCACCATCTGAACATTCACCAGAATCTAACACACAAATGTTTCAACTCTCATCAAGAGTCATTCTCAATCTGTGGTCGAGTCTGAGCAAAAGTGCAAACTTTTGTATTGACCAGAAAATGATGCTGTACTTTTATGTCAGTAATATTTGTGTTTTGTGTTCAGCAGGAGCCGGGACCAAGCCGGCAGCTCCGGGGCCAAACCCGTACATTGTGTTGGTGGTGATCATCTCTCTGTGTACTCTGCTGGGCAGCGTCGTGGGCATCGCCTACCGTCAGTTCACACACCTGCCACCAGGGGGCCTCAGATTATGCTAAAATAACTTTACTGAGCTTTAAATCTCATTACACCAGTGTTTCCTCATTATTAGTTTACTCAAAGTTTTCTTTTGATTGA
Source organism: Eucyclogobius newberryi (assembly GCF_026437365.1). Lineage (NCBI taxonomy): Eukaryota > Metazoa > Chordata > Actinopteri > Gobiiformes > Gobiidae > Eucyclogobius > Eucyclogobius newberryi. The sequence goes on along the minus strand of NW_027315945.1, from coordinate 38,681,074 downwards.
TCGTGTTTGAGTTATTCCTGTTTTATTCTGCGACTGAGGCTCGAGCCTGTGTGGAGTGGCCCCGCCTCTGTGTGGAGTGGCCCCGTCTCTGTGTGGAGTGGCCCCGTCTCTGTGTGGAGTGGCACCGCCTCTGTGTGGAGTGGCCCCGCCTCTGTGTGGAGTGGGCTCTGCCTTCTCACAAATTACAAGCTCTGAGCCCCCCCCCTTCTGTAGATGAGAGATAACCGGCCTAACAACTCAATTCCTTCTCCTGCAGATTTGACACAGACTATTTTGTAAATCCAACCCGTGAAAAGCTGCTGGACAAGACGGTGTCACCCCGGCCACCTTAAGACCCTGTGCAGGCGAGCTGACCCCTGTTTTCACTGGCATTTTTAACACCTCCTGGAGTCATGCCATGTCCCAGCTTCAAGTTGTTCATTATTGTCTCCGTCCCCAAGAAGCCCCGGCTCACTGGACTTAATGACTACAGACCTGTGGCGCTGACGTCTGTCATGAAGTAATTTGAGCACCTGGCCCTCCCTCACCTCAAGTCCTTCACCTCCACCCTGCTGGACCCCCTGATGGACCCCCTGCAGTTCGCCTAAAGAGCCAACAGGTCTGTGGACAACGCTATCAACCACTCACCTGCAGCATCTGGACTCCCCGGGAACCTACACCAGGATCCTGTTTGTGGACTTCAGCTCTGCATCAACACCATCGTCCTGCTCTGCTCCAGGACAAGCTCTCCCAGCTCAACGTGCCTGACTCCACCTGCAGGGGGAGCACTGACTCCACCTGCAGGGGGAGGAGCACTGACTCCACCTGCAGGGGGAGTAGCACTGACTCCACCTGCAGGGGGAGCACTGACTTCACCTGCAGGTGGAGCCCTGACTCCACCTGCAGATGGAGCACTGACTCCACCTGCAAGAAGAGCACTGACTTCCTGATGAATCGGAGGCAGTGCGTGCGGCTGGGGAATAACGTCTCAGACACAGGGATTATCAGCACAGGAGCTCCACAGGGCTGTGTACTTTCTCCCCTGCTCTTCTCCCTGTACACAAACTGCTGCACCTCCAGCCACGACACCACCCACATCACCATGACGACACCACCCTCATCACCATGACGACACCACCCTCATCTGGGACGGGGATGAGTCTGTCTACAGGAGGTGGAGCGGCTGGTGTCCTGGTGCAGCTGTAACAACCTGGAGTTCAACGCCCAGAAGACAGTGGAGATGATCGTGGACTTCAGGAAAGTCCCAGCCCCCCAGCCCCCCCTCACCATCTCAGACTCCCCCATCACCACTGTGGACTCCCTCCGCTTCCTCTGCACCACCATCACCAGGACCTCTAGTGGAGCCACCATCAGCTCCTCATGAAGAAGGCCCAGCAGAGGATGTACTTCCTGCAACAGCTGAGGAAATCTAATCTGACAGCGGAGATGATGGTGCAGTTCCACACGGCCATCATTGAGTCCATCCTCACCTCCTCCATCACCGTGTGGTACACTGGAGCCACAGCCAGGGACAAACAGAGACAGTGCGCTCTGCTGAGAAGGTGATCGGCCGCAAACTTCCATCTCTATAGGACCTTTACGTCTCCAGGGCTCTGGGACATGCACGTCGGATCACAGCCGACCCTTCTCACCCTGGACATGGATTATTTGAACCATTCCCCTCAGGCAGGAGGCCACTCCCCTCAGGCAGGAGGCCACTCCCCTCAGGCAGGAGGCCACTCCCCTCAGGCAGGAGGCCACTCCCCTCAGGCAGGTGGCCACTCCCCTCAGGCAGGAGGCTACGGTCCATCCGGACCAGAACCTCCGGTCACAAGAACAGTTTCTTTCCCTCTGCCGTTGGACTCATGAACACTGTCTCAGCACCTTACACTCACTGCACTGTTCACTTCTTATTGAATTACATAACTTTATATTTTATTAGGTCCATATCATGCCGTTTTGTATTCATTGATCAATGTTTTGATGTTTGTGTTGCATGAATCACCAGGACAAGTTCCTATGTTTGTGAATTTTGTTCATTGACAAATGGCAATAAGCCATATTCTGATTTTGATTCTGACTGTTTCAGTGTCAATATCGACGGCCAATCAGCACTCAGAGATCCAGAGTCTGTATTCAGAGAGTGTGAGGCTCCTGGGCGAAAAGGCAGCGATGGACACTCGAATCATCTACCTCAAAAGGACCACCCACCTTTTGCAGAACTACTTCTGTCCAGACAAACGTAAGCCTGATGTGTTCGAACGTTGCACTTTAGCGCAGCCCGCTCCAACGCAGTGCTTTCTGTGCGTAGTCTTCACGTTTCCCTTCAATCATATATTTGACAAATTATTTGTCGCAGTGTGCTCTTTGTTTTCTGTACAGTTTTTCATTCATTGAAAACTAGTTTTGAAATGAAACGGTTAGATTAAGCTCAAATCCTGCTCTAAATCAACTTCTGAACACGCCCACAGACTTAGCAGCTGCAGGAGAAGAACCATCAAGCTTTCCGCAGTACTGCTCAGCGGCCTGTAGAGGCAGAAGTGAGGGAGAAACAAGCATATTTGGATAAAGTTTAGAAAAATTGTAATATAGTTGTTACTCACTGCTTTTAATCACTGCTCGCCTTGATTGCCCTGAACACACGCCGCTGTAAACTCTTATTATGGTGTAATAATTATGTGTGTCAGATCAGCTGAAGGCTTCTGGATCCAAAAGAAAGGTTATTCAAATAAAAATATAAAGATTTAAACAAGTTAAATCAAATTATTAAAATTGAATATATCACTATAATAAAAAGATAAACATATGACTCAACTCTCCTGTAACGGCTGTGAGTGATTGGCTGGTAGAGAACAGAGAGGTGTCGAGAGCTACATCTCAGTACAATACGCATCTGAAGCAGCAGTTCTCCAACAACAACCCCGCCTCTGTGTGGAGTGGCCCCGCCTGTTTGTGGAGTGGGCTCTGGCTTCTCACTAACTACAAGCCCAAAGCCCCCCCTTCTGTAGATGACAGAAAACTCAACTCCTTCTACTGTACATTTGACACCCCCTCCCCCACTGAGGCCACCTCTGCCAACCCAACCCCAGGTTCTTTCCCTCTGCCTCTGTCCAGCACATTGTACTCACTGTTCACTTCTTATTGCACTACATATTTTATTTATGTACATATCATGCCTATTTTTAATCTTATTTTATTTTTACTTCCTTATTTTTTATATATCTGGTAGCTATTCATTGTTCAATGTTTTGTTGTTTGTGTTGCATCGAATCGCCAGGACAAGTCCCTATGTTTGTGAATTTTGTTCATTGACAATGGCAATAAATCTTATTCTGATTCTGAATCTGAGAAGAACGACAAGTACAGGTCAAGTCGGTGCAGTATTCTCTTCAGACGAGTACCTTCAGATTGATAGTGACTTCTGGACAGCAGCAGGAAGAGATGACCATCTTTTCTGCCGTCGCGTTTCTCATTTCTCTTTTTTGTAACTTTCAGCATGTCCTCCGTGTCTGGATGGGTGGAAGCGCTTTGAGAACCACTGCTACTACTTTGATGAGACTCCTGATCCTCATGTTGGAGACTCTGCAGACTCTGGACACTCTAAACTGTATAAGTGGAAAACGTGGGAGGAGAGCATGGATGATTGCAAAGACAGAGAACGCGGCTCTCGCCTGGTGATCGTGGACTCGCCAGAGGAGCAGGTGCATTTAGCCTTTTATTAAAAATCATGTTTATGTCAGTAATACATCCATCCAGCAGAAGTTTAAAATGTATATTTGCGATATTAAGGATTTGGCGCATGCGCAGCAGACAGTTAAACGGGCGCGCGGCTCTGTCGCAGACTCCGCAGGATTTTGACGAAAAATTACTTCACGCGCTGTTATCTTTTGACTTAATACCGATTTTTATATTTGATCTAATGCTATTTTGCATTAATCAGTATTAGTCAGTATTAGTCAGTATTAGTCATTATTAGACAGTATTGGACAGTATTAGTCAGTATTAGACAGTATTAGACAGTATTAGTCAGTATTAGTCAGAATTAAACAGTATTAGTCAGTATTAGTCATTATTAGACAGTATTAGTCAGTATTAGTCAGTATTAGACAGTATTAGACAGTATTAGTCAGTATTAGTCAGTATTAGTCAGTAATATACAGTATTAGACAGTATTAGACAGTATTAGTCAGTATTAGTCAGTATTATACAGTATTAGTCAGTATTAGTCAGTATTAGACAGTATTAGTCAGTATTAGACAGTATTAGACAGTATTAGTCAGTATTAGTCAGTATTAGACAGTATTAGACAGTATTATACAGTATTATACAGTATTAGTCAGTATTAGTCAGCATTAGTCACTATTAGTCACTATTAGTCAGTATTATACAGTATTAGTCAGTATTAGTCAGTATTAGACAGTATTAGACAGTTTTAGTCAGTATTAGTCAGTAATAGTCAGTAATAGTCAGTATTAGTCACTATTAGTCAGTATTATACAGTATTAGTCAGTATTAGACAGTATTAGACAGTATTAGTCAGTATTAGTCAGTAATAGTCAGTATTAGTCACTATTAGTCAGTATTATACAGTATTAGTCAGTATTAGTCAGTATTAGTCAGTATTATACAGTATTAGTCAGTATTAGACAGTATTAGACAGTATTAGACAGTATTAGTCAGTATTAGTCAGTATTAGACAGCATTAGTCAGTATTAGTCAGTATTAGTCAGCATTAGTCAGTATTAGTCAGTAATATACAGTATTAGTCAGTATTAGTCAGTATTAGTCAGTATTATACAGTATTAGTCAGTATTAGACAGTATTAGACAGTATTAGTCAGTATTAGTCAGTATTAGACAGCATTAGTCAGTATTAGTCAGTATTAGTCAGTATTAGACAGCATTAGTCAGTATTAGTCAGTAATATACAGTATTAGTCAGTATTAGACAGCATTAGTCAGCATTAGTCAGCATTAGTCAGCATTAGACAGTATTAGACAGTATTAGACAGTATTAGTCAGTATTAGTCATTATTAGTCATTATTAGTCAGTATTAGTCAGTATTAGTCAGTATTAGACAGTATTAGACAGTATTATACAGTATTATACAGTATTATACAGTATTAGTCAGCATTAGTCAGCATTAGTCAGTATTAGTCAGTATTAGTCAGTATTAGACAGCATTAGTCAGTATTAGTCAGCATTAGTCAGCATTAGTCAGTATTAGTCAGTATTAGACAGTATTATACAGTATTAGTCAGTATTAGTGATTATTAGACAGTAATAGTCAGTATTAGACAGTATTAGTCAGTATTAGTCAGTAATATACAGTATTAGTCAGTATTAGTCAGCATTAGTCAGTATTAGTCAGTATTAGTCAGTATTAGTCAGTATTAGTCAGTATTAGACAGCATTAGTCAGTATTAGTCAGTAATATACAGTATTAGTCAGTATTAGTCAGCATTAGTCAGTATTAGTCAGTATTAGACAGTATTAGTCAGTATTAGACAGTATTAGTCAGTTTTAGACAGCATTAGTCAGTCAGTATTAGTCAGTAATATACAGTATTAGTCAGTATTAGTCAGCATTAGTCAGTTTAGTCAGTATTATACAGTATTAGTCAGTATTAGTCATTATTAGACAGTATTAGTCAGTATAAGACAATATTAGACAATATTAGACAATATTAGACAGTATTAGTCAGTATTAGTCAGTATTATACAGTATTAGTCAGTATTAGACAGTATTAGTCAGTATTAGTCAGTATTAGTCAGTATTATACAGTATTAGTCAGTATTAGTCAGTATTAGACAGTATTAGACAGTATTAGTCAGTATTAGTCAGTATTAGTCATTATTAGACAGTATTAGTCAGTATTAGTCAGTATTAGACAGTATTAGACAGTATTAGTCAGTATTAGTCAGTATTATACAGTATTAGTCAGTATTAGTCAGTATTAGTCAGTATTATACAGTATTAGTCAGTATTAGTCACTATTAGTCAGTATTATACAGTATTAGTCAGTATTAGTCAGTATTAGTCAGTATTATACAGTATTAGTCAGTATTAGTCAGTATTAGTCAGTATTAGTCACTATTAGTCAGTATTAGTCAGTATTAGACAGTATTAGTCAGTAATATACAGTATTAGTCAGTAATATACAGTATTAGTCAGTATTATACAGTATTAGTCAGTTTTAGACAGTTTTAGACAGTATTAGACAGTATTAGTCAGTATTAGACAGTATTAGACAGTATTAGTCAGTATTAGTCAGTATTATACAGTATTAGTCAGTATTAGTCAGTATTAGACAGTATTAGTCAGTATTAGTCAGTATTAGTCAGTATTAGACAGTATTAGACAGTATTAGTCAGTTTTAGACAGTATTAGTCAGTATTAGTCAGCATTAGTCAGTATTAGTCACTATTAGTCAGTATTAGTCAGTATTAGTCAGTATTAGTCACTATTAGTCAGTTTTAGACAGTATTATACAGTATTAGTCAGCATTAGTCAGTATTAGTCAGTTTCGTCAGTATTAGTCAGTATTAGTCACTATTAGTCAGTATTAGTCAGTATTATACAGTATTAGTCAGTATTAGTCAGTATTAGTCACTATTAGTCAGTATTAGTCAGTATTATACAGTATTAGTCAGCATTAGTCAGTATTAGTCAGTTTAGTCAGTATTAGTCAGTATTATACAGTATTATACAGTATTAGTCAGTATTAGACAGTATTAGCCAGTATTAGTCAGTAATATACAGTATTAGTCAGTATTAGTCAGTATTAGTCAGTATTAGACAGTATTAGACAGTATTAGTCAGTATTAGTCAGTATTTGTCAGTATTTGTCAGTATTAGACAGTATTAGTCACTATTAGTCAGTATTAGTCAGTATTAGTCAGTATTAGACAGTATTATACAGTATTAGTCAATATTAGTCAGTATTAGTCAGTATTAGACAGTATTAGTCAGTATTATACAGTATTAGTCAGTATTAGTCAGTACTAGTCAGTATTTGTCAGTATTAGACAGTATTAGTCACTATTAGTCAGTATTAGTCATTTTTAGACAGTATGTCAGTATTAGTCAGTATTAGTCAGTATTAGTCAGTATTAGTCAGTGTTATACAGTATTAGTCAATATTAGTCAGTATTATACAGTATTAGTCAGTATTAGTCAGTACTAGTCAGTATTTGTCAGTATTAGACAGTATTAGTCACTATTAGTCAGTATTAGTCATTTTTAGACAGTATGTCAGTATTAGTCAGTATTAGACAGTATTAGTCACTATTAGTCAGTATTAGTCAGTATTAGTCAGCATTAGTCAGTATTATACAGTATTAGTCAGTATTAGTCAGTATTAGTCAGTATTAGTCAGTTTTGGTCAGTATTGGTCAGTATTGGTCAGTATTAGACAGTATTAGTCAGTATTGGTCAGTATTGGTCAGTATTGGTCAGTATTGGTCAGTATTGGTCAGTATTGGTCAGTATTAGTCAGTATTAGACAGTATTAGCCAGTATTAGTCAGTATTATACAGTATTAGTCAGTATTAGTCAGTACTAGTCAGTATTTGTCAGTATTAGACAGTATTAGTCACTATTAGTCAGTATTAGTCATTTTTAGACAGTATGTCAGTATTAGTCAGTATTAGACAGTATTAGTCACTATTAGTCAGTATTAGTCAGTATTAGTCAGCATTAGTCAGTATTATACAGTATTAGTCAGTATTAGTCAGTATTAGTCAGTATTAGTCAGTTTTGGTCAGTATTGGTCAGTATTGGTCAGTATTAGACAGTATTAGTCAGTATTGGTCAGTATTGGTCAGTATTGGTCAGTATTGGTCAGTATTAGTCAGTATTAGACAGTATTAGTCAGTATTAGTCAGTATTAGACAGTATTAGTCAGTATTAGTCAGTATTAGACAGTATTAGTCATTATTAGTCAGTATTAGTCAGTATTAGTCATTATTAGTCACTATTAGTCAGTATTATACAGTATTAGTCAGTATTAGTCAGTATTAGACAGTATTAGACAGTATTAGTCAGTATTAGTCAGTATTAGACAGTATTAGACAGTATTAGACAGCATTAGTCAGTATTAGTCAGCATTAGTCAGCATTAGTCAGTATTAGTCAGTATTAGTCAGTATTAGTCAGTATTAGTCAGTATTATACAGTATTAGTCAGTATTAGTCAGTATTAGACAGTATTAGACAGTATTAGTCAGTATTAGTCAGTATTAGTCAGCATTAGACAGTATTAGTCAGTATTAGTATTAGTCAGTATTAGTCAGTATTATACAGTGTGCTCTGTTTTAAAACAATAATAATTGGTTAAACCCTGAAATACATAAAAAACATGACCACTTCCTGTACTGCATCTCGAGTAAAAACTACTGCAGTAACAAATATTGTGCTGTGATTGACAGGAGTTCCTCCACAACAATATCAAAGAATTCTATGGAAACTTCCATGGATACTGGATGGATCTGTCCAGAACGGAAGGCAATGAGATCTGGACGTGGGGCGACGGACGTGTGAACACTCTGGAGTGAGTCTGACCTTAAAACCTCCTGAACACCTGAACACCTGAACACCTGAGTCAGCGAACACCTGAACACCTGAGTCAGCGAACACCTGAACACCTGAACACCTGCACACCTGCACACCTGAGTCAGCGAACACCTGGACACCTGAGTCAGCGAACACCTGAACACCTGCACATCTGAACGCCTGAGTAAGCGAACACCTTCACACCTGCACAACTGAACACCTGCACATCTGAACGCCTGAACACCTGAACACCTGAGTCAGCGAAAACTTGAACACCTGAGTCAGTGAACACCTGCACACCTGAACACCTGCACACCTGAACACCTGAGTCAGCGAACACCTAAACACCTGAGTCAGCGAACACCTGAACACCTGTGTCAGTGAACACCTGAACACCTGCACACCTGAACACCTGAGTCTGCGAACACCTGAACACCTGAGTCAGCAAACACCTGACACCAGCACACCTGAACACCTGCACACCTGGACACCTGAGTCAGCGAACACCTGAACACCTGCACACCTGAACACCTGAACCTCTGAACACCTGTGACAGCGAACACCTGAACACATGCACACCTCAACACCTGTGTCAGCGAACACCTGCACATCTGAACGCCTGAGTAAGCGAACACCTTCACACCTGAACACCTGCACATCTGAATGCCTGAACACCTGAACACCTGAGTCAGCGAACACCTGAACACCTGAGTCAGTGAAAACTTGAACACCTGAGTCAGCAAACACCTGAACACCTGAGTCAGTGAACACCTGAACACCTGCACACCTGCACACCTGAACACCTGCACACCTGAACACCTTAGTCAGCGAACACCTAAACACCTGATTCTGCGAACACCTGAACACCTGAGTCAGCGAACACCTGAACACCTGCACACCTGAACACCTGAACCTCTGAACACCTGTGACAGCGAACACCTGAACACCTGCACACCTGAACACCTGTGTCAGCGAACACCTGAACACCTGCACATCTGAACGCCTGAGTAAGCGAACACCTTCACACCTGCACAACTGAACACCTGCACATCTGAACGCCTGAACACCTGAACACCTGAGTCAGCGAACACCTGAACACCTGAGTCAGCGAACACCTGCACACCTGTACACCTGAGTCAGCAAACACCTGAACACCTGAATCAGCGAACACCTGAACACCTGTGTCAGTGAACACCTGCACACCTGAACACCTGCACATCTGAACACCTGCACATCTGAACACCTGACACCTGAACACCTGCACATCTGAACACCTGCACATCTGAACACCTGACACCTGCACACCTGAACACCTGCACATCTGAACACCTGCACATCTGAACACCTGCACACCTGAACACCTGCACACCTGCACATCTGAACACCTGCACATCTGAACACCTGACACCTGAACACCTGCACATCTGAACACCTGCACATCTGAACACCTGACACCTGCACACCTGAACACCTGAGTCAGCGAACACCTGACACCTGCACACCTGAACACCTGGACACCTGGGTCAGCGAACACCTGAATACCTCAACACCTGCACACCTGAACACCTGAACCTCTGAACACCTGTGTCAGCGAACACCTGAACACCTGTGTCAGCGAACATCTGAACACCTGCACATCTGAACACCTGCACACCTGAACACCTGAAACTCTGAACACCTGTGTCAGCGAACACCTGAACACCTGTGTCAGCGAACACCTGAACACCTGCACATCTGAACGCCTGAACACCTGAACACCTCTGTCAGCAAACACCTGAACACCTGTGTCAGCAAACACCTGAACACCTCTGTCAGCAAACACCTGAACACCTCTGTCAGCAAACACCTGAACACCTGTGTCAGCAAACACCTGAACACCTCTGAACACCTGAACTCCTCAGAGTCATAAAGGTCCCATAACATGCAAAATCGACTTTTCAGAGCTTTTAACCTTCTTACATTGCAATTTGTGCTTCATATTATGTACCCAGAGTGTTTTTTTTATTGATTCCCGTAGTTTTTAGCTATATTACAGACTCCTTTCCTCCAATCTCCAAACTGACGGACGGTGGGGCAAGACCGCGTCATAAGGGCAAGCACGCGTCATTATCCCCCCTCACCCTACGTCACGGGTGGGCGGGGCACACACGCGCTCTGAGACTACGTCACAGGTTGGGCGGGGGAGCCAGATCGCTCTTCGCAAGGGTGGGGGCGAATATCAAACCAAGCCGTTTGCATTTCCGGGTTGGTGAGGGGGTCCAAGGTCTGGGTGATATTTCTTAACTATTATGTTAAGGGTGTTGCACAACCCTTATTATTATCAATTATACACTTAGGATAGACTACGAAACGTGAAAAAAGCATGTTATGGCACTTATAAGCTCCGCCTTAGGTACTCCCTAAAAGTTCGGCCTTTCGCACGGGGCGGGACTTTGCATTCAATTGCTGTTCACTTCTTTTTTTGACGAATCTGATAAAACATTAAATTTAAATTGGAGCTTTGGGACTTGAAAGGCCAGTGACGACCCTGGACAAAACTTGAGAGAATCCTGTAGCAGCAGATTTGTGTTTTTATTGTTCAAAAGTGTCTAAAAAGTGTCTGCATTGTGTATCACTGAGTTTAAATTTTTCACATTGAAGCACAGGGATGTAGGCGGGGCTAGGGGGTGAGTGAAAACACTGGCACCTCAGTTGCAGGTCAAAACAGGATAAACTCTCTAAAATCTTAACTAGTCAAATTTCAAACAAAAATAATGCTTTTGATGCTCATTATCTGACATGTTTTCATCATTCATTAGTTAACTATTACTTTCAATCTGAAGGTACTGGCTGACGGGAGGACGCCTAAATATTAGCAATCCCAAAACTACCAAGGCTTTGATGATAAAAGAAGAGACTGAACCATTGAAAAGCTGGAATTCCGGAACGCCGGACTTCCACCTCAGGTTCATCTGTGAAAACAAAGCACTCATCATAGACTAATGAAGCCTGCGTGAATTCAGCCTGGAAGACCTAAGCGCACAGTCTTCCCCATTTAAAACCTCATGCAGTTCAACTCGGCCGCTTCAGACCGCACTGCGACCCACCACCTCCCCTTCTCCTCCTCTGCATCCCTCTCATCCTCATCATCCTCTCTACCCTCTCCTCATATCTACCACCACCTCCCCTTCTCCTCCTCTGCATCCCTCACATCGTCATCGTCATCCTCTCTACCCTCTCCTCATATCTACCACCACCTCCCCTTCTCCTCCTCTGCATCCCTCTCATCATCATCATCCTCTCTACCCTCTCCTCATATCTACCACCACCTCCCCTTCTCCTCCTCTGCATCCCTCACATCGTCATCATCATCCTCTCTACCCTCTCCTCATATCTACCACCACCTCCCCTTCTCCTCTGCATCCCTCTCATCCTCATCATCCTCTCTACCCTCTCCTCATATCTACCACCACCTCCCCTTCTCCTCCTCTGCATCCCTCTCATCATCATCCTCTACCCTCTCCTCATATCTACCACCACCTCCCCTTCTCCTCCTCTGCATCCCTCTCATCATCATCCTCTCCACCCTCTCCTCATATCTACCACCACCTCCCCTTCTCCTCCTCTGCATCCCTCACATCATCATCATCATCATCATCCTCTCTACCCTCTCCTCATATCTACCACCACCTCCCCTTCTCCTCCTCTGCATCCCTCTCATCATCATCATCCTCTCTACCCTCTCCTCATATCTACCACCACCTCCCCTTCCCCTCCTCTGCATCCCTCTCATCATCATCATCATCCTCTCTACCCTCTCCTCACATCTACCACCACCTCCCCTTCTCCTCCTCTGCATCCCTCACACCCTCATCATCCTCTCTACCCTCTCCTCACATCTACCACCACCAGTCTTAAGACCCCAGGGGAGATATTTAATACAATTAGATTATGGCACGTCTATAATCGTGATGTCTTCCGCCGGGGTCTGAGCGCCAAATATTCTACGTAATAAAACTTTCTAAACGGTTCTTTCTGTGTTGGTCTGAGTCTCTCCACGTTTTCAGATGACGTCACAACATTCTGCCAATCATCTGTCGTATAGGCGGGGGCAGCTAAAAATATGAAATGTATATACCGTATTTTCTGGACTATAAGTCTCACTGGAGTATAAGTCACACCATCCAAAAAATGCATAATAGAGAAGAAAAAAACACATAAGTCGCATTTTTGGGGGAAAAGTATTTGATAAAATCCAAGACCAAGAACAAACATTTCATCTTGAAATGCAGTTTCAAATAATAACAGATGAGAGAACATGGTGAATAAGATAAGATAAGCCTTTATTTGCCCACACAATGGGGAAATTTTGGTGTTGCAACGCAGCAGATACAGAAGCAGAAGAACAGATAACTTAAAGAAAGCTCTAAAAAAAAACTTAATAGAAAAACTCTTATGAACAAAACTCAAAGACGGAACCTCTCATATTCTTAAAAAGGAATAGAGAGAGAAAAAAAGAGAAAATAACAAGACAAAATAATAATAATAGTGGCAAAGTAAACACTCTTATTTACGGCAGTTATATGCACATGAATGTCAGTATTGCACATGGGTATGTCAGTATTGCACATGGGTATGTCAGTATTGCACATGTCAGTATTGCACATGGGTATGACAGTATTGCACATATCAGTATTGCACATGGGTATGACAGTATTGCACATGGGTATGACAGTATTGCACATGAATATGACAGTATTGCACATGGGTATGTCAGTATTGCACATGTCAGTATTGCACATGGGTATGTCAGTATTGCGCATGTCAGTATTGCACATGGGTATGACAGTGTTGCAAATGTCAGTATTGCACAGGGGTATGACAGTATTGCACATGTCAGTATTTCACATGGGTATGTCAGTATTGTACATGGTAAGTCAGTATTGCACATGGGTATGACAGTATTGCACATGTCAGTATTGCACATGGGTATGACAGTGTTTGTTGTAGAGTCTGACAGCAGCAGAAGGAAAGACTGTGAATTGTCTCCTTCACACAGCGAGGGTGGATCAGTCACTGAAGCTGCTCTCCAGAGCGGACAGAGTGTCCTGCAGGGGACAGAGTGTCCTGCAGGGGACAGAATGTCCTGCAGGGGGCGACACTCATGGTCCAGCATAGATGTGAGTTTAGCCAGGACCCTTCTGTCCCCCACCTCCTGCACCGAGTCCAGAGCACAGCCCAGGACGGAGCTTTGTCCAGCATCTTCCTCTCCCTCTCTGTGATGCTGCTGCTCCAGCAGACCACACCTACAGGAGCTGATGCACCACAGAGTCAGAGAAGGTCTTCAGGAGTGACAGGAGCGGCCCTGTCACTCCAAAAGACCCGAGTCTCCTCAGGAGGTAGAGCCGACTCTGGCTCTTCTGTCTGTGTTATGAGTCCAGTCCAGTTTGTGGTTCAGATGAACACCCAGGTACTTGTATGAGTCACTCTCTCAATGTCCCTTCCCTGGATGTTCACTGGTGAGGGGGCAGTGGGGTGGCGTCTGCGGAAATCCACCGCCATCTCCTTGGTCTTCCCCGCGTTGATGAGGAGGTGGTTCCGCTGACACCAGTCCACAAAGTCCTGCTCCAGTCCTCTGTACTCCACATCATCGTCGTCCGTGATGAGTACGATGATGGCAGAGTCGTCCGAGAACTTCTGCAGGACACAGCTGTCCGTGTCATGTGAGGTCTGCAGTGTAGAGGGTGAAGAGAAAGGGCGCGATGACGGTGCCCTGGGGCGCCCCTACACTGCAGGTCCCCCACACTGCAGGTCAGAGTGTGAGACACACAGTCCCGGGCTCTCATAAACTATGTGTACGTATGCTAACGCTAACACCTTCAGCTACATGACGTATGCTAACGCTAACACCTTCAGCTACATGAGGCACAGACAGAACTGTGGTAAGTGGCTGGTATGTTAATGTAACATATCAACAGTTATTCAGAGAACTATAGCATAAAGAACATGCTAACAAGTTTAGCAAAGCATCAGTTTTACCCCAAATCACTAAATCCATGGAATTCTTCTTCTTCTGTGTCACTTCTAAACAACTCCACAAACTCCAGAGGAAGAGGAAGTGCAGATTCTTCTTCTGCGTCACTTAGAGTCTAGAGCGCCCTCTTGCTGTCAAAGTTTAGTCTATAACAGACTGCGAGAGGCGAGGATCGTTCTCAAGTTCTTTATTTGATGAAAACAGGGAAAACAGAAGCGTGTTGTTTGTCTGCAGCTGAGATTCGACTCTTCACAAGATTTAGGTGTGTTTTATAAAGCTGTTGCTTGGGTCTGATAAAATTGGCCTGACCTTCGCTATGACGTCCGTTTTAAGATTGTTTAGATTAGTCCACAGATAATCAGAAAATACACAGAATAGTTCAAATACACAGCATAGTTCAAATACACAGAATAGTTCAAATACACAGAATAGTTCATTGTAACCCATTTGCAGCAAGATCGTCTTGACTCATGATAAATAGGACACAGACATGACAATAATTGATCAATATCCACATTGCCAGTGTGAAAATAACAAATAATATCACATATAAGTCACTCTGGAGTATAAGTCGCACCCCGGCCAAAACTATGACAAAAGGTGTGACGTATAGTCTGGAAAATACGGCATTTGTTTTTATTATTCTGATTTGTTTGTAGTGTGATTTTATTGCATGTTGTCCTTTTTCTTTGTTCGTGGCTGTCGCTCTACAAATAAACTTACCTCGCGTCACTGTGGCTGCTTTACTTTACCGACACAACTGATACTTCATCCAGTAGCAGAAAGGCAGGAAGTCAGAAAGTACCAGAGGTAAATGACAGTACTGAAGTATTTTTAACGTGTGTACTCGAGTTATTGAAGACTTTTTACTTTAACTTCATGACAGTTGAGAGTCTGCACATTGTACGCCACTGCTTTTTTTTTAAACTGGACTGAAAAGTACAATTTTCCATACGTTTCTTTATGTTCTTTTTAAAATATACGTTTCGTTTTTTTAATATAAAAAGATACAAAACAAAAGAACAAGACCAGAAAGCAGGCGCTAAACAAAATAGAAAGATAATATAATACATAAATACATGCATCAATAAATACATACACTAATAATACATAAATACAATTATTAGGGCTGGGCAAGTTAACGCGTTATCGCGTTACTTCACTTATTTAACGCGATCAATTATTTTAACGCGCATTAACGCAGGTCGGATTCCCCTGGTCCTCACCAGTCCTAAAGCCAGTGTTATGCCTGTTCATTGAACGAAAGTTCATGAACGCGTTCATAATTTTGGTGAACGTGAACTGAACGAACGGTTTTACTGCTGAAGAACGAAACTGAACGCGTTCTTTCTGGTGTCTGTGAACGGCGAAATTCGTTCTTTTTATTTTTGTTCAATAAAGTGTTAGATTTCTAGAGACTTCCAGGCGAAAAACACCGTTGCCCAAAAAGAGCCAGTGTCTGGCAAGTGCTAGAGCTCCAGTTGTAGAGGCGATAGATCGCGGAGACAGAGATTTCGCGTGTCGCACCGCACTGCGCATGCGCATCAAAACAAAAAGCAGCATTGACGCGACCGCAACGTGAAGTCAACAGAACAGCAGGAGTCGCCCTTCTACGACCAGTTACGTGAGTTTTATGATAAGGTCGGTGAGGATGGGAACAATCTAACATTTCTGTGCAAACTTTGCCCAGCAAGTTTTCCCTCATGTTTTGGAGAATATACTGTGGGGCTGAAAGCTGCTGCTGCTGCTAGTGTGATGCTGAATGGACAGCAACACATGGGGGAAGTCTGTCCCTGAATGTAAATCCTGGGTAAGGATTCAAAATTGGATATGAAGATGAAATCTGACACATATTTTCGGCATTAAACTAATAAAATAATTGCTGCCTGTGGTTGTATTTGGGCTGTGGAAATAATTTACAACAATTAATGGAGTTGGAGATGTAATTGCTAACTGAGGTTCAGGAGCGGGACCACGCCTCAACCTATACTCCACTAGTAAACACGCCCCACTCTCTAACCACACCTCTAATTACCCAGAAGCCTTATTTATAAAAGGCCTACACACACACTCACAGCATATCTTGTGGTCTCAGCTCTCTCGACCCCACCCTCCCACCCCATGTCTCTACCATCTTCACCATATCACATCACCATCTACGGAGGGGGGGTTCTGAATCGGCTGGGCTGATCACCTGAGACACAGCCCCCATCCTGAGTCTCTACCCAGCCAACTCTCGTGCCCGATCGTCGCTGCATCGTCGCTACATCGTAGCTCGATCGTCGCTTCACTGTCCATCTCCATCGTCCATCTCCATCGTCCATCTCCATCTCCATCGTCTCTCCCTATCGCCGATCTCCATCGGCTCTCCCCATCGCCGACCTTCATCGCCGAGCTCCATCGTCGAGCTTGTAATGGCAGAAAATGGGTCATGTCATGTCATTCTAATGTTGTTTTAGGCCATGACATGTCACGGAATTAATATCTGTGTTGTTCTCCTGTGTGCAGATGGGATAAGAATATGGGGTCCTGATTATACTGAATATCTACTGTCCGGCGCCTCTTAATCATCAATTAATGCGTCAGGACCGGATTCGGTGTGGAAATGGTCTTTGATTAAACCTCTGAAGAGAGAGCTGGAACCGTCACAGACGTGATAGTCTGGTCTATCTCTTTTTGAGCTGATTTGGGTTGTGATTATGTTATGTTTGTTACCACCTATAAAAGGTGACTTTGTAAATTGTAAAGTTAGGTAGGGACAGAACGACCTTGTCGTAGGGAGAGTGAGGGTGTTTATCCACTGTGCACGTGAATAAACTTCCACCTTTTGAGAGAGACCGAGAGACTCTGTTTCTACTTCAAGTTATAGCCTGGTTACTCTTTACTTGATCATTGTTTACAGGAAACTGCCGTAACAATTTGGCGTCTTACGAACGACGGATCCTTCGGCGGCGGTCCATCTTTTCGGGGTTCGTGTGAATCAGGGCTGGCCACCTGGAACACCACATTCCAGCCTCCATTCTCCACGGTTTGAGACGGGAGGCCTGCGTCACCGGCCCGGAGGAGGGGAGCGCCGACGTTCGGATTCGAAAACAACCACCGCGGTGAGTCTTTTTTTGTCTCTCTCAACTAGGTCGAATCATAGGGTATTAATCTGTTTTTGTAATTTTTTTTTTTGTACTTTATTTTACTCTCGGATCTGTTTTGAATATTTCTAGTGATATTTTGCTAAAGTTACATTTTCTGGTGTCTGTAGGAGGACATTGTTTGTTTTTATAACACACTCGAGATAACCATAATCAGTCGGCAGAAGGCCACTGCAGAGAAGAGCCCACTTATTTCACTAGCTAAAGCAATTTAAAAAATGTCTTGTAGTCTAGTTTTGCCTGGGGTAAAAATAGTCTTAGCGAGTGGTGGACCCTAGACTAAAGAAGAGTGGAAGGTACAATTTAGCATAACACAGACGTGTGATTTTGACTTAACGTACGGTTACAAAATGGGGAAAAATCAATCGAAGTGTGTAAAAATTCCTGAGACACCAGTAATGTTGATAATGTCAAACAAGTATGGGGCGGAGTGTTTAGAATGCCTGCCGATTTGGACTGAAAAATATGGGTTCCCAGTGGGAGGGTCTTTAAGCATGAGTCAAATTGCAAAACTTAAAACAAACTTAGAGGAAGCACAAGAGAAGCTGTTAAAATCTAAAAAAGTATCAAGTGAATCGGTTAAGTGGGTGCGGAAACACGAGAAGTGGGTAAAAGTGTGGGAGACGGAAGCTGAGTCACGTGAGCGAAAGAGACTATGTAAACAATTGACTGTGAAGGTTGAATGTGAGGAAGAAGGAGAGAGTCGAAAACCGCCGCAATATTCACATACTGCTGCCAACCCTTATCGCACAGCAGACACCAGCACACACACGGCTGGTGCGCGCCCACGCACACACGTACTCCGCCACAACTGGGAGAACGGATCACTTCGTCTATGCCTTCTCTTTATCCAGATTTGACCGGTCTTTCTGCGGCGCTGCTCGACACCGACCTGGACGCCTACCCCAGCGGTCGACCCCACCCAAACCCACCACCAGAAAACTCGAGGAGGACGGAGCCACAGGGGGCATCGAGCCAACGCAAGTAAAATACAAAAAACCCAAACCTGCTCAAGTAGAAAAGGACTGGACTAACCTTCTACGGACAGGACAAGATATTGGACCACATGTCCTTGCCAATGGTGGAGGTGGCAGGCCCGGAGGGACAGATGTTTGTTTATAGACCCTGGAGCCCAGAAGAGGTCCTGGCCAACTCCAAAGCCCTGCCTGACCCAGTGCCCAATGGGACTACATTTGCTAGAGAATTCGAAGAATTTTGCCAAGAGCTAAGACCTTCCGGGTTAGAATGTAGAAAAATTTTCTATCTGCTCTGAGGACAAGCGATTTTGCAAAAATTAAAAGAGCCATTCCACCTAATGACATGCGGGCCGACAAACCAGTCTATGAACACAATGTGGGATACATTGTGGCTATAAAGGGGCTGAATACGGCCATCACTGAGGCCTTTCCAATCAAATATGACCCTGAAGCCCTCCTGGGGTGTAAACAAAGGCCAGACGAGACCACAGACGACTATTTTCATAGATTCTCCGTTCTGTATAAAGAAAAGAGTGGCATGGTAGACACACCGGGCTCAGCAAATTCAGTGATTAAATGTTCTGCACTAACGAAAAAACCTCGGCTGGGGGGGTCGTTACACATTTTCATTATCAGCTTCTGGTGAGACAACGAAGGAGCATTTCACATCTCCTTTAACATGTTTTGATGTTGGTGGTCACTCGTTCAAACATTAATTTCTCTATTCCCCTTTGTGTCCAGTGAACTTGATAGGACGGGATCTGATGTGTCGATTAGGAATTTGCCTTATCTCCACATCAGACGGCCTGCAGGTCACAAATAACAGAGAATTGGTACATGGTTAAAATTTTCTGGCAGAGCGTACAGAGGCTCCGGAATATGACTATTTTTGGAAATTGTCCCCAAATTCCTCAATTAAGTTAATTTCATTAGCCTATGAGAAAGTGACACAATGAGAATGTTGATTTCAAGGATGTGAGAGAATTGCAGTGCTCGTTTTGTTTGCCCACAGATGCAACAGAAATAGAATGTGATTTTGATGCTTGTTGGAATGAATGCTGTGAGGACTTTTTAAAGACTGAACATTTATTCCGGGGTAGAGACTTTTCTGTTGTCTCCGTGTCACTCCCCGATTCACTTAAAAACTTTAGCCTGTCAAACTCAAATCTGTACGTAGCATTATCAAAACCAAAGAAAGCTAATTGGGGGGAGGTACAGGATTTTGTCCATCAAGTTTTATGGCGGAGGACTGGGATAGTGTTCCAAACTCTAATGTGACATTTTCACGGTCTTCAGGCGCATGGCGGGTGTGTTTACAGTCGCCTCTGCATTCCTTTCGCTGTGTTTCCACTGATAAGAGATACGCTGCTCCGGGAGCGGATTGTTTTTTATCTCAGGCTGGGGCAGAGGCGATACCGGAACTAAGAGAGGTGGGGGTTGACCTGTGGGCTAAGAGTCCAACCGATGTCGGCCTGATTCGAGGTTGTCAGCCCGTGGTGATCACCCCAAAATCTGACGCTCGCCCCTGTAGACCACAATATCCTCTGCGCCCAGAGGCGGTTGAAGGTATTACTCCGGTGTTTGAAGCCCTGAGGGAGGCGGGAGTAATAGTTCCTTGTAAATCGGGGGGGGGGGGGTACGGAGCCCCATATTTCCGGTTAAAAAACAAAGCGAACCTGGGGTACCAGAAAAATGGAGGTTTACAAACGATTTGAAAGCAGTGAACGAAGCTGTTCAACCTGTCGTGGCTGTGGTGCCAAACCCATACACTATATCTTATCTCAGATTCCTCCAGAGGCAATATATTTCACAGTTGTGGATCTAGCCAGTGCTTTTTTCTCTGTCCCCGTTCACCAGGATTCGCAGTTTTGGTTTGCTTTCGAGTTTCAGAATCGACTCTGGACTCTGACAAGGCTGTGTCAGGGGTTCGTGCATTCTCCAACATGGTACAATGCAGCGCTGCGAGATTCATTGGCTCCCTTGCGACTGGCACCAGGTAGCTGCCTGCTACAATATGTGGATGACATATTGTTGTGCTCGCAAACCGAGGACCAATGTAAACAAGATACGGTGACCTTACTCGAACATTTGCATGCAGAAGGCCACAAGGCCAGTCTCTCAAAATTGCAATATGTTAAAGAGGAAGTAATATTTCTGGGTCATGTGAGATCTTAAAATAAAAGCAAAAGCATTACTACGAAGCGCGTTTCAGCCATTCAGAATATTCCGAAATCAATAACTAAGAAACAATTGATGTCATTTCTAGGAATGTGTTCATATTGTCGACAGTTCATTCCAAATTATTCTGTAATGGAGTCTCCTTTAGGTGCACTAATCCATGGAAAAGGCCTTAGGACTAATGACAAACTGACATGGACAGAGGAAGCAGACAAAGCTTTCTGTGAGTTGAAAATGGCTTTACAGAAGCCTCCAACTCTGGGGTTACCTGACCCAACAAGACCTTTCACACAGACTGTTGACGAACGCAACGGCTGCATGACTTCTGTCCTCTTACAGGCGCACGGGGGCTCCCTGCGACCTGTGGCTTTTTTCTCTGCTAAGCTGGACCCCGTTGCAGCCGGCATGCCACGATGTCTACGCGCGGTGGCGGCTGCTGAAAAAGCGGTCTTGGCCTCGCGTGATCTGGTGGGCTATGCTGAGCTAACACTGCTTGTGCCACATGCTGTCTCTCTGATCCTGCTGGAACAGAAAACTTCGCATCTTTCTACTTCCCGATGGCTCAGGTACAACACAGTTTTGCTTGAATTACCTAACGTCACAGTAAAACGATGCACACAGCTTAACCCTGCCACCCTCTTGCCCACCCCTGAAGAGGGCGAAGCTCACTGTTGCATTTCTACAATCGAACAGGTGTGCACCCCGAGACCGGATCTGAAAGAGGAGCCACTTGTTAACTCTGACTTGGTTTTTTTATGTAGATGGATCAACATCGAGACACCAACACGGGACAGAACCGTGTTGGCTTTGCAGTATGCTCTGAGTGGGATGTGGCGGCCTCAGGCCCACTGCCCTCTCATTTCTCTGCACAGACTGCAGAATTGGTGGCTCGGACTGTCGCATGCACATTGGCGAAGGGTCAGTCCGTCACAATTTTCACAGACTCTCGCTCTGCGTTTGGTGCATGCCACGACTGGGCGGGGTTGTGGCGACACAGGAACTTTTTGAAATCGGATGGTAAGCCTATTCTGAACTGCACGCAAGTTGGGGAACTCCTGACAGCAATTTTGCTCCCATCTGATATTGCTATATGCAAATGTCAAGCTCATACTAACAGAACTGACCCAATTTCACAGGGAAACAGCAGAGCGGACAAGGCAGCCAAGGCCGCATCTTATCTCTGCAGACAAGAGCAAAATGAATGTTTTGTCTCACTTCTCTTCCAGAGTCCTTATCAGCCATGCAGGAATTCTCCACGTCAGAGGAAATCTGTGTGGAAGAAGGTGGGGGTTGAGAAGTCTGATGGCATTTGGATTGGGCCTAACAAAAAAAACTGTTTACCTAAACATTTTTTCAGGCAGATGGCGCTGATCTCACATGGACGGGACCATGCGTCAAAAGGGGGGATGGTGACGGCTGTGGGACAGAACTGGTTCACGAAAGGTTTTACCTTTTATGCCCAAAAATTTTGTCAATCATGTGCTATCTGTTAAAACAATAATCCAGGTAGAGCAAGACAAATTCCACAGGCGGCACACCCACCGCCAGAAAGACCTTTTGGGCATATGCAAATGGATTTCATTGAGCTTAATCCATCAGAAGGCAAGAAATTCTGTTTAGTGTTTGTTGACATCTGGTCATGTTATGTCGAGGCGTTTCCTTGTAAACATGCCTCCAGCAAAGCAGTGGTTAAAGCTCTGATTACAGAGATTGTGCCACGCTGGGGCGTTCCTGAAAAAAATTAAAGTGACAATGGCAGCCACTTTGTAGCAAAAGTGATAGAGGAGGTGGGTCAATTTCTGGGCATCGATCTCCGAAAACATACTTCTTATTATCCGGAATCTTGTGGTCTCGCGGAGAGATGTAACGGGACACTCAAAACAAAACTGACCAAAATATGTGAGCAAACTGGATTCTCCTGGGTTAAGGCACTGCCACTGGCGTTGATGTACATGAGAATGCGGGTACAGGCAAGATGTAACATGAGTCCATTTGAAATCCTGTTTGCTCGCCCACCAAACATAGGCCTCGACCCACCTCCGCCACGAGATCTGCCCGATTCCTCCCTGTGCGACGACTCAATGCTAGCTTACTGTAAAGAATTGGATGACCTGTTGTCCTCAATTTCTGCACAAGTGAAAGCCGCTCTCCCAATGGCAGCAGAAGCTGTCCTCCACAACTTCAAACCAGGTGACTGGATCTTGATCCGAGAGCCGAGGAGGAAAAGGTGGTGTTCCAAAAGGTGGATTGGCCCGGTCCAGGTCCTCCTCATCACTCACACCGCAGTGAAAGTCGCAGAACGGGGCACCTGGGTTCACGCATCTCACTGCCAAGCCATCTTCGGCACACCTGCGGAGATCAACGGCAACGCGGGTGTCGGTCCACTCGTGGGTCGGACACAAGGGGCAACCACTGAGGACGTCGTGGGACCTTTGAATTGCAACGATCAAGTTCGAGAAAGTCGGGGTCCGAGCAGGTCGTAAACCTCAAAAGGCACCAGAGCCCACTGATCGAGTGCTCCGAGCACGGGGCACGTTGCCAAAACCCGGCGTGGTTTAAAGCTCCACGTTCTTCTGCATCGTCTGGTAATATCTACACAAATACTGTCTTCATCGTCTTCATGATTCCTGAGGCTCACCCGGCTCCTCCTGGGGGGAGGAGTCCCCCGGAGCGTCAGAGCTCTAAATGGTATCTGACCAACAGAAAGGTCGAGCTCAACATCAGGTTGCTGAACTATAGAATAATGATTTATGCACTGGGTCTGTCAATAGTTCTGGCGTTGGGAATAATATGGTTTATCACTCTGCCTAGCTGGATGTGGCCCCACAGAGAACACAGAGTAGACCGTAACACTCGTACACTGCACTATGACGACACATCCAAGATCGAGTCTCTCACAGACACTTATAACCTTTCCACCGTCTATACACTAAACTATTGGTATCGATATGCTAAATATGAAGCCGACAGTCACAAGCGGAGAGATTGTTATGTATGTACACACATGCCCATGGCAACCAACTCTCCACACGTGCTCCCTCTCCCTGTGCCTAATTTATCCAACATGTTATCTGACACTCTAATTTCTAGAGATAATGTTAAACTTCTGAGTAGGATAGTTTGGTCTGCGTGGAGAGCGGTGATTCCTCTTCTTCCATGCAAGATTAAGTTCCGACCTCAGATTCACATCAGACCTCCTAAAAATGTAAACTAGACGCGCGTGCACTTTACTAAAAGGGAGCTGCTGTACCTACATATCTGCTAATGATGAGGATGGGGGTGCGATCCAACAGGGAATCGCAAACTTGAACAAACTCCGTAATCTCATGGAATCTGAAACTGTCACTGCCCTAACCCTTCCTGGCGTGACGTGCTCATAAATTTTGGCATTATTGTAGGGGTAATCTTGTTCTGTTTTCTTGTGTTCTCCCATGTTTGTTCAAAGTGATTGGTAAAATGGTTTCTGCTCAATATGTGTCTGTTCAGGTTCCAGGGCCAGATAGAGACGCGTCTAAGGTGTCATAAGGCGCTGGTACAGCTGGCAGCCCGGTGTAAACGCTCTCTCTTCTTTCTCACACTTATTGTGATTTATCTCCTATATTTTGTAAATATAGTTAGTATATTTTTTCTATTTTACTGTACGATAGGGACACGCGCTGGAATAGTTTTTTAATTCAACTGTTTTTGACTTTTTTCGGCTGGATTTGAGCGTTTTTCGTTGCGTTCGTTGTGTTGTTGTGACGTGAGCTAGCTCCGAGCGAGCCCACCAGCCCCCCCCCCGCGCCCTCCGGCCGCGCTAAAGTACGGCGTGTCGTCGGTACACGTTTATATACACGTTTATATGAAAGAGGAACTTGACGAACGATCGGGACACACACTGGAATCGCTTTAAATTAACTTGTTTTGACTTTATTCGGCTGGATTGAGTGTTTTCGTCGTGTCGTTGCGATGTGTTTTGGCTCCGGCCCCGCCCCCCGGCTCCGGCCCCGCCCCCCGGCCGGCACCGTACCGCGTTTACACAAAGGAGGAACTCATGAAACTGCGGAGAACAGTCGTCTTACCCGGAGATCGTCACGTTATCCCGTCGCAATACTGACCTAACCTAATACTGATGTGCAATTCTGTCGTATGTGCAATTGCTGTTGGAATTCATGTGCAATCTATGTGCTGTCGTGACACATATTCATGTGCAATTACTGTCGGGATCACATGCAATGGTATTTATTTGTCTATGGGAGTTTTTATTTATTTATAGGAGATCTACTGAAAGTGTTTATCAGACTTCCTATAAGTGATCTGTTCTTCTGGATCTACCTCTGTATCTACCTGCGTTGCACCAATGAAATTTCCCCATGTGGGACAATAAAGTAATATCTTATCTTAAGCAAGACAGGCTACATTAGTGATTTAGATGATGATTCAATCATCAAGGGAATGAGACCTTAAGCCAGTAACGACATAAACAAGAGCGGAGGCAAATACAACTTTAACAGTTTTATTAATTTATTTTAAACTGTTTTTGAAATCACTGATTCAAAGGGAAATTGTAATGACTTAAATTAAGACAAGAGATGGACTGAAATCTTTATTTTGATGACATTAATCAAGCATTTTTTCCCCCCAGAAGTCAGCATCAGCCTGTCCGTCCTGAGCCCCATTCACAGTGGAATTCCTCCAGGTTTCTACTTTTATCCCAAAGAGGTTTGGTAGTTTTTTCCTGGCCGGTGGAGGGGGTCTCGGGACGGGGGAGCTGGGGTTAACTTTATTAATAACTGTATCTATTATTATTATTATTATTATTATTATTATTATTATTATTATTATTAGGGTTCAATTTTATTAATTATTGTTTTTAATCATTAAATTGGTCATTTTTATTAATATGTTTTGATAGTTTATCTAATTATTGTTATTGTTATTAATTATTAATTACTATTTTCTTGGTAATTGATGATATGATATTAAACAGGGGTTTAAGATAATCAAAAGAGTGGTATTGTAATGGCAGAAAATGGGTCATGTCACGTCATTCAAATGTTGTTTTAGGCCATGACATGTCACGGAATTAATATCTGTGTTGTTCTCCTGTGTGCAGATGGGATAAGAATATGGGGTCCTGATTATACTGAATATCTACTGTCCGGCGCCTCTTAATCATCAATTAATGCGTCAGGACCAGATTAGGTGTGGAAATGGTCTTTGATTAAACCTCTGAAGAGAGAGCTGGAACCGTCACAGACGTGATAGTCTGGTCTATCTCTTTTTGAGCTGATTTGGGTTGTGATTATGTTATGTTTGTTACCACCTATAAAAGGTGTACTTTGTAAATTGTAAAGTTAGGTAGGGACAGAACGACCTTGTCTTAGGGAGAGTGAGGGTGTTTATCCACTGTGCACTTGAATAAACTTCCACCTTTTGAAAGAGACCGAGAGACTGTTTCTGCTTCAAGTTATTGCCTGGTTACTCTTTACTTGATCATTGTTTACAGGAAACTGGCGTAACAAGCTCCATCGTCGTTATCAATAAATATTCTTTCATACTTAATTGTTGCGTGGTCCCTGCTAGTGAATTGCATAATATTGAAAAAAAGAACTGAACTAGTTCATTTTTTGGAGCTGTGAACTTAGTTCAAAATTTTGAATTATGAACTATGAACTGAACTAGTTCATTTTAAAATGTATGAACTATGAACTGAACTAGTTCATGTAGAAAGTGAACTTTCCCAACACTGTCTAAAGCCTCGTACAAACCGAATTGCGCCCGACGCAGAATTTGAGCGCGTGTCCATTAGAAAGACAAACGCACCGGACGCTCGTTCTCGACGCCCCGGACTCATGTCCGTAGAAAACACTCTGCAGCAGACGTGCGTCTGAGTCGTCCTGCACATGCTCAGTGGAGGAGTTGTGCTGTGTTGCTTTTCTCGTGGTGTAAATGGAGTTTAATGTTGGACCATGGCTTTGGTTTATTAACTTTACAAAGTCAGCTGCTATAGGCGCCAGCCGAGGCAACCCGCCGGGGGCCCGCGTGAGCAGGTCCCGCCGGGGGCCCGCGTGAGCAGATCCCGCCGGGGGCCGTAGCTGGGGAGATCCGCGAGAAGGGCCCAGCGCGCATCTTTATCATCTGAAAACGTGAATAATCTGGTGCTTTAGCAACTGGCTTAGTGCGGGAGTAAAAAAAAAAAAAAACACCCAGTTTTAGGAATCTACAAACTTCTGGTTCTTTTCGTGCCCTGGCAGTGGCAATAAGCTTTAGTTTTGTGTTTGATGACATTGTTTAAGTTAAAATATACACAATGTATTTCTTTGTATTTAACTGGTTAAGTGTTTGTTTGCACAACTAATATTATGGCGCTTTAGTGTCAAGTTCTAAGAATTTACAAACTGTACTGAAGGTCTGGTTTAGGGACATTTGGTACTAGACTAGTTCTGCTGCTCTTAAAATGTGTTTTGAGTGTCTAATGTTTAATGAGATTACAATGTTTCTGACATTGACATCCGGCCAAGTAAATATTTTCTCATGTGTCCCATGAACAATGTACTAGGCAGACATTTACCTTCACATCTTTCTCCAAACCGGGTCGTCTTCAACCACCTGGCGTCCACTACCTTAGCTCCAGTTAAATTCTCCTTCACCTCATCCACAGTCACCATCGTAGGTACGCCTGTGATAACTCCTCTGACAGCGACTGACACCAGAATGCTCTTTCCACCCAGACCTTTAATCTCCATCACTTTCCTTCACTGAGCAGCGTCTCTGCACACAACCAGCAGCGAGCCATCTCTGAGGACTATCACATCCTTGACCACTCCCTCAGTCTTATTTAGGCTCATCGCCAATGCCACTGGACTCCACTACTTAAAGGACGCAGTTTCCTGTGCAAGCTTTATGAACATCTTACACTCTGTGCTCTCATTTACAATATTTGCAACTCCATCCTGCATCTCACTGCCAGACCCCTCTGACACAGACGAGCCAAAGGACATTTTACGTTTCCGGGTACCAACATCGGAGGTTGCTCCTCACCGCTGTCCAGATCGCTACTGACCATCAGTCCACTCCCCTCTGCCATCTCTTGTCCCTCCGGGCTGCCCACTGCGCAGTGCTGACTCCTCTTCTGCTTCCTCCCCATACTACCTCAGTCCTCTTCTTCTTTTCAATGTCCTCCCACCTTTGCATGATAGTTTGTTTTGTGACGTCACATGTGCTTTATGACCGGTGCTTTGAAGAAGATGAAGCTATATAGACGGCGGAAGGAGTCCGCCAGGTTTAAGATCACGTATCAGAAAGCAATCTGCTTGTACCTACAAGGTTCAATAAAGCTCCTAACAGCGTCCTTGTGTTTCCATTGTTTCCACCTATCCAAGTATCCAGCCCAGCCTTTAGTAGTGCTCTGGACAGCACTCCAGAGCAGTGACAGCTACACAAATATGGCACTGGATGCGGCCGATATCTTTCTGACGGACACGATACAGGACTCCGGTAGGTTGCTTCCCTTCCTGTGCAGGGACAGTGGCTGGGGCAGGTGCAGTTGGGGTTTTGGCAATATTCTAGTGAAGGTGGCAGCCCTGAAACAGGTTGCAAAGTTTCTTTAGGGCTCTCTGCTTTGAAGGAAGCTTGCTCTGGAGTGGATCCACATGGGAGCTGTACTGGAGTACACCCAAGCCGGCAGGGCCTAGGGTCTTCAGGATACCTACAAGTGACCAGATTTGGGGGGGAAATCGCACCAATGGCACCACGTCCCCCCAACAAAAGTCTGGTGATTCTATCACATCGGCGATCCTACTCAAGGCTAGGTGGTGGGGCTGACCTAGCTGTTCGTTCAGGGGGTTCATGGTGTCACTGAAGGGTGTGGTAGTGTGAAGGTCCGCATCAGCTGTCAACATCGCCTCCTCTAGTTGTAAATGATCCAACAGGACCTGATACTTGAAGGTCTCGGTAGTCTCTGGGGGCGCTAGGTTCTCCAGTGCAATCTTCAGACAGGCAAACTCCAGGATCACAAGGTGTGAGCTTTGGGATGCTTGGGCGGGGGGTTTCCCCGGCCTGGCATGTCCTCCACAATGGCTCGGGAGAAGGTGGAAGAGGTTGGAGCTGGTACCCTGATCGCAGGCGGGCTTTGGGAAGTAGCACGGGAGACTGAGTCGGCTTAGATGGAGGATTAGGAAACACTGGCTTGGATCCATGCCGGGAATATATCCGACTCTTTTATCTCGAACACCCTCTGCGTGCTCTGCAACTGGTTGATCATTGTAGCGTCGCCTAACTCTGGGCGCAGGCTGGGGTCCGGTCCCTCTTGGTCCGAGCCCTCCTTGCGCTGAGCTAGCATGGGAGGGGGTGAGGGAGGTTGGAACCGGTACACCGGCCGCGGGTGTGTTCTCGGAGCTAGCTCTGGAACCCAGGTCGGTTTTTTAGGCAGCATAGGGTTAGATCCCGCCTCTCTACAGCCTCAAACACCCTCTGCAGGTTCTGTAGCTGCCCGATAACTGTAATGGCGCCAAAACCTGGGCTTGGGCGTAAGTCCAGTTCCGCCTTGATCTCAACTAGCCCTGGAGGGGGTGGTGACCGGTTCTCTTCCTCTACCGTAGGACCTGGGTGGGGGAGGTGAGCAGCAGGGTCTCCTGGTGGTCGCACAGTTGCAGCATTCGGGCGTCCCAGTCAGCCAATCTTGCACTCACGTGTTCCTGGGACTGCTGCAACTGACCTCAAACCTCTGAAAGTGACCGACCACAGGGTCAGAGTTACAAACAAACATGGGACAGATGCGCCGGACTGTCCTCGTTCAGTTTGTGATCTGTGAACGTTCTAGAAACAGGGCTGTTTTATGATTTATTCTTATTATATTCAATGAACGAAAGGCTTTTAGATTTTCTTTTTTGGACACTTTGAGTCAATAATATCACTGTCTTTGCACAGAAACTTCTTGTTGTTGTTTGTAAAAGTACTGCACTTAGTAAGTAAGTTTACGGTAGATACTTGTTACTTTTACTTCACTACATCAGAGAGCAGTGCCTGTACTTTCTATTCCACTACATTCGAGGTGTTTCTTGTTTGCTCGTTCAAGATGACAAAAATTGTTCCAGACAAAAACGCACACATGAAATCCTCTCGAATGTCGTCTAAAGAGCAGCAGAATTCTTTGTCAAAATGACTCAATTTAACGCATTAACATTCTTCAAAATCTGCGTGAAATAACTATCAATGCGTCAATACTTCCAAATACTGAAGTTGATTGTGTATGGTCTACGTTTAATCTTACTTTTTGTCACTTCGTAGCGTTGCTTTTGCCTCTTTTGCAGCCGATACGTCCAGTGTTTGAACTAATGCGCATGTTTTCTTGACGCTCCAGCAGAAAAAGACGAACAGAGCGATTACTCCGAGGAGAAGATCAAGCTGAAGTCTGTCATCGACGCTCCCGACGCCACAGGTCAGTGAACGCCACAGACCAGACATAACAAAGACCACAGACCAGACAAAACAAAGGCCACAGACCAGACAAAACAAAGGCCACAGACCAGACAAAACAAAGGCCACAGACCAGACAAAACAAAGACCACAGACCAGACAAAACAAAGGCCACAGACCAGACAAAACAAAGGCCACAGACCAGACAAAACAAAAGGCCACAGACCAGACAAAACAAAAGGCCACAGACCAGACAAAACAAAGGCCACAGACCAGACAAAACAAAGGCCACAGACCAGACAAAAGACTATTTTATTGACTAACTGTAAAAAAATAAAAATAGTCCAGATAACGATCAAAAAGACAAGTTGTCATGATATGAGTTTTTGCTGCTCAGGGACGGCAAGAATGACAACAACAAGAAGAGTAAGAATAAGAATAATTAGACTAAGAATAATAACAGTTAGAATGATAATAATAATTAAAGCACGACTAATTTTAACTGTTAATGACAAAGTACATGTTTTAATCCCATTCAAAATGCCTGTAGACCAAAACGCATCCAAGTCTATGGCAGTGTTTGTTATGTTGCCATGGTAACATGCTTGCAGCTAGAGATATGCCGTCATTGGCTTTTTTGTTTTAAAATGGCAAGAAATGAAGATAAGTTTACTATCTTAAGTTTTGGAGCAGGACCACACCTCTTTCACGCCCCTTCCTATGGCTTAACTATTTATGCATCCAAGTCACACACACACATCAGCGCTCGTGACTTCGTGCACCTCCCTCCTTCCCTCTTCTAATTTTTATTCAAATTCAGTGTTTTTCAACCTTTTGAGCCACGGCACATTCTTTACCTTGACAAAATCCTGGGGTACACCAACAAAATTACACTCTTGCCTAACGCAGTACATATAAAGTATAGTTAGTAACAGTTTCTAAATGTTTTTATACTCACTCAGTGTGAACCCTGGGCCTGTTTAGATGAGCACAAAGCTGATATCCTGGCAGGAATGGAAGAAAGACCAGTGACGTGCATTCAGGGGAGGCAGTGTCAATCTTGGGGGGGGGGAATAAAAAAAAAAAAAAAAAATATTTAGTCATCTGGTATATATTATAAACCCCCTTTCCGTTTGAATCCAATATCAAACAATATTTTTTTTAATAAGAATGTCAAAAATGGATGAAAATGGACAAAACAAAGACTAGACTGACGTTGAAGCTCCACGTTTAATCTTACTTTGTATCGACGCTTTTGCCTCTTTTGCCGCCGATACGTCCAGTGTTTGAACTAATGCGCGTGTTTTCTTGACGCTCCAGCAGAAAAAGACGAACAGAGCTTTTACTCCGAGGTGAAAATCAAGCCGAAGTCTGTCGTCGACGCTCCCGACGCCACAGGTCAGTGAACGCCACAGACCAGACATAACAAAGACCACAGACCAGACAAAACAAAGACCACAGATCGGAGGAAAATACTATTTTCTGGACTTGTTTTGATCCCGGTGGCAAAAAACCCAAAAGCAGTCCAAATAAAGGCAAATTAGAATTTATTACAAAAATGTTCAAAAATCCAAAAGGCAAAGCACAAAGGTACAGAATGTCCAAAATATATATTCCAAAAGTCAAAAACACAAAAGATCCTGGAGTCCAAAAAGTCAAAAAGGTAAGCACAAACTTGGCTCAGGTGTACAGGCAGGCAGGCAGGCAGGCAGGCAGGCAGGCAGGCAGGCGGGGCGGGCGGGGCGGGCGGGGCGGGCAGGGCGGGCGGGGCGGGCGGGGCGGGCAGGCGGAGCGCAGGCAGAGCAGGACTGACATCAAGTGACGAACAGACACAGAACAAAGGGGAGACTGAACTTAAATACACACAGAGAAGCAGGTGATTGGTGGGAGACAAACAAGTGGCAGGAGAAACTAATTAAGGTAATGAGAAGACTGACAGCAGGTGTGGTGGGAGGTGACTGGGAAATCCAGGAAGTAACAGACGGCAGGTGAGGGGCGGAGACACAGGTGAGGGGCGGAGACACAGAAACAACCATGGGAGCACATGACAAACACAAGGGGCACATGGGAAATGGAGTCTCTGCAGAGCGGATACTAACAGGACTAACTGTAAAAAAAAATAATGATAATAATAATAGTCCAGATAACGATTACAAGACAAGTTGGCATGATAATTATTTTTCATTTTTGCTGCTCAAGGACGGCAAGAAGTTTCTTCCTGTTGACCTGTTTGGTACAGATGCTTTATGAATATTAATTAAAACTAAACATCAAAATTTAAAAAAAGCTGAAACAGCTTAAAGCAAAAAAGCTGAACACAAATATAAAATATAAAATATAAAATATAATAAACTTGTCTTCAACCTAATTCATAAAATACACAAAAGAGACAAACATTTTGAAATGATTTTTACAACACTCTAATAATAAAAATGGTGTTTATGCATTTGTACATGTTTTTGTGGAAAAAGTGTGTGTTTTTTTAAACATCATTTTGTCACTTTCAAAAACAATCATTGGTTTCTTTCTTCTAGTTCTGGCTCTGGTGAGTCAGAAAGGGTTAAATTGCAATGTCAAAAATAATAAAGTATGAGATTTTTATAAATAACACACTTTATTCATATTATTTGTCTTATTTATTTGTACATATGCCGTCTGTAGAAGACTTGTCTAAAAGTGTAGATTATAATAGTCCTGGTTCAGTCCTGGTTTAGACCTGTTTTAGACCTGGTTTAGACCTAGTTTAGTTCTGGTTTAGACCTGTTTCAGTCCTGGTTTAGACCGGATTTAGACCTGTTTTAGACCCGTTTTGAGCCGGTTTAGTCCTGGTTTGGACCTGTTTTAATCCTGGTTGAGTCCTGGTTGAGTCCTGGTTTAGTACTGGTTTAGTCCTGGTTTAGTCCTGGTTTAGACCTGTTTTAGACCTGGTTTAGTCCTGGTTTAGACCTAGTTTAGACCTGGTTTAGACCTAGTTTAGACCTAGTGTAGACCTGGTTTAGACCTGGTCTAGACCTTGTTTAGACCTGGTTTAGACTTGGTTTAGACCTGGTTTAGTCCTGGTTTAGACCTAGTATAGACCTAGTATAGACCTGGTTTAGTCCTGGTTTAGACCTAGTTTAGACCTAGTTTAGACCTAGTTTAGACCTAGTTTAGACCTGGTCTAGACCTGGTTTAGACCTGGTTTAGTCCTGGTTTAGTCCTGGTTTAGTCCTGGTTTAGTCCTGGTCTAGACCTGGTTTAGTCCTGGTTTAGTCCTGGTTTAGACCTGGTTTAGTCCTGGTTTAGTCCTGGTTTAGTCCTGGTTTAGTCCTGGTTTAGACCTAGTTTAGACCTAGTTTAGACCTAGTTTAGTCCTGGTGTCAGTATTTCCATTTTATTTGACCAGGAAAGTCCCACTGAGGGGGTCCTGGGCAAGAGGCAGCAACGTTTAACTTAACAAAACAAACAAACAAACAAACAATATTAAAATGAAAGCACTTCATTGACGAAGTGTCTGTTCCAAACAGAAGGATCTGGGAGGACAAAGCTCCGTGTGAAAGGACCAACATGTGATCATGTTCTTCTCTGTGATCAAAGTACAATGTGAACCAATGTCCTGCCTCCTAGTGGCCAGAGAAGGCCATCGCACTCGTCAGTCACTGATGTGTCTTGGCTCCACAGTAATGAACCTGAGAGAGAAACATGACAAACAATGTCCACCATCTGAACATTCACCAGAATCTAACACACAAATGTTTCAACTCTCATCAAGAGTCATTCTCAATCTGTGGTCGAGTCTGAGCAAAAGTGCAAACTTTTGTATTGACCAGAAAATGATGCTGTACTTTTATGTCAGTAATATTTGTGTTTTGTGTTCAGCAGGAGCCGGGACCAAGCCGGCAGCTCCGGGGCCAAACCCGTACATTGTGTTGGTGGTGATCATCTCTCTGTGTACTCTGCTGGGCAGCGTCGTGGGCATCGCCTACCGTCAGTTCACACACCTGCCACCAGGGGGCCTCAGATTATGCTAAAATAACTTTACTGAGCTTTAAATCTCATTACACCAGTGTTTCCTCATTATTAGTTTACTCAAAGTTTTCTTTTGATTGATCGTGTTTGAGTTATTCCTGTTTTATTCTGCGACTGAGGCTCGAGTGAAACATCCTGTTTCCACCTACCCCCTATCCCCACCCACATCACTGCAAATTATTATTTGGTTAATATTAAGGAATAAAGTCAAATCTGTTTAGCCCCCCACAGACATTAAAATCAGTCAAAATGAGACCACAAAGCAGGAAGTCCTAGTTCTGTCCTCAGTGGCTTTAGTTTATTTCTTGTGCATTTTCTCTTATTATTGCCTTTTGCCATGTGACTGTTTCAGTGTCAATATTGATGGCCAATCAGCACTCAGAGATCCAGAATCTGTCTTCAGACAGTGAGAGGCTCAAGGGTGAAAAGGCAGCGCTGCATGATCGAATGCTTGACCTCAACGGGATCGTTCACCTTTTTGAGAATATCTACTGTGAAAACAAACGTAAGTTCGAACGTTGCACTTTAGCGCAGCCCGTTCCAACGCAGCGCTTTCTGTGCGTAGTCACGTTTCCCTTCAATCCTGCATTTGACCCTAACTTACCTGTAGAGGCAGAAGTGAGGGAGATACAAGCTTATTTGGATAAAGGTTAGAACAATTGTAATATAGTTGTTACTCACTGCTTTCAATCACTGCTCGCCTTGATTGCCCTGAACACACGCCGCTGTAAACTCTTATTATGGTGTAATAATTATGTGTGTCAGATCAGATGAAGGCTTCTGGATCCAAAAGAAAGGTTATTCAAATAAAAATATTCAGATTATAACAAAAAAATAAAAACCTTTCTCACCCTCCGCGGGTGGTCCCCTTTCGAGCTCGGGTCCTCTACCAGAGGCCCCTGGGAGCTTGAGGGTTCTTCAGTATCTTTGCTGTTCCTGCACTGCATCTTTCTGGACTGAGATGTCCGATGTTTTTCCTGGGATCAGCTCAAACCATTCCTCCAGTTTGGGGGTCACTGCCCCAAGTGCTCCGATCACGACGGGCACCACCGATACCTTCAGGCTCCAGGCCTTCTCCAGCTCCTTTCTGAGGCCTTGGGATTTCTCTAGTTTCTCATGTTCCTTTTTCCAGATGTTTCCATCCCTTGGTACTGCAATGTCCACCACCACGGCTTGCCTCTGACCCTTGAGACCACCACCACGGCTTGCCTCTGACCCTTGAGACCACCACCACGGCTTGCCTCTGACCCTTGAGACCACCACCACGGCTTTCCTCTGACCCTTGGGACCACCACCACGGCTTGCCTCTGACCCTTGAGACCACCACCACGGCTTGCCTCTGACCCTTGAGACCACCACCACGGCTTTCCTCTGACCCTTGAGACCACCACCACGGCTTGCCTCTGACCCTTGAGACCACCACCACGGCTTTCCTCTGACCCTTGAGACCACCACTATGTTCGGTTGGTTCTCCATTACCATTCTGTCTGTATGCATATGGAAGTCCCAGAGGACCTTCTCGTTTTCCATCACCTTTGGAGGTGTTTCCCACCTTGTCCTTGGGGTCTCCAGCCCGTACTCTGCACAGATGTTTCTGTACACTATGCCAGCCACATGGTCCATGTATGCTGTCCCTGATAGCATCCAGCAGTTATGTGCAGGATGGTCTCAGGGCCCCCTTTGCACAGCTTACACCTTGGGTCATGTCTGTGGTAGATCTGGGCCTCTATTGATCTGGTGTTCAGGGCCTGCTCTTGGGCTGCCATGATCGGGGCCTCTGTGCTGTCTCTGTGCTGCTCGTTCTAGCCATTGGTAGGATTTCATGATATCATCCACTTCAGTTATGTTCTGATGGTACATCCCATGTAGTGGCGTGTCCTCCCATGTAGTGGCGTGTCCTCCCATGTAGTGGCGTGTCCTCCCATGTAGTGGCGTGTCCTCCCATGTAGGGGCGTGTCTTCCCATGATGGTCCCTCCAGCACCTCATCATCCTCTGTTTCTCATTGTCTGAAACATTCACTGAGCACCTCATCTGTAGGAGCCTTGTCCCTGATGTACTTTTGGATCTTGGACATTTCGTCCTGGATAGTGGCTCTCACACTCACTAGTTCTCGGCCTCCTTCCTTACGGCTAGTGTGTAGAGTCTCAGGGTGCTGGATTTGGGATGGAACCCTCCATGCATGATCAGGAGCTTTCGTGTCTTAACATCTGTGGTCTGTATCTCCTCCTTTGACCTCTTGATTATTCCTGCAGGGTCAGATCACTGGCAGGGCGTAGCTGTTTAATGCCCGGGACTTGTTCTTACCATTGAGCTGCTTCTGAGGACTTGCCTCACTCGTTGTAGGTATTTCCTGGTTACCTCTTCGAGGTTGTCATTTGCCAGTGGGATTCCCAGGTACTACAGACAATCTCGCAACGAACAAAGGAAAACCAACACCTAATATACACTACACTCAGTGAATAGAAATGAGGTACAGCTGTGAGTGAGCAGAGAGACAAAAGGGGCGCTAACCAGAGGGAGAACAAGAAGGGAGGAGGAAACAAAGAGGAGCAGAGGAAAAAGACTGAAAAACATCTAACACCAGATAAGATCATGACAATGTAACAATGTAGAGGAGGTATATATATGTATATATATATATATATATATATATATATATATATATATATATATATATATATATATATATATATATATGGATTATATGATGGATATTATGATTATGAATATTATTTTACCCTTCGAGGCAACTCCTGTTGTGATTTTGGGCATTGCAAAAATAAAATTGAATATATCATAATAATAGAAAGATAAACATATGACTCAACTCTCCTGTAACGGCTGTGAGTGAGATGCTGGTAGAGAACAACAGACAAGAACGACACAAGTACAGGTCAAGTCGGTGCAGTATTCTCTTCAGACGAGTACCTTCAGATTGATAGTGACTTCTGGACAGCAGCAGGAAGAGATGACCATCTTTTCTGCCCTTGCGTTTCTCATTTCTCTTTTTTGTAACTTTCAGCATGTCTTCCGTGTCTGGATGGGTGGAAGCGCTTTGAGAACCATTGCTACTACTTTTTTGAAGATGTTAAAACGTGGCAGCAG
Organism: Eucyclogobius newberryi; assembly: GCF_026437365.1. Lineage (NCBI taxonomy): Eukaryota > Metazoa > Chordata > Actinopteri > Gobiiformes > Gobiidae > Eucyclogobius > Eucyclogobius newberryi. The sequence continues at coordinate 38,643,718 of NW_027315945.1, read as the reverse complement.
AGCATGGAGTTCTGCAAAGACAGAAAACGCAGCTCTCGCCTGGTGATCGTGGACTCGCCGGAGGAGCAGGTGCATTTAGCATTTTTATTAAAAATCATGTTTATGTCAGTAATCCATCATTTCAGGGCATAATTTTAAACAAATGGATGGATCGAGTCTTTATTAAAGAGGGTGCACTTGTTTGTTTATGACATTTAAACACAGGTAAACAACAAATAGGTAGTATTAAATTGTCTCAGAGACACAAACCACAGACATGTGACTTTAAAGGGTTTAAGTCTGTGTTTTTCACCTCTAACATCTTAAACATGTCCTTTGTCCATGTTCTGCAGAGGAAGTTCACCTTCTCTTCCTCTGTCCTCGATCTCTGTGTCTGTGATGGGTCAGTATTAGTCACTATTGGTCACTATTAGTCAGTATTTGTCTTTATTAGTCTGTATTAGTCATTGTTAATCAGTTTTAGTCAGTATTAGTCAGTTTTGATCATTATTAGTCAGTTTTAATCAGTGTTAATCAGTTTTAGTCAGTTTTTCTCAGTCTGAGTCATTGTTAGACAGTATTAGTCAGTTTTTATCAGTTTTAGTCAGTGTTAGTCAGTATTAGTCAGTATTAGTCCATATTAGTCAATATTAGACAGTATAAATTAGTATTAGTCAGTATTGGTCAGTCTTAATCAGTATTAGTCAGTATTAGTCCGTATTAGTCCGTATTAGTCCATTTTAGTCAGTTTTTCTCAGTATTAGTCTGTATTAGTCAGTATTAGTCTGTATTAGTCAAATCAAATCAAATCAATTTATTTTTGTAAGGCCCAAAATCACAACAACAGTTGCCTCTGAGGGCCACAGGGAGAAATGAATCAACAATGTCTGTGGTGGCGATGAAGTCAGACAATGTCTGTGGTGGCGAGGGACGATGTCCCAGGGTCCTCTGTCCTTAGACTCTCCTTCTCGGCCAGGAAAAACTACAAAAAAAACCTCTTTGGGAAAAAAGTGTAGAAACCTGGAGGAGTTCCAGTGAAGGAGAGATCCGACTCTCACAGACGGACAGACGGACACAAGGAGACTGGAGCTGGACCCACTCTTCAAGCAGATGAGGGACCGTCCACACAGGGCAGGGACCACTTCACCAGGAGAGGGACATCTGGGTCCACAGGTCCTCAGGAGTGAGAGAAAGAAAAAGAAGGCGGTGAACAGTTTGCAAGTGGAATTAAAAAATAAATATTGTTTGATAGCATAAGTAGTCAGAAGAAGAGGATAGTGCTCAAGCTGTCATACTTCCCCCAGCACAGTTACTCCTAGGGCAGCGTAGCTAAAGCTGTGGGTTTATGTTTCTGTTCCTAACTAGTCTGACCATAAGCGATTTCGAAGAGGAACGTTTTAAGCCTGGACTTAAATGAAGAGACTGTGTCAGCATATTTAACATGGGTCGGGAGCTGATTCCATAACACAGGCGCTTGGTCGCTAAACGTTCTACCTCCTACTGTACTTTTAGAGACTCTTGGCACCACCAGAAGGCCGGCATTCTGAGAGCGAAGAGCTCTGTTTGGATGATATGGTTCTATAGCATCTTTGAGGTAGGATGGGGCCATGTCATTTATGGCTTTGTAGGTCAAGAGTAGAATTTTAAATTTGATTCTAAACTCGACAGGAGCCAGTGAAGAGACTTCAGCACCGGTGTAATGTGCTCTCTTCTTTTTATTCCTGTTAGTAATCTTGCTGCTGCATTTTGAACCAGTTGAAAGCTTTTCATGGAGCTTTTAGGACACGCTGCAAGCAGGGAGTTACAGTAGTCTAATCTAGTCGTTACAAATGCATGGATAAGTTTTTCGGCATCACTTTTAGGCAGGATTCTTCTGATTTTGGCTCTTGTTGCGCAAATGGAAATAGGCTGTTTTACAAGCTTGATTTATATGAGCTTTAAATGAGAGCTCCTGGTCAAATAAGACTCCAAGATTTCTTACAGTAGAACTAGAGGCTACACTAACAGACTAATACAGACTAATACAGACTAATACATTAGTCTGTATTAGTCCGTATTAGTGTTAGGTTTGGGCACTTTTCCTCCCTATTGGTTATAATAATATTTTGTCTGTTCAGTTTTTGTCTAATGATCTGTTTAGTTTTTTTATTAGATTGGCTCCCGGCCGCGGGTGCGCGCCCTGGAGCCTTTAAATGGAGACCGGATGGGCTCATCTCGCTCTCTCTCAGCTCGGCTCCGCCCATCCCGCTACGGTCCCGCTTCGTAGACGCACTCGGCTCGCCTGCTCCCAGCTGGCTCTCACTAGCAATAGCACTAGCCTGTTTTGTTTGGCCTGGTGGGACCGGTAGTCCCATTTTCGCTTTTGTTTGGGGCTAGATAGGGGGGTTTGGTGTGTCCTTATTTTTGTGCTTTAGGTAGAGGTGTCCACACCGGCTTCGACGGCCCTATTAGTCAGTATTAGTCAGTATTAATCTGTATTAGTCAGTATTAGACAGTATTAGTCAGTATTAGTCTGTATTAGTCAACAGCTACAATCTAGAATCTGAAACACGAGAAAACAAAAAAGGGGGTGGAGTCCGTGCCCACTTTAGAGATTAAATAATTACCCGCAGGTTGTCTTTTGGGGTGTTTTCATCTTTTGAGTATGTATCCTTTAAAATGGAGCTAAAACATCCATTCTCTTCATTGTTTTATACAAGCCTCCCCAGCACTGCCAAAGTTTTATTGATGATTTTACTGAGATGCTTTCAGTCATATGCACAAACTTTGATGGTTTGGTCATTACAGGTGATTTCAACGTGCATGTTGATAATATTTGTGACAGAAACGCTAAAGAGCTTGATGCTGTCCTTGAAACCTTCAGTCTTACTCAGCATGTGAGAGGCCCCACCCACAGCAAAGGACACACTCTAGATCTCATAATTACAAAGGGGGTAAATATTTCAAATGTCAATGTGGTCGATGTTGCTCTGTCTGATCATTTCTGTGTCTTCTTTGACCTGTCTGTTTCTCCCAAACCTCCGGTTGGTCCTGCAGTTGTTCAGAGGAGACACATAAGTGATGACACAGTTGCACTGTTTATGGAAATGATAAACTTTGAAAATGTCTCATGTTCTAATGTAAATGATTTGTTGAATTGGGTCAGGGCACAGAAAAGGGAGTGCCGCAGGGCCGAACGGAAATGGCGCAAGTCAAAGCTCCAGGTTCAAAAAGAGATTTACAAAGAAAAGCTGAACATGTACAACCTAATCTTACGTAGAACTAGGGAAAGATATTTTTCTGAAATAATTGCTGCAGTAACAACTTGCTTGTTTCACGAGATAAAGTCATTTTCATGGAGCATTTTTTTTACACGGCCGTGGCTATATTGACACGGCGCTGCTACTCCAATAAATACGACAATACGGCGCCCGGGGTTCAGCGCGCCTGTTCAGCCCCGCCGCGCGCCGCTCACTCTGCCGCACGAGTGAGTGACCAACGATAGAACTTCAGATCAACAAACATGATAGACCAGACGCATGCGGCTCTTTGCCTGGTTTAATGCGGCTCAACATTTGTGTTTGTGTTGTGCCAGACGGCGCCCGCACGGGGATCTAGATCACCGTGCGGGCGCCGCTCGACTGCACGCATCTCATATCATATTGACTTTCCTGCGCCTCTCACGAAGTGGAGCTTCGGCATTCTCTGGACCACAGCTCGGCAGCCAATCAGAGCCAAGCACACAAACTTTGTCAACCAATCAGCGTGCAGCATGCAAATTTTCACTTATAAACAGTAAACTGTCATGGCGGACTTTAATCAAACGCTTCCCGGCCCGATTTAATGATAATTGTTGCCCTATTATGTATGATATTGTGTATAAATGTGTGCTCTAAAGCCTCATCCACACCGCTGCGGCCAAATCGCACCCAACGCAGAATTTGAGTGCGTGTACATAGAAAGACAAACGCACAGGACGCGTGTTCTCGGCGCGCCAGACTAAATACACTCAGCAGCAGATGTGCGTCCGAGTCGTCCTGCACATGCTCAGTGGAGGAGTTGTGCTGTGTTGCTTTTCTCGTGGTGTAAATGGAGTTTAATGTTGGACCATGGCTTTGGTTTATTAACTTTACAAAGTCCAAAAGCGGAGGCGATTGGCTCCGGGGCCCGTCTGGGACCCGCATGTACTTCAGAGCTGAGCGAGTTTAGTCAATATCGTTATTTGCTCCAAGAGCTGCGTTTTAAGGATTTTTTTTTTTATCTTGCAAGGTTTGTTTTGGGTCTTTTTCCGGGTCGTGCGTAGGACGTCATCTCTGATTGGCTGCTGCGGCGCATCTGCTGCAGCGAGCTAAACAAATCTGAACATGTCGCGCCAGCCGCTTTGGGCGCTTCGGGCGCCTCATACGCGCGCTCAAAGCGTTGTGAGCGTAAGAAAACGCACCAATCACGCCGCAAAAACAAAGAAATCACGCCGTGGGAGTTCCGAAAGGTCCGTTGATTAAAGTGTGTTCTGATTCAGTCAGAAACGCTGAAGTCTCCTGTTTTTCCTCCATGAAAAGCGCGTGTTGTCACGGTGTTCCCGTCCCTACAATGATCTGACTATCAGGTTATGGGCCCAGAGGGAATGAAGGAAACCGGTGGAACCATTTGTGCTTTCACTTTTTTCTAAGATTTATTAATAAAAATGACCTCGTCCTTGCACTCGAAAATGCCCGTCCAAAATACAGAAAGACGGCCCTCACCTAAAAGAAAACCACCAATATTGAACTTCAATATAGTATGTAAATGAGGATGTTTTTGTTTGTGGACTTTGTTGAACTGAGAGTTTGTGTGTGTGAGACGGTGCACACAATGTCCATTGTTGAAAATGACTGGCTTGTGGTCTTATACTGTAGAAGTCAATTTCTGTCATTATCATGTTTGTGTGTGACATGATATTCTTAATAATAATAATAATTTGGCTGAGCAGAGGTGTGTGTGTAAGAGGAAGGGATGGGGTGATGTTCATGTGTGTGATGTGTATGAAGTGGCTCTTTGCGGTAACACAGGAAAAAATGTGGCTCTTAGTCTCTGACTGGTTGCCCACCCCTGCGATTATATATATATATATATATATATATATATATATATATATATATATATTATATATATATATATATATATATATATATATATATATATATATATATATATATATGTAAAGCGTGTAACATCATTAATGAAGTTATTGGGCAGCAGCTCCTCCTGTTAATCCAGAATCCTTTCCTCATCAGAGAAGTCAGAGGATTTTCAGCAGGATCTCTACAGCTTGAGCTCATTGATCCGAGGGAAATGCTGCATTAATAGAGCATTTTGAGACTGACCCTGCTACTTTCTGGTTACAGACTGTTTCTGAGAGTGTGTTCCCTGGTCCAACCAAAGTAGTACTGTACACCTTGACTATGTTTGGATGGACTTATAACTGTGAGTCAGCTTTTTCCACTATGAACATTGTCAAAAACAAGTACCGTTCTAGGCTCAACAATGAACACCTAGATATGTGCCTGAGAATGGCACTAACTTCATTCCAACCAAGACTGGCAGGTCAGCCACATGCTCATTTTTTCTCTTTAAAGGTCCAGGACCCTATAAGAAAAGTGAAGGAAAAATAATTAAAAGTGAAAAGTTCAGAGAAAAGACTCAGTTCTGTTTGCATTTCTCCCCCTAAAAAGCCACTTGTTTTCTGAAGATGTGACTTTTTTCTGGAAAAGTAGGCCTTCATTTTTTTGGGGCTGGGACCTCCTTATTTTAAGAACAAAGATGGGAGAATGTTAAGTCAATGCTCTGTTTGCACATTTTTATAAGTTATTTAAGAGCACAATTAGTTATTCCACTTTGCACTTTTTATTTTTTTTATTCTGAGGTTTCTGTTTTCTTTAATCTGAAATAAAGGCCTTGAATTTATTTGCCTGGGACTACTTTTATTTATGGTAAAAGAGATAGTTATGCACCCAGTTTATTTCCTGCATTGGAAATTAACAATAAGTATTGTTGAAACCAGATGAAAATGTCGACACGAGCTAGACTTCGGTACGGACCTTCTACTTGAACAAAATTTAATAACTGGACCTTAGTGACTTTTAATTGAATACCCCTGATCTACTTGCTGCCTCGATGTGTTACCCACCATATTTCTAAAGTCTGTGCTGAACAGTTTGTTAGCACCATTCACTCACATAGTTAACATGTCGCTTCAATCTGGAACATTCCCAATGTCTTTGAAAACTGCGGTCATAAAGCCTCTCCTAAAGAAGAGCAGTCTTGATGCCGAAGTACTGAGTAATTACCGGCCCATCTCTAATCTGCCGTTTTGGGGCAAAGTCCTTGAAAAGGTTGTTTACAACAGCTCACAGATTTCCTCTTAATAAACAACTCCTTTGATAGTAGAAAAAGCTTCAGTTGTAGTCATCTGGACTCAGTTTGAAAAAATAGACGTTTCGACTCTCATCCAAGAGTCATTGTCAATAACAGAATTTAGGTCGAGAACTCCGATATTAATACTGTTATTAATATCGGAGACCGGCCTCTGTATTACAGACTGTATCCTGGTGAAGCCATGCCTTGCATTTATGGCCTTCCAAAAATACATAAAAAGGAGGTTCCACTCAGACCCATAGTGTGCAGCACAGATTCCATCACTTACAATGTGGCCAAGCATTTAACAACTATATTGGCTCCGCTTGTGGGGAATTCGGAACATCATGTGGAAAACACGCACAACTTTGTGGATAAAGTGAAACATCTCCAACTGGACCCAGATGACCTCATGGTTTCATATGATGTGGTGTCCCTGTTCACCTGCATCCCGACCTCTGATGCAGTAGCAGCAGTGAGGATCAGACTGCAGGAAGACACCACCCTACAGGAAAGGACCAAACTGACACCTGAACACATATGTAAACTGTTGGACATCTGTCTGAACACCACTTACTTTCAATTCCGGGGACAATTTTACAGACAGATTCATGGCTGTGCCATGGGCTCGCCCGTCTCTCCCATAGTGGCCAACCTGTACATGGAGCACTTTGAGAAGAAGGCACTGTCCTCATTCTCAGGCATAGCCCCAAAACTGTGGCTCCGCTATGTCGATGATACTTTTGTAACAATCAAGAAACAAGAGCTGGAAACCTTCTCTGATCACATCAATGCTGTGGACCCACATATCAGGTTTACAAGAGAAGACGCTAAGGAGAATCGCTTGGCCTTTCTTGATTGTTCCACGATCAGAGGAGAGGACGGGAAACTCCAAATAGAAGTATATAGGAAACCTACACACACGGACCAGTATCTGCTCTTTGGCTCCAACCACCCACTACAGCACAAGCTGGGTGTGATCAGAACCTTACAACACAGAGCTCAAGGTGTGCCCACCAGCTCAGAGGGCAAGAAGAAAGAGGAAAAACATGTCCGTAATGCCCTCTCAGCCTGTGGTTACCCCGCTTGGGCTCTCAACAGAGTGAAGAGAACCAAGAAGCAGGACAAAAGGGAAACTGAACAGAGAAGGAAGGGTGTTTCTATCCCTTATGTGTCTGGCCTCTCGGAAAAACTGCAGAGAATTTTTAGACAACACGAAGTCCCTGTTTATTTTAAACCAGGAAACACTTTAAGACAAAAACTGGTTCACCCAAAGGACAAGTTGCCGACTCAAAAACAGAGCAATGTAGTTTATTCGATCCAATGCAGTGAAGAAAGTTGTAAAGAACGTTACATAGGTGAGACGAAACAGCCTCTACACAAGAGGCTTTATCAGCACAGAAGAAATACTAGTTCAGGACCACAGAGCGCCGTGCATCTCCATCTTGAAGCCTCTAATCACTCGTTTGAAGACGGTGAGGTGAAGGTTTTAAGCAGGGAGAAAAGATGGTTTGAAAGAGGAGTTAAGGAAGCTATTTTTGTTAAAAAAGAAAGACCTTCTTTAAACAGAAATGGAGGGCTAAGGTTTAATCTTCCTGTTATTTATAATGGGTTACTGAACCCCTGGAAAGGTAGAGGACATTCAGATGCTAATCAGGTACTCAGGGTGGTTGAGCCAGGGTCTCACAAAGACAAAGAGGTTTCTAATAGCCCATTAAGATTCTGAATAGGCTCGGTAGATACAAGGGGGGAGTTTCTGTTGAAACAAACAACTCTTTCTACTTCAGGAAGGCTCCTCCCAATGGGCGGGTCTTACCACAGAACAGTATTAATATCGGAGTTCTCGACCTAAATTCTGTTATTGACAATGACTCTTGGATGAGAGTCGAAACGTCTATTTTTTCAAACTGAGTCCAGATGACTACAACTGAAGCTTTTTCTACTATGGAACACGCCTGGACGAATGAGGGATTACACCGACACAACTCCTTTGATGTTTTTCAGTCAGGTTTTAGAGCTCATCACAGCACTGAGACTGCTCTTGTCAAGGTGACAAATGACATCCGCCTGAACACTGACACGGGCAAAGCCTCAGTCTTAATTCTGTTAGATCTGAGTGCTGCTTTTGACACTGTCGATCATGGGATCCTCTTACAGAGACTAGAGGACTGGGTGGGCATCACTGGCCCTGCCTTAAACTGGTTAAGGTCCTATCTGGAAGACAGGAAGTACTTTGTTGAAATTGGTAGCTGTGTCTCAGACCACATGCCCCTGACCTGTGGAGTGCCCCAAGGGTCAGTCCTGGGTCCCCTTCTGTTCAACCTCTACATGTTGCCGTTAGGTCAGTTGATACGGAGTGAAAATCTGTCCTATCACAGGGTTCAGAATAAGCAGTATCGCATCGCAAAATGCGACGCAATTTCTCTCAAATGCGATGCATTCGTCTGAAAAAAGTGTTTTTCTATCGCAGGTTTTGCGATACAAAAATGTGTGTTCAATTGTATAACCAAAGCGCCTAAAAGTACTGATCACTCGTCAATCGATCGTCAATAACGGTATGACACATGCAGGACGCTGTGTTGACATGACGAGTCCCGCTGCTGTCTCACAGTGCGAAAGTGGGAGGAGCCACGTGCGGTAAAGTTAGTGTCACAGATTCGGACTTCTGAGGTCAATAGCTCCTAAACGCAAAATTCTTTGCAGATCATTCACATGCCAAACACTCATATTTACACTGCCAAGTGACTACAACCTGTTTTTAAAAATCAGATGCGTATTTTGGGCGCAGCGAATCACACGGCTCCGAATGTGCAGCAGGCACCGAGACGAGTGCTTAGGGACCGTCATCAAATAGCAAAACAAAAAATGGAATAAAACGTCAAATAGAACGGTAGAACTATTTCTATACGGTACTATTTTAATAACATGTAAAATACACCATGGTGGACGCCACAGCAACCTTTATTTTTCCATTAGAAGCCTAAAACATATTTTTTGTGAGTGTGAAGACGATTAATGTAAATGAGACTCCTGCAAATACTCATCTGATTGATGATGATATGGAAGAAAGTTGTAAATAAGGCCATATGACGTTGTGTTGATTAATTTGTTTGACAAATAATTTTATTTACAAGTTTTTTTTTGTTTAAAAAAAAAAATGTTTAAAAAGAGTTTTTTAATAGAATGTTTACAAATAAATTTTAAATAAATAATCGTATTATATAAATGGAAAATATTGATTGTTAGTCACCTTCGTGTTTTGCTATGTAATTATCAAATTGCTATACAAATTTGGAAAAATTAACGGATTGTTTAGCAGCACCGCTATACAAGTGAAAATCCTTAATCACAATTATGCAGACGACACTCAGATCTATGTTTCACTGTCGGCAGGACCAGTGGATTCACTCTGTCACTGCATCCAACAGATCAGTGTGTGGAGGCAAAACAACTTTCTCCAGCTGAACTGAACAGAAACAAACAGAAAGTGTGAGCGTCACCTCCAGAGTCTCGCTCTAAAACCTACAAATCAAGTTAGAAATCTGGGGGTAATAATGGACTCAGACTTGAACTTTAACAGCTACATCAAATCAATAACATCAGCAGCTTTTTACCATCTAAAAAACATTGCCAAAATCAAAAATATAGTGTCTAAACCAGATTTGGAGAGACTTGGAGAGACTTACCCATGCGTTTGTCGCCAGTAGATTAGACTGTAACGGCCGCTCACTGGCCTCTCCAAACGAGCTGTAAAACAGCTGCAGTACATCCAGAACGCTACTGCTCGGGTCCTGACTAGAACCAGGAAGTACCATCACATTAGTCCTGTTCTCAGGTCTCTGCACTGCCCCCTGTGGCTCAGAGAAGAGACTTTAAAGCAGCTCTGCTTGTGTACAAGTCTCTCCATGGCCTAGCACCAAAGTACATCTCAGACATGTTAGTGCTATATGAACCATCTCAAACTCGGCCTCCTGCTGGTGCCAGAGTCAGGACTAAACATGGACCGGGCTCCTGCTGGTGCCAGAGTCAGGACTAAACATGGACCGGCCTCCTGCTGGTGCCAGAGTCAGGTCTAAACATGGACCAGCCTCCTGCTGGTGCCAGAGTCAGGACTAAACATGGACCGGCCTCTTGCTGGTGCCAGAGTCAGGACTAAACATGGACCGGACTCCTGCTGGTGCCAGAGTCAGGACTAAACATGGACCGGCCTCCTGCTGGTGCCAGAGTCAGGACTAAACATGGACCGGCCTCCTGCTGATGCCAGAGTCAGGACTAAACATGGGCCGGCCTCCTGTTGGTGCCAGAGTCAGGACTAAACATGGACCGGGCTCCTGCTGGTGCCAGAGTCAGGACTAAACATGGACCGGCCTCCTGCTGGTGTCAGAGTCAGGACTAACCATGGACCGGCCTCCTGCTGGTGCCAGAGTCAGGACTAAACATGGACAAGCCTCCCGCTGGTGCCAGAGTCAGGACTAACCATGGACCGGCCTCCTGCTGGTGTGTTTCAGTTTGATGCAGCTAAAATCTGGAACATTCTTCCTGAAGATGTGAGACAGGCTTCTACTCTGACAATGTTCAAATCTAAGCTAAAAAAAAGTTTTGTTCAGCTGGTCATGTGACTGAAAGGATTTTTCTTTGCATTCTTCTCTTTTATGACTTAAATTGTTTTTAATTAGTTAATTTTATTGCATTTCTGTTTCTGTAATTTCTTTGTGATTTTAATGCATTTTTCCTGCTGTGAAGCACTTTGAAATGCCTTGTGTAGGAAATGTGCTCTGCAAATAAACTTGCCTTGCCTATTAGTCAGTATTAGTCAGTATTAGTCAGCATTAGTCAGTATTAGTCAGCATTATCCATCCATCACCCAAGCTGAAGTCACTGAGGTTGTTCGCAAACTCCTCGGTGGCAGGGCTCCGGGGGTGGATGAGATCCGCCCTGAGTACCTAAAGTCTCTGGATGTTGTAGGACTTTCTTGGTTGACACGTCTCTGCAACAGGGCGTGGCGGTCGGGGACAGTGCCTCTGGACTGGCAGACCGGGGTGGTGGTCCCTCTGTTCAAGAACTACAGAGGGATCACACTCCTCAGCCTCCCGGGTAAGGTCTATTCTAAGGTACTGGAGAGGAAAATCCGACCGATAGTCGAACCTCGGATTCAGGAGGAGCAGAGTGGTTTTCATCCCGGTCGTGGAACACTGGACCAGCTCTATACCCTCCATCGGGTGCTCGAGGGCTCATGGGAGTTTGCCCAACCAGTCCACATGTGCTTTGTGGATCTGGAGAAGGCTTTCGACCGTGTCCCTCGGGGTGTCCTTTGGGGGGTAATCCGGGAGTACGGGGTCCGGGGCCCTTTGCTCAGGGCTGTCCGGTCCCTGTCTGACCGGAGCAGGTGCTGTGTTCGCATTGCCGGCAGTAAGTCAGACCTGTTCCCAGTGCATGTTGGACTCCGCCAGGGCTGCCCTGTGTCACCGGTTCTGTTCATAATTTTAATGGACAGAATTTCTAGGCGCAGTCAGGGGTCGGAGGGTGTGGTCAGGGGTCGGATGTGTCCGGTTTGGGGACCACAGGATCTTATCTCTGCTGTTTGCAGACGATGTTGTCCTGATGGCTCCATCAAACCCGGACCTGCAACATGCACTGGGACGGTTTGCAGCCGAGTGTGAAGCGGCTGGGATGAGAATCAGCTCCAAATCCGAGGCCATGGTTCTCGACCGGAAAAAGGTGGCTTGCCGTCTTCAGGTGGGTGGGGTGTCCTTGCCCCAAGTGGAGGAGTTCAAGTATCTCCGGGTCTTGTTCACGAGTGAGGGAAGGATGGAGCGTGAGATCGACAGGCGGATCGGTGCAGCGGCTGCAGTGATGCAGTCGCTGCATCGGACCGTTGTGGTAAAGAAGGAGCTGAGCCGATAGGCAAAGCTCTCTATTTACCGGTCGGTCTACGTTCCTACCCTCACCTATGGTCATGAGCTTTGGGTAGTGACCGAAAGAACAAGATCGCGGATACAAGCGGTCGAAATGAGTTTCCTCCGCCGTGTGGCTGGGCGCTCCCTTAGAGATAGGGTGAGGAGCTCGGCCACACGGGGGGAACTCGGAGTAGAGCTGCTGCTCCTCCAGCTGAGGTGGCTCAGGCATCTGTTCCGGATGCCTCTTGGGCGCGTGTTTCAGGCATGTCCCACCGGGAAGAGGCCCCGGGGAGGACCCAGGACACGCTGGAGAGACTATGTCTCTCGGCTGGCCTGGGAACGCCTCGGGATCCCCCCGGAGGAGTTGGAGGAAGTGTCTGGGGAGACGGAAGTCTGGAGGTCCCTGCTCAGACTGCTGCCCCTGCGACCCGGCCCCGGATAAAGCGGCAGAAAATGGATGGATGGATGGATGGATAGTCAGCATTAGTTAGCATTAGTCAGTATTAGTCAGCATTAGTCAGCATTAGTCAATATTAAATAGTATTAGTCAGTATTAGTATTAAATAGTATTAGTCAGCATTAGTCAGCATTTGTCAGCTTTCGTCAGTATTAGTCAGTATTAGTCAGTATTAGTCAGTATTAGTCAGTATTAGTCAGTATTAGTCAGTATTAGTCAGTATTAGTATTAGTCAGTATTAGTCAGTATTATACAGTGTGCTCTGTTTTAAAACAATAATAATTGGTTAAACCCTGAAATACATAAAAAACATGACCACTTCCTGTACTGCATCTCGAGTAAAAACTACTGCAGTAACAAATATTGTGCTGTGATTGACAGGAGTTCCTCCACAACAATATCAAAGAATATGGAAACGTGGATGGATACTGGATGGATCTGACCAGAACGACGAAGGGATCCTGGATGTGGGGCAACGGACGTGTGAACACTCTGGAGTGAGTCTGACCTTAAAACCTCCTAAACACCTGAACACCTGAACACCTGAACACCTGAACACCTGCACATCTGAACACCTGAACACCTGCACACCTGCACATCTGAACACCTGAACACCTGCACATCTGAACACCTGAACACCTGCACACCTGCACACGTGAACACCTGAACACCTGCACATCTGAACACCTGAACACCTGACACCTGAACACCTGTGTCAGCAAACACCTGACACCTGAACACCTGTGCCAGCGAACACCTGAACACCTGAACACCTGTGACCCCGGGGGGAGACATTTAATACAATTAGATTATGGCACGTCTATAATCGTGATGTCTTCCGCCGGGGTCTGAGCGCCAAATATCCTACGTAATAAAACGTTCTAAACGGTTCTTTCTGCGTTTGTCTGAGTCTCTTCAGGCATGCGTAGCAGCTGAGAACATGGTGAGGACGCAAAGCTCTGATAAATTGGCAAACACCTGAACACCTGAACACCTGCACATCTGAACACTTGAACACCTGAACACCTGACACCTGAACACCTGAACACCTGAACACCTGAACACCAGAACACCTGAACACCAGAACACCTGAACACCAGAACACCTGAACACCAGAACACCTGAACACCTGCACATCTGAACACTTGAACACCTGAACACCTGACACCTGAACACCTGAACACCTGAACACCTGAACACCTGAACACCTGTGACCCCGGGGGGAGACATTTAATACAATTAGATTATGGCACGTCTATAATCGTGATGTCTTCCGCCGGGGTCTGAGCGCCAAATATCCTACGTAATAAAACGTTCTAAACGGTTCTTTCTGTGTTTGTCTGAGTCTCTTCAGGCATGCGTAGCAGCTGAGAACATGGTGAGGACGCAAAGCTCTGATAAATTGGCAAACACCTGAACACCTGAACACCTGAACACCTGCACATCTGAACACTTGAACACCTGAACACCTGACACCTGAACACCTGAACACCTGAACACCAGAACACCTGAACACCAGAACACCTGAACACCAGAACACCTGAACACCAGAACACCTGAACACCTGCACATCTGAACACTTGAACACCTGAACACCTGACACCTGAACACCTGAACACCTGAACACCAGAACACCTGAACACCAGAACACCTGAACACCAGAACACCTGAACACCAGAACACCTGAACACCTGAACACCTGAACACTTGAACACCTGCACATCTGCACATCTGAACACCTGAACACTTGCACACAGTCATAAGCTCCGCCTTAGGGACTCCCTAAATGTTCGGCCTTTCGCACGGGGCAGAACTTTACATTCAATTGTTCACTTCTTTTTTCAACAAATCTGATAAAACATTGAGTTTAAATTGTAGCTTTGGGACTTGAAATGTCACACTTTAGAGTGTCCTGTAGCAGCAGATTTGTGTTTTTATTGTTGAAAAGTGTCTGCATTTTAGAACCCCTCATATATCACTGAGTTTTAATTTTTCACATTGAAGCACAGGGATGTAGGCGGGGCTAGGGGGTGAGTGAAAACACTGGCGCCTCAGTCGCAGGTCATAACAGGATTAACTCTCTAAAATCTTAACTAGTCAAATTTCAAACAAAAACAATGTTTTTGATGCTCATCATTTGTTTCCATCATTCATAACTATTACATTCAATCCGAAGGTACTGGCAGCCGCAAAAGACAGGAACAACAGGAATTCTCAACGCTTATGTGCTCAAAAAAGGGACTGAACCATTGAAAAGCTGGAATTCCGGAACGCCGGACTTCCACCTCAGGTTCATCTGTGAAAACAAAGCACTCATCATAGACTAATGAAGCCTGCGTGAATTCAGCCTGGAAGACCTAAGCGCACAGTCTTCCCCATTTAAAACCTCATGCAGTTCAACTCGGCCGCTTCAGACCGCACTGCGACCCACCACCT
>NW_027315945.1:38546077-38623577 GCF_026437365.1 Eucyclogobius newberryi | reverse complement strand
AGACACTGGAGCGGCTGGTCCTGGACCACCTCCGCTCCACCGTGAGCTCAGCCATGGACCCGCTGCAGTTTGCACACCGGCCTGGCATCGAAGTGGAGGACGCCGTCATCTCCCTGCTGCACCGCTCTCTCTCTCACCTGGAAAAGCCTGGCAGCTCTGTGAGGATCCTGTTCTTCGATCTTTCCAGCGCCTTCAACACCATCAGCTCCTGAGGGACAAGCTGGAGACGGCTGGTGTGGAGTATGACCTGTGTGTCTGACATTCGGACCTGCAGTGTGGGGGCGCCCCAGGGCACTGTCCTCGCGCCCTTTCTCTTCACCCTTTACACTGCAGACTTCAGCCATGACACGGACAGCTGTGTCCTGCAGAAGTTCTCTGATGACTCTGCCATCATCGGACTCATCACGGACGACGATGACGCGGAGTACAGAGGACTGGCGCAGGACTTTGTGGACTGGTGTTAGCCGAACCACCTCCTCATCAACGCGGGGAAGACCAAGGAGATGGTGGTGGATTTCCGCAGACGTCAC
This sequence comes from Eucyclogobius newberryi, assembly GCF_026437365.1. Classification (NCBI taxonomy): domain Eukaryota; kingdom Metazoa; phylum Chordata; class Actinopteri; order Gobiiformes; family Gobiidae; genus Eucyclogobius; species Eucyclogobius newberryi. The sequence continues at coordinate 38,623,047 of NW_027315945.1, read as the reverse complement.
CCCACTGCCCCCTCACCAGTGAACATCCAGGGACGGGACATTGAGAGAGTGACTCATACAAGTACCTGGGTGTTCATCTGAACCACAAACTGGACTGGACTCATAACACAGACGCACTGTACAGGAAGAGCCAGAGGTCGGCTCTACCTCCTGAGGAGACTCAGGTCTTTTGGAGTGACAGGGCCACTCCTGAAGACCTTCTACGACTCTGTGGTGGCATCAGCCCTCCTGTACGGTGTGGCTTGCTGGAGCAGCAGCATCACAGAGAGGGAGAGAAGGAGGCTGGACAAAGTCATCAAGAAGTCCAGCTCCGTCCTGGGCTGTGCTCTGGACTCGGTGCAGGAGGTGGGGGACAGAAGGGTCCGGGCTAGATTCACATCTATGCTTGACCATGAGTGTCGCCCCCTGCAGGACACTCTGTCCGCTCTGGAGAGCAGCTTCAGTGACAGACTGATCCAGCCTCGCTGTGTGAAGGAAAGGTTTCGCAGGTCTTTCCTTCCTGCTGCTGTCAGACTTTATAACAAACACTGTTAGTCCTGAACACTCGCAATACTGACCTAACCATGTGCAATTCTGTCATATGTGCAATTACTGTCGTGATTCATGTGCAATTATTGTGAAATTCATCTGCAATCCATGTGCCGTCTTGACACATATTCATGTGCAATTACTGTCGTTATCACATGCAATGGTATTTATGTATTTATTCATTTAGTTATTTTTATCTTTATTATTTTTCCCCTCCATCCCTTGTTGGATAATGGGAGGTTTTGTCTATGGGAGTTTTTATTTATAGGAGATCTTCTACTGAAAGTGTTTTTCAGACTTCCTATAAATGATCTGTTCTTTTCTTCTGTATCTACCTCTGTATCTACCTGCGTTGCACCAATGAAACTTTCCCATGTGGGACAATAAAGGAATATCTTATCTTATCTTATCTAATTGATTTGATCTTCACAAATGTGCCAGAGTTATGCTCAGAGGCTGTGTCTGTTTCAGTGGGTTGTAGTGACCACAACGTAATTGCACTTATAAGAAAAACAAAGGTCCCTAAAGCGGGCCAAAAATTTAAATGTAAAAGATCGTTTAAAAAATTTAATGAGAATGATTTTGTTGAAGATGTACGAAACATAGATTTGTCAGAAATAACACAAGAACAAGGTCCTTGTAGAGCTGTGGGTGTTTTTAATACTTTAATGACACAGGTTATGGATAAACATGCCCCTATAAGGAAGCAAGCTTTAAGAAATATCTCCGCTCGGCTCGACCAAGAACTCAAAGAATATATGAAGCAACGGGACAAAGCCAAAAAGGAAGCAATTTATACTAATATTGTGGAATTATGGAACAAATATCGAAACTTAAGAAATTATGTGACCAAATTGAACAGAAGTAAAAGATGTTAATATTATAAAGATAAAATTAAAGATGCAGCATGTGATAATGCTAAAGTTTGGGGAACATTCAATTAAATACTGGGAAAGAATAAAAAATCAACAAATACATTTTTGGAATCAAACAGAGTTTATTTAACCAAACCAGATGAAATTGCAAACTATTTGAGTAAATTTTTTAAAGATAAAATTCAAAAATTGAGAAATTCCATGGAAACTGGACCAAAGGTAAATATATCTTATGAATTAATAAGAAAACATATAATGTGCACCAAAAAATGTAAATTCAAATTTGATACAGTCACGGAAAATAATCTCAAAAACTTATTACAGAAAAGCAAGGATAAACCAGCTGGTATCGATCATTTAGAAACAAAATTATTAAAGCTGGTGGCAGATTTAATTGCTTTACCTGTTTCTCACATCATTAATTTAAGTTTAACGGAATGTGTCTTTCCTTCTCAACGGAAGACCGCAAAAATAATTCCTCTCACAAAAAATAATAAAGAACCATTATCAGGTAAAAACAGCAGACCAATTAGTTTGTTAGCAGTATTAAGCAAAATTATGGAAAAAGTTGCACATGATCAAATTCAAAATTATTTCTCAGAAAATGGGTTAAATACCATCTATCAACAAGCAGATGAAATGGGTCACTCCACAACAACTGCTCTTACTGGCTGCAGGAAATTGATCGAAAAAATCTAATAGGGACAATATTCCTAGATTTGAGTGCAGCCTATGATGTTTTAGACCACAGTATTTTATTAAACAAATTGAGCTGTTATGGATTTGAGTCATCAGCATTAAAGTGGACTGAAAGTTATTTAAATAATTTAGATTATAGAGTCTACTTTAATGGTAGCTATTCTGACGTTGGGATGGGTTGTGGAGTTCCCCAGGGCAGTTGCCTTGGCCCGCTTTTATTTTCTATTTTCACCAATGACTTTTCATCTATAATAAAACATGCAACCATGGCCATATATGCAGATGACACTACATTATACGCCTCTGCACCAACAGCAGACAAGCTTAGTAACATCTTACAGGAGGAGTTGAATCCAACATAATCAATTAGTAATCAATATTGAAAAAACAAAATGTATGTTAATTGGGTCACAACACATGTTAAAAACAACACCTACACTACACTTAACCGCTGGAGCGACTGTAGTTGAACAAGTGGAAGAAACTAAATTACTGGGTGTAACTTTAGTCAGTCTTTGTTCTGGAGTATGGGCATGATCAAATACTGTAGGAAATGTATTCCAAAATGGTTAATCAAAAATCAATCAAATCAAAATTGATTCAGTCCTTAACACTTTCTTAGTTAGATTATGCATCTGTTATTTGGTCAAACACATGTGAAAATAATTTATACAGGTTACAAGTAGCACAGAACAAAGCGGCACGAATAGTCTTGGGTTGCCCATACAGAACAAATGTAACAACAATGCACAACGAATTAGCCTGGTTGATGGTCAAAAGCAGACTGAAGTACTATTTATTAACATTTATTAGACATGTCATTATAACCAAATTTCCAGCAGTAATTTATGATAAACTGACTTTTTTCTCAGATACTCACAATTATGAAACTCGACAAAGTAGAAATATAAGCTGTGTGCTGCCAGTTTGCAGAACCAATAGAATGCAGTGCACTGTTGTTTATCGTCATGGTAACATGCCTGTTTTTTTGTTGCTTGAAAATAACAAAAAGTTATTTCAAAAGAAGTTAAAGCTTTTCCTTTTTACACAATAATGCGCTTCAGGGATGGAGTTAAGTTTTGATTACCAATTATGGGAATGACAGTGGTAGTATAACTAATAATAATATTATGTAATTGTTATTTTTCTAGTTTTGTTTTAGTGAATGAGCTATTTACTGCTGTTTTCTATTTCACTCTGTATGTATATGTATGTATATGTATCTATGTGAGTATATATATATATATATATATATATATATATATATATATATATATATATATATATATATATATATATATATATATATACGGGGTTCAGAATAAGCAGTATCGCATCGCAAAATGCGACGCAATTTCTCTCTCATGCGATACGTTCGCCAGAAAAAAGTGTTTTTCTATCGCAGCTTTTGCGATACAAAAATGTGTGTTCAATTGTATAACCAAAGCCCCTAAAAAGTACTGATCACTCGTCAATGGATCGTCAATAACGGTATGACACATGTAGAGACGCTGTGTTGACATGACGAGTCCCACTGCTGTCTCACAGTGCGAAAGTGGGAGGAGCCACGTGCGGTAAAGTTAGTGTCACACATTCGGACTTCTGAGGTCAATAGCTCCTAAACGCAAAAGTCTTTGCAGATCATTCACATGCCAAACACTCATATTTACACTGCCAAGTGACTACAACATGGTTTTAAAAATCAGATGCGTATTTTGGGCAAAGCGAATTACACTGATCCCAAAGTGCAGCAGGAGCCGAGACGAGTGCTTAGGGACCGTCATCAAATGTGAAACCGGAGCCGAGACCAAGTATTTAGGAACCATCATCAAATAGCAAAACGAAAAATGGAAACGTTTTATAGCTGGAATGGAACCTCAAATAGAGCGGTACAATTTGAATAACACAATAAAAACACCATGATGGACGCCACAGCAACCTTTATTTTTCCATCAGAAGCTTAACACATATTTTTTGTGAGTGTAATGACAATTAATATGTAAATGAGACTCCTGCAAATAGTCATCTGATTGATGATGATATGGAAGAAAGTTGTAAATAAGTTAATCTAACTTGGTGTTAATTAATTTGTTCAACAACTAATTTTATTTGCAAGTTTTCTGTTTTTTTTTTTTAAATGTTTAAAAAGTGTTTAAAAGTTCATTTGTTAGGAGATTTTTTTTAAATACAATGTTTACAAATACATTTGAAATAAATAATCTTGTTACATCAATGGAAAATATTGATTGTTAGTCACTTTCGTGTTTTGCTATGCAATTATCAAATTGCTATACAAATTTGAAAAAATGAACGGATTGTTTAGCAGCACCGCTATACAAGTGAAAATCCTTAATCTGAACCCTGCATATATATATGTATATATACTGTATGTATTTAGGTAGACATATATAATACCTTGGGCTTTCGTGTGTGTGTGTATGTGTGTGTGAGGTATGTGTGCGTTTGTTTAGAGGTGTGAGTGTGTGTGTGGGTGGGGTATATAACGAAATGTATGTGATGAATTTGAGGAGACCCCAGGAAGAATAGCAACTGGTTTGCAGGAGCTAATGGGGATCTTAATAAACTAAACTAAACTCTTCAGGGTGAAATGGTACTACTACTTCCGCTGTAACTAATTCTGAGAGAGATGCATCTTATTTTATGGGTCGTATCGCTGGGTTTCAGATGACGTCACAACGTTCTGCCAATCATCTGTCAACTAGAAGGGGGCAGCTAAAAATATAAAATGTATATGCCGTATTTTAAGAGTCGCACCGGGGAATAAGTTGCACCAGCCAAAAAATGCCTAATAGAAAAGAAAAAAAAACATATATAAATGGCACTGGAGTATAAGTCGCAACAGATTAGAGAACATGGTGAATAGGTGTACGTATGCTAACGCTAACACCTTCAGCTACATGACGTATGCTAACGCTAACACCTTCAGCTACATGAGGCACAGACAGAACTGTGGTAAGTGTCTGGTATGTTAACGTAACATATGAACAGTTATTCAGATAACTATAGCATAAAGAACATGCTAACAAGTTTACCAAAGCATCAGTTTTACCCCAAATCACTAAATCCATTGAATTCTTCTTCCTCTGTGTCACTTCTAAACAACTCCACAAACTCCAGAGGAAGAGGAAGTGCTGATTCTTCTTCTGCATCGCTTAGAGCCTTGAGCGCCCTCTTGTGGTTGTCAGTGTGAAAATAACAAATGATATCACATATAAGTTGCTCTGGAGTATAAGTCGCACCCCGGACACAACTATGACAAAAGACTTATAGTCCGGAAAATACGGTATTTGTTTTTATTAGGGCTGGGCAAGTTAAGGCGTTATTATCGCATTAACTCATCACTTATTTAACGCGATCAATTATTTTAACGCGTATTAACGCAGGTCGGATTCCCCTGGTCTGCACCAGTTCTAAAGCCTCGTACAAACCGCTGCGGCCGAATCGCGCTCGACGCAGAATTTGAGCGCGTGTCCATTAGAAAGACAAACGCACCGGACGCTCGTTCTCGACGCCCCGGACTCATGTCCGTAGAAAACACTCAGCAGCAGACGTGCGTCTGAGTCGTCCTGCACATGCTCAGTGGAGGAGTTGTGCTGTGTTGCTTTTCTCGTGGTGTAAATGGAGTTTAATGTTGGACCATGGCTTTGGTTTATTAACTTTACAAAGTCAGCTGCTATAGGCGCCAACCAAGGCAACCCGCCGGGGGCCCGCGTGAGCAGGTCCCGCCGGGGGCCCGCCGGGGGCCCGCGTGAGCAGGTCCTGCCGGGGGCCCGCGTGAGCAGGTCCCGCCGCCGCCGGGGGCCCGCGTGAGCAGGTCCCGCCCGGGGCCCACGTGGCCGGGGGCCCGCGTGAGCAGGTCCCACCGGGCGCCGTAGCTGGGGAGATCCGCGAGAAGGGCCCGGCGCGCGTCTTTATCATCTGAAAACGTGAATAATCTGGTGCCTTAGCAACTGGCTTAGTGCAGAGGAATAAAAAAACACCCAGTTTTAGGAATCTACAAACTTGTCTGGTTCTTTTCAATGCCCTGGCAGTGGCAATAAGCTTTAGTTTTGTGTTTGATGACGTTGTTTAAGTTAAAATATACACAATGTATTTATTTGTATTTAACTGGCTAAGTGTTTGTTTGCACAACTAATATTATGGCGCTTTAGTGTCAAGTTCTAAGAATGTACAAACTGTAGTGAAGTGTTTTCTGGTTTAGGGACATTTGGTACTAGACTGGTTCTGCTGCTCCTAAAATGTGTTGTGAGTGTCTAATGTTTAATGAGATTACAATGTTTCTGACGTTCCCTCTGAAGTGGCCTGTTCATCTTTAATGATTGTGGCTCAGGATTTTGTGGCAAGTGAATACTTAATATTTTATTTAACTGCTACTGAATAAAAATGCTGATGCACTTCACACTTCTTTTGAATTCATTTTGAATTTTGCACGTAAAAATGCAATTAATCGTGATTAATCAGGGAAATAATGCGATTAATCGCGATTAAAAATTTGAATCGTTGCCCAGCCCTAGTTTTTTTTATTCTGATTTGTTTGTAGTGTGATTTTATTGCATGTTGTCCTTTTTCTTTGTTCGCGGCTGTCGCTCTACAAATAAACTTACCGCTCGTCACTGCGGCTACTTTACTTTACCGACACAACTGATATTTCATCCAGTAGCAGGAAGTCAGAAAGTACCTGAGGTAAACGACAGTACTGAAGTATTTTTAACGTGTGTACTCGAGTTATTGAAGACTTTTTTACGCGGCGCGCAGGTGAGTGAAACAGTAGATTTGACGTGTTGTGCATTGGTAGAACTCACGCTTCTAAGTGTGCACCCTTAGTCACGGCAAAACACACTGGAGAAAACGTGGTAAACGGGCTTAAAATTTATATTTGCGATATAAACGATTTGGCGCACGTGCAGCAGACAGGGAAACGGGACCGCGCACAGGGACGGAGCTGCTCCGTCACAGACAGTTACCCCCCTCAAGTCCAAAGGTTCACAGGTCCGAAGGTTTTAAAAATTCACTAGTCCGAAGGTTCACTGGTCCGAAGGTTCGCTACTCCGAAGGTTCGCTACTCCGAAGGTTCGCTAGTCCGAAGGTTCGCTAGTCCGAAGGTTCGCTAGTCCGAAGGTTCGCTACTCCGAAGGTTCGCTACTCCGAAGGTTCGCTAGTCCGAAGGTTCGCTAGTCCGAAGGTTCGCTAGTCCGAAGGTTCGCTAGTCCGAAGGTTCGCTAGTTCGAAGGTTCGCTAGTCCGAAGGTTCGCTACTCCGAAGGTTCGCTACTCCGAAGGTTCGCTACTCCGAAGGTTCGCTAGTCCGAAGGTTTGCTAGTTCGAAGGGTCGCTAGTCCGAAGGTTCGCTACTCCGAAGGTTCGCTACTCCGAAGGGTCGCTAGTCCGAAGGTTCGCTACTCCGAAGGTTCGCTACTCCGAAGGTTCGCTAGTCCGAAGGTTTGCTAGTCCGAAGGTTCGCTAGTTCGAAGGGTCGCTAGTCCGAAGGTTCGCTACTCCGAAGGTTCGCTACTCCGAAGGTTCGCTAGTCCGAAGGTTCGCTAGTCCGAAGGTTCGCTAGTCCGAAGGTTCGCTACTCCGAAGGTTCGCTACTCCGAAGGTTCGCTAGTCCGAAGGTTCGCTAGTCCGAAGGTTCGCTAGTCCGAAGGTTCGCTAGTCCGAAGGTTCGCTAGTTCGAAGGTTCGCTAGTCCGAAGGTTCGCTACTCCGAAGGTTCGCTACTCCGAAGGTTCGCTAGTCCGAAGGTTTGCTAGTCCGAAGGTTCGCTAGTTCGAAGGTTCGCTAGTCCGAAGGTTCGCTAGTCCGAAGGTTCGCTACTCCGAAGGTTCGCTAGTCCGAAGGTTCGCTAGTTCGAAGGTTCGCTACTCCGTAGGTTCGCTACTCCGAAGGTTCGCTAGTCCGAAGGTTCGCTAGTTCGAAGTTTCGCTACTCCGTAGGTTCGCTAGATCGAAGGTTCGCTAGTTCGAAGGTTCGCTAGTCCGAAGGTTCGCTACTCCGAAGGTTCGCTACTCCGAAGGTTCGTTGTCCGAAGGTTCGCTAGTCCGAAGGTTCGCTAGTTCGAAGGTTCGCTAGTCCGAAGGTTCGCTTGTCCGAAGCTTCGCTACTCCGAAGGTTCGCTAGTCCGAAGGTTCGCTAGTTCGAAGGTTCGCTACTCCGTAGGTTCGCTAGTCCGAAGGTTCGCTAGTCCGAAGGTTCGCTACTTCGAAGGTTCGCTAGTCCGAAGGTTCGCTAGTTCGAAGGTTCGCTAGTCCGAAGGTTCGCTTGTCCGAAGCTTCGCTACTCCGAAGGTTCGCTAGTCCGAAGGTTCGCTAGTTCGAAGGTTCGCTACTCCGTAGGTTCGCTAGTCCGAAGGTTCGCTAGTCCGAAGGTTCGCTACTTCGAAGGTTCGCTAGTCCGAAGGTTCGCTTGTTCGAAGGTTCGCTACTCCGTAGGTTCGCTAGTCCGAAGGTTCGCTAGTCCGAAGGTTCCTCATAGGCTAAAGTGAAGGTGCAGACGGCATTGGGATGTAGTCAGTCTGTAAAATGCGCACGAAGCACGAAGACACGCACTGGGGCTCGTCACGTTTAGTGCACCAGCTGCTCACAGGAGGCACCGCAAGTTGTACTGTGTATGTGAAAATAACAAGGGAACATCTCGAATCCTCCATTATGCACCTTCATTTGATTATAAGTATAGAAATACGCGTGATCCGATCACCGTAGGATTGGTAGTCAAAAAGGAAATTCAGCTTTTGAAGAATGCCTACTGGAAAACAGTTTAAAACCTGTCACCATCCACCTGAGCGCCAGCGCGCAGTTCGCAAATTACAAATGTTCTATTACATCATCACTTTTATTTTCGTAGTCAATACCAGCAAGTTATACATCATTTTAAAGCTTATTTTCTCAACAAAACGAATATGATTTATATTGAAAAATATGCCAATTGCCAATAGTTTGTGAGAAAGTCTCAACTTTTACAAACGCATGTCCTGTTTGCTGTTGGACGAAACGGCTTTAATTCTGTACATTCTTCTGCTCAGTCTGTCCATAAGGAACCATAAAAAAACAATATCCATTTGTATTTTTCCTGAAGTTATCCGATTTCGAGATATTGTCAAGTAAACAAAGTTTTCTTCTGGGAAAATATTCACGATGAACACTCGGTATTAGTGGCCTACAAAACATCCAAATGTATGTTTTATGATCATAGAGGAACTAAAATTGTAATAAAACAGTTTGGCACAGTTGGTACATATTTGGATCACTTGTTCCGAATATACTTTTTGATACAAAAAGGTCAACAGCACCAAAATGCCTGTTCCCAGAGATCTATCGTGTTCTGCGCACGCTGTAGAATTAACATCAGTTTTATTAAGGCGGTAGACCCTTTGTTCTGAAGTTCTATCGTTTGTCACTCACTCGCGACAGCTGTTCAGCCCCGTGCAGGTGACTGAACCTGCATGCCGTGTCCTATTTATTGGAGAAGCAGCGCCGTGTCAATAAATGTGTAAATGACTTTATCTTGTGAATTTACCACCGGTCACAGGTCCGGACAGAGCCATCACTTGGTCCGGATCCGGACCGGGGTCCGCCATTCAGTGATGCCTGGTGTAGGGCATATGGAGGCGAGTAGAGCCTGTTGCGCGGACTCACATCTTCGGACTAGTGAACCTTTGAACTAGTGAACCTGCAGATTAGTGAATCTTTGGATTAGTGAACCTTCAAATTAGTGAACCTTCAGATTAGTGAACCTTCGGACTAGTGAACCTTCAGATTAGTGAACCTTCAGACTAGTGAACCTTCAGATTAGTGAACCTTCAGATTAGTGAACCTTCGGACTAGTGAACCTTCAGATTAGTGAACCTTCAGACTAGTGAACCTTCAGATTAGTGAACCTTCAGATTAGTGAACCTTCGGACTAGTGAACCTTCAGATTAGTGAACCTTCAGATTAGTGAACCTTCGGACTAGTGAACCTTCAGATTAGTGAACCTTCGGACTAGTGAACCTTCAGATTAGTGAACCTTCGGACTAGTGAACCTTCAGATTAGTGAACCTTCAGACTAGTGAACCTTCAGATTAGTGAACCTTCAGATTAGTGAACCTTCGGACTAGTGAACCTTCAGATTAGTGAACCTTCGGACTAGTGAACCTTCAGATTAGTGAACCTTCGGACTAGTGAACCTTCAGATTAGTGAACCTTCGGACTAGTGAACCTTCAGACTAGTGAACCTTCGGACTAGTGAACCTTCAGATTGGTGAACCTTCGGACTCGTGGGCAGCCACCGTCAAAGACTCCCGCAGGATTTTGCCAAAAAATTGCTTCACCCGCACTTTTGACTTAATACCGCTTTTTATCTTTTATTTATTGTTATTTTGTGTTGTCTGCGATACTTTATAAAAAAAATATGTATAATAATTTATTTTATTTATATTGTAGAAATCAATAATCTAAGTGCGGAAGATCCGTAAACCAAGTAATAAAATAAATGCGGCTTTATTTGGTAAAAAAAAATCTAAAATGGTTTCACTTTTGCGATTCTCGCTCCTCGTTCTGTTTAGGTAAAGAAGAGAGGTGACCAATCATGTCCTTGTACAATATTTATTGTTGCTTTCAGTATTTTCCGTACTAAAATGTTCACATAAACACATGCCGTACATCGTCTGTAATACCAATAATACGTTCACTTGGTCTCTTGACTTTGTACTGTACTTTATTGTACTGAAGGCAGGACGTTTTAAAGAAGCACCGCGTAACATTTCTGTTGGACGGTTTGCCACTTGCTTGTCTCCACGGAGATGTAGCTTTGACTGGAATGTGCCGCAGTATGGTATTTATCTTGCATTTCTTTCTTGCTGTGTGCTTCCTGTGAGTGGGCTCGCCTCTACCCGGATCTGACCTGTAACTTGGTGGAAATTAGAGAAATATATTATTACAAAAAAAGACAAAAATGGAAGAGACTTTTGCTATTTTCTTTTTCTTTCTTTCCCCCCCTTTTTTTTCTGCAGCTAAAAGTACACTCCACAGGTATCCATCCATCATCTCCATTGTTGGGGTTTTACATCTGAGATAAATCGCTCTGCAGTCAGGTTTATGAGCAACAGGACGGTCTCAAAACACACGACAGCCACAGTTTCTCCGACAGCCACACTTACACCGACAGCCACAGTTTCTCCAACAGCCACAGTTTCTCTGACAGCTTAGCCACAGTTTCTCCAACAGTCACAGTTTCTCCGACAGCCACACTTACACCGACAGCCACAGTTTCTCCGACAGCCACACTTACACCGACAGCCACAGTTTCTCCGACAGCCACAGTTACACCGACAGCCACAGTTACACCGACAGCCACAGTTACACCGACAGCCACAGTTACACCGACAGCCACAGTTACACCGACAGCCACAGTTACACCGACAGCCACAGTTTCTCTGACAGCCACAGTTTCTCCGACAGCCACACTTACACCGACAGCCACAGTTTCTCTGACAGCCACAGTTTCTCCGACAGCTTAGCCACAGTTCCTCCGATAGCCACAGTTTCTCCGACAGCCACAGTTTCTCTGACAGCCACAGTTTCTCCGACAGCCTAGCCACAGTTTCTCTGACAGCCACAGTTTCTCCGACAGCCACAGTTACACCGACAGCCACAGTTACACCGACAGCCACAGTTTCTCCGACAGCCACAGTTACACCGACAGCCACAGTTACACCGACAGCCACAGTTTCTCTGACAGCCACAGTTTCTCCGACAGCCACACTTACACCGAACGCCACAGTTACACCGACAGCCACACTTACACCGACAGCCACAGTTTCTCCGACAGCCACACTTACACCGACAGCCACAGTTTCTCCGACAGCTTAGCCACAGTTTCTCCGATAACCACAGTTTCTCCAATAGCTACAGTTTCTCCAACAGCCACAGTTTCTCCAACAGTCACAGTTTCTCCGACAGCCACACTTACACCGACAGCCGCAGTTACACCGACAGCCACAGTTTCTCTGACAGCCACAGTTTCTCCGACAGCCACAGTTTCTCCGACAGCCACAGTTACACCGACAGCCACAGTTACACCGACAGCCACAGTTTCTCTGACAGCCACAGTTTCTCCGACAGCCACACTTACACCGACAGCCACAGTTACACCGACAGCCACAGTTTCTCTGACAGCCACAGTTTCTCCGACAGCCACAGTTACACCGACAGCCACAGTTTCTCTGACAGCCACAGTTTCTCCGACAGCCACACTTACACCGACAGCCACAGTTTCTCTGACAGCCACAGTTTCTCCGACAGCTTAGCCACAGTTTCTCTGACAGCCAGTTTCTCCGACAGCCACAGTTTCTCTGACAGCCACAGTTTCTCTGACAGCCACAGTTTCTCCGATAGCCACAGTTTCTCTGACTGCTGAGCCACAGTTTCTCCGATAGTCACAGTTTCTCCAACAGCCACAGTTTCTCCGACAGCCACAGTTTCTCCGACCGCCAGCACCTCCTGTCAACAACGTGCACTTTGACATTGCGGTAGTCTATATACTATAGTGGCACATTTTTCCAACAGGATTCTTTCCAAACGTAGAGTCATACATGTTCTCATTCTTCTCCTTCTTCTGTTCACGGTACTATACTATAGTACTATAGTATAGTACCGTATAGTATAGTATAGTAGTATAGTATAGTATATAGTTACTATAGAATAATCTGTTTGTTCACATTTGTTTGGTGGAACATGAGCATTAAGACACATTTCAAATACACACAAAAAAAATTCAACTCATCAAATTATTTATGACAAGAGTTTATGGCAAATTGTAGATCAAAAAGTGCGGCTCTTTAGTAGAAATCGCAAACACAACATGTAGCTGGAGCTGGATGATGTTTACTGAAGGTTACCATGGAGACGATCTCTTCAGCCTTGATTATAAGCCATTGGTTTTAGGGGTCAGCGTTGCTTTGTTTAATCTGCTGTTTGTAATAACTTCTTAAAAGTCCTCTCGTTTCATTAGATTTTCTTTTACAATCTGGTAAAAAGCTCAGACACCGTTTGTTATCCGGACCGTAACATAGTGCACCTTTAATGCTAAGTTAATTATAATTACCTTTAATTACTAGAAAAGACCATGTAAAAAAAAGTGCAAAAAAAACAAGAATAAGGATAATATAGCATAGAATAATATTAGCACATAATAATTGCACATTTTTGATTGATTGCAAAAACATTGTCATCAGAGAAAAAATACAAAATGTTGTCAATATTAAGGTCAAAGTTGAGGTCAAGGTCAAGAGATTAGAACGTTGCAGATTATAAAATTCACAAGGTCGATGGGGTGAAAGTGCACTGTAAAGTAACAGTTTCCAATGTTGCAAAAAGTTCATAATGCAATCATTCCTGAGAGTTCAAAGGTCGAACCGAGGAAACAAAAGGGTTGTTCCACGTGGTTCAGTCCTGGTTCTATGCTGGTTTGGACTAGAGTTAGGACTGGTTTAGTAAATCCGGTCATAAAACCAGGACTTCCTCAGATCATCCCAATGCCACGCTCCATCATCCTCACATCACTAAACTAGAAAACCAGCTCCAAACTAGGACTTAAAGGGACTTCATCCATCTCATGTCTATGTTCCAGCTTCATCTTGGTGTATTTGGTCCTAAACCAGAACTAAACTAGGACAAGAAACACTAAACCGCTTCTAAATAAGGATTAAACCAGGACTTCTCCATGCAATGGTCCAAGTCCATCACAACCTTTCTCAAGGACAAAGTACGAAGAATAAACCAGAAGTAAACAACATTTAGCCAAATGTAAACCAGGACTAAACCAGGTCTAAACCAGGACTAAACCAGGTCTAAACCAGGTCTATAACAGGTCTAAACCAGGACTAAACTAGGACTAAACCGGGTCTAAACCAGGTCTAAACCAGGACTAAACCAGGTCTAAACCAGGACTAAACCAGGTCTATATCAGGTCTAAACCAGGTCTAAACCAGGTCTAAACCAGATCTAAACCAGGTCTAAACCAGGACTAAACCAGGTCTAAACCAGGTCCAAACCAGGACTAAACCAGGACTAAACCTGGTCTAAACCTGGTTTTAAACCAGGTCTAAACCAGGACTAAACATGGTCCAAACCAGGTCTAAACCAAGTCTAAACCAGGTCTAATCCAGGACTAAACCAGGACTAAACCATGACTAAACCATGATTAAACCAGGACTAAACCAGGTCCAAACCAGGTTTGAACCAAGACTAAACCAGGGCAAAATCATGACAAAATCATGACTAAACAAGGTTTAAACCAGGACTAAACCATGACTAAACCATGACTAAACCATGACTAACCCAGGACTAAACCAGGACTAAACCAGGTCTAAACCAGGACTAAACCAGGTCTAAACCAGGACTAAACCAGGTCTAAACCAGGACCAAACCAGATGTAAACAAGAACAAACCCAGGATTAAACCAGGACTAAACTACAACAAAACCAGGGAAAAATCATGACTAAATTAGGACTAAACTAGGTCTAAACCCAGACTGAAGCGGTCCATCTTCAGCTCATCTCGATGCCGTGCTCCACGTCCATCACGGGCCTCTTCTCGGGCGCGTCGTTGTGATCAGTTCCCTCCACGTACCTCTGGAGGGTGCTGTAAGACTGCTCGCTGCGGGAGAAGGTGTACAGGGCGGAGATCTCTTCCCAGGCCCGGTGGTTCGGGAACGGGAACGGCGCCGGCTCCTTGTTCTCGAAGAAGCTCTGCAGGTTCCTCTCAGCGAGCCTGGAGGCGTAGCTGAGGGCGAAGGAGTCGAAGTGCTCCTTCTCTTTCTCCACGTAGCGCTTCCAGAAGGTCAGCTGCAGGTAGCTGACTTTGGAGCGGCAGTTGGTGTAGCAGGTCCCGCACAGACCCACGACCGCCGCCACGATGATGATGCACCAGCCCAGGATCTACTGAGAGACACCATGTCATTTGACTTATTTTAAGGCCAGGCACTGCTGGCAAGTCTCGTTTTCATTCCATTTATTTTGTATTTTGGCCACTTTTCTCTCTCAACATATCAACTTTCACGTGTCCAATCAAGTTCAGCCCTTAAAGCAGCTCCAACACACACCAAACTTTACAATCTTGGGACTGAATGAAATTTGGATGAAACGTACAGAAGGATTTGTTGATATCTAATTCCAAGCCTGATTTATTCAAGTTTTAAGTGTAAAAAATTAGGCAGAATTAGAATTTTTTCGCCAGATCAAGTTTACTAAAAAACTAAATAAGAAATCCATTGTATATATAGATTTTTTTTGCATGTAAAATGTCAACAGAATAATTCAAGAAATTTAAACCTTCTCTGTCCATTTTTTAGATTTAAACTTCTCAAATATGTGCGATTATGGCAGTTTTTACACATAAAACGCCTTATTTCTGTGTGAAAACATGACGTGATGAAATACTTGTATTACATTTTTTTTCTTACTTTTATGTGAGTAAACAACAGCAGAGATTTCAAATTGATGTATTTAAATTCAAGATTTTCTCCTATTCACCTGCAGCGTCTGGACAATATATATTTTTTTTTATGTTCCTCAGGTAATACACTAAAATATGATTCCGCAAAGCGGTAACCCACTTATTTTCAGTCGAATCAACAATTCTTGGATGAATTAGTCAGTTTGATTGAAAACATATTCCACCAAAAGGTTTTTTTTCGCCCCTAAATCTCATTTTAGTGAAATGAGTGGGATATAAAATCTGGTTTTCTTTTGCAGAACTTATAACTACTCATAAATAGGCACGTCAAAATCATTAAGTTAATAATGCAGTTCACAATTTAATCGTAATAACCAAAAAAATATGAATCGTGACAATTTTAGAAGCAAAATTAAGATTTTTTTTCTAATTTCCAGCCTAAAAAAGCGTAAAGAACCTTTTGTTTCTGGCTGTTTTTTGTCACATTTAACTTTAAGTTCAGTTTGGTAAAGCCGCTCACAGACTCAAGGAACAGTCACGAGAGTGAAAGAAAATGAAAGATTTCCCCCTCGATTGGTCTCAATAATCGCAAAAAATCGTTAAGTCGCGATGGTTTTTCTCACAATAATCGTACTGCTGACATTCCATATCGTGACATTCCTGCGAACAGAATAAATCCAACGTCAGAGGCCAAAACTGCAGCGTGTCAGATTCACAAAGAGTCACAACATTTCTTTTTTCCCTAAAAAGGTTCAGGAACGGCTTCAGTTTGAAATGGGACAATTTTAATCTGGCGTTTTATATGGAAAATCAGCCCGAATGATAAGAAGTCATGAAAGTGTAGTGAGTGACAAGAATGTAACCGCTAATAAAAGTACCGTCATTCTACCGTCAAAGCCAATGACACGACGACGACAACGACAACAACATGTGATTGGCTGAGGAAGCTGGGGATGTGGTCCGCGCCGGTGTTATTTACCACAAGCTGCGGCACTTTTGTGTCTTTATAAACGTGTAAAAACCTCACGCCAAAAATTCCTCGACTGAATAGAGATACTTTTGTCCAACTGCGCGCGACAACGGCCGGGATTTCACGAGGACAAGAAGGTCTCAGAATTATAGCGGGAAAACAACAACAAAAAATATGTTTAAAGAAAACAAGAGAATTTTTTTTCGATTATTAAGTTTTTGTCTTAAGCAACAACAAAAAATGCCAATAGGGTGAGCAAAAATGTTCAGAAAATGTAGCGTAATATATATTTAGTATTAAATTTCAAGCATCAAACAAGAAAAAAATGCCTTAATATAAGCTAGTTTCTCTTTGAAAATGACAGATGTTCTCATTCAAGAAAATTATTCTCATAAAAGAATAAATAACATATGTATGTATAATTTTGCTTGTAAATTGCTCAATTGAAGAAAATTTTCCTCATTTCAACCTAAATGGTGTCAAAATGTGCTTAAAAACTGTCAAATTTAAGCAAAAAACTCTTATTAGATAGTACAGGATTTAGAGCAAAATTGAGTTTTCATGTGTTCTTACATTAGGACTTGTTGGTATAGTGGGTGTAATACGTCACTCGTCCAGGAGTGTTCCATTGTAGAAAAATATTCAAATGTTTCATCTGGACTCTGTTTTTTTGAAAAAATAAGTATAAGTTTTGACTCTCATCCAAGAGTCATTCTCAATCTGCGAATCAAGAGCGGGAACTCAGATATTTATCCTGCTCTGAGTAGGTCCCGCCCACCTCTTTGTTTACTATCAGCCCTTTAATGGACTATCAGCCTCCTATTGTCCCTGGATCACTCTCTCTCCTCCTTGTGTAACTGATTAGCACCCTGGGCGTCGACCTCTCCAGGGATTCAATATTCCATTATAAACAATTGGAAGGGTGAATATGAAACAGTAATTTAAGATTCACCCTTCTGGTACCCTGCGACGAGCTGGCCCCTGTCCAGGCTGTGCCCCGCCAAAGGCCCAAGTCACCCGCGACCCCGAACGGGAAAATGAATGAATGACACGTGGACCTGTCATACAGACTTTAAGAATTAAGACACAAAACAATATCAAACTTGTTCTTTATGTGACAACACCTACTTAAAGAAACAGTACGTGACTTTTTAGCCACAAAATAAACAAAAGTAAGTTTCTTTTGATTTTGGTTGGGGGTTTTTTGCCCTAAAAATACCGTAACAAGCCGAAACTAATATTTTAACATTTCAATTCTGAAGTGGTTTGTATTTAAAGTGTAATTCAGAGCAGGATAAAGTTAATACAGGATCAAATTAATTCATTAATGTATGTCTTAAGGAGCGTTCAGACCGCAGCATCCAATTCGCGCATATCATTATTTGCTCCAAGAGCTGCATCTCGAGGATTTTTTTCATGGTTGTGGGGTTTGTTTTGGGTCTTCTTCCGGGTCGTGTGTAGCACGTCGCCGGAGCGTCATCTCTGATTGGCTGCTGCGCCGCATCTGCCGCAGAAACGTTGAGCTTTGTTCATCTTTGGACCAAAGCGTCCAAAGCTTCTGACGCGCTGCGTCCGAGGCTCAAACGCAGGACGCCCAAGACGCACGTCCACATACACTTTGAATGTAAACTGGACGCTTTGGACGCCGCAGTGTGAACGCACTATTAAACTTGATTTAACCAGGTAAGAACCAAAGGGAATACCAAATATTAACTTTACTTAATTGTATTAAAACTGTACTTTGATATAATAAGTGAATACCAACTATATTAACTCTAGATTTGTGCTGAAACTGGCCTCACACAGACCACATTCCTAGATAAGGAGTGGGCTGCAGACCCAAGGACATCTCTGTGCGATTGAACGGCGAATGGAAGAATACAACCTTCATATCAGCTCCATATGAAAATGTATAAATAGTTTGAGCGCACAGGGACAGGGCTCGTCCGGACTACGCCCGTGTAAGCCGCCTCACATCCGATAGGGACATTTTAGGTAAGCGCTCTGTTTATCTGTGTTAGTCTTGTACATGGCAGGGATTAAACATTTCATTCATTCCAACTCTTGCCCTTTCTTTCATAAACGAGCACGTCGACAGAACCAACCGACTCTTTTACAAGGGTGACCTTAGATTGAAAAGGACTTTTGTATAGAAGTCGAAATGTTTTGATTTGTTAAACACGGTCCAGGGCTGTAGCGATTAACCGGCTACTCTTCTGATCCTCGTCATCGCTATCTGAACCAAACAGACCCTTTTATTACACGATATTATCAAATCAACTTGTCAATAATAAACGTTATTTGTCACAATATAACACTTTAATTTCGTTAAAAAACAATTTAAAAGTCTGAAATACATTTAAATTAATGTTTCAGATTCACTCCCGGCTGCACAAGCTGTGCCTCCCCCCCGCCACCTGACTCCGCTACCTCCCCCCGCCACTAGACACCGCTGCCCCCCCTGCCACCAGACGCCTCTACCTCCCCCCTGCTTCCAGACGCCGCTGCCTCCCCCCCGCCATCAGACGCCGCTACCTCCCCCCCGCCACCAGACGCCACTGTCCCCCCGCCACCTGACTCCGCTACCTCCCCCCCACCACTAGACGCCGCTCTCCCCCTGCCACCAGAGGCCGCTGCCTCCCCCCGCCACCAGACGCCTCTACCTCCCCCCGCCACCAGACGCCGCTGCTCGCAACTAGATGCCGCTGCCTCCCGCCACCAGACGCCGCTGCCCCCCCGCCACTAGACGCTGTTTTCTCCCCCCGCCACCAGACGCCGCTTCCCCCCACGCCACTAGACGCTGTTGCCTCCCCCCGCCAGCACACACCGCTGCCTCCCCCCGCCACCAGACGCCGCTGCCTCCCCCCGCCACCAGACGCCGCTGCCCCCCCCACCACTAGACGCCGTTGCCTCCCTCCGCCAGCAGACGCCGCTGCCTTCCCCCGCCACCAGACGCCGCTGCCTCCACCCCGCCACTAGACGCCACTGCCTCCCCCCGCCACCAGACACCGCTGCCTCCCCCGCCACCAGCCGCTGCCTCCCCCCGCCACCAGATGCCGCTGTCTCCCCCCGCCACCAGACGCCGCTGCCTACCCCTGCCACCAGACGCCGCTACCTCCCCCCCGCCACCAGACGCCACTGCCCCCCCGCCTCCTGACTCCGCTACCTCCCCCCCGCCACTAGACGCCGCTGCCCCCCCGCCAACAGACGCCAGTGCCTCCCCCCGCCACCAGACACCGCCGCCTCCCCCCCGCCACCAGACGCCGCTGCTCGCAACTAGATGCCGCTGCCTGCCACCAGACGCCGCTGCCCTCCCCCCACCACCAGACGCCGCTGCCTCCCCTCCCGCCACCAGACGCCGCTGCCTCCCCCCGCCAACAGACACCACTGCCTCCGCCCCGCCAAAAGACGCCGCTTCCCCCCCGCAACTAGACGCCAGTGCCTCCCCCCGCCACCAAACGCCACTTCCTACCCCCCGCCACCAGACGCCACTGCCTCCCCACCACCACCACACGCCGCTACCTCCCCCCCGCCACGAGATTCCACTGCCTCCCCCACCACCAGACTCCATTGCCTCCCCCCCGCCACCAGACGCCGCTAGCCCCCCCCCGCCACCAGACGCCTCTGCCTCCCCCCCACCACCAGACGCCGCTGCCTCCCCCCGCCAACAGACACCACTGCCTCCCCCCGCCACTAGACGCCGCTGCCCCCCCCACCAGACGCCACTTCCCCCCCGCCACCAGACTCCGCTGCCTCCGCCCCGCCAAAAGACGCCGCTTCCCCCCCGCAACTAGACGCCAGTGCCTCCCCCCGCAACTAGACGCCACTTCCTACCCCCCGCCACCAGACGCCACTGCCTCCCCACCACCACCACACGCCGCTACCTCCCCCCCGCCACCAGATTCCACTGCCTCCCCCACCACCAGACTCCATTGCCTCCCCCCCGCCACCAGACGCCGCTAGCCCCCCCCCGCCACCAGACGCCTCTGCCTCCCCCCCACCACCAGACGCCGCTGCCTCCACCCCGCCACCAGACACCGCTTCCTCCCCCCTGCCACTAGACGCCGCTGCCCCCCCGCCACCAGACTCCACTGCCTCCCCCCCGCCACCAGACGCCACTGCCTCCCCACCACCACCACACGCCGCTACCTCCCCCCCGCCACCAGATTCCACTGCCTCCCCCACCACCAGACGCCATTGCCTCCCCCCGCCACCAGACGCCGCTACCTCCCCCCCGCCACCAGACGCCTCTGCCTCCCCCCCACCACCAGACGCCGCTGCCTCCACCCCGCCACCAGACACCGCTTCCTCCCCCCTGCCACTAGACGCCGCTGCCCCCCCTCCACCAGACGCCGCTACCTCCCCCCCGCCACCAGACGCCTCTGCCTCCCCCCCACCACCAGACGCCGCTGCCTCCACCCCGCCACCAGACACCGCTTCCTCCCCCCTGCCACTAGACGCCGCTGCCCCCCCTCCACCAGACGCCACTGCCTCCCCCCGCCACTAGACGCCGCTGCCCCCCCACCACCACACGCCACTGCCTCCCCCCGCCACTAGACGCCGCTGCCCCCCCGCCACCAGACTCCACTGCCTCCCCCCCGCCACCAGACGCCGCTGCCTCCCCCCGCCACCAGACGCCTCTACCTCCCCCCGCCACCAGACGCCACTGCCTCCCCCCGCCACTAGACGCCGCTGCCCCCCCGCCACCAGACGCTACTGCGTCCCCCCGCCACCCGACGCAGCTGCCTCCCCCCGCCACTAGACGCCGCTGCCCCCCCGCCACCAGACTCCACTGCCTCCCCCCGCCACCAGACGCCACTGCCTCCCCCCGCCACCAGACGCCACTGCCTCCCCCCGCCACCAGACGCCACTGCCTCCCCCCTCTTCGAGACGCCGCTGCCTCCGCGCAGGCCAAATTAATGGTTCAGATTCACTCCCGGCTGCACAAGCTGTGCCTCCCCCCGGCACCAGACGCCGCTGCCCGCCACTAGATGCTGCTGCCTGCCACTAGACGCCGCTGCCTCCCCCCCCGCCACCAAACGCCGCTGCCCCCCCCCCCCCCCCCCCCCGCCACTAGACACTGTTGCCTCCCCCCGCCAGCAGACGCCGCTGCCTCCCCCCGCTGCCTCCCCCCCGC
Organism: Eucyclogobius newberryi; assembly: GCF_026437365.1. NCBI lineage: Eukaryota > Metazoa > Chordata > Actinopteri > Gobiiformes > Gobiidae > Eucyclogobius > Eucyclogobius newberryi. Next base: position 38,601,386 of record NW_027315945.1, on the reverse strand, counting down.
CACCAGACGCCGCTGCCCCCCCCCGCCACCAGACGCCGCTGCCTTACCCCGCCCTCCTCACCTGAGACTGCGCCCGGAGCATCAGCAGCAGCTCCATCCTCTCGCCGGGCGTCAGTTGGGACCTGTCGCACGGCACATGCGCCAGCTCCTCGCGGCACTTCAGCGTCTTGTTCACGCAGAACAGGTTCACCACCACGTTGTCATCCAGACCGCTCACGGCGCACTCGTAAAACGTCCCGTTCAGCAGCGCCACGGACAGCCACATGACCGGGGCCACGCAGGCGCCCGAGATGATGTTCAGGACCACGCGGAGGCAGCCGAAGCAGTTTCCACGAGGGCAGAGCTTCAGCGGGTTCAAGCAGCAGCCGGTGTACAGCCTCCACAGTCTGGTGCTCATGAAAAGACCCAGGACCAGAAGAACCGCCGCGGGGCCCAGCAGGAACGTGATGCCGTAGGCAAAGTTCTGGTCGTGGTTGCAGGGACACTGGAAGGAAACCATGGAGAAAACCCTCTCGCCGCCGATGGTCAGGAGCGCCATGAAGCTGTAGCCGATGGTGGCTTTTTGGTTCATGAAGAAGCGCAGGACGGTTTGGAAGCCGTCCATGACTTCTGCCGGCATTTCTCACACGCACTTAGGGGAGAAGAGAAGGGGGAAGGAAGGAGAGAAGGAGGGAGAGAGAGGAGCCCAGAGAGGAGCCCAGAGAGGAGCCCAGAGAGGAGCCCAGAGAGAGGAGCCGAGAGAGGAGCCCAGAGAGAGGAGCCGAGAGAGAGGAACCAAGAGAGAGGAGCTGAGAGAGAGAATGAGGAAGAAGAAAAACAAAACAAGCCAAGCCTCCCTAAGCTCCTCCCTGAAACAGGAAGTTCCCTCAGACTGGGCTCACGCTCCTCCAACACTCAAGAAAAGGAAATGTCCTCTTAAATCTTGATTATTATGGTCTATTTTTCCTTGATTGTTTCGTCTTGACCAAAAGCATTTCAAGAAAAAGTTGATCCACTTAAAATGTTTATTTTAAATTTACACAAATGTTTAAGTGGAAACAACTGCAAAGCTTATTTTTTTTAGTGCACATTCACTGTCATTCAACTTTGGACCAGGACTAAACCAAGACTAAACTAAGACTAAACCAGGACTAAACCAAGACTAAACCAGGACTAAACCAGGTCTAAACCAGGACTAAACCAGGACAAAACCAGGTCTAAACCAGGACTAAACCAGGTCCAAACCAGGTCTAAACCGGGACTAAACCGGGACTAAACTGGGACTAAACCAGGACTGAACCGGGTCTAAACCGGGACTAAACCAAGACTAAACCAAGACTAAACCAGGACTAAACCAGGTCTAAACCAGGTCTAAACCGGGACTAAACCGGGACTAAACCGGAACTAAACCAGGACTGAACCGGGTCTAAACCGGGACTAAACCGGGACTAAACCAGGACTGAACCAGGACTGAACCAGGACTAAACCAGGACTAAACCAGGTCTAAACCAGGACTAAACCTGGACTAAACCAGGACTAAACCAGGACTGAACCAGCACTTAATAATGTGTAAACAAGGACTAAACCAGGTCTAAACAGGGACTAAACTAAGACTAAACCAGGTCCAAACCAGGACTAAACCAGGACTGAACCAGGACTTAATAATGTCTAAACCAGGACAAAACCAGGTCTAAACCAGGACTAAACCAGGTCCAAACCAGGTCTAAACCGGGACTAAACCGGGACTAAACTGGGACTAAACCAGGACTGAACCGGGTCTAAACCGGGACTAAACCAAGACTAAACTAAGACTAAACCAGGACTAAACCAGGACAAAACCAGGTCTAAACCAGGACTAAACCAGGTCCAAACCAGGTCTAAACCGGGACTAAACCGGGACTAAACTGGGACTAAACCAGGACTGAACCGGGTCTAAACCGGGACTAAACCAAGACTAAACCAAGACTAAACCAGGACTAAACCAGGTCTAAACCAGGTCTAAACCGGGACTAAACCGGGACTAAACCGGAACTAAACCAGGACTGAACCGGGTCTAAACCGGGACTAAACCGGGACTAAACCAGGACTGAACCTGGACTGAACCAGGACTAAACCAGGACTAAACCAGGTCTAAACCAGGACTAAACCTGGACTAAACCAGGACTAAACCAGGACTGAACCAGCACTTAATAATGTCTAAACCAGGACTAAACCAGGTCTAAACAGGGACTAAACTAAGACTAAACCAGGTCCAAACCAGGACTAAACCAGGACTTAACCAGGACTAAACCAGGTCCAAACCGGGACTAAACTAAGACTAAACCAGGTCCAAACCAGGACTAAAACAGGTCTAAACCAAATCTAAACCAGCACTAAACCAGCACTAAACCAGGTCTAAACCAGGACTAAACCGGGTCTAAACCGGGACTAAACCGGGACTAAACCACGACTGAACCAGGACTAAACCAGGTCTAAACCAGGACTAAACCGGGTCTAAACCGGGACTAAACCAGGTCTAAACCAGGACTAAACTAAGACTAAACCAGGTCCAAACCAGGACTAAACCAGGACTAAACCGGGTCTAAACCAGGTCTAAACCAGGACTAAACCAGGTCTAAACCAGGACTAAACCAGGACTAAACCAGGACTAAACCAGGTCTAAACCAGGACTAAACCGGGTCTAAAACGGGACTAAACCAGGTCCAAACCAGGACTAAACCAGGACTAAACCGGGTCTAAACCCGGACTAAACCGGGACTAAACCAGGTCTAAACCAGGACTAAACTAAGACTAAACCAGGTCCAAACCAGGACTAAACTAAGACTGAACCAGGACTAGACCAGGACTAAACCAGGTCTAAACCAGGACTAAACCGGGTCTAAACCGGGACTAAACCGGGACTAAACCGGGACTGAACCAGGACTGAACCAGGACTGAACCAGGACTGAACCAGGACTAAACTAGGTCTAAACCAGAACTAAACTAAGACTAAACTAAGACTAAACCAGGACTAAACCAGGACTAAACCACGACTGAACCAGGACTAAACCAGGTCTAAACCAGGTCTAAACTAAGACTTAACCAGATTTAAACCAGGACTGAACCAGGTCCAAACCTGGACTAAACCAGGTCTAAACCAGGTCTAAACCGTCAGAATAAACCCACGCTAAATCAGGAAATGATCTAGAGTGGGTGCATAAACTCTGGAGCACCACCAGGGGGAAGCTGTACCACAGATTGAGAACCACTCCAACTGATACAAAATGTGTTACCTTCTGCAAAAGTCCTCAGCTTCTGTGAGGACTTTGAGGCTGCGGTTTGGAGGAAGTCAGACTTGTTTTTCAGGTTTTGAGATTATTGTAGTTTAAAAAAGATCAACAGAAAACACAAGTTCAATTCACACGCCGCAAAGTGAGCACTTATTGAGTTTAAAGGAGTCATAGAACTTGTCACACACAGAGAACTTAGATTGAACAAGCGATATTTTGAAAAATACATTGGAACAAGTCAAATCAATCAATCAATTTATTTCAACATCAGACTTTTGTGCTCGTCGCGGTTTGTCCGTAACAAACACCGCGTTCAGGCTCAAGCGTGTCCATCCGTGCAGTGCAGCTGCATCAGAGCTCCATGATCGAGCTGTCATGTCATCTGACCTTCTTGCACACTCCGATGAAGAGAGGAAGCCGGACAGACTTGGCAAGCGCATCGTTAGGGTCTGTCAGCGGGGTCTTCAGCTCACACCTCAGGCAGAGCTTCTCCCAGGTCACAGGGTGAAGCGTGTTGGTGCCGGATCACACTCCTCAGCCTCCACGATGAGGTCTATCCCAGGGTACTGAGGAGGAGAATCCCACCGAGAGTCAAACCTCGGATTCAGGAGGATTAAAGGGGTTCTCGTCCTGCTCGTGGAACACTGGACCAGCTCTTCACTCTCCATCGGGTGCTCAAGGGTTCATGGGAGTTTGCCACAGTCACATGTGCTTTGTGGATCTGGAGAAGGCGTTCCACGGTGTCCGCCTTTCCCATGGCCGCTCGTGTGCGCTGTCCGGATAAAATGTAAACGTTCCTCCACAATAGTGCTTCCCTTTATCCCCGTCTGAAGCCGTTAGGTGGATCTACGCGCTCGTCTCCACCGAAGGAAAGCGGTCAGAGCGAGGCTTGTCTAACGTTGTCTCCATCGCTACATTCACCTTCTACCGAGCTCACACGTCTGCTTTGGTCTCATGTGTGCCCCTGGGATGATGAATGAGACTGACAAGCACTCAGGGGAAACATGATGTACTGTTTCACACTGCTAAATATCACCTTTGTTTAAGACGGCTCCTCCGAACTGATCCGTGACACCGACCTTCACGTCAGAGGACGAGCACCCTGTTGAGCTACTGTTGCTGCATACATTCAGAAAAAGGAGACAGCAATCCCCCTGGTCACCATTAGATGCCTCCAAAACCCCATCAGGAGGCTAATCCTTCAGGCGCACCCAATGACGACCCTGGTTCAGGTCTATACTATACAGTCGCTCTATCTTTTCTGTCCCTTTTTCGCACATGCAAGTCATGCAAGCGACAAAAAAGTGGCTAAATCCAATCAAACCCAGTTGTTTTTGGTCGTGTGCGTGCGGCTCACCATCGCAGCAGCAGCGGCAGAGGCTGAAGGGGAGTTTGTGGACAGGAAACGGATTAAAACAGCACTTAGAGCAACAGAGGATAGAGGACAGGAAGCAGCTCTGAGTAACGCAACCACGCAACCGCCACACGAATGGACAAAATTCAGAAAACACGACAACAACAAAATTGTCACAAGTTAAAGATGTCACATTTTGTTTCTTCTCGCTGTTTGAGACAAGAAAAACAGCACATAAAAGTGCTGTGATCGTAAATTTTATTAAAAGAATAAAAATAATTTTGTCCATTCGTGTGGCGGTTGCGTGGTTGCGTTACTCAGAGCTGCTTCCTGTCCTCTATCCTCTGTTGCTCTAAGTGCTGTTTTAATCCATTTCCTGTCCACAAACTCCCCTTCAGCCTCTGCCGCTGCTGCTGCGATGGTGAGCTGCACGCACACGACCAAAAACAACTGGGCTTGATTGGATTTAGTCACTTTTTTGTTGTCATTGGATGCACCTGTCCCGTGACTCACATGAATAAGTTAGTCATGTATTTTCTTTATTGTGTGCACGGAGACAGCACGTGGAAAGAGTTGAATCAGCTTTTCTTTGTAAGATTAACACATTTTCAGATGGTTTCAGAGTTCAGACATCTATTTCCACTTTATCCGTGTTTCCAGACACATAAAGATGAACTAACGCACTGTTTTTATGAAATGTTACAGGGAAAAAGTCAAACAACGAAACAAACCAGGAATCTTGGAAAGCATGAATTTACCCAGATTAAAGGAGGACTTAATATAGCCAAAACCTGGCTCTAAACCAGGATTAAACTCGGATAAAAACGTTCACATTTGGCTCTTCCCCTTCAGAGAGAGGCTTGTCCGTCTTCCACGAAGGCGACCGCGGCCGGAGTGATGTGGACGGAGTCTGTGGATCTGCTCCTCCTCGAGTCGTCCTGCGTCTCTGTCTGACTCTCCACAAAACCGTGCAGCGGGCTGTAGTGCTGCCCCCTGCAGGAACGACAGAGCGACACTCAGCTCAAGTTTTAAAAGTCGTTTAGACATTTTATTCTAGGCTGCGAGCCAGACGAGTTCTCATGATATTTGTTTCACAAGCTCTGGACACTGCTCCGGACACTGCTCTGGTCAGACCTGCGCTGCTCGGTTTGAGCCGCTGTGTGGCTGACCAATCACAGCGCAGTATTATAGTTTGGGCCGAAGGATGAACCTAAACAAACATGGCGACGCCGACAGACGTACTTTGGCCTATTTTAGCAGATTTGAGGACGAAGAAGTCTGTGCTTTTCTCTGACTGGATTCAACAACAGTTTTGATTTCTGGGCTTGTTCCTGTTGTTGTTGTGACGCTTTGACCAATCAGATTCAAATGTTCATCCAGACATTATATCTGACAGTTAAAACTTCATTTCCGGATTTTCAAACTGCAAATGGAGGAAGTATTTATTCAAATCTAGCTATGTTCCTGGAGTTCTCACTTATCCTTTAGCACACACTTATCCTTTTGAAAGCTTATAACCTGCTCACGTCAGACTGATCTGTGTCTCTGAAGTGAGTCACATGAATCAATCTGGAAACATACTTCACGCTGATTGGTCGAAGGGTCACGAAAGCAGAAGAAGCAGAAAACTGTGCCATTGTGTGCACACAAAAACAATATAGTCCTTATTCCTCCCACAATAAGCTGAAGTACGGCCGTCGGCGTCGCCATGTTTATTTTGGTTCGGTTGTTTCCGCCCCAACCACAATGCTGCTCTGTGATTGGATCCAGTCCCGCCTGTGATCGGCCCGTTAAACCACTGGTGTGTACTGCAAACGAAAGAAGGTGGACTCTCAAGAGTGTGTGAACTCACAACAACAAGAGAATTCATCTTGCTGACAAGGTTAGAAAGCTTATCATGTTGAGCGAGCAAACTGACCACAATCTCTAGAGGAAAGAACGGAAGTAGAGAGAGAGAAAGAGAGAGTGACAGACCCTGTTTTGCTGCGATACATGTAGAGCGACGAGACCTTCTGCCACTCCTTGTTTGACGGCGTGTGGACAGACTCGGTCTTTGTGCTGGTGAAGAAGCTTTTGACGTTACGATCGGCGAGCTTCCGGGCGTGTTCTGTCATGTGCGAGTCCAAGGCCGCGCTCTCCTCCTGCGTGTAGCGCCTCCAGAACTTGAGCTGGAGGTAACCCACCGGCGAGCTGCACTGAGCCAAACACGTGACGGCCAGGTAGGAAAGGAAGATGGTCGCAATCAGCAGCCAGCCCACGACCTGAGGACACAAAGGTCAAGTAAAGAGGTAGAGGTGAGACTTTATTGTCCCAGAGAGGGAACTTGTCTTGGGCTTGAAGACATGCACGTCACAGTCACAGTCGCACAGAACATCTCACACCGTGTTTACTGCCTGGATGAACTCGCCACACTAGATGAACCGCTCTGTCTCCGTCTGTCCTGGTTCTGTCCTGGTTCTGTCCTGGTTCAGTCCTGGTTCAGTCCTGGTTCAGTCCTGGTTCTGTCCTTGTTCAGTCCTGGTTCAGTCCTGGTTTAGTCTTTGTTCTGTCCTGGTTCTGTCCTGGTTCTGTCCTGGTTCTGTCCTGGTTCTGTCCTTGTTCTGTCCTGGTTCTGTCCTGGTTCTGTCCTGGTTCTGTCCTTGTTCAGTCCTGGTTCAGTCCTTGTTCAGTCCTGGTTCAGTCCTAGTTCAGTCCTTGTTCTGTCCTTGTTCAGTCCTGGTTTAGTCCTTGTTCTGTCCTTGTTCAGTCCTGGTTTAGTCCTGGTTCAGTCCTGGTTCAGTCCTGGTTCAGTCCTGGTCAGTCCTGGTCAGTCCTGGTTTAGTCCTTGTTCTGTCCTTGTTCAGTCCTGGTTTAGTCCTGGTTCAGTCCTGGTTCAGTCCAGGTTCAGTCCTGGTCAGTCCTGGTCAGTCCTGGTTACAAAGACACACAGACCTGTGACTCTGCTCGGAGCGTCAGTAGCACCTCGTCTCTCACGTCTTGAGGCACATCTCCTTTTCCACAGGGGAACGAGTGCAGCTCTTGCAGGCATTTCACCTCCTCCTTCCTCCCTTCGCACAGATGATTATTGAACAGAGTCACTTTGGTCCCCGTCATTGCGCATTCGATGAAAACCCCGTTGAGAAGAGCCACCGCAATCCAGGTGCTCGGAGCCAGGAAAGCAAACGTGGAAATCTGGAACAGCACATTTGCAAGGGACTTCACCCTGCTGCAGCTGCCACAGACTTTGTCCGTTCGTTTGCACAAGCCGGTGACCAATTTCCACGTTGTCTTGGACATTATAAGACCCAGGGTGGTCAGCGCCAAAGCAGGGACAAGCAAAAACACCAAACCGTAAATGAAGTTGAGTTGGTTGCAGGGGCATTTGAAAACCACGCTTGAGAAGATCTGCTCGCCACCTGCAGTGAGCAGTGCCACCAGGGCCAGGTGGAGGCTGGCTTGCTTCTTGGTGATGTTTAGGACGGTTCTAAACTTGTCCATTTCGCTGCAAAGACGAGACAAAGAGTGCAGAGTGTGGCGTAAGTGGCAGCCTCTTCCTCTTTTGTACTTGTGTGACACTCACTTCTCTAAAACAGCAGTAACACTTTTGGTTTCACTCCTCTATCAGGGGAATCACATTTTTAAGCAAATGTGAGTATGCCTAATTACACTGCAGTAAATATCTTAAATACAGGTTTAAGCCTGTAACTGTGGAAACACCACACTATAACACGTCTGCTCGTGCCTGGAACGTTTCACTCTTTGAGTGTGAAGTCAGATGAGTTTAATGCACCGTTTTCACCTGAGAATGACAGTTTATATCTTCATTCACTGATTCAGAAGAAATACTGTTCAGTCCTCTGTGTTCAAGACGTTTTGACCTCCGGGAGTCATTTAGTCAATCAAAGTTCTTTGAATAAAGTCTTGATTTAAAAAAACTTTGTCCAGATGACTGACTTGCTTTGAATTGTTTTTTTAATATTATTGGTTCATTTGTTGGGAGCACTGTGTGTTAGCGAACATTAGGTTAGATGAGGTCATACATGATGCTGTGAACACGGGCTCATTTTCATCCACTGTCCCACATTCACTCTCTCATTCACTGGCCAGTACTTGGACACCGGAGGCAAAGTGGGTGCAGTGTCTTGCCCAAAGACAAAACACACTACCACCCCCTGTGGCCTCAGGTGTTCCCGCAGTCTACCATCAAAATACTAACCAGGCCCATCCCTGCTTAGCTTCAGAGAGCTGAAGAGATCAGGTTATGTCGTACCACGTGATCCGCTGCATTGAGCATTACACAGGCTTTTTTCTGCTGTATTTTTTATTTTAAGAAAGGCTCCTACCTCTTTGAACAATATTATTCAAGTAAAAAGTACAAAGTAGTGGTCAAAGAATTACTCAAGTAAGTAAATAAGTTATAAGTTGAGTTATTGTAATTGGAAGAACCAATCAATAATTAATGCTCAAAATCTGGTATTTTCACAAGAGCATTGCAAGAAATACAAATGTTCAAATACTTTAATGTGGTCAACAAACTTACACACAGTGAGAAGAGTAACAAACCTTTTACTCAAGCCACTCATTGATTGGCTAATCCACCTGTCAATCACACACATCTGAACTGAGAGAGATAAAACAACGTCTTTGTTAAGTGTTGTATTGGAGCTGGACCGGCAAAGAAAGCACATCTTTGCTCAGTTAGAAATGTAAGTTCGTGAAATATTTTCAATGCAAAAGTGTATCTTAGCCATTACATAACAAACAATGCTCATCAGAGTTCTAATTACACATCTAATTACTCTTAAACTTAAGAAATAAATAAAGTCTGTGTCACTATCTGGCATTTAGGATTTTGCTCGGGGCCCTCCAAAAATGCCAATTCATTACATTAGAATAGCAGTGGGAATTAGTTAACATGAGACACACTGTTTGAAAGGAAAATAATCCACTAAACGAGATAGACGTATACAACCTTAATAAAAATCACATAAGAATGGCAAGCAAATAACTGTAAACTAGTCAAATCAACTGAAATCATGATTATTTGTGAACTCAAGTTATTAGGCCCGAGCGCCACAAGCTGGCGAGAGGCCTATTAGTCTCGTAAGGCCGTGCGAAGCACGGCTGCGAAAGTGCGCACATAGTGCGCACGAAATCGAGCGCAAAGCGCTCGCCCACTTCCAAACACTCACTAACGCACTCCTTCACTCACGCACGCCCCGTGCATACTAATTAGTAGTAGGAAAATGGAACATTACCGTTGTAAACGGGCCAAGCCCGTGCAAAAGTGCGCACTAAACGAGCACTTTACATATAAAGCACTCATTTGCGCTAAGTAGCTCACGAATACGTTCCCCATCTCTTGCATGTTCCGAGCATATAAGCATGTAATGCAAAAATTGAACATTATTACTGTATAGAGGGCCAAAAACACAAAGTGGGCGGAGCCCACTCAAAATTAACGAAAGTACCCGTCAGTGACCAGGGACCCACACCATGAGGTAGGAAAGCGCGAGCGCTTTCCGAAAATGTATAGTTTATGATATTTGAAAAATGGGAAACATTGTTTTCGCATCGGAATATTATTCTTTCTTCTTTTTCATTCTTTCTTTCTTCTCGGGACCAACCCCCCTATTTTTCACCCAGTGAACATTGACGAAAAGTCACAAAAATTTGCACACCTCTAAAAATCGTGCTTCTCTACATTCTGGCTATTTCCCTTTTCTAAAATAAAAAAATGGCGCGTCAGCGCCCCCAAATGTACCAAAAATGCATTGAGAGATGGGAAATGACCCAAAAAAAATCTGATCGTAGAATCATGAAATTTGGCGCAGAGGTAGATGGTGACAAGAGAAGTAAAAAATATAATTACGGCAACGCCGTTCGCCCAACCAAATGTCGGCCATTTTGCTTCAAAAATGGCTAAGCTTGACTCGGGAGTTTTTCCAAACGTCGTACTTTTACGAACTCCTCCCAGGGCGTTGGCTCTAAAAAGCTGAAATTTGGTGAAAATGGTACTGAGGAGTGGGACATCAAAAGTTATTCAAATTACATTGATACCTGTCACGGTCTCTGTGCGGCGAAGCCGCAAACTCTAGCTAGAATTTCAGAAATCTCCCAAATTTAACATTTCTGCCGTTTGCGCAAATAAAGTCCTTATTGCGTCAAATTAGAATCAGTTGTTAAACTCTTTGCCCTAAACGTACTTGAAGTGAAATAAATTAATTTGGCACCACAGCGCCCCCTACAGATTTTATATGGAGGTTAAATGTTTAGTTTTGTGAAATTTTATGAAATTTGACACACAACTCAATTTTGGCCCCATCAAAAAAGTCAATGAGACCCATGTCATAATTGTTATGGCTTTGCCGTAGCGATGACCAAAACCTCCCATGTTATTCCAATGGGGAAATCGCCAGAACATGTTTACACTTCGGACTTTCACGAACTCCTCCCAGGGCGTTTGCCCTATTAACCTGAAATTTGGTGAGACTCATCTTCAGGGGTGGACCATCAAAATGTATCCACATTTTTATTCAAAGAGTCACGGTGTCTGTGCGGCAAAGCCGCACATTTTGCCAAGAATTCAAAATAAAATTGCTTTTTGATGGTAAAACAAAGGGGAGAAGATGTGACAGCGTCACAGATTCAGCAGTAGGCGTAATAAACGCGCCCCCTCCTCTTGCGGCGTGGCGGCGGCGGCAGCGTGGCGAGGGCCGATCATTGCCGCTTGCGGCTATATTTTTAGTTAATTTCATTCATGTTTTCCCGTGTTCTTGTAGTTCCACTCGGCGACCGCTGCAGTTTGTGGCGCACTTCCGCTGTTTAAACCGGATCTCATGCTTTTCCACACAGAGCGGAGCCGCTGGAGTTAGCACCTTCTGTTTTTAATGCTTTTTCTCTGAAATATAAGATTAATTTAAATATTTATTAATCCTGACAACGGGATACAACCACAGTCTTACATATACCAACATTCAGCTGGTGACTGGTGTTGGAAACGGCCTTTCAAATGGCAGAAAACACAGGTCAGTAGGTGCTAAACGCTAGCCTTTTAGCATTTCCTGGTCAAACTGGGCTAATGGATAGTTTTTATCGTTATGTATTGCTAAAATTGAATACGCAAATTGATGACTATGGCCCTAGTCCCTTAAGACTACATTCAGTTTGACTTTAATGATAATTTTCCTTCGGTTTTTCTGTATACGTTCCTTTAGTTCTGCTTTAAACGTTGAGTTAGCATCTTAGCTTAGCTCGTCTGAATTCTAGTTTCATTCAAAAAAAAGTAAGCCATAAATCTTCGTATGTCCCGCGTGAATCGTCCTCCATTAGAGACGGGCAGGTGTCAAAGCTGAGGCCAAGTGAAGACAACACATGCCATTTGTGCTGTTTAAGACTTTTGATCCCGGCTTTTGGTCAGAAATGCCACATTTTAAAACGTCAAAGAAATTAAAGCCGCTGTAACGTTTATGTTTTGAACGTGGCGCTCACGTGACACGTCAATATCGATTATTGCGTTACTCGATGTTACAATATCAATACATTTGCGTTGTATTGTGCTGCTCTGGATGAAAGGAACTGCTTTTACTCGACTGGGACTTGCGCTGTGCTCAGTGATGATTCTAAGTGCAAAAAGTAGGGCTGCGTCAATTAATGGACTTATGGTGACTAGTAGACTATAAATAATAGTCGTGTTTTGCTGAAGGTAATCGTTAGCGGGACTAAATAGACTCTAAAACATACACGAAAATACCTTTTTGTATAACAAAGACAGTGACATTCAATCAAAAAGTGATATTTTTTTTATTTAATAATGTCACTGTTTATTTGATTCACTTGTTTTAACCGAATATTGAACATTCTAATCTCATTTAGTAATCATCGAATTGTTATTGTTATACAGTGAGTCACGTAAGTATTTGAACACCCTGCGATTTTGCAGGAAATTATGTTGGATCTGTAATGTTCATCGTAGGTGCATTTCCACTGTGAGGGACTACTCTGTGAGGGACTACTCTGTGAGGGACTACTATACATGTTTGAAGAATGATGAGGACCATCCCAAGAACACCATCCCTACTGTGAAGCGTGGGGGTGGAACCATCCTGCTTTGGGGGTGGAACCATCCTGCTTTGGGGGTGGAACCATGCTGCTTTGGGGGTGGAAACATCATGCTTTGGGTTTTGGGGGGTGGGAACATCACGCTTTGGAGGTGGAAACATCATGCTGCTTTGGGGGTGGAAACATCCTGCTTTGGGGGTGGAAACATCCTGCTTTGGGGGTAGAAACATCATGCTGCTTTGGGGGTAGAAACATCATGCTGCTTTGGGGGTAGAAACATCATGCTGCTTTGGGGGTGGAAACATCATGCTGCTTTGGGGGTAGAAACATCATGCTGCTTTGGGGGTAGAAACATCATGCTGCTTTGGGGGTGGAAACATCATGCTGCTTTGGGGGTGGAAACATCCTGCTTTGGGGGTGGAAACATCATGCTGATTTGGGGGTAGAAACATCATGCTGCTTTGGGGGTGGAAACATCATGCTGCTTTGGGGGTAGAAACATCATGCTGCTTTGGGGGTGGAAACATCATGCTGCTTTGGGGGTGGAAACATCCTGCTTTGGGGGTGGAAACATCATGCTGCTTTGGGGGTAGAAACATCATGCTGCTTTGGGGGTGGAAACATCATGCTGCTTTGGGGGTGGAAACATCATGCTGCTTTGGGGGTGGAAACATCATGCTGCTTTGGGGGTAGAAACATCATGCTGCTTTGGGGGTGGAAACATCCTGCTTTGGGGGTGGAAACATCATGCTGCTTTGGGGGTAGAAACATCATGCTGCTTTGGGGGTGGAAACATCATGCTGCTTTGGGGGTGGAAACATCCTGCTTTGGGGGTGGAAACATCATGCTGCTTTGGGGGTAGAAACATCATGCTGCTTTGGGGGTGGAAACATCATGCTGCTTTGGGGGTAGAAACATCATCCTGCTTTGGGGGTGGAAACATCATGCTGCTTTGGGGGTAGAAACATCATGCTGCTTTGGGGGTGGAAACATCATGCTGCTTTGGGGGTAGAAACATCATGCTGCTTTGGGGGTAGAAACATCATGCTGCTTTGGGGGTAGAAACATCATGCTGCTTTGGGGGTAGAAACATCATGCTGCTTTGGGGGTAGAAACATCATGCTGCTTTGGGGGTAGAAACATCATGCTGCTTTGGGGGTAGAAACATCATGCTGCTTTGGGGGTGGAAACATCATGCTGCTTTGGGGGTAGAAACATCATGCTGCTTTGGGGGTAGAAACATCATGCTGCTTTGGGGGTAGACACATAATGCTGCTTTGGGGGTAGAAACATAATGCTGCTTTGGGGGTAGAAACATCATGCTGCTTTGGGGGTAGAAACATCATGCTGCTTTGGGGGTAGAAACATCATGCTGCTTTGGGGGTGGAAACATCATGCTGCTTTGGGGGTAGAAACATCATGCTGCTTTGGGGGTGGAAACATCATGCTGCTTTGGGGGTAGAAACATCATGCTGCTTTGGGGGTAGAAACATCATGCTGCTTTGGGGGTGGAAACATCATGCTGCTTTGGGGGTAGAAACATCATGCTGCTTTGGGGGTAGAAACATAATGCTGCTTTGGGGGTAGAAACATAATGCTGCTTTGGGGGTAGAAACATAATGCTTTGGGGGTAGAAACATCATGCTGCTTTGGGGGTAGAAACATCATGCTGCTTTGGGGGTGGAAACATCATGCTGCTTTGGGGGTAGAAACATCATGCTGCTTTGGGGGTAGAAACATCATGCTGCTTTGGGGGTAGAAACATCATGCTGCTTTGGGGGTAGAAACATAATGCTGCTTTGGGGGTAGAAACATAATGCTGCTTTGGGGGTAGAAACATAATGCTGCTTTGGGGGTAGAAACATAATGCTGCTTTGGGGGTAGAAACATCATGCTGCTTTGGGGGTAGAAACATCATGCTGCTTTGGGGGTAGAAACATCATGCTGCTTTGGGGGTAGAAACATCATGCTGCTTTGGGGGTGGAAACATCATGCTGCTTTGGGGGTAGAAACATCATGCTGCTTTGGGGGTAGAAACATCATGCTGCTTTGGGGGTGGAAACATCATGCTGCTTTGGGGGTAGAAACATCATGCTGCTTTGGGGGTGGAAACATGCTGCTTTGGGGGTGGAAACATCATGCTGCTTTGGGGGTAGAAACATCATGCTGCTTTGGGGGTGGAAACATCATGCTGCTTTGGGGGTAGAAACATCATGCTGCTTTGGGGGTAGAAACATCATGCTGCTTTGGGGGTGGAAACATCATGCTGCTTTGGGGGTAGAAACATCATGCTGCTTTGGGGGTAGAAACATCATGCTGCTTTGGGGGTAGAAACATCATGCTGCTTTGGGGGTAGAAACATAATGCTGCTTTGGGGGTAGAAACATCATGCTGCTTTGGGGGTAGAAACATCATGCTGCTTTGGGGGTAGAAACATCATGCTGCTTTGGGGGTGGAAACATCATGCTGCTTTGGGGGTGGAAACATCATGCTGCTTTGGGGGTAGAAACATCATGCTGCTTTGGGGGTAGAAACATCATGCTGCTTTGGGGGTGGAAACATCATGCTGCTTTGGGGGTAGAAACATCATGCTGCTTTGGGGGTAGAAACATCATGCTGCTTTGGGGGTAGAAACATCATGCTGCTTTGGGGGTAGAAACATCATGCTGCTTTGGGGGTGGAAACATCATGCTGCTTTGGGGGTAGAAACATCATGCTGCTTTGGGGGTAGAAACATCATGCTGCTTTGGGGGTAGAAACATCATGCTGCTTTGGGGGTAGAAACATCATGCTGCTTTGGGGGTGGAAACATCATGCTGCTTTGGGGGTAGAAACATCATGCTGCTTTGGGGGTAGAAACATCATGCTGCTTTGGGGGTAGAAACATCATGCTGCTTTGGGGGTAGAAACATCATGCTGCTTTGGGGGTGGAAACATCATGCTGCTTTGGGGGTAGAAACATCATGCTGCTTTGGGGGTAGAAACATCATGCTGCTTTGGGGGTGGAAACATCATGCTGCTTTGGGGGTAGAAACATCATGCTGCTTTGGGGGTAGAAACATCATGCTGCTTTGGGGGTGGAAACATCATGCTGCTTTGGGGGTAGAAACATAATGCTGCTTTGGGGGTAGAAACATAATGCTTTGGGGGTGGGAACATTCTGCTTTGGGGTGCTTTTCTGCGCAGGGGACAGGACGACTGCACTGTATTAAGTACAGGATAAATGGGGCCATGAATTGGGAGGTTTTGGGTAACAACCTCCTTCCCTCAGTCAGACCGTTGAAGATGGGGCGTGGCAGAGTCTTACAACATGACAATGACCCAAGCACACAGCCAGGAAGGAGTGGCTAGGAGAAGAGGTTTATGACAGAGCAAGAATTACACCAAAATAACACAAGGAAAACCTTTTTCGGCTGTAAACATCCTCCATCAGGACGTCCTCAAATAAATGCTTTTAAGCTTTTCGTTATTTGTTGTAACTTGTGATCTCAAGATAACAGCATCGTAGTTCATCGTACATTGTGAATTCAACTGATGAAATTATGTCCGATACCATGCTTTGGTTCATTCCCGGTTCCGGTGTATATTTCAGTTTGTATTTCTTAGCTCCATTAGCGGTTGGTCTGTTTCCCTGGATTCTTTTTCCTCTGCATCTGCTCATGTTTCTTTCCTCAGAACAAAACGAGACCAAACACGACGGCTCTTCTCCAGGAATGACGGACCAAGAGAAGCAAACGGCAGCCAGCGCCTACGAAGCTTTCACGGTACAAACTTTGATTTATTTTCCGTTTTATACCTTTTTCACTGAAGTCATTTTAACGCATTAACTTCACGTCCCATGATTAATCCACCCCTCCAGTTGTGACGCTCATTTTCACTCTACATTGTGCAGTTGTCGTAATTTTAAGTTGAATTCTAGAGATAGACAGCTGTGAACCCGGTGCGGTGCGTTTGTGGCAGGCTGGGAAATACGAGGACTCCCTGAAGCAGCTGGAGGCGCTGCAGGATCTGAACAAGGACGACTACAAAGTCCCCATGAACCGCGCCGTGGTGGAGTTCTACAAAAGCGGACAGACAACGACGGGGATTCTCAAACAGACGCTGATGATGCTGAAGAACCAGGTGAAGCTCCGCACTGCCACGTTTAATTTTACCTTATTTTCTGGACTATAAATTGCTCCGGAGTATAAGTTGCACCAGCCAAAAAATGCATAATAGAGAAAAAAAACATTTAAGAGAAATATAAGGGAAATTTATTTGATTAAATCCAAGAGCAAGAACAGACATTTCACCTTCAAATGTTTGAATTTAAAATAATAAACAGATTAGAGAACATGGTAAAGGTGGTCGCATGCTAACGCTAACACCTTCAGCTACATGAGGCACAGACAGAACTGTGGTAAGTGTCTGGTACATATTAACAGTTATTCAGATAACTATAGCGTAAAGAACATGCTAACAAGTTTAGCAAAGCACCAGTTTTACTCCAAATCACTAAATCCATTGAATTCTTCTTCCTCTGTGTCACTTCTAAACAACTCCACAAACTCCAGAGGTAGAGGAAGTGCAGATTCTTCTTCTGCGTCGGTCAGAGCCTAGAGCGCCCTCTTGCCGTTATGTGAAATGCGGTTGAGAGCGTGAAAATAACGAATAATATCACATATCAGGGTTCAGAATAAGCAGTATCGCATCGCATTTTGCGATGCAATTTCTCTCATGCGATGCATTCGTCAGAAAAAAGTGTGTTTGTATCACAGCTTTTGCGATACAAAAATGTGTGTTCAATTGTATAACCAAAGCGCCTAAAAGTACTGATCACTCGTCAATCGATCGTCAATAACGGTATGACACATGTAGAGACGCTGTGTTGACATGACGAGTCCCACTGCAGCCTCAGATAGCGAGTTTGAAAGTGGGAGGAGCCACGTGCGGTAAAGTTAGCGTCACACATTCGGACTTCTGAGGTCAATAGCTCCTAAACGCAAAAGTCTTTTCAGATCATTCACATGCCAAAATACTCATATTTACACTGCCAAGTGACTACAACCTGGTTTTAAAAATCAGATGCGTATTTTGGGTTCATTTGTTAGTTTTTTTTTATTTATTTTTTTTAAATAGAATGTTTACAAATACAAATAACAATCTTGTTACATCAATGGAAAATATTGATTGTTAGTCACTTTCGTGTTTTGCTATGCAATTATCAAATTGCTATACAAATTTGAAAAAAATGAACGGATTGTTTAGCAGCACCGCTATACAAGTGAAAATCCTTAATCTGAACCCTGCATATAAGTAAGTCGCTCCGGAGTATATGTTGCACGCCGACTTTTTTTTATAAAAAAGGGTACGACTTATAGTCTGGAATATACGGTAGTTTATCCACTAAATGCTCGGTTTACTCGAGGCAATACTATGTTTTACATTAAATGATATGTCATAATCGTTCATGTCAAAGATCACGTTCTGAACATGTTCCTCTGCTTCAACGGAACAATTAGGCAAAGGATAAATCTACAGTCATATTTTGCGAGTTTTATTTATGTTTTGTGTTATTGGAGTCGATAGAAATAAGACAAAGCTCTTTTCTTGTTGGTGTTTTTTAATTGTTTCTATATAAATAGAAATATCAGATTTTACCTGTAGACGTTTTGAGGTTAGATTTTCAAAAAAAAACGGAAAAAATAAACCAAAAAGTCCAAAAATCCAATTTAATTTGTGTGTCCTTTTCTTGTACAGTTTTTATTTTTGCAACTTTTTCAATCATTTCTTACAGTAGATACAATAGATCAGTGGTCCCCAAACTACGGCCGCGGGCCACATCCGGCCCGTTGGGCCTTTCAATCAGGCCCGCCAAGCTTGTCCAAGTTATATTAAAAATATTAAAAAAAAAAAAAAAATTATATATATATTTTTTATTTTATTTTTGCTGTAGGCTTTATTAGACAGTAGATAGATTGAGTAAGAAAGGAAGGGGAATGATGAGAGAGAAAGGAGGACATGCAGCAAACAAGAAAATCTATGGCGTGCAGAAAATAAAATTCACCACAAACGGCCACCAGAGCCAATCAAGCAGGAAGCGCAAGTGTTTGACACTGAAGAAGACTCTTGTGGACAGTAGAAGACTCTTGTGGACAGTAGAAGACTCTTGTGGACAGTAGAAGACACTTGTGGACAGTAGAAGACAGTAGATGAATCAAGATGGCGCCTGTGTTCGGCCACGCCACTGCTCGACTCCTGTTATGCCGCTTATTTGTGACGATCGTTACATCGTATGCAGTTTTATCAGCCCAGACATTAGTCTGTTGTGTGTCTGCTGTGCGGGTTTATGACCGTGGCGCACTTTTCCGCATCAAAGCGACGATGGAGTTGCTTTTCGACACATGGGACAGGTACAAACAAGCCTTTCCGCCACCCCTTGTTTGTCCACCCAACTCACCTGACGTTTTGCTGCTGTCCCGAGGCCCGGGGAAAAGGAGGAAGCAGAGGAGACGAGGCACAAGCTCTGGTGTGCAAGTCAAGCGCAGACGAGCCTTGTGTTCTGAGCACACGAGCCTGGGCTTTGGGAGACGTGCTCGGTGCTTGCGCCTGGTCCCGCTCCTCCATGTTTGCGGCTGTTCGCCGTCGCCGTCTTCGCCGCCTGCCCGTGTCATCGCGGCTGCTTTCCCGCTGCCTGCACGGGCCATCGCGGCTGCTTTCCAGGAGCCTGCACGGGCCATCGCGGCTGCTTTCCCGGAGCCTGCCCGTGTCATCGCGGCTGCTTTCCCGGAGCCTGCCCGTGTCATCGCGGCTGCTTTCCCGGAGCCTGCCCGTGTCATCGCGGCTGCTTTCCCGGAGCCTGCCCGTGTCATCGCGGCTGCTTTCCCGGAGCCTGCCCGTGTCATCGCGGCTGCTTTCCCGGAGCCTGCCCGTGTCATCGCGGCTGCTTTCCCGGAGCCTGCCCGTGTCATCGCGGCTGCTTTCCCGGAGCCTGCCCGTGTCATCGCGGCTGCTTTCCCGGAGCCTGCCCGTGTCATCGCGGCTGCTTTCCCGGAGCCTGCCCGTGTCATCGCGGCTGCTTTCCGGAACCTGCCCGTGTCATCGCGGCTGCTTTCCCGGAGCCTGACCGTGTCATCGCGGCTGCTTTCCCGGAGCCTGCCCGTGTCATCGCGGCTGTTTTCCCGCTGCCTGCCCGGGCCATCGGGGCCGCACCGGTCCTGGAGCCTGCGCGGAATGTGGCGGCTGTTTTCCTGGAGCCCGCGCGCCGCTGGAATTATGAGCGCTGGGGTCCACCGTCCGCTTCCTTGTTTTCGTCGTCTTACCGGCGAAACAGATGGGAATCACGTGACCGTAAGGCGTGCCTTCGACAGGTCCCGCTGCGCTCAGCTGAAGCGATGGACGTGACGTCATCCACGGTCCGGCTCGGCTTGTTGAATGCCCGTTCAATTGCCAACAAAGCGTTTTCCTTGAATGAACTTTTTACAAGACAAAACCTTGATTTCATGTGTCTTACGGAGACATGGCAGAGAGAGGGTGAGTTTATTCATCTAAATGAACTCTGCCCACCTGGCTGCTCCGTTTCTGCGATGCCTCGCCCTGGTCGACGTGGAGGAGGTCTGGCAGTTGTGTCCCAGGACCGTTACATGTGTAAAGTCATCGACTCACACACTTTCACTTCCTTTGAATCACAGATGATTAAGGTTGGTTCTTCAAGTCCTTTTTACTGTGTTTTAGTCTACCGGCCTCCTGGTCCTGCTGCTGTCTTTTTAAAGGACTTTAGTGACTATTTATCTTCTATTATAAAGCTGGAAAATGTTTTAATTCTTGGGGATTTTTGGGTCGATGGCTCATCATGCCCTGCAAAGGATCTTTTAACCTTGACCGAAACATTTAACTTTGAGCAGCATGTTTCAGGTCCCACTCAGCAAAAGGGACACACTTTAGACCTGGTGTTTTCACTTGGCCTGAGTGTTGCTAACCTCTGTGTGGAGGATGTCCATATGAGCGATCATAGCTGTGTTTTATTTGAATTGAACTTTTCTCCTGAGCCTGTGCCCTCAAACATCAGGTCTCAGAGGCGCATTATCACTGCAAATACAGCCGTCCAATTTTCTGCTGTATTTGATCCTCATTTGTTTATGAATTGTCTTTATGTGGACAGTTTAATTAATTCCTTTAACAGCCACTGTGTATCCATTTTAGATCAGGTGGCACCTGTAAAATCCACTGTGTCATCACAGAAAAAAGCTTGTCCTTGGATAAATGAAGATATCCTAAACCTAAAGAGACTATGTCGGAAAACTGAGCGTCTGTGGAAAACCTCCAGTCTTGAGGTCCATAGGTCACACCTCAGAGATCTTGTATCATCTTACAATGAAATGATGGAAAGTTCCAGATCTGATTACTTCCGCCAGCTAATAACATCCAACAAGAAAAACCCCAAAGTGTTGTTTGACACTATAAATTCTATCGTTTGTCCTTCAGCTGCAGTGACTCCTGTTTCCTGCAAAGCTGACAGCAATGAATTCCTCAGATTCTTTATCGATAAGATCAAGATAATCAAAGACCAAATCCCACTCCCATTGTCTGATAAACCTGTTTCTGTGGAGCCTGTTTCCCAAAACTGGTCTTCTTTTAAGCCTGTCACTCTAGAAGACATCTCAGCTCTGGTGACCAAGATGAAACCCTCTTGTACATCAGATGCCCTTCCCTGCAGGCTCTTCCTCAAAGTGTTTGATGTTATTGGCCCCTGGGTAACCAACATGGTAAATCTCTCTCTTTCTACTGGTGTGTTTCCTGGTCCATTTAAACATGCCATAGTTGAGCCTTTACTGAAAAAAACAAATTTGGACCCGACAGACCCCAAAAGTTTCAGACCCATATCAAAGCTCCCGTTCATGTCCAAGATCCTAGAGAAGGTGGTCTCTGAACAATTGTCAGATTTCCTTGATCAGTCAAACATTCACGACTCTTTTCAATCTGGTTTCCGCAAACATCATTCTACGGAAACCGCATTGTTGAAAGTGTCCAGTGACATTATGATGTCTGCTGATTCTGGAAAATGCACTGTTTTAGTTCTGTTGGATCTGTCTGCAGCCTTTGACACTGTCGACCATCATATCCTGTTGAACAGACTGAGGGACCTGATTGGACTATCGGGGTCAGTTCTTCATTGGTTTTCCTCATATTTATCCGGTCGGAGCTTTAGTGTTGCTGCAAACCAAATAATGTCCGACTCAGCTGATCTGTTGTGTGGAGTTCCTCAGGGCTCCGTCTTGGGTCCTGTCTTATTTCTGCTTTATATAATTCCCCTGGGAATGATCATTAAAGAGTTTAGTGATGTGTCCTATCACCTGTTCGCTGACGATATTCAGCTCTATTGCTCTTTTAAACCTTCTGAGATCCAGAAGCTGAACTCCTTGGTCAGTTGTTTAGTGCAAATAAAACAATGGCTGAGTCAAAACTCCTTGCAGCTAAATGCTGACAAAACAGAAACTCTGATTATTGCCCCTAATGATGCCATTCCAGGGATAAACCAGTACTTGGGTGTTTTAGGCCAGACTGCTAAACCAAGTCTTAGAAACTTGGGTGTTGTCTTTGACAAAGACATGTCTTTAGAGCACCACTCCAAGCTGTTGACGAGGAACTGTTTCTTTCAGTTGAGGAAAATCTCTAAGCTCAGGAAAATGGTGTCTCAAAATGACCTGGAAGTTATAATTCATGCATTTGTGTCTTCACGTTTAGACTATTGTAATAGCTTGTTTTCCTGTCTTAACAAGAAGGAACTCTCTCATCTGCAGCTGGTCCAGAACTCTGCAGCGAGGATCTTAACCCGCACAAATAGAAGGGCCCACATTTCACCCATTCTTAAAGCCCTTCACTGGCTGCCGGTCTCGTACCGGATACAGTTTAAAATCCTTGTTTTAACTTTTAGAGCTTTAAATGGTCAGGTCCCATCGTACATCAGCGATCTGATTAAACCATACGCTCCCTCTCGCTCACTAAGGTCCTTGGACCAGAAACTGTTGTTGGTTCCTTGCACCCGTTTTCGGACCAGAGGAGACCGATCCTTCCAGGCTGTTGCCCCCAAACTCTGGAACGATCTTCCGTTCTCCCTACGGTCACTGGACTCAGTTACTGCTTTTAAGGGTCAGCTTAAAACCTTTTTTTTTAGTCGAGCCTTTTAATTGCACTTGTTTTACGGACTGATTTTACTGTATATTGTTGTATATGTATTGTTCACTGTAAGTTTCTTTGTGTTTTTATTGTTTTATTCTGTGTTTTGTGAAGCACTTTGTGACCTCTGTCTGTGAAAGGTGCTATATAAATAAAATTTACTTACTTACTTAGATAATTAATCATTATTTAATGCATTTGGAAAACAATTAGTAGATTGAGCCTTGCATTTGTTACAGGTCAAATCTTGTGTGTAATTTATAGGAATTCATTAGTTCACACAAACACAACATATTTTCCTGGCCCGACCCCTCGGCCAAATTTTAGAACCCAATGTGGCCCTCGAGTCAAAAAGTTTGGGGACCACTGCAATAGATGAATTAAATCAATATTCCATTTATTTTTCTAACTTTTGTAACGCCCAGAGTCACAGCAGCAGTGGCTTCAATGGACGACAATGATACGGTCGTTGATCAATAAAAGAGAAGCAGAGCCAGTGGATAACTGTCCCTCCGAGACCCCTCCCCCTCTGCAGTCTGATTGTACAGGCGGTATTCTCTCAGTGTTCAGTCTGATTGTACAGGCGGTATTCTCAGTGTTCAGTCTGATTGTACAGGCGGTATTTCTCAGTGTTCAGTCTGATTGTACAGGCGGTATTCTCACAGTGTTCAGTCTGATTGTACAGGCTGTATTCTCACAGTGTTCAGTCTGATTGTACAGGCGGTATTCTCTCAGTGTTCAGTCTGATTGTACAGGCGGTATTCTCTCAGTGTTCAGTCTGATTGTACAGGAGGTATTCTCTCAGTGTTCAGTCTGATTGTACAGGCGGTATTCTCACAGTGTTCAGTCTGATTGTACAGGCGGTATTCTCTCAGTGTTCAGTCTGATTGTACAGGCGGTATTCTCTCAGTGTTCAGTCTGATTGTACAGGCGGTATTCTCTCAGTGTTCAGTCTGATTGTACAGGCGGTATTCTCTCAGTGTTCAGTCTGATTGTACAGGCGGTATTCTCTCAGTGTTCAGTCTGATTGTACAGGCGGTATTCTCTCAGTGTTCAGTCTGATTGTACAGGCGGTATTCTCTCAGTGTTCAGTCTGATTGTACAGGCGGTATTCTCACAGTGTTCAGTCTGATTGTACAGGCGGTATTCTCTCAGTGTTCAGTCTGATTGTACAGGCGGTATTCTCTCAGTGTTCAGTCTGATTGTACAGGCGGTATTCTCTCAGTGTTCAGTCTGATTGTACAGGCGGTATTCTCACAGTGTTCAGGTATTCTCAGTGTTCAGTCTGATTGTACAGGCGGTCGTGTTCTCGCTGGGCTTTGAGGTTTGAGGATGGCGGTGGGACACCAATACATTTCCCTCGATATAGAATGCCAATATGATCATCCTCTGCCGCCCGGCCGCTCGGCGCCCCCTCGGCACCCGAAGGCGCAAGCAAGCGCAGCAGCACCCTAAAATGCCCGCGCTCACGGTTATCTTAATACCTGGCGGTATCTTTTCAGCATGGCGGGTGCCGGCAGCATCTTTTGGGCATGGCGGGTGCCGGCGGCAGCATGGTGGGCCGCCATGCCAAAAGCTCTCAGCGAGAACACTGAGACGGTATTCTCAGTGTTCAGTCTCATTGTACAGGCGCTATTCTCACAGAGAACGATGTTATTTTGATACTTTTAATGTTCAGTATCATGACATCAGGCTGTTTTATTGTTTCAAAGTGATTCAGTATAAATGTCTTTGCGTTCTGTTAGGATGTAGTTTGTGTTTGACTTCTTCTCTGACGCTCTTCAGCTGCACTCTTCATCCGAGGACGTGGACGGCCTGGACGACGTGGAGAACTCCATGCTGTACTACAACCAGGCCATCGTGCTGTACCACCTGAGGCAGTACGCTGAGGCCATCGCCATCGCAGAGAGGCTCTACCAGTTCCTCGAGCCGTTCGGTAGGTCCGAGCGCACACGCCAGTTGCAGGCCAGACACGCCAGTCGCACACTATCAGACGAGCGTTAAGGTTCGGACGAACGTTGGGGTTCGGACGAGCGTTAGGGTTCGGACGAGCGTTAGGGTTCGGGTTGGGGTTCGGTTGAGGGTTGGGGTTCGGTCGAGGGTTCGGGCGAGTGATAGGGTGACGGTTGGGGTTCGGACAGGGATAGGGTTCGGGCAAGGGTTGGGGAACGGACGAGGGTTCGGGCGAGGGTTGGGGTTCGGGCGAGGGTTGGGGTTCGGGCGAGGGTTGGGGTTCGGGCGAGGGTTTGGGTTCGGGCGAGGGTTTGGGTTCGGGCGAGGGTTTGGGTTCGGGCGAGGGTTGGGGTTCGGGCGAGGGTTGGGGTTCGGGCGAGGGTTAGGGTTCAGGTTAGAGTTCGGACCAGTTAGTGTTCAGGCCAGCGTTAGGGTTCAGACCACAATAGGGTTCGGGCGAGCGTTTTGTGCCTCGAGGGGTTGCCAGGTTTGCCTTGAAATAAAAGTACCACTCAGAAAATTGGAATTTAATGAAAAATGCTTTTTTGTTGTCAATCAGTTCAAAACGTCAAACCTGGATTTAGTACGCATGGAGCAAATATTTCAAGTATGGATTACAGACAATATAACCAAGAATTCAGTGTCTCCGAAAATTGTTTTATCTTCTATAATCCATAACATTTTACAAAATAAAAGCTTGAAATATTTCACTCCGTGTGTAAATAATCTATACTAGACCTCGTGCAGTCACGTGACGACTGTTTGACGCTGGACGGCAAAACAAACCCGTGCGTATCCTGGACAACTACAGCTAGATCCAAACTACACTGAACCGAATCCAAAATGAGCGCTGATTCAGCCAACCCGACGTGATCTAAGTCTGTAGAACATTTAGATGGAGAGTTAAAGAACCGATATATGCAGGAAAAAGTGCACTTGTTCCGGGTGCAGGGTCCCTATCATTTTCCTGCGAGTTTTTTCCCTTTGATTCAAGATTGGCGTCTGTTGAGTCTGCTGCTGCGGGTCGCTCTGTGCTGCTGCGGGTCGCTCTGTGCTGCTGCGGGTCGCTCTGTGCTGCTGCGGGTCGCTCTGTGCTGCTGCGGGTCGCTCTGTGCTGCTGCGGGTCGCTCTGTGCTGCTGCGGGTCGCTCTGTGCTGCTGCGGGTCGCTCTGTGCTGCTGCGGGTCGCTCTGTGCTGCTGCGGGTCGCTCTGTGCTGCTGCGGGTCGCTCTGTGCTGCTGCGGGTCGCTCTGTGCTGCTGCGGGTCGCTCTGCTTGTGCACGGGAACTCTCAGCCTTCTGATTGTGTAGACATCTTTACAGAATACTACCAGTCACACACCAAGTTAGCAATACACGAGACAAGAGACATGTGTGTCTTTCACGTTCGGCAGCCGCTCTGTTTCAGAGAGTGACAGGAGGCTCCGCGCACGTAACATTGCGCACAACAAAATAGTGCCAACATATGCAGTGGTAAACATCACTCTAACACCATCCATCAGACATTCCCGACTTTGTCTACCATTGGACAATTACGTGGTGAATCGTCAGTCCTACTTAGCAATGAAAGCTTAGAAAAGTTTAGATGCCTACAGTTATTTCTGTAGGATCAGAAAGTCAGGAGCATCAGAAAGTCAGGACGGGTTAGTGGAGTCCAGCTGTGAAAAGTGCCCAATAAGCTGAACACTGATCGTGTTTGGGCTCCAAAAACTAAACGGCCGGGAAGTGTAATTTGCTGGAAATTCTGCCAGTGGCACTCGATTGCCAGTTTTGTCTCTTAAACGCAGCCACCCATCTCGCTCGCCTTTCTGGAGCTTTTGGGAAGCGATAACATGAAACGCCTTCTTTCTTTCGTCGATAGGTACATCCATATGCTAAGCATGAGATTACCATGTTTTTGTGGTTGTGTTTGAGGTGAATAAAGATGAAAAAGTGAAGTGTCTGCAGTGTTTCACTCATGGATCTATCAGGTTTCACTACGCTCGGTTGTTTGTTTTGCCGTCCAGCGACATGTGTCACGTGACCCGCTGACGTCAGCTGCACGAGGTCTATATTCATGTCTGAGTTTTTGAAATGAATGAAAAAAAGAGTTTTTTCCCCCCGATATTCAAATTTTCTGCATGTTACTTGTGTGTTTGCGTGTACCAATTCCAATCGATTTTATCCTAACCAAACGTCCTGACCCAGAAAATACAACCATAACTGCAAAAAATCCAAAGCTCCGCACACGGAAACGGACATTAATTTTCCCTCTTTCTTTTGGTGTGCGTTGACGATATTCTAGCGGGATGGTGCGCCGTCTCAGTTAGTCCCCAAAAGAAGTGTGCCGCGGCTCAAATAAGGTTGAAAAACACTGGTCTGGACGACTGGGTCAGAGCGTTTTCAACCTTGCTAATCCTGGGTAAGACTCTGTGTGATGACGCTGTTGTTGGGTGAAACTACCGGTTTGAATGTGAGATTTGGAAATGAATGAGAGTGAGATTTGTGAATGTGGCGCCGCACGAGGACTTCTACACGGAGCACACTGACGGATGAAATGTGTTGTTTTTAAAATGTAATTACTACTGTTATTGGTTACACTTTATAATAACTACACCTTCATTTGCCTGAGACTTGATTAATAGTGAACATGTAGTTTATTAAGCATGATTCAAGCTTAGTAAACTAACTAATTGAGGTTAGTGTATTAAGTATGTACCTGAATCATTCTCAATAAACTCTTTGGTTCACTATGAGTTAAGATTCATGCTTTATTAAGGAAGTAATAAGTGTAAGTTAGATAAAATTTACCCAATTAATTTGTTTTTTTTCATCCACTAAATGTATTTCTTCTCGCTCCCAGTGTCGTTTTTAGAGCTAGGTTTTGATTCAAATTTCAAGAATCAATTCGATTCCGATTTTTACGTTTCAAAATCGTTTTGTTTTTTTTTCTTCGATTTGACTGTGTAGAGAAGCAACACATTAAAACTAGTATTATATCAATATTAAACAGCAAATCTTACAAGTATTGGTAGTTACTGATTGCTGGAAGACTGAAAAGGTTAACTTAAGGGTCAATCTACCTTCAAGAAAGATAATTCAGGACAATAAATGGAGGACATCATTGAGGTGACGACATCTGCAACAGTGGATTCCTACTGGGACACTAACCAGTGCATTATTATTATGCTTGAAAATAATTAAGAATTCACCCAAAAGCGGTTGCTACCAAAAGCATTTTTATTTTAAAACTGCTCACACACTGCCAGTACTGAAACTGGAAGTATAAAATGTAAATCGGGCAAGGACTCTCCACCCACCTGGAGAGGGCAAGGACTCCCCACCCACCTGTAGAGGGCAAGGACCCCCCACCCACCTGGAGAGGGCAAGGACCCCCCACCCACCTGGAGAGGGCAAGGACACCCCACCCACCACCTGGAGAGGGCAAGGACTCCCCACCCACCTGGAGAGGGCAAGGACTCCCCGCCCACCTGGAGAGGGCAAGGACTCTCCGCCCACCTGGAGAGGGCAAGGACTCTCCGCCCACCTAGAGAGGGCAAGGACTCTCCGCCCACCTGGAGAGGGCAAGGACTCTCCGCCCACCTGGAGAGGGCAAGGACTCTCTCTCCACCCACCTGGAGAGGGCAAGGACTCTCTCTCCACCCACCTGGAGAGGGCAAGGACTCTCTCTCCACCCACCTGGAGAGGGCAAGGACTCTCTCTCCACCCACCTGGAGAGGGCAAGGACTCTCTCTCCACCCACCTGGAGAGGGCAAGGACTCTCTCTCCACCCACCTGGAGAGGGCAAGGACTCTCTCTCCACCCACCTGGAGAGGGCAAGGACTCTCTCTCCACCCACCTGGAGAGGGCAAGGACTCTCTCTCCACCCACCTGGAGAGGGCAAGGACTCTCTCTCCACCCACCTGGAGAGGGCAAGGACTCTCTCTCCACCCACCTGGAGAGGGCAAGGACTCTCTCTCCACCCACCTGGAGAGGGCAAGGACTCTCTCTCCACCCACCTGGAGAGGGCAAGGACTCTCTCTCCACCCACCTGGAGAGGGCAAGGACTCTCTCTCCACCCACCTGGAGAGGGCAAGGACTCTCTCTCCACCCACCTGGAGAGGGCAAGGACTCTCTCTCCACCCACCTGGAGAGGGCAAGGACTCTCTCTCCACCCACCTGGAGAGGGCAAGGACTCTCTCTCCACCCACCTGGAGAGGGCAAGGACTCTCTCTCCACCCACCTGGAGAGGGCAAGGACTCTCTCTCCACCCACCTGGAGAGGGCAAGGACTCTCTCTCCACCCACCTGGAGAGGGCAAGGACTCTCTCTCCACCCACCTGGAGAGGGCAAGGACTCTCTCTCCACCCACCTGGAGAGGGCAAGGACTCTCTCTCCACCCACCTGGAGAGGGCAAGGACTCTCTCTCCACCCACCTGGAGAGGGCAAGGACTCTCTCTCCACCCACCTGGAGAGGGCAAGGACTCTCTCTCCACCCACCTGGAGAGGGCAAGGACTCTCTCTCCACCCACCTGGAGAGGGCAAGGACTCTCTCTCCACCCACCTGGAGAGGGCAAGGACTCTCTCTCCACCCACCTGGAGAGGGCAAGGACTCTCTCTCCACCCACCTGGAGAGGGCAAGGACTCTCTCTCCACCCACCTGGAGAGGGCAAGGACTCTCTCTCCACCCACCTGGAGAGGGCAAGGACTCTCTCTCCACCCACCTGGAGAGGGCAAGGACTCTCTCTCCACCCACCTGGAGAGGGCAAGGACTCTCTCTCCACCCACCTGGAGAGGGCAAGGACTCTCTCTCCACCCACCTGGAGAGGGCAAGGACTCTCTCTCCACCCACCTGGAGAGGGCAAGGACTCTCTCTCCACCCACCTGGAGAGGGCAAGGACTCTCTCTCCACCCACCTGGAGAGGGCAAGGACTCTCTCTCCACCCACCTGGAGAGGGCAAGGACTCTCTCTCCACCCACCTGGAGAGGGCAAGGACTCTCTCTCCACCCACCTGGAGAGGGCAAGGACTCTCTCTCCACCCACCTGGAGAGGGCAAGGACTCTCTCTCCACCCACCTGGAGAGGGCAAGGACTCTCTCTCCACCCACCTGGAGAGGGCAAGGACTCTCTCTCCACCCACCTGGAGAGGGCAAGGACTCCCCACCCACCTGGAGAGGGCAAGACACCTTTTTTCGGTTGAGCATTAGCATAATTAACCAATTAGCATTAGTCTTGAAGAGCCCTTTACAAGACACTCTGTGGTTTGGAGTTTATTATTTATTTAGAGCTCCATTAACTTCGACATTGTCAGCTTCTCTTCTTGGACTAATTTTAAAGTTCAAATAATTAATAATTAAAATGTTCATGACTTACACAGTAATAGAAAAACTTTCTATTTGCTTTCAGCTTATTTACAGATATGTAGTTTCAGGAAATGCAGTTTAACCATCTTTACATCGATTCGTACAATTGTTTAGTTGCTTTTGGTAGATACTTGTTAATCCTCACACAGATATTCAGTGTGTCATTGTTCCTCACGCAGATCTTCAGTGTGTCATTGCTCCTCACACAGATCTTCAGTGTGTCATTGTTCCTCACGCAGATCTTCAGTGTGTCATTGCTCCTCACACAGATCTTCAGTGTGTCATTGTTCCTCACACAGATCTTCAGTGTGTCATTGCTCCTCACACAGATCTTCAGTGTGTCATTATTCCTCACACAGATCTTCAGTGTGTCATTGTTCCTCACACAGATCTTCTTCAGCTCGTCCCAAACACTCTCAGATCTGGAGTACATTAGGTTCTGCTTCTTGACCCTTCACAAAAACACAGGATTCGTCTTTGCACATGATCGTTTCAGAAACGAGAAGACCATCGCCTGGTTCAGACCCGGTTCTGTCCTGGTTCTGTCCTTGTTCAGACCTGGTTCAGACCTGGTTCCGACCCTGTTCTGTCCTGGTTCTGTCCTGGTTCAGACATGGTTCAGACCCGGTTCTGTCTTGGTTCAGACCCGGTTCTGTTCTGGTTCAGACCCGGTTCTGTCCTGGTTCTGTCCTGGTTCAGACCCGGTTCTCTCCTGGTTCAGACCTGGTTCTGTCCTGGTTCAGACCCTGTTCTGTTCTGGTTCAGACCCGGTTCTGTCTTGGTTCTGTCCTTGTTCAGACCTGGTTCAGACATGGTTCAGACCCGGTTCTGTCCTGGTTCAGACCCTGTTCTGTCCTGGTTCTGTTCTGGTTCAGACCCGGTTCTGTCCTTGTTCAGACCTGGTTCAGACCTGGTTCTGTCCTGCATCTGTCCTTGTTCAGACCTGGTTCTGTCCTGCATCTGTCCTTGTTCGGACCTGGTTCGTACCTGGTTTTGTCAGTATAGTCATCATGTTATTTGCCCTAGAAGAGAAGTTCGCGCTGTGGGTCAGCTTCCTGCTGGTGGACCTGTACCTTCTCACCTTTCAGCCGGAGAAGGCCCTGCACCTTCTCACGCTGCTGGACAAGCTCAGCGTCCAGGGCGGTGGCAAGAACGGCAAAGAGGTCAGACGCACGGACACCAAACACTGGCTTCAAAATCTACGCAAATGTTGACTGTTGTTTTGTAACAGTTGTTGTTCTTGTGGCTCAAAGACCACTTTAACTGGGGCTTAATGACTTAGATTTGTGTTTTAATGGTAGGAATCGCCTCACGTTCACATTTTAAACAGATTTTTGTTGAGTTTGTTGAGGTCTATACTACTTGATTTGCAGCTTTTAAATAAAATAGAACAGTTGAGGTTTTAGTCCTAAAGGCGTAATGGACGATTTTTTTGCCTAAATCTGAGTCTTATTTCCTCGTGGCGTCGACGGCCGATTAGTACTGCCGCGTATCAATCATAGAACGCACCTACTGCTCACCTGCAGCCTCGTCTGCTCTTCCCCATGAGAGCAGCACGTTTCCGCATGTCTAAGCGCATGGATCTATCATAATATAGTTCCTCAGTGTACGGGACAAAATGAAGACGGAGAAAGACAGTTCGAGCTGACTCAGAAGAGACGGAAATCTATTGGAGACGAGAGCGCTGATAAACAAACGCACGTGTGTGTTGTGTCAGTCCACACGGGGGAGTGGCATATGCATGGGGGAGTGGCATGCGCTTCAGAGTTCTCAAATCGGCGAAAAATCGTCCATTACACCTTTAAACATATAAATACTGTAAGCCAATTTAACAAAGAAGCTTACATAGCATTATCCCGCAGGGGGCAGTGAGAGACTGTTGTGTCACTGCAGATGGACAGCTTTGACTTTCAGATTCCATAAAGTGGCAGAACAACAGGCTCATGAGAAGGTTTATTGAATTAGTGATGGTTGTTTTTCTATAGACCCTGTGCATCCCTGAATCTGCCGTATTTTCCGGATTATAAATCACAATAGCCAAAAAATGCATTAGAGGGAAGAAAACATATATGAGTCGCACTGGAGTATAAATTGCGTTTTTTAATTTATTTTGATAAAATCCAAGACCAAAAACAGACGTTTCATCTTGAAATGCAGTTTAAAATAATAAGAGATTAGA
Source organism: Eucyclogobius newberryi (assembly GCF_026437365.1). Classification (NCBI taxonomy): domain Eukaryota; kingdom Metazoa; phylum Chordata; class Actinopteri; order Gobiiformes; family Gobiidae; genus Eucyclogobius; species Eucyclogobius newberryi. Next base: position 38,569,118 of record NW_027315945.1, on the reverse strand, counting down.
GATCATGGTGAATAGGTGTACGTATGCTAACGCTAACACCTTCAGCTACATGAGGCACAGACAGAACTGTGGTAAGTGTCTGGTATGTTAACGTAACATATGAACAGTTATTCAGATAACTATAGCATAAAGAACATGCTAACAAGTTTACCAAAGCATCAGTTTTACCCCAAATCACTAAATCCATTGAATTCTTCTTCCTCTGTGTCACTTCTAAACAACTCCACAAACTCCAGAGGAAGAGGAAGTGCTGATTCTTCTTCTGTGTCGCTTAAAGCCTAAAGCGCCCTCTTGCTGTTATGTGAAATGCGGTTGCCAGTGTGAAAATAACAAATAATATTACATATCGCTCCGACCCGGCCAAAAACGATGTAAAAAGGTGCTACTTATAATCCAGAAAATACGGGACTAAAAATGGCAAATTGTTTGGATGTAACTTAAAGAAGACTATGTTTTTTCTAGAACCACAATTCAAACAAAGAGGCGGCGAGTCAGAAGGCGGAGTTCGCAGCAATGATGGAAGCGGCAAAGTCCAAGATGCACCAGGTGAAGCCACAACACGTTTTCTCTTCGCGACTCGCGCTTGTGTCGTTCTCACGCCTCCTCCTCTCTCTGTGTCTTCCAGTACAAAGTCCGAGCGTATATCCAGATGAAGTCGTCCAAAGCCTGCAAACGTGAAATCAAGTCCGTCATGAACACGTCCGGGAACGTAAGACGAGCGCTTTCAAGTGGTTGATTGTGGTGGGGTTTGGGGACGTCGCAGTATCAAATGTTAGCGTTACGGTTATAGTGAGTGACAGTTAAGTGTGATACAAATAGCCAGATGAAATACGGTGTTGTTTTTTTGAACAAAAAATAATTAAATATAATTCTTAAATTGTCACGTTTCTTTTTTTTTTTTGGTTCTAACGGTTATATTGTGACCTGAATGATCACTATTATCGATGAACCGAATAATCGTGATGTCCCTTCGTGGGACCCGGATGGACGAACTGGGAGCTTTAAACTCAGAGATTACAGAGATTGGAATAGCAATAGCTGCTAGCATGTCACTGCCTAGTACTCTTCATCCTCCTCACAAGCGCCGATCATTTTCTTTTTCTCTTTCTCCTTTTCCTCCTACAGTCTGCGCCGTCCCTCTTCCTCAAAAGTAACTTTGAGTATTTACGAGGAAACTACAGAAAAGCGGTGAAACTCCTCAACAGCTCCAACATCGCCGAGCACCCAGGGCCTCTCAAGACGGGTGAGAACGAACGGTGTTTTGGAGATGTGCACCATTAGAATGTCAAGTTTGTGTTTAATAAGAAAACTAAAAAAGCCAGATTTTCTGATCAGAAAAAAACAATATTATTCAAACTTGCACAAACACAACAAAAGCCCAATTATATTATTTTCCAATTTTTCCTTTTACATTGGACAATAACCCTTAAGCAGGAAAACCCCTTTTATAAATATTGTTAAAAAACTTGAGTTGCAACAGTTAAAACACAGAATAAAACACTTAAGTCGTTAGTTATGAGCTATATTTGTCATAGAAGTTACTTATTTGACTCCATAAAGCTCAGATCTTACTGTACAGTAGAAAAATAACAATTTCCCACTATGTACATACAAAAAATGTACATACGAAAAATGTTCGGCCCAAAAACGTGCTGTTCCTTGCGTGCTGTTCTTATATAGTGAAAGAGTGATGATAGGCCTGCTTTAGGGTTTAGAGATAGAACTTAGTTGATGTAGTTCTCTGTGCCGCCTGTAGAGGGCTGGCACAGCCTCTCCTCGTGTGAACCTAGCCCCGTCTGCTTGTGTGTCTCCTCCAGGTGAATGCGTTCGCTGTATGTTCTGGAACAATCTGGGCTGCATTCACTTCGCCATGGGCAAACACAACCTGGGCATTTTCTACTTCAAGAAGGCGCTGCAGGAGAACGACCACACGTGTGCGCAGCTGGGAGACGGAGGCAGCGGCCCAGGCAAGGACCTCGCATGGAGTCCCATCGGACGCCGTTGGGACCGGCACGCAATCGCACGCAGACAACACGCTTCAATCGTTTTGTAGTTGCATTGGACCCCATAACAAGATAACAAGATCCCCCAGATAGCTCTTAAAGTTGCAATGTGTATTTTTTCTGGTGAGGCCGATGTTACTGATTTGGCTTGCAGGTTCCACATTTTATTGTGTTGAATATATACTTTTTCTTTCTTCTAACCCTGTTCTCACACTGTTCCTCGTCGCAAACTCGGCTGGAGCACATTTAGCTTCATTCAGTTTGATGAATCCCGGTTAGAAAGTCCTCTCCCTCCGAGCGTCAAAAATACTCCGTTCTGAATCTCTTCCTTAACTGACGTTTCCTCCAGCTGCGACGCGGCTCAAAGAATCTTCTGCTGTTTTTTTTTCTCCGTCCAAGAGAAGCCTGTCTCTACCAGAAAAGTTAGATAGTGTTTTTTCTTTTCATTTTTCACAGTTATGACCGAACAGTTTTTGTGTCTCGTGGATAGACCTTGTAATTACATACAAATTTACCATAAACATCTACATTTTGACCAGTTTAACCACAGCTCCGCCGATCAAAGTCGTACTTACGACCATGGTTAGAACGACTCGGCCCCGTTTTACCTTTCGTCGTGTTCTGTTTGCAGCTAAGAAGTTTGCGGGGATCCCCATGTGTGCGCTGCTGTCAAACAAGCGCTACGAGCTGCTGTACAACTGTGGCATTCAGCTGCTGCACATCGGGAGGCCCCTGGCGGCATTCGAGTGCCTGATGGAGGCGGTGCAGATTTATCACTCCAACCCACGACTCTGGCTTCGACTCGCGGAGTGCTGCATCTGCGCCAACAAAGGGGTACGCGCCACATTCAAGCGGCGGCCGTTCAGGACGCACGCCGCTTTAATCCAGACTCGCGTGGATCTGTATAAAGAATAAAGGGAGAGAATCTGGATTTAGTTACAAGTAGTAGTAGTAGTATACACATGAAAAAACTCCTCATACAAGTGAGTTAAGTGGTGTTCTTGTATATTTCGGATGCAATGGTAGCAAAGCATTTATTATTTTTTCACCAACTTATGCATACGTCTTGTGTTGGCCCAACATATTTAAAAGCATCCGGTTCTGCTCTTCCAGGGCTCGGAGCAGGAGAGTAAAGGCCTTCCCTGTAAAAAGGGAATAGTCCAGTCCATCTTGGGTCAAGGGTATCACCGGAAGATCATCCTGGCCTCTCAGTCCACCCAGAGCTCCCCCTACAGGTCAGTGTGTTCACCAGGGCTTATTGGTTTAGTTTGTCTTGTCTAGCACTTAAGGGAGACAAATCACGCAAATATACTTTTTTTGAGATTTTAACCTGTGCTAATGTTCTCTCATCAAAAACATACCTGGAGTTGTATTTTGGATGAATGCAAATTGTGACAAAATTGTGACAAATCGAGTCGTAGGTCCGTAATCGTTGATCAAATCGAGTCACGAAAGTCCTGAATCGCTACACCCCACATGTTTGCTTTTTGTAGAATAATTTAGTCAAGTCCAAACCATGATATACCAAAGGAAAGGTTCAAGGTTCACCGCCATCCTCAAACCTCAAGCCCAGCGAGAACACTGTACTGCTAATGTTGGCACCAGTCACAACATCCATCAGGACATAAATTAACAGGCATCTAAATAATTTTAACTATACAAATATTTAGAGTGACTATTCCAGTATGTGGAAATAAAGGCCGTGGCTACAAAGCCGCGGCGCGGTCACATAGCCCAGCAGTTTCAGGAGCCGTGGCACGGCCATATAGCCTCATGGCTAACCCTAGCCCTAACCTTAACCCTGAACCTAACCCCAAGACCTAACCCTAAGCCGGTGCGGTCTAACCCAGCACGGTCAAATAGCCCAGCAGTTTCAGGAGCCACGTCACAAAATAACATGGCAGTTTCGCGGCTTCTGTAGACACTCCCGGAAACAAAACGCTGCATTCTAAAGGCTGGAACTCAAACTGATCAGGGAGGGTTTGAAGCTTGACAACTACTCAAGCACACATGAGGAACACCAGAGCCTTTTAAGAAAACATTACCACTGTAGCACTCGTTTTGCATTATTATTAACGGTACTGAATAGTGCCAAAAGTAGCATAAATGCTAACGACGTAATAAACATTTCTTAAATCTAACTGGACAATAATGAACCAGAAGACAAAGACATGGAAACTTGTGTTTATTTTATCAAGTCCCGCACTACATACATTTGTGAACTACTTGAAAGTTGGATATTTACTGTTATCATTCGCTTGCAAATGTAACAAAAAGAATATAAACGACACATTTTTCTGCGCTATCTGCTAACAAAATGGTTCATTAATTTTTATTTTGCAGACTCATTAAAATGAATGGACATATCAGCACCAGACTGTATGTGCAAATCAGCTCTGGAGGGTCTATACTTTGATCAATTAGAATTACACAGCAATCTTTTTGTATACTTTTGTAAAATATGTTGTCGTCATATCAACTGACACGGTCCTTTTTTTGTTTACTTCAAAAGGCGAATTCAGATCTAATTACTCAAAGTATTTGTAAAACGCGTTACAGCTGTGATGGCTGTTCAGGTTTTTTCCGTTTAGGGAAAATTGCAGTGGATCCGTGAGTGAACCGAGTCTGAACTCTGTGGAGGAGCCTTATGGTTTGACCCTGAACACTGTCCTGACCGGACTCCGTCGAACATAAATATGTAAACATCATTGGCCAAGAATAAGATATTGAGTTTGGTGTTGCAGTCTAAAGCCCAGGATCTCTCATTTTCACCAAACCCACAGTCTCTCTGTGTCTTCATAAGTAGCTGCTATTAGAACCCCCTCGCTCCACAGTTTGTCATCATTGTGGTATCAAAATTGGTATCAAACCTTTTCCTTAATATGGAAATCAAGTTTGAAATTGAACTTACTTCACCTCTGATGATTAATGAAAATGAAAACATCTGAATTAAAATCCAAAGAACCAACTTTTATTGACAAAAAGATTCCAAACGACACAAAGCCCAACACTTAACACATACAGAAATATATACTTGAGATTAGATTTTATGAATTTGTGGTGTCTGCTGGTTTAGTGGTTAAAGAAGCAGAACGTATGATAAAATAGTCAGCAATAAAATAGAGATAGAAATGTACTTGTTTTTATGAATCATGTTTTTGTACTTCCCCATCATTATTAAACAACATTCAATAATAAGGCAATGTTTTTAAAGATTTTGAGACAAGCAGTGTTGAGTACATTCCATAAATCTCGTCTTTGTTCTTCCAGTGTTTCTCAAACTCTGGTTCTGATGCTGTTTTTATGCCCTGAGAGCAGCAAGTCCAGTTTAAGTCTTGGTTTAGTAATTGATCAGGATCCAAAAGGTCTCGACTGTGACTGTTCGGGAGGTCATTTCAGTTTAAGGAAATGTGCAGTGGCTCCAAACCAAACACAGACTCAAGCTTGTAGAGGTAGAGGAGTGAACTGAGTCTGGACTCTGTGGAGAAGCCTCATGGTTTGAACCTAAACACTATAAAAAGACAGAGCCCCTGCGCTGTGGTCCAGGTAAACCCCGATTCTGGACCTGACCGGACCTGGGATCTCGGACCAGACTTTGTTGAACCCAAATGAGTGACCACCACTGTGACAGAGTAAGGCTCAGGATTTCTGATTGTTTCCAAGCACACAGTCTCTCTGTGTCTTTATAAGCAGCTGCTATTAGAACCTCCCCCCCTTTCCACTTCACCTCCCAGTAACATCGGCCCGTCAGCTCCTCTGGACTCAGGACCTGCCACACACTGAATCTGTCTGGATGATCAGGATAACTCTGCTCTTTACCCACACGTGTTACTCTTCTGTTTCCATCAGACAGTGACAGATGTTTACTTGCTGTGTTTGGGTCCAGAGTGATGTCTCGTGCATATCTGAGGAAGTCCTCACTGCAGCTCGGCTCAGGCCTCAGTTCATCCTGGACTTTAACCATGGCCTCCTCCAGAAAGACCTCCAGTTTGTCCCTGAGTGTAGCCACAGCTCTGGACACGTACTCGAAGTCCCTCCTTGATCTTGTTTGGATCCTGGACTCTGGACGCTGTGTGTCTGTGGCCAGACATGCTCCTCTTCAGCTCAGTCACGTCCTGCTGCAGTTGGTCCTGGAGCTCTTGGACTGGGCTCAGTTGGGTCTTCTCCTGGGAGAGGATCTGCTGCTCCACTTCAGAGCGTCTTTTCTCCAGGAGAAGGACCATCTCTCTGAAGCTGTCCTCGCTGCACTGCAGCGCTCTCTGGGCAGAGCAGCTGATGTCCTGGGCCTCCTGTTGGAGTCTCTGCAGGTCTGTCTCTTTGTGTTGGAGGCTCTGGAGCAGCAGGGCCCTCCTGGCCGGCAGCTGTGCCTGCCTCTGGGCCCTCTCTGAGGCAGAGGACACGGTGTCGTGGCCCTTGTGATGCTCCATAACAGAACATCTTATTGACCTCGTTGTGCTCAGAGCACAGGTTCTCCTGGAGGTGGTGTGAGGGCGCCACCAGCTGGTGTCTCTGAAGCGCTGCAGCGTCATGATGAGGCTGGAGGTGGCTCTCACAGTAAGAGGCCACACACTGCAGACAGGAGCGCAGCGCCTTCAGCTTCCTCCCAGTGCACACGTCACAGCTCACATCTCCAGGAGCGGCGTAGCAGCGGTCAGCAGGGGGCGCTGTGAGCCCTCTCCTCTTCAGCTCCTCCACTAAACCTGCTAACATGATGTTTTTGATGGGGACAGGCCTGGGGCTGAAGCTCTGCCTGCACTGAGGGCAGCTGTAGACCGGCCTCTCTGTCTCCTCTCTGTCCCAGTGGCTGTGGATGCAGCTGCTGCAGTAGCTGTGTCCACAGGGAATAGTGAGCGGCTCCTTCAGGTCCTCCAAACACACGGAGCAGCTCAGAGCCGCCGGGTCCACTGTGCTCTGCACCATTTCTCCCTCTGAGAGCAGGACGAGTGTCACTTCCTCATAACAGAAACTTAAAGATGCCATAACATGCTTTTTTTCACGTTTCGTAGTCTATCTTAAGTGTATAATTGATAATAATAAGGGTTGTGCAACACCCTTAACATAATAGTTAACCTTGGACCCCCTCACCAACCCAGAAATGCAAACGGCTTGGTTTGATATTCGCCCCCACCCTTGCGAAGAGCGATCTGGCTCCCCCGCCCAACCCGTGACGTAGTCTCAGAGCGCGTGTGTGCCCCGCCCACCCGTGACGTAGGGTGTGCCCCACAGCTGTCTGCGCCGCGCGACTGAGTGAGAAACGATAGCACTTCAGATCAACACACACTTTAGTCTCAAAGGTGTGTGCGTGTGCGTGTGCGTGTGCCCGTGCGCGTGCCCGTGCGCGCGTGCGAGAGAGATCATTAATGACGTTTTGGGCCTCTTTGAGCCGTGTTTCGTCGTAAATCGAAGCAGAAAAACTCTGGAATGGGCTTGTAGGGAGACAGCAGCGCGGAGAGGGGGGATAATGACGCGGTCTTGCCCCACCGCCCGTCAGTTTGGAGATTCGCGGAAAGGAGATAGTCTGTAATATAGCTAAAAACTACGGGAATCAATCAAAAAAACAGTCTGGGTACATATATGAAGCACAAATAGCAATGTAAGAAGGTTAAAAGCTCTGAAAAGTCGATTTTGCATGTTATGGGACCTTTAAAGAGAGAGTGTGTGCGTGCGTAGACACACGCACAACACCGTATGTATGTGCATACATGTCTCAAGTGATTCATGGAGGGGTAAACGGAACAAAATCTACTGTGCACTGGGGACCACGTGCACACTAACTTGTACACGTGCACACTAACTTGTACACGTGCACACTAACATGTACACGTGCACACTAACATGTACACGTGCACACTAACATATGTGAAAACAACCTAAGTGAGTACTTTGTTTCCTGCAGTGAGGGTCAGTCGGGGGCGATCCCTGTGGCCAGTATGGAGTTCGCAGCCATCTGCCTCAGAAACGCGTTACTGTTGCTCCCAGAACATCAGCAACAAGACGCCAAAACAGAGAACGGGTCCAAAGGTTCCAGTCAGTCCGGGAGCACGGAGAGCGGCAGCGAGAACAGCGACTTCTGCAGGTCAGAACCCTGCATTACATCACTTACTTTAACTTTGGCACTAAGTACAATCTACGGCACATTTGTTTTTGTCGTATACAAATTATGAATGTCACTCTTGTTAACTTTTGAGACAAATGTTCATAATAAAACGTTCAATACATAACGCACTATGGCTTTGTCCATGTATTGAACGTTTTATTAGTAGTCCTCTTTAATGTAAGGGCAGTGTGTTCAGATCACTTTGACTGAAGCTCAGTGATAATGTGGGTAAAGTATTAGTGCACACAATCCAGTTTTCTATTTGCAGAACAATTGCTCAGTCATTGGCACACCGTGAATATATCTGAATTAGGGCTGTGCTATAGTGGTTTCAGTTATTACAAAATGTTTTTAATGGTAATATTTGTGAGCAGGCTTTTAGATGGGTTTCGAAAACACCCCGTCCAAATAATGTCCGGGGGTACGGGGGCCGACTAGGCGAAAAAAAAAAAGTAGCTTCGGCATTCTCCGGACCACGGCTCGGCAGCCAATCAGAGCCAAGCACACAAATTTTGTCGACCAATCAGCGCGCAGCATGCAAATTTTCAATTGTAAACAGTAAACTTAAATGGCAGACTATTGTCAAATGCTTCCCGATTTATTAATAAAATGGCCGTCTACATTTTAAAATACCCCGTCCAAAATACGGGAAGACGGGTCTAAAAGCCTGTTTGTGAGAAAATACAGTTTATTATAAACTCTGTACATATAACAAATTTAGTCAAAAGTTCAAATACTGTAATGTATAATATTTATTGTAAATTTAAGTTTGTTGCTCCAATGCCCCCTCATTTTTAGGCTTTTTTTAGGGTGGTAAGATAATTTCTGAAATCTTTCCAATAAAGTTTAGAGAGGAGTAACTGCACTGACAATATTTACTTTTTGAGAGTAATATTTAGATTCAACTAAGTAAAGATAATAGCCATTTGTTTAGGCTACCCCAAATAAATTGTCTGTTTGCTGTAACCCGAGTCAACATTTTTTAAGTGGCTCGGACGGTAGGCAAATTCTTATTTTTTTTACTTTGAAGGCAAATAAAGATCAAAATTTTGCAATTTTTTGAGTCTGAGTGACCACCAGGGGTCAGGCTTCAACAGTCAATGACGGAAAACGTCTATCAACCCGATCGGGCGACTAAATTTCCCGATTTTAAGATATTTTAATCAACCTTTTGTATGCCGCTATCCTTTAATTTGGTAGCTAAGGCGAGCGGGGGGAACATGCCGGGGACACGGGCACCGCCATGTTTGTTGTGATGACGCTGCTGGGCGTGTTTCAATCCCAGAATGCATTTGCTTAAGTCAAATTTCACACCCTGACAGAGAAACACATGTCCTATGGAGACTTCAGTGGTGCCGACAAAGGCAAACCAACTTGTCAAAAGCACTACGACGACTCCTATGCGCGCTCTGTTATGTTACAGATGCATGTGGAGGACTGAAAATGAAGATGCACATGTGTTGTGCAGTGCGTTATCAGTCCTTTGAGATGAAAGACACGTCTATCAGCGTGATAAAAAATATTCAACATGGCGGTTTAGGAAAGTCCGGTCGGTAAGTCGGCGAAATAATTTAAAAATAAAAGATTTTGAAGTTTTTTCAACAAAATGCTGATTTTTTTTTCCAGTCGGCTATTTTCATAGCGGGTCGGTCGTGTTACAGCAAACAGACATATTATTTTGCCTATCCTTATTTTGTGTCCTTTAATTTCATTGAAAAAGTAAGTAGACTAAGCCCGGACTAAGCCCGGACTCTCCTCTGTGTTTCAGTGGTAAAGGGCAGGATGCAGATAAGTTCCTGTCTGCAGCACCGTCGTCTCCTCTCCGGAAACAGGAAGTAGAAAACCTCAGGTACACGCATATACTTTCTAAAAAAATACAAACCATAAACATTACATAAACAAAATGTTCCAAAAAACATGGCTATACAAATGACATAACAAAAAGTAAATAAAAGCACATTTAATTTTCATGACATCTAAGACATATTGTTTTACCTCGGGACGTCTGTGTTTTTTGTGAACATTTGCACAGGATTTGCACAAAGTCAGTAATACACTCGTTTTTACAGATTTTGTTCCATAAATGGACTGGTAAACATGTTAATTCATCCATGTTGCTAGTGTGTCTTCTATTTCAGCGTTTAAGGTTTGATCAGCGATTTAAAATAACGTCCACCTGATCAGAGTTCTAATGAAACGGCCTCTTTTTCCAATTGATTTCTTTTTCATAATAACAAAAAATGTCACATTGCTAAATATAAAAAAAGAGCCAGGGTTTCTCAGAAGTGCTGTCTTGGGGTCGATGTCGGCAAATGGGTTTCCGCCCCAAGACAAAAGGGGGCGATGGCGAACGCTCCGAAAATGCACATTTAACCATCACAGGGACTTATAAGACGTTCAAGAAGGTTGACGTGTTACTTAGTTCAGCGTTAAAAGGGTTTTCCTGACTTTTTATTCATTCATTATTTAATTGGGATTACATTTTGCTTTAGCTCTTAATAACGTGACCTCCGTTTGGTTTCGTGTCGCTCCATTTAACTTTATGAACACGGTATTGTAATGAAGTCTGCGGTATATGTCCGCGTCGGTCGTCGCTTCAACATGGCCCGCCCCGTTCACCTGCCCGACCCCGCCTTCTCCCGCAGGTGCTCCATCTTGGCGTGCAGCGCGTACGTGGCTCTGGCGCTGGGCGACAACCTCATGGCTTTGAACCACGCCGAGAAGCTGCTGTACCAGCCCAAAGTGTCGGGATCTCTGAAGTAAGTCATGGCGGAGGGCGGAGTCAAGAAAGCTCGAGGTGACACCCACTTCACCAGCTTTTCACCGATTATAATCCAATCAGAATCAAACATCTTAATGAAAAAACGTTTAGTCAGTTCAAGATGATGGTTTGTGGCGTTTACTTCCGTCCGTTAATCCGTTTATAGCAGTTCTTTGATACTGTGTGCTTTCCCAGATTTACAGCAATGGTTATTCGTCTCCCGGGGCGACGATGAGCTGCTTGATTTAATTTGTATTTGATTCGTATACAGACTTAAAAACTGTCTCTCAGCGGTTTCCTGTTCTGCTGTAAAGGACGGGAATTGTTTGCAAAAAGAGCAGAGAACCATAGAGACTGTAACATGTAACACCAGTCACTCGGTTTCTATGACTACTGGAAATCTGATCTGATTTCCGGAGTTGTCAGATTTGTCAGTTTATTGTTCAGATCTGACGAGGAAAACTGTGCAAAAAGGGCAAACTAATGTGACAAAGGTTTTTTTATCGTTCTTTGACGTAGAAATGCAACAGTTGCTCTAAAAATCCACTGATTTTGTGTTTTTGATGATCACATTCGCGAATCAGATCTACCGTATTGTCCGGACTATAAATCGCACCTTTTGTCATAGTTTTGGCCGGGGTGCGGCTTATACTCCAGAGCGACTTATTTTGTGATCATTTTCGTTATTTTCACACTGACAACCACAAGAGGGCGCTTTAGGCTCTAAGTGACGCAGAAGAAGACTCTGCACTTCCTCTTCCTCTGGAGTTTGTGGAGTTGTTTAGAAGGCAAGGCAAGGCAAGTTTATTTGTAGAGCACATTTCATACACAAGGCAATTCAAAGTGCTTCACACAGCAGGAAAAATGCATTCAAATCACAAAGAAATTACAGAAATACAATAAAATTAACTAAATTAAAAATTATCAATCAACTGATTTTCTAAACTAATAAAATCACAAACAAAAGAGAAGAGTGCAAAGATAAAAATTAACTACAATAAAATTAACTAAATTAAAAATTATCAATCCAACTGATTTTCTAAACTAATAAAATCACAAACAAAAGAGAAGAGTGCAAAGAAAAAATCCTTTCAGTCATATGCGCAGCTAAACAAAACTGTTTTTAGCTTAGATTTGAACATTGTCAGAGTAGAAGCCTGTCTCACATCTTCAGGAAGACTGTTCCAGATTTTAGCTGCATAAAACTGAAACGCAGATTCCCCATGTTTTGTCCTGACTCTGGGCACTAGCAGGAGGCCGGTCCCTGAGGTCCTCAGAGTCCGAGATGGTTCATATGGCACTAACATATCCAAGATGTACTTTGGTGCTAGGCCATGGAGAGACTTGTACACAAGCAGAGCTGCTTTAAAGTCTATTCTCTGAGCCACAGGGAGCCAGTGCAGAGACCTGAGAACAGGACTAATGTGATCATACTTCCTGGTTCTGGTCAGGACCCGAGCAGCAGCGTTCTGGATGTACTGCAGCTGTTTTACAACTCGTTTAGAGAGACCAGTGAGCAGGCCGTTGCAGTAGTCTAATCTACTGGAGACAAACGCGTGGATAAGTCTCTCTAAATGTGGTTTTGACACTATATTTTTGATTTTGGCAATGTTTTTTAGATGGTAAAAAGCTGCTGATGTTATTGATTTGACGTGGCTATTAAAGTTCAAGTCTGAGTCCATTATTACCACCAGATTTCTAATTTGGTTTGTAGGTTTTAGAGCGAGACTCTGGAGGTGACCGCTAACACTTTCTCTTTGTTTCTGTGGTCCAAAAACGATTATTTCAGTCTTGTCTGAGTTCAGCTGGAGAAAGTTGTTTTGCATCCACACACTGATCTGTTGGATGCAGTGACAGAGTGAATCTACTGGTCCATAGTCACCTGCCGATGTCACCTACCAGTGAAACATAGATCTGAGTGTCGTCTGCATAATTGTGATAGGACACATTTTCACTGCGTATCAACTGACCCAACGGCAGCATGTAGAGGTTGAACAGAAGGGGACCCAGGACTGACCCTTGGGGCACTCCACAGGTCAGGGTCATGTGGTCTGAGACACAGCTACCAATTTCAACAAAGTACTTCCTGTCTTCCAGATAGGACCTTAACCAGTTTAGGGCAGTGCCAGTGATGCCCACCCAGTCCTCTAGTCTCTGTAAGAGGATCCCATGATCGACAGTGTCAAAAGCAGCACTCAGATCTAACAGAATCAAGACTGAGGCTTTGCCCGTGTCAGTGTTCAGGCGGACGTCATTTGTCACCTTGACAAGAGCAGTCTCAGTGCTGTGATGAGGTCTAAAACCTGACTGAAAAACATCAAATGAGTTGTTTATTAAGAGGAAATCTGTGAGCTGTTGGTAAACAACCTTTTCAAGGACTTTTCCCCCAAAATGGCAGATTAGAGATGGGCCGGTAATGACCCAGTACTGCGGCATCAAGACTGCTCTTCTTTAGGAGAGGCTTTATGACCGCAGTTTTCAAAGACATTGGGAATGTTCCAGATTGAAGCGACATGTTAACTATGTGAGTGAATGGTGCTAACAAACTGTTCAGCACAGACTTTAGAAATTTGGTGGGTAACACATCAAGGCAGCAAGTAGATGAACTCAGACTGGTGATGATCTCATGGACAGTTTTGTCAGTTACTGGTGCAAAGTGAGTTAGCTCTAAGTGTCTTGGTGGTTTTAGGGTAATTTTTTGCATTGTGGGATTTATAGCATTTTTAATGCCCTGAACTTTGTCATTAAAGAATAATGCAAACTCATTACACTTGGATGTGGAAATGAGTTCTAACGGCAGCTGAGCTGGAGGGTTTGTTAATCTGTTTACTGTGGCAAACAGGACACGCGAGTTGTTACTGCAGCTTCCAATAATTTCAGAGAAATATCTTTCCCTAGTTCTACATAAGATTAGGTTGTACATGTTCAGCTTTTCTTTGTAAATCTCTTTTTGAACCTGGAGCTTTGACTTGCGCCATTTCCGTTCGGCCCTGCGGCACTCCCTTTTCTGTGCCCTGACCGAATCATCATTTCTCCACGGCGCCTTCTGCTTATTTTTAACCATTTTAGCCTTCATAGGGGCGATGGTGTCCAGAACATTCAAAACACTAGATGTAACAGAGTTCAACAAATTATTTACATTAGAACATGAGACATTTTCAAAGTTTATCATTTCCATAAACAGTGCACCTGTGCCATCACTTATGTGTCTCCTCTGAACAACTGCAGGACCAACCGGAGGTTTGGGAGAAACAGACAGGTCAAAGAAGACACAGAAATGATCAGACAGAGCAACATCGATCACATTAACATTTGAAATATTTACCCCCTTTGTAATTATGAGATCTAGAGTGTGTCCTTTGCTGTGGGTGGGGCCTCTCACATGCTGAGTAAGACTGAAGGTTTCAAGGACAGCATCAAGCTCTTTAGCGTTTCTGTCACAAATATTATCAACATGCACATTGAAATCACCTGTAATGACCAAACCATCAAAGTCTGCATATGACTGAAAGCATCTCAGTAAAATAATCAATAAAACTTTGGCAGTGCTGGGGAGGCTTGTATAAAACAATGAAGAGAATGGATGGAGACCGTTTTAGCTCCATTTTAAAGGATACATACTCAAATTATGAAAACACCCCAAAAGACAACCTGCGGGTAATTATTTCATCTCTAAAGACAGCACAGACTCTACATTTCCTGTGTTTTTGTCAAGCCATGTTTCAGTTAAAAACATAAAATCAAGATTATAAGAAGAAATAAAATTATTAATTAAGAGATTTGTTACATAAGGATCTGACATTTAGCACAGCAAGTTTCAGACTAGTTTCAGTGAGACTGGGCTTTATCTTTTCACAGAATCGAATCACATTTCTCAGATTGGGCCTGACTCGCATTTTGTTTTTCCATTTCTGTGATGATGTGACTACAGAAATAGCACTAGGGGGGGCTCTTTTTACATAGGGCCCCGGGTTGGTTTGATTTTTAATGTGACAATAAGTCCCGGCAACGCTGAGACCCAGTGCATCCTAGCTATGGGAGATACCAGGTGAAAGGCGAGGTTGGATGGGTGGTGGGGCTTTTGTAGCCAAGGAGAGTTTGGGACCAGGTGAGAGGCGAGGGGGGATGGGTGGTGGGGCTTTTGTTGGTGTAGTCGGCATAGCCCTTGCTATATTGGGCGTGAGTGGAGCCATCTTAATGCCTGATTTGATCAGACTTTCAAAATGGCTGGGAAGGCCCATGGGTGAGAGTGGAGATGAGAAGGAGAATGATGAATCTTTAGTGGGAGTAGATGTTGCAGGGGGAACCCAGGGCTGGTGTGAAGGCAGGGGCGATGACAGGGATGTTGTTGGGCTTGTCACAGATGGGTCCAAGGCCTTTGAAGATTGTTCCTTTGCTGGAGGCGGTGGAGGTGAATGTGGAGCAGCTGGAGCTGAATCCTTTGCTGGTGGTGGTGGAGCAGCTGCTGATGAATCCTTTGGTGGAGGCTGAGGTTGTGGTGCTTTTGATGTTGAAACATTGGCTCGGTCTCTGGCTGATGGAGCAGGAATTCTTCTCTCATTCCTCTCTTCTCTAACTATCTGCTCAGGACCCTGTCCAGGCCCAGTCCAATGCCTCAGAGCGTGGAGCAGGTTCTCTGTCAGCACCCTCACTCCACCTCTGCATAGGTGGGGGCAATTTCTATTAAACAGGTCCTCTCGTTTCCAGAATAGATAGAAGTTCTCAATGTAGTGTAGTCCTCTCGGGGAACACTCTTTGGACAGCCATGTGTTCAGCTGAAGAAGCCGGCTAAACTTGTTTATCCTCCTGTCGATGTTTGGAAGAGGTCCACTTATGAATGTTTTGATTTCCATTTTATCGAGCACGTCGAATAACTTCAAGAAGTCTTTTTTCAAAACTTCAGTCTGTTCCCGCCGCATGTCCACTGCACCCACGTGCACAATCAGCTGTTTAGCTCCTCCATGCTTAGCCATAATATTTGGAAGGAGTGACGTTATCTCAGAAACAGTGGCGCTTGGAAAAGAATGTGTGTTTATCTTTTCATGCGTCACGTGACTTATCGCGCCGTCCCCAACTAAAACAATCTGCGTGACCTTGGCTCCTGGCACAGATCCTCCTCGCTGTATTTTGGCCACGTCATCTTTCCTTTTTTCATTTAATTCCATCTCTGAAAGTGGTAAAAATCTGTTGGTGAGCTGTATTTTAGGTGACTTCACGTTATCTTTGTATCGTTTAGGCTTTGCTTTAGTTTGTTCCAAGAAACAGCCTGGTCTTTCTGGTTTTTAGACAGTTTTGGAAACGACACAGAGTCACTGCGGTTTAGGTTGAAAGTAGCAGTTTTTCTTGTAAAAAGTGTGCTCTTCTTACCGTCGGTTGACACAGGAATGGTATCGTGAAGAACTTTTTCAGATTCCAAAACAAATATCTGTGTTTTCAGCTCATTAATTTCTTGTTGATATTTCCGACAGCGTTCACAGTCTTTCTCCCTTCTTCTCCCGGACATGTCGCTGGCGTCAGATATGTCGTTAAAACTGGAAAAATGTTCTTAAAATCCTTGGTTTACTTGAAAAAGTCTAAAGCAAAAATGTTTGGAAGACAAAAACTGATTAAAAAGCAAAATAAATAAGGAAAGCAGCGATAGCAAGCGGAGCGAGCAAAAAAGCGTGTGCACTCTTCGGAAGCAAGATCTAGTAGTAGAAGTGACACAGAGGAAGAACAATTCAATGGATTTAGTGATTTGGGGTAAAACTGATGCGTTGGTAAACTTGTTAGCATGTTCTTTATGCTATAGTTATCTGAATAACTGTTCATATGTTACATTAACATACCAGACACTTACCACAGTTCTGTCTGTGCCTCATGAAGCTGACTGTGTTAGCATTAGCATACGTCATGTAGCTGAAGGTGTTAGCGTTAGCATGCGACCACCTTCACCATGTTCTCTCATCTTTTTATTATTTTAAATTTAAACATTTGAAGATGAAATGTCTGTTCTTGGTCTTGGATTTTATCAAATACATTTCCCCAAAAAATTCGACTTATATGTTTTTTTTCCTTCTCTATTATGCATTTTTTAGCTGGTGCAACTTATAGTCCGGAAAATACGGTAATCAATGGGTTATCAGATAATTCTCGTGATCTGATTCGTTACGGCCCTGTAAGTGTACTCTGACTACACAGCTGCTGGTCCTCAGAGACATGAGTCCACTTGTAGAGGCAACAGGGAAGTTCCACAGCGGTATCGGATCGAGATCAAACAGACTAACAAACCCTCCAGCTCAGCTGCCGTTAGAACTCATTTCCACATCCAAGTGTAATGAGTTTGCATTATTCTTTAATGACAAAGTTCAGGGCATTAAAAATGCTATAAATCCCACAATGCAAAAAATTACCCTAAAACCACCAAGACACTTAGAGCTAACTCACTTTGCACCAGTAACTGACAAAACTGTCCATGAGATCATCACCAGTCTGAGTTCATCTACATGCTGCCTTGATGTGTTACCCACCAGATTTCTAAAGTCTGTGCTGAACAGTTTGTTAGCACCATTCACTCACATAGTTAACATGTCGCTTCAATCTGGAACATTCCCAATGTCTTTGAAAACTGCGGTCATAAAGCCTCTCCTAAAGAAGAGCAGTCTTGATGCCGCAGTACTGAGTCATTACCGGCCCATCTCTAATCTGCCATTTTTGGGCAAAGTCCTTGAAAAGGTTGTTTACCAACAGCTCACAGATTTCCTCTTAATAAACAACTCATTTGATGTTTTTCAGTCAGGTTTTAGACCTCATCACAGCACTGAGACTGCTCTTGTCAAGGTGACAAATGACATCCGCCTGAACACTGACACGGGCAAAGCCTCAGTCTTAATTCTGTTAGATCTGAGTGCTGCTTTTGACACTGTCGATCATGGGATCCTCTTACAGAGACTAGAGGACTGGGTGGGCATCACTGGCACTGCCCTAAACTGGTTAAGGTCCTATCTGGAAGACAGGAAGTACTTTGTTGAAATTGGTAGCTGTGTCTCAGACCACATGACCCTGACCTGTGGAGTGCCCCAAGGGTCAGTCCTGGGTCCCCTTCTGTTCAACCTCTACATGCTGCCGTTGGGTCAGTTGATACGCAGTGAAAATGTGTCCTATCACAATTATGCAGACGACACTCAGATCTATGTTTCACTATCGGCAGGTGACTATGGACCAGTAGATTCACTCTGTCACTGCATCCAACAGATCAGTTTGTGGATGCAAAACAACTTTCTCCAGCTGAACTCAGACAAGACTGAAATAATCGTTTTTGGCCCACAGAAACAAAGAGAAAGTGTTAGCGGTCACCTCCAGAGTCTCGCTCTAAAACCTACAAACCAAATTAGAAATCTGGGGGTAATAATGGACTCAGACTTGAACTCCAGTAGATTAGACTACTGTAACGGCCTGCTCACTGGTCTTTCCAAACGAGTTGTAAAACAGCTGCAGTACATCCAGAACGCTGCTGCTCGGGTCCTGACTAGAACCAAGATGTATGATCACATTAGTCCTGTTCTCAGGTCTCTCCACTGGCTCCCTGTGGCTCAGAGAATAGACTTTAAAGCAGCTCTGCTTGTGTACAAGTCTCTCCATGGCCTAGCACCAAAGTACATCTTGGATATGTTAGTGCCATATGAACCATCTCGGACTCTGAGGACCTCAGGGACCGGCCTCTTGCTGGTGCCCAGAGTCAGGACTAAACATGGACCGGCCTCTTGCTGGTGCCCAGAGTCAGGACAAAACATGGGGAATCTGCGTTTCAGTTTTATGCAGCTAAAATCTGGAACAGTCTTCCTGAAGATGTGAGACAGGCTTCTACTCTGACAATGTTCAAATCTAAGCTAAAAACAGTTTTGTTTAGCTGCGCATATGACTGAAAGGATTTTTTCTTTGCACTCTTCTCTTTTGTTTGTGATTTTATTAGTTTAGAAAATCAGTTGGATTGATAATTTTTAATTTAGTTAATTTTATTGTATTTCTGTTTCTGTAATTTCTTTGTGATTTGAATGCATTTTTCCTGCTGTGAAGCACTTTGAATTGCCTTGTGTATGAAATGTGCTCTACAAATAAACTTGCCTTGCCTTGCCTTGCCTTGCCTACTAGACCTGGATCCTGGCTCCGCCCATCGCCAGGAGATCGGTGACAGACTTTAACACAAACGTGCTTCTCTCCGTCAGGTTCCTGGGTCACCTGTACGCGGCCGAAGCTCTCATCTCATTGGACAGAATCTCTGACGCCATCGCTCACCTGAACCCCGAGAACGTGAGCGACGTGTCGATGGGCGTGTGCACCAGCGACCAGGAGCAAGGTCAGGAAGCGCGACTCGACTGAAGTCAAACATGAGTTTCAAGTTCCATAACGATTGTGATTGTGTTTTTCAGGTTCAGACAAAGGAGATGAACCCGGAGAGTCCTGTAAGTTTATACAGTCATAACCTTTTCACTTTAGACCTGCTTTAGACCTACTTTAGACCTACTTTAGACCTGCTTTAGACCTGCTTTAGCTCTGCTTTAGCCCTGCTTTAGCCCTGCTTTAGTCCTGTTTGGCCCTGCTTTAGCCCTGCTTTAGCTCTGCTTTAGCTCTGCTTTAGACCTGCTTTAGCCCTGCTTTAGCCCTGCTTTAGCCCTGCTTTAGACCTGCTTTAGACCTGCTTTAGCTCTGCTTTAGACCTGCTTTAGTCCTGCTTTAGCCCTGCTTTAGACCTGCTTTAGACCTGCTTTAGCCCTGCTTTAGACCTGCTTTAGACCTGCTTTAGCTCTGCTTTAGACCTGCTTTAGCCCTGCTTTAGACCTGCTTTAGCCCTGCTTTAGCTCTTCTTTAGCCGTGGTTTAGTCCTGTTTGGCCCGGTTTGGTCCTGATGTGGCTCTCTCCTCCAGCAGGGAAGCAGACTCCTCTCTGTTACCCGAGCTCGGTGGCTTCTGCTCGGGCGATGATGCTGTTCAACCTGGGCAGCGCCTACTGCCTCCGGAGCGAGTACGAGAAGGCACGCAAGTGTCTGCACCAGGTGAGGCTCGACTACTACTGCTACTGCTACTACTGCTACTACTGCTACTACTGCTTCTATAGAGAGCATTCACGTGACGTCACACGGCCGCCCCCCACGCTCCCCCAGGCTCTTCCAGGCTCTTGGCCGTCATCAGTGCTTGTCCCCCTATACTAGCCCATTCTAAACCGCAGTCTGTCTGCGTCGATTTACGACGAAACACGGCTCAAAGAGGCCCAAAACTTCATTAATGATATCGCACTCTTTACTATTATCACAATGGTGAAGGTTTATGTGCAGGTGTTATGCAACCGAGAAGATAAAGTTCTATCCGATACCGAGAAACCCGGAAATAAGAGCGCGATGGACATAGACTGTGTCTGTCTGTCTGTCTGTGTGTATTTGTATATATGTGTGTATATATATATATATATATATATATATATATATATATATATATATATATATATATATATATATATATATATATATATATATATATATATATATATATATATATGTATATATATATATATATATACATACATATATATATATATACATACATATATATATATATACACATATACATATATATATACACATATACATATATATATATATATATATGTATATATATATATGTATATGTGTATATATGTATATATATATATGTATGTATATATATGTATGTATATATATATATATATATATATATATATATATATATATATATATGTATATGTATGTATATGTATATATATATATATATATATATGTATATATATATATATGTATATGTGTATATATATATATATGTATATATATATATATATATATATATATATATATATATATATATATATATATATATATATATACATATATATATATATGTGTATATATATATATATATGTATAACCCCGGGCATGCAGACTCACGCACCGCCTGCCTGCACTGGAACTCTGGAGAATAAACGCTGTAGATGTTTTATTCAGCTGTAGAGCCTTTGATCAAAATTGGGACTTGTGAACCATGGGACTAGTGGGCTTGGAGATATCTGGAAGAGTCGTGATTTAGGCAAAACATATGGATCTGAGTTGATTTATCGCAGCTTTTCTATATATTGACCTCTGTTTAGCTCATCCAAGGAGTTTGTGGACTCTGAAAGCTCTGGGGGCTCCATAATGTACGTTTGAGATCACTTTCCGCGCTCTATCAGTGCAAAGGAACGCAACAAGTGACGGCCAAGGGGCGGCAACGTATGACAAGGGGGCGGCAACGTATGCGTATCACATGGTTTTGTGACGTCGGTGAGAGCTCTCTATTACTGCTACTACTACTACTACTACTACTACTACTACTACTACTACTACTACTACTACTACTACTACTACTACTACTACTACTACTACTACTACTACTACTACTGCTACTGCTACTGCTACTGCTACTGCTACTGCTACTGCTACTGCTACTGCTACTGCTACTGCTACTGCTACTACTGCTACTGCCGCCGCCGCCACCGCTACTAGTACTAGTACTAGTACTAGTACTACTGCTGCTACCGCCGCTGCCGCTACTCTTTCTTTTCTATCAAAGACATTCACGCACTCATGAAAAAAAGATGACTAAGATAAAGATATTTTATTATTTTTCATGAGCTTTACTATAACTTGACTTGTGGACCTTTCTATGGTTTTTACTATCTGCATCCACAGTTTTGGACAGAATGTCAGTGGACCTTTTCTGTTATTTTGTCATTTTCCAATCCATATTTATGTTCAGGAGAAGCCAAATGTTCAATAATGAACTATATGTTGTGTTCTTTTAAAAATGTGCTTGTCTTCAGGCGGCGTCGATGGTGAACACTAAAGAGATTCCTCCTGAAGCCATTCTCCTGGGCGTCTACCTCGAGCTGCAGAACGGTACGGCTCGTTACACTTTTTCATTTGTCTTTAACCACAAAAATTCATCGCCGCAAACCTAAAAAGGACCTGGATCCACTGTTGTTCATGTCTGGCCCTTCGTCTGTAGGAAATACTCAGTTGGCTCTTCAGATCATCAAACGGAACCAGCTCCTGCCGTCGGCTTTGCTCCGAGTGTCGCCGGAATCCTGCAAAAAGTCAGCCCAAAACGCATCACTCGCCGTGCCCTTTGCCCAACGGAAATGACTGGAGCAGGATGTCAGCCAGGTCTGGACCCCGGACCCTGGACCCTGGACCCTATCAGACTTTCTCTCAGCCCCACAGACATTTAAACCCCCAGAAGACCCCAGGACCAAGTCTAACCCAGAGCCTTGTGTGGACTGATCAATAAATTTTATTTCCTCCACTCTGTCTCTGATGATTTGAACTTTAAGAGGTTTTATGTTACTGGAGCCCTCCCTCATGTGGTCCTCCTCCCTCATGTGGTCCTCCTCCCTCATGTGGTCCTCCTCCCTCATGTGGTCCTCCTCCCTCATGTGGTCCTCCTCCCTCATGTGGTCCTCCTCCCTCATGTGGTCCTCCTCCCTCATGTGGTCCTCCTCCCTCATGTGGTCCTCCTCCCTCATGTGGTCCTCCTCCCTCATGTGGTCCTCCTCCCCCATGTGGTCCTCCTCCCTCATGTGGTCCTCCTCCCTCATGTGGTCCTCCCTCATGTGGTCCTCCCTCATGTGGTCCTCCCTCATGTGGTCCTCCCTCATGTGGTCCTCCCTCATGTGGTCCTCCTCCCTCATGTGGTCCTCCTCCCTCATGTGGTCCTCCTCCCTCATGTGGTCCTCCTCCCTCATGTGGTCCTCCCTCATGTGGTCCTCCTTCATGTGTTCCTCCCCCATGTGGTCCTCCCCCATGTGGTCCTCCTCCCTCATGTGGTCCTCCTCCCTCATGTGGTCCCTCTCCCCCATGTGGTCCTCCCCCATGTGGTCCTCCTCCCCATGTGGTCCTCCTCCCTCATGTAGTCCCTCTCCCTCATGTGGTCCTCCTCCCCCATGTGGTCCTCCCCCATGTGGTCCTCCCCCCCCATGTGGTCCTCCCCCATGTGATCCTCCTCCCTCATGTGGTCCTCCTCCCCCATGTGGTCCTCCCTCATGTGGTCCTCCCTCATGTGGTCCACCCCCCCCATGTGGTCCTCCCTCATGTGGTCCTCCACCTTTGTGGTCCTCCTCCCTCTTTGGTCCTTCTCACCC
>NW_027315945.1:38493577-38541077 GCF_026437365.1 Eucyclogobius newberryi | reverse complement strand
AGCCTGCCTAAATGTCCTTCAGTTATTCCTGCCATATCGCATTGAGTCTCTTTCCTCGTGGCGTGGACAGCCGAGTAGTTCATTCACATGTCAATCATAGGATGCACCTACTGCACAGGCGAGCAGCATGTTTCTCCGTGTCGAAGTCCATGGATCTATTATAATATAGTTCCCTCAGTGTACAGGACAAAATGAAGACAGAGAAAGACAGGTCGAGCTGCCTCAAAAAAGACGGAAATCTATGGAGACGCAATGCGATCCGTCACACTAAAAACAAACGCACGTGTAGCAACGAGGCTGTTGTGTGCTTCCGCACGGGGTGAGTGCGCATGCACACTTCCACTTGAGTTCTCAAATCCTCCGTATGATACGTTTGAGGAATTTTATAAAAACAGACAAGTTTGTTTGAGTGATGGGTCCCGACATACAGTTAAATCAATTGTTGATTCAAACAGGCGTTGCTTTGAACTTGCGGCTGAGGACCTGGAGGAGGTCCAGGAGCAGATGGACGGTGATGACGTCTTAGAGGATGCATGGGGCTTGCTCTGCCCAGAGCAGGAAGTTGAGAGTTTGGAGTCGAAGGAGGAGTACAGAGAGATGATGCAGGGAGCTAACTCTGAGAATGAGCAAGAGCCCATTCCCGACTTGGCCGTGAGCGATCAGCAAATTGGTTATATTGAGAAAGCAAATGTCATGAGTCGTTGCATGATTTGCTGGCTTGACCCATTACACGTTTTTATTACAGGCGGCTACTATCCATTCAACATTTAGTATCAGTACAAGTGTTTCCCTCCCCTACACGCCGCTGGGAGAGGAAAAGCTCAATACATTGCGTGCTAAATACGTTGATCTACAAATTGTAATATTGATGAAATATCTATGGTCGACACAAGGATATCTACGTAAATTCACGATCGGTTGCATCAAATGACAATGAGTTGACTTTTCCCCATTTGGAAATGTGTCCATCATAGTTGTTGGGGATTTTTTTCAATTGCCACCAGTCATGGGTCATCCTCTGTACAATGAAGACGTAGGCGTGAATTTCTTTACAGATTTATTCAAAATTGCAGCGTTAACAACAGTTGTACGACAAAGCGATAGAAGGTGATCGGCCGCGGACTTCCATCTCTGGAGGACCTGTACGTCTCCAGGGCTCTGGGACGTGCAGGTCGGATCCCAGCCGACCCTTCTCACCCTGGGCACGGACTATTTGAGCCACTCCCCTCAGGCAGGAGGCCACTGAAGTGTATTAAACTATGGGCCATGTAAGGGTCTGGACTTATAATAGTCTGGCTTTTGGAAATGTGGTTGTTTGTACAAAAATGTTCTCTTATACGGCTGTAAGGGGCCCCTATCTGATTTACTATCAAGACAAGAGACTGGGCTCCATAAGAGGAGGACACCCAAACATGGATGTTTCTGTACATCTATTTGCCTCATAGGCTCACCATTTTCCATGAGCTCATTTCTGTCAAACCAAGGGTTTATGGCTCTTTGTGTGGTTACAGTATATATGGGGCTGGAAGCCCTAGTTCGGGGTTCTTCAATCAGAGGAGATCCCAGGCGAAGATTGTTTGTCCTGTATTTGATGCTGATTTCCGTATTAAAACACCTTCTAAAAGTACAGAGCCAGCCTCAGCGAGTTTTCGTCCTACGTCAAGTCACCTCAAGAAGACAGCACCTTCAGTTACCGCACCACTCCCCTCAGGCAGGAGGCCACTCCCCTCAGACAGGAGGCCACTCCCCTCAGACAGGAGGCCACTCCCCTCAGACAGGAGGCCACTCCCCTCAGGCAGGAGGCCACTCCCCTCAGGCAGGAGGCCACTCCCCTCAGACAGGAGGCCACTCCCCTCAGACAGGAGGCCACTCCCCTCAGGCAGGAGGCCACTCCCCTCAGACAGGAGGCCACTCCCCTCAGGCAGGAGGCTACGGTCCATCCGGACCAGAACCTGCCGTCATAAGAACAGTTTCTTTCCCTCTACCGTTGGACTCATGAACACTGCCTAAGCACTTTGTACTCACTGCACTGTTCACTCCCTATTGCACTACATATTTTATTTATGTACACATCATGTCAATTTCTAACCTTATTTTAACTTTACTTACTTATTATTTTTATATATCTGTGTCAAGAAGTTAGACATACACCAACGCTATTCCTTAACACACAGAGAACACAATTCAACTTAGAATATGAAACAATACAGAAACGTCAGACGTTTGTGTAGCATGCATGGGAGAAACCGTCGGGCCGGGTCGCCAAGACTGTTGTAAGCAGTCTGGCGACCCTCCTGGTCTCACGACGTTTTTCTCATGAAGGTTGGTTTTATTAGATATTATGGAATAGGCGGTCACATTCTCATTGGTCAGCTTCACATCAAGGCACTTGTCTTTTACAACAGTTGGTATTTTCCTTAGAGATAAAGCATGGGTAATGTTTACCTAACTCCCCTGGGCTGTTACCCCCCTCCCTGGATAAACATTCCCCTGCACCATCTTTACGACACCTTCACAAACAAATGCAGTTTTTCTCTTAGACTAATGATGCCGATAATATATCACTATTATGCAGATAAAATACATCACAGAAATATAATCATGTATTTACATTTGATCACAATCTGGTAGCTTTTCATTGTTCATTTGTTGTTTGTGTTGCATGAATCACCAGGACAAGTTCCTGTTTGTGAATTTTTGTTCATTGACAAATGGCAATAAACCTTATTCTGATTCTGAATCTAAATCATCCATCCATCCATTTTCTACCGCTTGTTCCCTTTCGGGGTCGCGGGTCATCTAACCTGAATCTAAATCAAACTTATGAAATTGCCAGTGTTTTTATAATTTTTAAATATACTTTATTTGATCATTGTAGACAAAAAATTTACACGTTTTACCAGAAGCAGTAAAATTAAAAATACTAAGATAAAACACAGATCATTGGAATTACATTTTATTTGATTGTTTTACTTCAGTTTTTCAAAAATCTTCAGCACAGTTAAAAATAAAACAAAATCTTATTCACACAAAAATATGAATATAATTTACAGAGTTCACAAAGCAAAGGCCGCGGTGAGATCAGCGCCTTCAGTAATACTAGAACTAAACCAGGACTAAACCACGACTAAACCGGGTCTAAACCTGGTCTGAGCCAGGACTAAACCGGGTCTAAACCAGGACTAAACCAGGACTAAACCAGGACTAAACTAGGACTAAACCAGGTCTAAACCAGGACCAAACCAGGTCGAAACCGGGTGTAAACCAGGACTAAACCTGGTCTAAATCAGGTCCAAACCAGGACTAAACCATTTTCCAGTTAAGGACCAAACTGAGGTTAAAGAGAATCTGGACCGGGTCCAGACCGAGGCCACTAAATGTTTACAGTGTTTTGTGTTTCTCTTGGCGCTGAACCGCATTTCATAAAGATTATAAAAAATATGTATTCATTGCACTTTTGAACAGGCTCTGATGAAATCGACACTACTTATTTATGTGACATTTAAATATAAACATCTGAACCATCGAAAATAGTGACGTTTTATATTAGTTTAAGTTGTTCACTTTACAGCAGTTTTAACAAATAAAAACAATACAATGTCAACCTAGTGTTTCATCCTCAGACACCTCATTTTCCCCGCATTGTGTGACCCAGGACTGACCCAGGACTGACCCAGGACTGACCCAGGACTGACCCAGGACTGACCCAGGACTGACCCAGTACTGACCCAGGACTGACCCAGGACTGACCCAGGACTGACCCAGTACTGACCCAGGACTGACCCAGGACTGACCCAGGACTGACCCAGTACTGACCCAGGACTGACCCAGTACTGACCCAGTACTGACCCAGGACTGACCCAGGACTGACCCAGGACTGACCCAGGACTGACCCAGGACTGACCCAGGACTGACCCAGGACTGACCCAGTACTGACCCAGGACTAAACACACGTCTGTTCTGGTCAGTTGTTCCAGTCCCAGGGCACACACACGTCTCCGTCCTGCAGCACAGAGTAGTAGCGGGACACTCTGAGGTGGAGGCCCTGCAGCAGAGGTGGCCTGAGGTCCAGCAGGCGGCCGCAGCAGAGGCTCATCTGGACACTGCTGATGCTCGGCTCTTTGGACAGAGTGTGGAGCGAGAGCAGGACGAGGCACTGCTGCAGCGCCGAGTCCTCGTCCCGCTTCAGCCTGAGGCACAGACACAACAAGATTATTTGAACCACTAAACTATGACACGCACAGATCATCTTTTCCCTTTTTCTAAAACGACTTCACAATAGAAGAGGATCCACTGACTTCCTGAGAGGCCCCTCCCTCTGGCCCCTCCCTCTGGCCCCTCCCTCTGGCTCAGTGAGAGAAGCCACTCGTACTCAAAACAGATAACTGACACACAACTGACACACAATAGACACAAGACTGACAAAACCACTGACACAAAATGGATACAAAACTGTCTCAAAAGAGATACATAACTGACACAAAACTGATACATAACTGACACACAACTGACACAAAACTGATACATAACTGACACACAACTGACAATACTGACACAATACTGACACACAACTGACACAAAATGGATAAATATCTGACACATAACGGATACAATACTGACACAAAACTGATACACAACTGACACACAACTGACACACAACTGACACACAACTGACACACAGCTGATACAATACTGACACACAACTGACACACAACTGACACACAACTGACACACAACTGACACACAACTGACACACAACTGACACAATACTGACACAGAACTGACAATACTGACACACAACTGACACACAACTGACACAGTATACAGTATACACAGTGTACAACGTGTCAATGTAGTCGAGAATTTGAGCAGCCCAAGCAGACGGTCTGTGCTGCTCATCTGAAGCTGTGTTTTTAGTGAAGTGCAAAGCGTAAGGACAGAAGGAGGGTCTAAGGACAGAAGGAGGGTCTAAGGACAGAAGGAGGGTCTTAGGACAGAAGGAGGGTCTTAGGACAGAAGGAGGGTCTTAGGACAGAAGGAGGGTCTTAGGACAGAAGGAGGGTTAAGGACAGAAGGAGGGGTCTAAGGACAGAAGGAGGGTCTTAGGACAGAAGGAGGGTTTAAGGACAGAAGGAGGGTCTTAGGACAGAAGGAGGGTCTAAGGACAGAAGGAGGGTCTAAGGACAGAAGGAGGGTCTAAGGACAGAAGGAGGGTCTTAGGACAGAAGGAGGGTCTTAGGACAGAAGGAGGGTCTTAGGACAGAAGGAGGGTCTTAGGACAGAAGGAGGGTTAAGGACAGAAGGAGGGTCTTAGGACAGAAGGAGGGTTTAAGGACAGAAGGAGGGTCTTAGGACAGAAGGAGGGTTTAAGGACAGAAGGAGGGTCTAAGGACAGAAGGAGGGTCTAAGGACAGAAGGAGGGTCTTAGGACAGAAGGAGGGTCTAAGGACAGAAGGAGGGTCTTAGGACAGAAGGAGGGTCTAAGGACAGAAGGAGGGTCTAAGGACAGAAGGAGGGTCTAAGGACAGAAGGAGGGTCTTAGGACAGAAGGAGGGTCTAAGGACAGAAGGAGGGTCTTAGGACAGAAGGAGGGTTAAGGACAGAAGGAGGGGTCTAAGGACAGAAGGAGGGTCTTAGGACAGAAGGAGGGTCTAAGGACAGAAGGAGGGTCTTAGGACAGAAGGAGGGTCTAAGGACAGAAGGAGGGTCTAAGGACAGAAGGAGGGTCTAAGGACAGAAGGAGGGTCTAAGGACAGAAGGAGGGTCTAAGGACAGAAGGAGGGTCTAAGGACAGAAGGAGGGTTGAGGACAGAAGGAGGGTCTAAGGACAGAAGGAGGGTCTTAGGACAGAAGGAGGGTCTAAGGACAGAAGGAGGGTTAAGGACAGAAGGAGGGGTCTAAGGACAGAAGGAGGGTCTAAGGACAGAAGGAGGGTCTAAGCACAGAAGGAGGGTCTTAGGACAGAAGGAGGGTTAAGGACAGAAGGAGGGGTCTAAGGACAGAAGGAGGGTTAAGGACAGAAGGAGGGTCTTAGGACAGAAGGAGGGTTAAGGACAGAAGGAGGGGTCTAAGGACAGAAGGAGGGTCTTAGGACAGAAGGAGGGTCTAAGGACAGAAGGAGGGTCTAAGGACAGAAGGAGGGTCTAAGGACAGAAGGAGGGTCTAAAGACAGAAGGAGGGTCTTAGGACAGAAGGAGGGTCTAAGGACAGAAGGAGGGTCTTAGGACAGAAGGAGGGTCTAAGGACAGAAGGAGGGTCTAAGGACAGAAGGAGGGTCTTAGGACAGAAGGAGGGTTAAGGACAGAAGGAGGGGTCTAAGGACAGAAGGAGGGTCTTAGGACAGAAGGAGGGTCTAAGGACAGAAGGAGGGTCTAAGGACAGAAGGAGGGTCTTAGGACAGAAGGAGGGTCTAAGGACAGAAGGAGGGTCTTAGGACAGAAGGAGGGTTAAGGACAGAAGGAGGGTCTAAGGACAGAAGGAGGGTCTAAGGACAGAAGGAGGGTCTAAGGACAGAAGGAGGGTCTTAGGACAGAAGGAGGGTCTAAGGACAGAAGGAGGGTCTAAGGACAGAAGGAGGGTCTAAGGACAGAAGGAGGGTCTAAGGACAGAAGGAGGGTCTGAGGACAGAAGGAGGGTCTTAGGACAGAAGGAGGGTCTTAGGACAGAAGGAGGGTCTAAGGACAGAAGGAGGGTTAAGGACAGAAGGAGGGGTCTAAGGACAGAAGGAGGGTCTAAGGACAGAAGGAGGGTCTAAGCACAGAAGGAGGGTCTTAGGACAGAAGGAGGGTTAAGGACAGAAGGAGGGGTCTAAGGACAGAAGGAGGGTTAAGGACAGAAGGAGGGTCTTAGGACAGAAGGAGGGTTAAGGACAGAAGGAGGGGTCTAAGGACAGAAGGAGGGTCTTAGGACAGAAGGAGGGTCTAAGGACAGAAGGAGGGTCTAAGGACAGAAGGAGGGTCTAAGGACAGAAGGAGGGTCTTAGGACAGAAGGAGGGTCTAAGGACAGAAGGAGGGTCTAAGGACAGAAGGAGGGTCTTAGGACAGAAGGAGGGTTAAGGACAGAAGGAGGGGTCTAAGGACAGAAGGAGGGTCTTAGGACAGAAGGAGGGGTCTAAGGACAGAAGGAGGGTCTTAGGACAGAAGGAGGGTCTAAGGACAGAAGGAGGGTCTAAGGACAGAAGGAGGGTCTTAGGACAGAAGGAGGGTCTAAGGACAGAAGGAGGGTCTTAGGACAGAAGGAGGGTTAAGGACAGAAGGAGGGTCTAAGGACAGAAGGAGGGTCTTAGGACAGAAGGAGGGTCTAAGGACAGAAGGAGGGTCTTAGGACAGAAGGAGGGTCTTAGGACAGAAGGAGGGTCTAAGGACAGAAGGAGGGTCTGAGGACAGAAGGAGGGTCTGAGGACAGAAGGAGGGGTCTAAGGACAGAAGGAGGGTCTAAGGACAGAAGGAGGGTCTAAGGACAGAAGGAGGGTTAAGGACAGAAGGAGGGGTCTAAGGACAGAAGGAGGGTCTAAGGACAGAAGGAGGGTCTAAGGACAGAAGGAGGGTCTAAGCACAGAAGGAGGGTCTAAGCACAGAAGGAGGGTCTAAGCACAGAAGGAGGGTCTAAGGACAGAAGGAGGGTCTTAGGACAGAAGGAGGGTTAAGGACAGAAGGAGGGGTCTAAGGACAGAAGGAGGGTCTTAGGACAGAAGGAGGGTCTAAGGACAGAAGGAGGGTCTAAGGACAGAAGGAGGGTCTTAGGACAGAAGGAGGGTCTAAGGACAGAAGGAGGGTCTTAGGACAGAAGGAGGGTCTAAGGACAGAAGGAGGGTCTTAGGACAGAAGGAGGGTTAAGGACAGAAGGAGGGGTCTAAGGACAGAAGGAGGGTCTTAGGACAGAAGGAGGGTCTAAGGACAGAAGGAGGGTCTAAGGACAGAAGGAGGGTCTTAGGACAGAAGGAGGGTCTAAGGACAGAAGGAGGGTCTAAGGACAGAAGGAGGGTTGAGGACAGAAGGAGGGGTCTAAGCACAGAAGGAGGGTCTAAGGACAGAAGGAGGGTCTAAGCACAGAAGGAGGGTCTAAGCACAGAAGGAGGGTCTAAGGACAGAGGACTCTGGGACGTCGTCCCTCGCCACCACAGACATTGCTTAATCCGTTTTTCACTGTCGCCCTCAGAGGAAACTGCTGTGATTTTGGGCGTTAGAAAAATACATTCAATTGAAAATTGAAGTACTGACTGTAGGTGGAGCTGTGTCCTGCGTCGAGCCTCGGGGGCGTGGCTCTGGAGGAAGGTCTGAAGTTTGGAAGGGTCAGAGGTCACGGGGATCAGGAAGTGGCCCAGATCGTGCAGACTGGGCATGGAGCGGTTACTGCGGCACAAGAGGAGCATTAAGGCTGCATCTGGTGCAGATCTAAACCAAACAAACCTTTACAAATACGACACAAAATACATGACAACAACAGAAAAGGACCAGAACCTTTATGAACAAGCCAGCGTGATGCCAGCCTGTGCCAACATGCCAGCCTGTGCCAGCCTGTGCCAGCGTGATGACAGCCTGTGCCAACATGCCAGCCTGTGCCAGCCTGTGCCAGCGTGATGCCAGCCTATGTCAACAGTCTGTGCCAGCGTGATGCCAGTCTTCAAAACACTGCCACGTGACGTACAAATGATGTACACATGTCCGACTCTGACCTCTGCTGTTCACACCTGGACAGAGAGTTTAGAGCTCATGTCCACTGTAAATGACATCACAACATGACACAGCCTGATTGGACCGATCACATGTCAATCAAGTGATATAAGCAGCATAGTAATTACAGCAGTACTACTAGTAGTCGCAGTAGCAGTAGTAGTAGTAGTAGTAGAAGTCATACTTGTGCAGCTCCATACTGAGGCCCTCCAGGCTGCAGTACTAGTACTGTACGAGCCCCGGGTGCAGAGCAGCAGTGTAAGACGCTCCTCTGTCGCTGAACTCTCGCCCGTTCTGTTACATGTGAAGTGTTCGGATTCAAGACAGATAGAGACTGTGTGTGTCCCTCGTGTCCCTCGTACAAATAATGCCAAAAAGTCACATCTCAGAAAAAATATTTCAGGCGTCAGACCAAATAACTTAAGGAAAATAATACTCACAAATGACACAAATATCCAAATGAATAAACACGTAAAATGTGGACTGCTAAACATTAGAGCAATTTCCTCCAAATCGCTCTTAGTTAATGCGTAAGTGTAAGAAACCTTGGAGTCTTATTTGACCAGGAGCTCTCATTTAAAGCTCATATAAATCAAGCTTGTAAAACAGCCTATTTCCATTTGCGCAACAAGAGCCAAAATCAGAAGAATCCTGCCTAAAAGTGATGCCGAAAACCTTATCCATGCATTTGTAATGACTAGATTAGACTACTGTAACTCCCTGCTTGCAGCGTGTCCTAAAAGCTCCATAAAAAGCTTTCAACTGGTTCAAAATGCAGCAGCAAGATTACTAACAGGAATAAAAAGAAGAGAGCACATTACACCGGTGCTGGAGTCTCTTCACTGGCTCCCCGTCGAGTTTAGAATCAAATTTAAAATTCTACTCTTGACCTACAAAGCCATAAATGACATGGCCCCATCCTACCTCAAAGATGCTATAGAACCATATCATCCAAACAGAGCTCTTCGCTCTCAGAATGCCGGCCTTCTGGTGGTCCCAAGAGTCTCTAAAAGTACTGTAGGAGGTAGAGCGTTTAGCTACCAAGCTCCTGTGTTATGGAATCAGCTCCCGACCCATGTTAAATATGCTGACACAGTCTCTTCATTTAAGTCCAGGCTTAAAACGTTCCTCTTCGAAATCGCTTATGGTCAGACCAGTTAGGAACAGAAACATAAACCCACAGCTTCAGCTACGCTGCCCTAGGAGTAACTGTGCTGGGGGAAGTATGACAGCTTGAGCACTATCCTCTTCTTCTGACTACTTATGCTATCAAACAATATTTAATTTTTAATTCCACTTGCAAACTGTTCACCGCCTTCTTTTTCTTTCTCTCACTCCTGAGGACCTGTGGACCCAGATGTCCCTCTCCTGGTGAAGTGGTCCCTGCCCTGTGTGGACGGTCCCTCATCTGCTTGAAGAGTGGGTCCAGCTCCAGTCTCCCTCGTGTCCGTCTGTGAGAGTCGGATCTCTCCTTCACTGGAACTCCTCCAGGTTTCTACGCTTTTTTTCCCAAAGAGGTTTTTTTTGTAGTTTTTCCTGGCCTAGAAGGACAGTCTAAGGACAGAGGAACCTGGGACATCGTCCCTCGCCACCACAGACATTGTCTGACTCCATCGCCACCACAGACATTGTTGATTCATTTCTCCCTGTGGCCCTCAGAGGCAACTGTTGTTGTGATTTTGGGCCTTACAAAAATAAATTCATTTGATTTGATTTGACTAGCACAGTACTAGCACAGTACTAGTACAGTACTAGTAGAGTACTACTACTACTACTAGTACTACTACTAGTAGTAGTACTAGTAGTAGTACTAGTAGTAGTAGTAGTAGTAGTACTAGTACTAGTAGTAGTACTAGTACTAGTACTAGTACTAGTAGTACTAGTAGTAGTAGTAGTAGTACTAGTACTAGTACTAGTAGTAGTACTAGTAGTAGTACTAGTAGTAGTACTAGTACTAGTAGTACTAGTAGTAGTACTAGTAGTAGTACTAGTACTAGTAGTACTAGTAGTACTAGTAGTAGTAGTAGTAGTAGTAGTAGTAGTAGTAGTAGTAGTAGTAGTAGTAGTAGTAGTAGTAGTAGTAGTATGCAGTAGTATGCAGCTCCATGCTGAGGCCCTCCAGGCTGCAGTACTAGTACAGTAGTCATACTTGTGCAGCTCCATGCTGAGGCCCTCCAGGCTGCAGTACTAGTACAGTAGTCATACTTGTGTAGCTCCATGCTGAGGCCCTCCAGGCTGCAGTACTAGTACAGTAGTAGTAGTAGTAGTCATACTTGTGCAGCTCCATGCTGAGGCCCTCCAGGCTGCAGTACTAGTACAGTAGTAGTAGTAGTAGTCATACTTGTGCAGCTCCATGCTGAGGCCCTCCAGGCTGCGTGGGTGCACTCGGAGGCTGGTGGAGAGCAGAGTCTTGTGGAAGGTGCTGAGGTTGGAGTAGTGCTCTGCGATTGGCTGCTCTGAGCCCGTCCTGTCAGCCAGCAGCACCACAGCGCCCCCTAGCAGCAGACTGATGCGCTCCTTCAGCCACTGGCTCTGCTGCTGGAGGCCGCGCAGACTGGGCACTCGCGCCATCAGCTGTGAAGGAGCCACAGCAGTCAGACCTCCCCAAGAAGTACGTACGTGTCTCGGCTTCAGGTGAATTAACAAAAAGTTTTGTTTTTCATACGAGCTAAACACGAGCGGGAAGCAGAAAACCTGATGAATTGTGTTGTATTAAGATGCTGAGTTTCCACTTACTACAGAAAAACTTAAAAAAGCATAAATTGAGTTATATTAATGGCCACAGCTTCTAAAAATGTATCAAATAGTCAACGAATCATAGGTCACAGTAATATTATAAGTAACAGTTAGCATAATTAGCAAATATTTATTTTTGACAATGTATTTATCATATTTAGGAAAGGATTCAAGGTTAATATTAGGGTTTTGGGACATGGGATATTAGAATCATATTATTTTTCACTTTTTTGTTGTATTTGTTTTAGACAATACAATATATATATTAATTCAATTCAATTTATTTTTGAAACGCCTGAAATACTCGAAGGGCACATTCAGGACTCAATTCAGGTTAATATTAGATTTTGAGTTTTAATTGAGTTAAAATGAGAGCTTTGGGACACGACCCTGGACCAAATGAGTTCAAACTATTTACAGAAACATACATTTTTCGCTCTCTCTTTTGTAATTTATTTAAATGTTGGCCTTGGTTGCTAGGTAACAGCTGTGGAATTACATCCGTCACATATGCCGCTCGTGTCCAACCAGGAAGACGTTATAAACGGCACCGAAATTGTCCAACTGGAGAAAAGGGATTTTACTAAAAAGGGCACCCTTTTTAGTAAAATCTTAAATATAAGGCTGAGCAAAATAATAAGTCTGTTTGCCGTAACCCGACCGACCCGGTGTGAAACTAGCCGACTGAAAAAAAATTATCAGCATTTTGTTGACCCCTGGACTGTTGAAGCCTGACCCCTGGACTGTTGAAGCCTGACCCCTGGACTGTTGAAGCCTGACCCCTGGACTGTTGAAGCCTGACCCCTGGACTGTTGAAGCCTGAGCCCTGGACTGTTGAATCTTCGTTTTCTGAATGAACCGTGCATTTATACAAAAACTTCAATCTGTGCGTTTAATCCGGAGCATTCCCAAGTTCACGCAGGACGGATCGGGTCAATGCGGCGGCGTGGAACGTCCCGGGCAAAGCTGGGCGGCGGTGCCGCTTTGAACACGCTGCGTTACCTTGAGCCACTGGTGATGGACGTCCATGGTCCCGAGCGTCACGTGACCCGATGCGTTCATGCCCGACTCGTCCGCGAATACGACCGTGTGACCTGAGAGAGGCAGAGGTCAGCTGTGCGAAGGAACCGTTAAAAACACATGATCGATTCCTATTAGAGACGCTCCTTTGTTGATAACCGCATTGTAGAAGCTTTAAAGGACATATAATATGCACCATTTGTGTTGTTCTCAGCCTTTAAATGTGTTCTTGAGCACCTTTAGTTTGGCATCTCATGTTTCAAAACAAACAAAACAAGTTAGAAAGTAAAAGACTTGTATGTCTCTGGCTTTTCCCCACGCGAGGACACGAGGGCTCCATCTACTGGCAGCAGAGGGAATTAAGCATTTGAGAGAAACACATAGGGGCTTTCCCAGGCCTCCGCCGCACACAGAAGTAGTAGTTGTTTGGGGAGTTTCAGAAGTGAAATCCCGATCTTTACGAGTCTGGATAAGACTTATGGAGTTGAAAATCATCAGAGGAAGATTCTCAGAGCCGCGTCACAGACGGAGAAAACGTCAGTTGTCGAGGAGATTCAGAACGGACTGTTTCTGAGGGTCGGAGGGAGAGGACTTTCTAACCAGGATTCATCAAACTAGTGTGAATGAAGCCAAACGTGCTCCAGCCAAGTTTGTGACGAGGAACAGTGTCAGAACAGGGTTAAAAGCCAAGTACAATTTGCATAATATGTGTCCTTTAATCCAATCTATTCATCTCATCGGGCCGCTCAGAGAATCGCTGCCGTGTCGACTTGTTGGCAGACAAGTCGACAGTAGTTCGCACATGAACACTGAACATTTTACACACATCAGTTTACTTTATAGCACATTTTAGCGGCGACTTGTCCTTCCCACTCAACCTGAAGAGACAAAAAAAGAGGCAAAATTGGTCGGTGAATAGTCAAAAAGAACGTAAAGAGCCCTTTTATATGTCTGTTATTATCCGTCTGTTATTATCCGTCTGTTTTTATTCGTCTGTTTTTATTCGTCTGTTTTTATCCCCGTTTCACTGTCGTTTAGTCTCAGTAATCGTGAATAATCTTTCAAATCGCTATCGTGACGCTTCTTTCCGCTAGTGGAGGCGTCGTTACGTGCTGCTCGTCTTCTTGTCTTCACTAGCTCCGCCCATGGAAAGCGTTTTACGGACGAGACAATTGAAGCTCGTTGATATCGTCTGTCGTTTACTCGCTAAAGTCGTACCCTGCAGTGGAACCAGCGCCTCGGGATTCTGCAGCGACAGACGGCTCAGACTCTGGAGCTGGCAGCATCTGTGAGACACGCCCCAACTGCGTTGCCACCTGCAGGACAACACAGGAACAACAAAAACCTTGCGTCTTTATTCAACCGTTTGCTTTCTTTACTACCTTTTGCCCCAAAGTAAACCATTCATAATAAGAAATGACGCTGTGTTAATCTTATACAGTGGCAAAAGTGTACGAAAGTATGAGTCAAAGTACTTCAAAATAAATAATAAAACTCTGTACTGGCCCAAGAAACTGCTCAGTTAAGAGGAAAAGGTATTTGGGGAAACTACAACTCAAGTAAAAGTAATTGTGGAGTCGTATTTTATTGAGAATTTGATTTTAAAGAAGCTATATCATCAGGTATTTTGTATTAAAGCAGAAATAAATAACATTTTGACTTTATTATTTATTATTAAATATGTATTTCGAGGCGTTTGGCGTGCCCATCGTCGCCCCCTGCTGTCTTGGGGGCAGAAAACCAGCCTTGCAATATCGACCCGAAGGCAACCTCTCTTGAGAAACCCCATCTCTTTTTTAATATTTGGCAACGTGAAATGTTTTTGTACTTGATTACACAATCTTATTTTGACAAAGACAGAAAAAAAGAGGTAGCTTTGCCTAAACGTTTGCGGGCGTTACCTGAGCGTTTGCGGGCGTTACCTGAGCATTTGCGGGCGTTACCTGAGCGTTTGCGGGCGTTACCTTAGCGTTTGCGGGCGTTACCTGAGCGTTTAGGGGCGTTACCTGAGCGTTTGCGGGCGTAACTTGAGCGTTTGCGGGCGTTACCTGAGCGTTTGGGGGCGTTACCTGAGCGTTTGGGGGCGTTACCTGAGCGTTTGTGGGCGTTACCTGAGCGTTTGCGGGCGTTACCTGAGCGTTTGCGGGCGTAACTTGAGCGTTTGCGGGCGTTACCTGAGCGTTTGCGGGCGTTACCTGAGCGTTTGCGGGCGTTACCTGAGCGTTTGCGGGCGTTACCTGAGCGTTTGGGGGCGTTACCTGAGCGTTTGCGGGCGTTACCTGAGCGTTTGCGGGCGTTACCTGAGCGTTTGCGGGCGTTACCTGAGCGTTTGCGGGCGTTACCTGAGCGTTTGCGGGCGTTACCTGAGCGTTTGCGGGCGTTACCTGAGCGTTTGGGGGCGTTACCTGAGCGTTTGGGGGCGTTACCTGAGCGTTTGGGGGCGTTACCTGAGCGTTTGCGGGCATTACCTGAGCGTTTGCGGGCGTTACCTGAGCGTTTGCGGGCGTTACCTGAGCGTTTGCGGGCGTTACCTGAGCGTTTGCGGGCGTTACCTGAGCGTTTGCGGGCAATACCTGAGCGTTTGCGGGCGTTACCTGAGCGTTTGCGGGCGTTACCTGAGCGTTTGCGGGCGTTACCTGAGCGTTTGCGGGCGTTACCTGAGCGTTTGCGGGCGTTACCTGAGCGTTTGCGGGCGTTACCTGAGCGTTTGCGGGCGTTACCTGAGCGTTTGCGGGCAATACCTGAGCGTTTGCGGGCAATACCTGAGCGTTTGCGGGCGTTACCTGAGCGTTTGCGGGCGTTACCTGAGCGTTTGCGGGCGTTACCTGAGCGTTTGCGGGCGTTACCTGAGCGTTTGTGGGCGTTACCTGAGCGTTTGTGGGCGTTACCTGAGCGTTTGTGGGCGTTACCTGATGTCCGTGAGGCTGAACTTGTGGCAAAGCTCCGTCTTCAGCCTC
Source organism: Eucyclogobius newberryi (assembly GCF_026437365.1). NCBI lineage: Eukaryota > Metazoa > Chordata > Actinopteri > Gobiiformes > Gobiidae > Eucyclogobius > Eucyclogobius newberryi. The sequence continues at coordinate 38,525,691 of NW_027315945.1, read as the reverse complement.
TGCAGCTCGTCTCGTCGTGGGAGACTGGCTTTGTGCTTCGTCGTCGCTTCGGGTTCGTTTTTCCTCAACCACAAACTAAAGAAACAAAACACGACAGTCGCAGGTGTTTAGTGTCAATCTATGACACGCAAAGAGGATTATTTTACAGTTTCGCAATATTGATCTTAAAGACGACAAGCGTTGGGTGATTTATCCACACAAAAAAAATCAAATTATTTTCATTTAATTTCAATCTGTTTAATTATAAACAAATGCTTTCAGTGTATATTTCCTGAACATATACAATACAATACAGACTTTTGATCATTCGAGTGTTTGCACCGGGGTATTTTGGATATCTTGTTTTGTACACTAGAGCTGAAGGAAAAATACTTAATTTTCGGCATTATTTTTTTTACTTAAAGGTTGAATGGACGATTTTTTGGGCTCAAATCTGAGTCTTATTTCCTCGTGGCGTCGACGGCCGATTAGTCCTGCCATGTATCAATCATAAAACGCACCTACCGCTCACCTGCAGCCTCGTGTGCCTCGTCCCCCTGAGAGTATCATGTTTCCCTGTGTCTAAGCGCATGGATCTTTCATAATATAGTTCCCTCAGTGTACGGGACAAAATGAAGATGGAGAAAGAGAGTTCGAGCTCAGAAGAAGACGGAAATCTACGGGACTCTCATCTCCCGTAGATTTCCGTTGCGCTAATAAAAAAACGCATGTGTGTGTTGTATCAGTCCGCACGGGGGAGTGGCATGGGCACGGGGGAGTGGCATGCGCACGGGAGACGGGGGAGTGGCATGCGCACGGGGGACGGGGGAGTGGCATGCTCACGGGGGACGGGGGAGTGGCACGCGCACAGGGGAGTGGCGCAAGCGCACTTCCGCCTGAGTTCTCAAATCGCCAAAAAATCGTCCATTGCGCCTTTAAAATGTTGACAAATCGAGTTTAGAATTGGATGTGAGCAAATCCGTTCTGTCAAGCTCTTGCTCTGTCCAAGATCGTGGAGTTTGTTGCTTAAAGTTCCACATGAAAGTCCAGACGTTAAAAGAGCAAACTGACCACAAATGCATAAATCACGTGGTTGAGGCTGCGGCGTGAGGCCTCGTGGTCGGCGGCGGTTCTACCTCAGCGTGGGCTCCACTCGCTTGGCCTGCTGCAGCTCCTGCTCTGGGTCTCTGAATCCGGTGAAGCTGTAGTAGGTCTTGTCCCACTTGATTGGCCGGTAGAAGGGCTGGTCCCCTGGGTGCTGGTCCCCCCGGGTGCTGGTCCTCTGGGTGCCCTGGGACTTCATGTGCTCCACGGGCAGACTGCAGGAGCGCAGCACGTTCACCACCGCGCTCAGGACGTCGCCGCTGCGGAGCGTGAACGTGACCGGGCGGAAACCTGCCACAGAGACAGCGTAAAGTCGCGACGCGAGCGCGTAAAGTCGCGACGCGAGCGCGGAAAGTCGCGACGCGAGCGCGGAAAGTCGCGACGCGAGCGCGGAAAGTCGCGACGCGAGCGCGGAAAGTCGCGACGCGAGCGCGGAAAGTCGCGACGCGAGCGCGTAAAGTCGCGACGCGAGCGCGTAAAGTCGCGACGCGAGCGCGTAAAGTCGCGACGCGAGCGCGTAAAGTCGCGACGCGAGCGCGTAAAGTCGCGACGCGAGCGCGGAAAGTCGCGACGCGAGCGCGGAAAGTCGCGACGCGAGCGCGGAAAGTCGCGACGCGAGCGCGTAAAGTCGCGACGTGAGGGGATTCGAGGCGATGTTCAGGGTCATGGCGTGCTGTGGATCTATTCTAGGACGCTGTTTACGGCAGAGGAAGAAACCGCGGTAGTGAACGCCAAAGAGCCTAAAAAGTAGGGAGTTTATCTTTGTCGTGTAATCAAGTCGTAAATGACAAAAAATGTCAGAAGCGAATCACACGTCACATGGTCCAGAGGCTTTTAAAGAGTTTAGATGGAGTAGATTGAGCCCTAAATCTGCCAAATCTGAACACAACGTCCCTGTCCACCTTCAACAAGTGTCTCTGGAAATGTTTGTGAGGAATACACTTTATTATAAACCTCTGGACATGTGACTTTTACTGATAATGATCAATAAAATGATGTGACGCTGATAAAAGAGTGAAAAAATGTTGCGTTCCGACTGATGTGAAGCTGTCGTTTAGTTTGGGATTCTCTCTCTCTCTCTCTCTCTCTAAATACAGTAATAATGACTACAATCTCTTTCTTTCAAGATTCTGAATCGTTATGAGAGAAGGTTTGAATCAATCCACAAATGAAAACCCAAATTAATGCAGAAACAGAACTTAAGTTACAGGACAAAACGAGTGAAGAGCAAACGATAAAGGTCAAAAGCTCATACGTCCCCTTTAACGTGTTGAAGGTTTTATGATTGTAAATGGAATCGTGCACCTTCTGCCACCAGGTCCGGCTCGTCTCCGTCCCTCGTGTCTCGGATGTAGAACGTGAGCTTCATGGGCTGGACTGAGCGCGCTCCGGGACGCTGCAGAGTCTCCAAGTATCCGTTCAGCCGCTTCAGAGAGTTTTCATTCACCTCCTGCCAAACGACAGACCGTTAGAAGACGCCCCGAGCCGCATTTACAAACCCGTACGTCAAAGAGAGGAATGAGAAGAAGACATTCACAGGTTTGTTCAAGGGCGATTCAAGACCTTTTGAAGACTTTTTTTAATGCAGTTTAGGTCAAATTTTGTGCCAGGCAAATGAACTGTGTTCTGCAGAAGTTCTCTGATGACTCTGCCATCATCGGACTCATCACGGACGATGATGTGGAGTACAGAGGACTGGAGCAGAACCACCTCCTCATCAACGCGGGGAAGACCAAGGAGATGGTGGTGGATTTCCGCAGACGCCACCCCACTGCCCCCTCAGCAGTGAACATCCAGGGACGGGACATTGAGAGAGTGACTCATACAAGTACCTGGGTGTTCATCTGAACCACAAACTGGACTGGACTCATAACACAGACAGAAGAGCCAGAGTCGGCTCTACCTCCTGAGGAGACTCAGCCGCTCCTGTCACTCCTGAAGACCTTCTCTGACTCTGTGGTGCATCAGCTCCTGTAGGTGTGGTCTGCTGGAGCAGCAGCATCACAAAGAGGGAGAGGAAGATGCTGGACAAAGCTCCGTCCTGGGCTGTGCTCTGGACTCGGTGCAGGAGGTGGGGGACAGAAGGGTCCTGGCTAAACTCACATCTATGCTTGACGATGAGCGTCGCCCCCTGCAGGACACTCTGTCCCCTGCAGGACACACTGTCCCCTGCAGGACACACTGTCCCCTGCAGGACACTCTGTCCCCTGCAGGACACTCTGTCCCCTGCAGGACACTCTGTCCCCTGCAGGACACTCTGTCCTGTCCCCTGCAGGACACTCTGTCCTTTCTGGAGAGCAGCTTCAGTGAGAGACTGATCCACCCTCGCTGTGTAAAGGAAAGGTTTCACAGCTCTTTCCTTCCTGCTGCTGTCAGACTTTATAACAAACACTGTTAGTCCTGAACACTCGCAATACTGACCTAACCATGTGCAATTCTGTCATATGTGCAATTACTGTGAAATTCATGTGCAATCCATGTGCTGTCGTGACACATATTCATGTGCAATTACTGTCGTGACACATGCAATGGTATTTATTTATTTATTTATTTGTCTATGGGAGTTTTTGTTTATAGGAGATCTTCTACTGAAAGTGTTTTTCAGACTTCCTATAAGCGATGTGATCTGTTCTTCTGTATCTACCTCTCCATCTACCTGCGTTGCAACAATGAAATTTCCCCATGTGTGGACAATAAAGGATTATATTATCTTATCTTAAACATTTCATGACGTAAACTAGGGTCCGGAGAAGAGAGGAGACTGACCCGTTCTTTGGGGTGTTGTCCAAAGAAATCCGGGTGAACAGCGAAATAAAAGGGCCTCAGCGCATTCACAGCCTCAGCTCCAGAGAGCGCCCTCTGCTGGATCAAACTGGCCCCTACATGCTTCCTCTTCAACCTGCAACAGACAAAAATGTGGGTTAAAAACAAGAGAGAAATATACGTTTGCCTTGAGACAGTGGTTCTTAACCTGGGTTCGATCGAACCCCAGGGGTTCGGTGAGTCAACCCCAGGGGTTCGGCGGAGGTCAAGACACACATCTGACTCATATGATTAGTGACACGCCCCGCTTGTCTGCAGGGAATTTGGTGTGCTCAGTAGTCGACTCGTTGTGACTGTCGTGATGTACGTCCTGTGATTTCTTTCTTAATATTTTAGAGTGAATCAAAGACCAACTTTCTGGGCAAAGTATTTGTGTGGCTGAGGTCTTGTTTTTGCCGATGGTATTACTCGTGTACTTTAATTGATGAGAAATAACTCCCACGGGACTCCGATGTAAAAAATAGTTAACAAAGTTTAATCCACAGTTTTGTGACACTTCTTACAGGAGTAATCAAATACAGCTATTGTCAAAAAATAGAATACAATTTGACTATTTTGCGCTGTGTCTCGTGCTCCTTCCGCGCTGTCTCTCTTAAAGTGACAGTAACACATTTACGTCAGAGTATGCAAAAGACTACAAATAAAACAAATGTAATCAAATGAATTTAGCTTATTTAAACAACCAAATTATTTATCCATGAAACATAAAATTACACATTTAAAACAAAATATCAACACTGTGAAGATTTCCATACGAACGTATACATAAACTAAACTTGGCTCTCACAGTCTTGGTACCAGCAGCACCTAAAAGGGCCTAAGGGACCAGGGAAATCGCCCAGAGTCTAACCTGTATCAAAACCCCTGTCACCAGTCTGGCCCCAAAAGGGCCAAAAGGACAAGGCCAGAGTCCCAACAGACTAGCCTGTATCAAAGCCCTCCTTTCTGAGCTAAGACTGGGCAATAGCATGGCCCCAAGAGAAAAAAAGGACCAGGTCAGAGCCCCCAGAGTCTAGCCTGTATGAAAACCCTAATTTCTGGGCTAAGTCTTGGCACCAGTCTGGCCCCAAAATGGCCAAAAGGACCAGAAAAATTGCCCCAGAGTCTGTCCTGTATGAAATATCTTCTTTAGTGCCTAAGTCTTTGCACCGGCCTGGCCCCAAAAGGGCCAACAGAACCACGGAAAAGGCCCTTGAGTCGAGCCTGTATCAAAGCCCTCCTTTTAGGGCTAAGTCTTGGCACCAGCCTAGCCCCAAAAGGGCCAAAAGGTCAGCCTCTGGGGCCATTTCCTTTGTCCTTTTCTATACCAACTACACTATAATATCTTTGCAAGCGATCCTTTTCCAGGATGCTGGACATAAAAATTAAGAAAAGGAACAGACTTTGTTGCGAAAATGACATGAGAGTGGCACTTGCCAAGGTGAAGGAGCATTTTTGAACTTGTCTGAAACAGCAGAAGTCACACTCATGCAGTAAATACTCATGATTATGTTTTTGTGTGAAAATGTTGTTCTTTGAACACAGTGATGTTGATGCACGGTTCATTTTGTGCACCAGTCAAATATATACCTATGTTTTGAATTTGAAAAAAATCATATTTTATCTTTACAATTAAGAAGGGTTCTGTGAATGCGCTTATGAAACTGGTGGGGTTCAGTACCTCCAAAAAGGTTAAGAACCACTGACTTTAGACAATAACCTTGAATAAACTCAATTCAATCTTCAATTTGGTCTTTTGGAAGCTTCTGAGCGAGTTATAGTGTTCTTTCATCAAAAACCTGCTTTGTGTTTTGTTTCATTCCTGGTGTGTTTGAGTCCTTCATGAGGAGAGCAAGAGCCTGAATCTAAACTAACATTTTAATCCTCATAATAAGCAAATGTCAAAGATTGTAATCTTTGACATTTGCTTATTATGAGGATGTTTAAAAAACAACTAAATCCAGTCTTGTTCTATATAAAAGCTGCTAACCCTGTAGTTTAGACCTCTACAAACATTATTAGTATGTGTTCAGCAGTTCAGATTTCAGTCGTCTCGCAAATGTTTATTCTACAGCTGTCTGAGCTCAAAAACACATCGCTGCATCGCCCGCTCTGATTGGCCAGAGCTCCGAGCATATGCAGACTGCACATTAAAACAACTTGTTTCCACTTTAAACTGTTTATTTAATCATGTTTTGTAGAAAAGACTGATCTAAAATTAGAGTGAAAACATGTTAAAAAGTAACTAGTGCTCAGAGTGGTTTTGTCCTTGTGTACTTTTTACTTTTAGTCTTGTAACTTGAGTAAATATTCCGCTCTCTTTCCATCACTGACAGTTTTAGGATGAAGTCCTGTGCAGTGGAGGTCTTGGGAGTGCACTTTTGGGTCAGAACACCTTTGAACGCTTTTGTCAGTTTCACACACTTTTAGTCGACTCATCAATGGTCAGGACACGTCTTCAGCCGACCACAGCCCCATATTTAAGATAAGATAAGATAATCCTTTATTGTCCCACATGGGGAAATTTCATTGATGCAACGCAGGTAGATACAGAGGTAGATACAGAGGTAGATACAGAGGTAGATACAGAAGAAAAGAACAGATCACTTATAGGAAGTCTGAAAAACACTCTCAGTAGAAGATCTCCTATAAACAAAAACTCCCATAGACAAAACCTCCCATTACCCAACAAGGGATGGAGGGGAAAAATAATAAAGATAAAAATAACTAATAAATAAATACCATTGCATGTGATCACAACAGTAATTGCACATGAATATGTTTCACGACAGTAATTGCACATGAATTGCACAGTAACTGCACATGAATCACGACAGTAATTGCACAGTAGGACTAACAGTGTTTGTTATAAGGCCGCGGCGCGGTCAAATTGCCGCGCAGTTTCAGGGACCGCGGCATTTCCCTTATAGCCCGTTATAGCCTCATGGCTAACCTTAACCCTAACCTTAACCCTAACCCTTAACCTTAACCCTAACCTAACCTTAACCCTAACCCTAACCTTAACCTTAACCTTAACCCTAACCTTAACCCTAACCTAACCCTAAACATAACCCTAACCTTAACCCTAACCCTAACCCTAACCTTAACCCTAACCCTAACCCGGCGCGGTCTGAAACGCGGTCAAATAGCGGCGCGGTTTCAGGAGCCGCGGCGCGCGGCCGGCACAAAAATAACATGGCAGTTTTGGCCGCGCGCCGCGGCACTGCAGACACTCCCTTGTTATAAAGTCTGACAGCAGCAGGAAGGAAAGACCTGCCAAACCTTTCCTTCACACAGCGAGGGTGGATCAGTCTCTCACTGAAGCTGCTCTCCAGAGCGGACAGAGTGTCCTGCAGGGGGTGAGACTCATGGTCAAGCATAGACGTTAGTTTAGCCAGGACCCTCCTGTCCCCCACCTCCTGCACCGAGTCCAGAGCACAGCCCAGGACGGAGCTGGACTTCTTGATGACTTTGTCCAGCTTCTTCCTCTCCCTCTCTGTGATGCTGCTGCTCCAGCAGGCCACACCTACAGGAGCTGATGCCACCACAGAGTCAGAGAAGGTCTTCAGGAGTGACAGGAGCGGCCCTGTCAGGAGTGGCCCTGTCACTCCAAAAGACCTGAGTCTCCTAAGGAGGTAGAGCCGACTCTGGCTCTTCCTGTACAGTGCGTCTGTGTTATGAATCCAGTCCAGTTTGTGGTTCAGATGAACACCCAGGTACTTGTATGAGTCACTCTCTCAATGTCCCGTCCCTGGATGTTCACTGGTGAGGGGGCAGTGGGGTGACGTCTGCGGAAGTCCACCACCATCTCCTTGGTCTTCCCCGCGTTGATGAGGAGGTGGTTCCGCTGACACCAGTCCACAAAGTCCTGCGCCTTAAGCCTTACACCTTTTCATTCACGTTCTTCTTCATTGCCGTGATTGGAGTTCTCACTGAAGGCATCAAAACTGTCACTGAACACGTGTGAAAGAAGTCGTGTTTCTATTGGAGATTCTTCACATCCTTTGCTCCGATTTCACGGCTTCACAAACACGTTTCGCTCCACTTCTGAGCCACGACAAGTGCTCGAATGGAAAGCGTAAACCGTGATTAGAGTTATTGATGGCGTTTCTCCTTTGTCCCGTCATTCCTCGCGTCTTCGCTTCATATTTCTGACGTCACGTAGAACCTTCTCTGAACTCTGACAGCTTTTATGTTCATACACCTTTTTTGTTTGTTGTTGTTGTTGTTTACACCAAAGGAGGGTCTAAGGACGGCGTGTTGTGAGTCTTTACCTGACGACGCAGCGCAGGGCGGAGCAGACGGACATCACTGAAGCTCCACGTTTAAACTTTCACTTGGTCCATCCCACCTGAACACATTTATTTATTGAAGTCATGACATATATTTACATCAAACATCATCAGTGACACACAGTTAGACAAACGAACGATGGATGAAAGGGAGGAAAAAGAAGAGCGACGTGTAACTACCGTATTTTCCGGACTATAAGCCACACCTTTTTTCATAGTTTTGGCCGGGGTGCGACTTATACTTACATTTATACTTATATACTTATACTCCGGAGCGACTTATGTGATATTATTTGTTATTTTCACACTTGCAACTGCATTTCATACTCCAGTGCGACTTATATGTGTTTTTTTCTTCTCTATTATGCATTTTTTCCCCTGGTGCCACTTATACTCCGGAAAATACGGTAATAGTGATGTTTTTAAAGTCATTACCCTGCACATTTGAAAAAATATTTTGACTTTTAAGCAGAAACACAGAGGCTCCTAAAGGTTTCCAAATCTCTTCTGCTTTTAAATAATGAGGATGAGGATTATAACGACGGCGGTGCCATTATTCACACTTAAAGTCTCTATTATTATTTTATTACACTGCATTCAGGCTTTTAGATAGAGGGTCGTCTTCCCGTATTTTGGACGGGGAATTTTGACATGTGGACGAGTGCAAGGACTGAGTCAATATGGTACGAGAGGCGTGCGGGCGCTGCTCTAGATCGCCGCGCGGGCGCCTCCGCGTTAAAAGCACCGCTTTATTTTGTAAAACGTCGGAAAAAAGGTTGTGATACACATACATTTTTTAAGCCCCCGGACAAAATGATGTTTTCAAATCCTATCTAAAAGCCTGACTGTATTTATGTAGCACTTTTCCACCTTCGCTTTACCAGGCAGTGTGGCTGAAGTGTCTTGCCCAAGGACACAGCCACATGTCCCCTAGCGCCCCCCTGTGGCACCTGGTGTTCCGGGGGTCTCCCATCCAAGTCCTGACCGGGTAGTGGCCATCAGTTCTCAAGTGTTTCTAATGACCACGTCGTTTGGCCAGTTTGTCCCGGAGGTAAAGAATTATCATAGTTTTACATCTGTCGAGAAACTAAGAGGGCAAGTTTCTGTTGAAACAAACAATTCTATCCACTTCAGGTAGGCCCGCCCAATGGGCTGGACTTACCTCAGAATAGTATAAACATCTGAGTTCCCGGCCTAAATTTTCTTATTGACAATGACTCTTGGATGAGAGTCGAAACAACGTTTTTTCTAGACTGAGTCCAGATGAAACAACTGAACATTTTTCTACAATGGAACACTCCTGGACAAATGGGGGATTACACCGACCTTTTCCAGACTTGAATATCTAACATGTGTGAGATTAGAAAGGGAAAAGTTGTCACAAAGTTTGTACTTTTTCTGTCATTTTATAAAAGTTGCCCTGACATCGTTTACGCTTTCGTACGATTTTTGACCCCGTCTTTGTTTTAAAAAGCCTTGTAAGTGTTTTAGAGTCCGTGTAAGTCAGATAACGATTACGCTTGTACAAATATAACCAGGATTTCTTTTAAATAGTCATTTCAGCCTGACTTTTGAATGGGAAAAAACCTCAAACTGTTGAACACCTCATGAAACATTATGAATATGCAACTATTTAAGGACTTTATTCCATCGAAAAGATATAATGTTTAGCCTTTAAATTGCTAATCACTGTGGAAATGGAGCAATTACCATTAAATTGAACATAACTGTCATTCATTTTTATTGCATGTGAATATGTAATTGTCGGTTTTCTCTAAATATCATGATTCTAAAAGCTCTTATCTCACATTTGAGCCGCTGCAGATGATAAGAGTTTTAGTTTAAGTCCTGTCTGTAAATGTGTCCTGATCATCCCTTTAACTGTGCGGCTCCTGAGGTCACACACAGCGCATCGTTAGCATCGTTAGCATCGAGGCTAACGCTTTCCCGGACTTTATCAGACTTTAACGCAAACGTTTCGAATTATCAGCGGATGAAAGCGACAGAAACGCGCCTCCGAAAGCGGAACGGAGCAGACACGGAAGAGGATTTGCGTATTTTTCACGTCAGAATCGGTAAAAGGTTCGCTCTTACCGTTAGCCTGGTTAGCATTAGCTTCTCGGTTTGTTTGTCTTCCGACTTTGTCGTGATTTTGGGGACGTTTTCCAGCGACATGAGCGCCACCTGCTGCACGGGAGAACTGGAGTCATTTAAGTTTGGTAATTAAAACGAAATAAACGTGTTTCTCAGTTGGTTATAAATTTAAAAAAACATGTTTGTATTAACTGTAGTATTTGTATTTACAGGACTTTCAGATTTCATCATATTAACTGTAGTATTTGTATTTACAGGACTTTCAGATTTCATCATATTAACTGTAGTATTTGTATTTACAGGACTTTCAGATTTCATCATTCTATATCTGAAAATGTTGATTTTAGTTCTGTAAATTTACATTTTGAATATGTCTGGCCGGCCGACAAACCCTTTAAACGTGTGCAAACAAAAACATTCTCAATTCCAGAACGTTTGAGTGGAACATAATGTGATTTCACTGGAGACATTGGGATTCACCTCAGAATGTCACAAAACATCCAAAATCCAGGCGCTTTAGTCCCAGTAAAAGCCTCAGACACATGTGAGTGACACCAGAGCCTGGTTTAAACACATTTACCACTGGATTTTACTGCATTTCTTCAGCTAAAGCGGATTGTGGCAGACATTTTGAGCTTTTACTGGACAAATACTGGCAGAAAAGTCCAGCTCACAATAGTTTTTCATCTTAACTACGGATATATGACACGCTTTAGCGCAGATTTGACTTTTTGTGAAGCTCAGATACAATTCTGAGGCTGGAAAATAGTATTTACTTCCAATAGAAAAGCAAACGATGTGACATTGGTCCAAACTTGTTGTTTCCATTTCCTGGTAAAGACTTAAAACCATCGGCGTTTTCATCTGCTGTCTGTTCATCTTTGAAATTGTATTAAGCTCCGCCTCCTTTGGCCTCCAGTTCCCTCTATTGCAGAAGTTTGAACATTCTGATGACAGACATAGTATTTGAACAGATCTATTATTCCCTGCATTGACCTTTGACTCATTGTGTTTGTGTTCCATGTTGCAGTTTGGCTAAAGCATTAGTGACTTAAGCTGATTGGACAGTGTTGCTCAAACAGGGGTGCAGGGCCGTAACTAGTTTCTTTGCCTGGTTTTATTCCACAAAGCGCCTCCTGCACCTTTAAAGTCCATTTGCTTTGACTTTTTCAGGGACACTGGGTTATTGAAGCTCATACTGCAAGTGTGGCGCTTATCCCAGAGACGACCAGCAGAGGGCGCCGGAGGAAGCTTTATTCACCCCACAACAACTCAGAGAACAATCACAAAGTGACTTTATTTAAGATTTAATAACAGGAGAGCATGTTTGATGAGTTTTGAAAGATGATGATTTGCTGTAAAAGGTCAGATTTGCTGTGTTTGTGGATTAGAGGAAGTTGGTGCTTTTGGAGGCACTTACAGGAGGAATAATGACTTATGTCTTCAAACCAGATCAACCTTTGTGTGACTTTTGCCTCTGATAAACTACGACACACAGTTTATGATGTTTTGCCAGTTTGTGCTGATCTTTGGACTTTGAGGAGAAGTTTTGATGTTTTTACTGCTGTGGAAGATCTGCACCTAAACTGGACTAAATCTGACCCAGTTGAAAGTGTTTTCACTGTAAACAAAGAGCTGTTTTATTCAAATACTATTCACTTTCACCTTCCACTGTGTAAAGGAACAAAGTACACAAGTAAAAGTGCTGTATTTAAGTCTCATCTTTGTGTATTTGTACTTTACTGAAGTGTTTTTTACAGTGGATACTTTTGACTTTTACTTCACTACATTTGAGACAAGTATCTGCACTTTTTACTCCGCTACATTTTTGAAGTAGAAAGTACTTTTCATTTGGTTTGAGGAGTTATTTTAAGCACGTTGATGGTGACATCCTGCCACAGGGTTTTGAGTTCTAAAATTTATATTCTTTTTGTGCATTTATATTTCACCACCATCGTCTGTTCATGAATATTCATTAATTAGGCAAAGTTTGTAAAGATTTAGAGACAAACAGAGTTGAGTAAAGTACATTCCATAAATCTCCTCTTTGTTCTTCCTCCAGTGTTTCTCAATCTCTGGTTCTGATGTTGTTTTTTATGTCCTGAGAGCAGCAAGTCCAGTTTAAGTCCTGGTTTAGGAAAATATCAGGATCAAAAAAGTCTCGACTGTGACTGTTCAGGAGCTTATTTCAGTTTAAGAAAATGTGCAGTGGATTTATAATAAACTAAGACTCCAGCGTGTAGAGGCTGAGTGAACTGAGTCTGGACTCTGTGGAGGAGCCTCATGTTTAGACCCTGAACGCTGTAAAAGGACAGAGCCCCTGCGCTGTGGTCCAGGCAAACCCCTATTCTGAACCCAACCGGACCTGGGATCTTAGATTTGACTTTGTTGAACACAAATAACACTGTGACAGTTTAAGGACAAGGATTTCTCATTTTTTCCAAACACTGTCTCTCTCAGTATAAGCAGCTGCTATTAGAACCGTCCCGCTCCACTCCAGCTCCCAGTAACAGCGGCCCGTCAGCTCCTCTGGACTCAGGACCTGACACACACTGAATCTGTCTGGATGATCAGGATAACTCTGATATTCATCCACAGATGTCACTCTTCTGTTTCCATCAGACAGAGACAGATCTTCACTTGCTGTGTTTGGGTCCAGAGTGATGTCTCGTGCATATCTGAGGAAGTCCTCTCTGCAGCTCGGCTCAGGCCTCAGTTCATCCTGGACTTGAACCTTGGCCTCCTCCAGAAAGACCTGCAGTTTGTCCCTGAGTTCAGACACAGCTCTGGACACGTCCTCAAAGTCCCTCCTTGATCCGGTCTGGATCCTGGACTCTGTGTGCTGTGTGTTTGTGGCCAGAGGGGGGCAGCGCAGTATAAACTGGTTGTGGTCAGGGGTGAGGGACAGTGTGTCCAGCTCAGAGATGCTCCTCTTCAGCTCAGTCACGTCCTGCTGCAGTTGGTCCTGGAGCTCTTGGACTGGGCTCAGTTGGGTCTTCTCCTGGGAGAGGATCTGCTGCTCCACTTCAGAGCGTCTTTTCTCCAGGAGAAGGACCATCTCTCTGAAGCTGTCCTCACTGCACTGCAGCGCTCTCTGGGCAGAGCAGCTGATGTCCTGGGCCTCCTGTTGGAGCCTCTGCAGGTCTGTCTCTTTGTGCTGGAGGCTCTGGAGCAGCAGGGCCCTCCTGGCCGGCAGCTGTGCCTGCCTCTGGGCCCTCTCTGAGGCAGAGGACACGGTGTCGTGGCCCTTGTGATGCTCCATGCAGCAGACCACACACAGGAGCTGCCCGTCGGTGCGGCAGAACATCTTCTTGACCTCGTTGTGCTCAGAGCACAGGTTCTCCTGGAGGTGGTGTGAGGGCGCCACCAGCTGGTGTCTCTGAAGCGCTGCAGTGTCATGATGAGGCTGGAGGTGGCTCTCACAGTAAGAGGCCACACACTGCAGACAGGAGCGCAGCGCCTTCAGCTTCCTCCCAGTGCACACGTCACAGCTCACATCTCCAGGAGCGGCGTAGCAGTGGTCAGCAGGGGGCGCTGTGAGCCCTCTCCTCTTCAGCTCCTCCACTAAACCTGCTAACATGATGTTTTTGATGGGGACAGGCCTGGGGCTGAAGCTCTGCCTGCACTGAGGGCAGCTGTAGACCGGCCTCTCTGTCTCCTCTCTGTCCCAGTGGCTGTGGATGCAGCTGCTGCAGTAGCTGTGTCCACAGGGAATAGTGAGCGGCTCCTTCAGGTCCTCCAAACACACGGAGCAGCTCAGAGCCGCCGGGTCCACTGTGCTCTGCGCCATTTCTCCCTCTGAGAGCAGGAGGAGTGTCACTTCCTCAGAACAGAAACTCTGAGTCAGAGACACACCTCTGGATCATGTGACAAACAGGTTTGTTCTTGTCACTCGTCTCCACAGTTCAAAACAGACTCAGACTGAAGCCCTGAACTGTGCAGAGTTTAGACATGAGCACAAACACAGAAGGATCCACCTGGCCCCTCCTCATTCACCTGCACCACAATAGAGAGGTCAAAGGTCATGCAGTAAAACCTCCTAAAAGATTTTGTCTCCTCAAATATCTAAAACACAGCAAGTTTGCACGTGTTTAAGGAGTGTCAGGTTGAACCATTACTTTGGAACATTTCACTTCTGATCAGAAAAATGTACCAAAGCAACTGAGAAAACTGGAAAAGGAAGAGATTTTGATCTTTATTAAACCAACACAAAACAGACACAGGTGTTTTCAGAATAAATGTATAAAAGGTCAAGACCTCCGGTTATGGTAGTGCTTTGAGCTGACGCACCCACACCGCTGCTTTGTTAGCTTGGTTAGCTTCATTGGCTTCGTTAGCCTCATTAGCTTGTGATGCGGGCTGTTTTTCAATGCGGCTTTATTTGTTTTGGTCCTGTAGCGTGGCTTTTCTTCCTCTTTGGGATTAGGTAGGTAAATCTTGCAGCAGCGGTGTGGGGTGCGTACTGCATTTCTTTATTTAATTGGAGATTAGGAGTTTTGTCAACACATGGGGAAATTTCGGTGTTGCAACGCAAGTAGATGCTGTAATGGGAGAAAATGGGTCGCGTCATGTCATTCTAATGTTGTTTTAGGCCATGACATGTCACGGAATTAATATCTGTGTTGTTCTCCTGTGTGCAGATGGGATAAGAATATGGGGTCCTGATTATACTGAATATCTACTGTCCGGCGCCTCTTAATCATCAATTAATGCGTCAGGACCGGATTCAGTGTGGAAATGGTCTTTGATTAAACCTCTGAAGAGATGGCTGGAACCGTCACAGACGTGATAGTCTGGTCTATCTCTTTTTGAGCTGATTTGGGTTGTGATTATGTTATGTTTGTTACCACCTATAAAAGGTGTACTTTGTAAATTGTAAAGTTAGGTAGGGACAGAACGAACTTGTCTTAGGGAGAGAGAGGGTGTTTATCCACTGTGCACGTGAATAAACTTCCACCTTTTGAGAGAGACCGAGAGACTCTGTTTCTGCTTCAAGTTATTGCCTGGTTACTCTTTACTTGATCATTGTTTACAGGAAACCGCCGTAACAATACAGAAGAGAAGAACAGATAACTTAGAGGAAGTTTTAAAAAACACTTAATAGAAAAACTCTTATAAACAAATCTCATATCAGCAGAACCTCTCATATTCTTAATGAGGAATAAAGGGAAAAAAATTCAATAAAAAGATAAAATCAAATTAAAATAGCTAGCATAAGACAAAATAATACTAATAATAGTGGTAAAGTAAACGCTCTTATTTACATAAGTTATATGCACATGAATATGACAGTATTGCACACGATTAAGTCAGTATTGTACATGGGTATGACAGTATTGCACATGATTATGTCAGTATTGCACAGGATTATGTCAGTCAGTATTGCATATGGGTATGTCAGTATTGCACATCGGTATGACAGTATTGCACATCGGTATGACAGTATTGCACATGACAGTATTGCACATCGGTATGACAGTATTGCACATGTCAGTATTGCACATGGGTATGACAGTATTGCACATGGGTATGACAGTGTTTGTTGTAGAGTCTGACAGCAGCAGAAGGAAAGACTGTGAAACGTCACCTTCACACAGCGAGGGTGGATCAGTCACTGAAGCTGCTCTCCAGAGCGGACAGAGTGTCCTGCAGGGGGCGACACTCATGGTCCAGATGGTCCACATCACATGATCTTTCTGGGAGGAGTCTGTATGTTCTCCCCGTGTTACCTTGGGTTCTCTCCAGGTTCTCTGGCTCTGATTTTTTTGTTACAAACACTTAAAATTGATCATAATTCCATCCAATGTCTTTTAAATATTGACGCTACTTCCAACAATCTTGTACTTTGAACATTGTCACGACACAGGGTTTTAAAAGGTCGACATGTGTGACGTTTTCACTGTGTTGAAATCAAAACCGACTCTGCTCAGCTCCGACTGTTCTCCAAATGATGATTAGAAGTTATCTGAGCGAGGCTTGAACCGTGCGGCAGAAACAGCGGCGTCCTTCATCAAGAGAATACGGTTCTGGTTTTGTCTCCATTTAGTCCTGGTTTAGACCTGGTTTAAGCCTGGTTTAGTTCTGGTTTAACCCTGGTTTAGCCTTGGTTCAGTCCCGGCTCAGTCCCGGTTCGGTCCCGACTCAGTCCCGGCTCAGTCCTGGCTCGGTCCGCGTTTGTGGAGCTCGGTCGAAGTCCGTCAAACTTCTGGAGGTAAAGTGATCAACCATTTTCTCATAGACTTCTAAAAAAAAACACTAATATTAAGATAGTAGAAAAAGCTTCAGTTGTACTATGGAACACGCCTGGACGAATGAGGGATTACACCGACACTAATATTAAGAGTTTTGAGTGGCAGCTAAGAGTTCTTTGAGTGGTTGACAGTGAAACGATTATTTCTATTAAACATGGAGAAATTTTGAATACAACGTCAACAAAAGAAAGGATTAAATGTGGTGACTGAAGAGCTTTTAGATTTAATAACACCGCCGCCTTTGTTATGAAAGGGCTTTTCATATTTAGAGTCTGTAAAATCCAGAGAGACCAGAAAAATCGGCACTTTTTACTCGTAACGATCGGACGATTATACTCTGATTGACTAATGTCCGAAAACACATTTAACACTAAGTAAGAACTAAGTTAAATTTTCACCTGATTGAACGTCTTTGCAAGTCCCTGTGATGGTTAAATATGTATTTTCAGGGCCTTTGAAGTGCCCATTGTCGCCACCTGCTGTCTCGGGGCGGAAACCCAGCTCTGAACTCTCCTGAGAAACCCTGGCCCTTTACTATATTTGACAATGTGAAAAATAATCGCCAGAGTTACTTAGTTCTGCTTTAAAGTTCGGCTAAATGTTTTCACAACTTTAATGAAGTGTCAAAAACAGACTGAGCAACTTGGCCCCGAGTAGCTTGATCTAACTTTCAAACCTTTAATGTCTTTATATTTTTAAACATGTGGAAAATGAGCGGAAAATGTATGTCCAGAACCTTGTGGTCTTCTCCAGTTGATACGATCTGATATTTGTCAAACTGATGGCAATATCCCTATTAGTTCGGAATTTGACCGATAGTCTTGGTCGTGTTAAGTGACCATCTAGCGATGAGCCCTGGGCGCAGAGCAGCAGTGTAAGACGCTTCTCTGTCGCTGAACTCTCGCCCGCTCTGTCACATGTGAAGTGTTCAGATTCAAGACAGATAGAGACTGTGTGTGTCCCTCGTGTCCCTCGTACAAATAATGCCAAAAAGTCACATCTCAGAAAAACTATTTCAGGCGTCAGACCAAATAACTTAAGGAAAATAATACTCACAAATGACACAAATATCCAAATGAATAAACACGTAAAATGTGGACTGCTAAACATTAGAGCAATTTCCTCCAAATCGCTCTTAGTTAATGAATTAATTAGCGACTATAACATAGATCTTCTAGCTCTAACTGAAACGTGGCTTCAACAAGACGACTACGTCAGACTAAATGAGTCCACCCCACCCACCCATGTTAACCCCACCCACCCATGTTAACCCCACCCACCCATATTCACCCTATCCACCCATATTAACTTTCAGACCGCCAGGAGCACAGGCCGCTCCATGTTGACTCCATGTTGCTCCATGTTGGCTCCATGTTGGCTCCATGTTGGCTCCATGTTGACTCCATGTTGGCTACATGTTGGCTCCATGTTGCTCCATGTTGGCTACATGTTGGCTCCATGTTGGCTACATGTTGGCTCCATGTTGGCTACATGTTGGCTCCATGTTGCTCCATGTTGGCTCCATGTTGGCTCCATGTTGGCTACATGTTGGCTCCATGTTGGCTACATGTTGGCTACATGTTGGCTCCATGTTGGCTACATGTTGGCTCACATGTGTTCCGGGTGGCTCTGCAAACAAGTGATGTCTTCGACCGGCTTCCCCTCGAAAACACATCTGGTACACGGCGGTGAACAGCGGAAACCTGCAAAGCATCATGGGAAGAGATACTTAACGAGCGGCACATTTTGTAATTAAACTAATCAGGTCTGTGTGGGATACGTAATTATCATTATTATTATTATCATTTTTAAACGTCTCATCAGAGGATCACTTCTCTGTGACAATTTAGCGTTAAGTCCTGGTTCACAACTGGTTTAGACCTGGTTTAGTCCTAGTTTAGTCTAGGGTTAGTCTTGGTGTAATCTGATTATTAGTGGTTTAGATTTTTTTTAGGCTTGTTTAGGTCTAAGTCTAGTCCTGGTTTAGACCTGGTTTAGACCTAGTTTAAACTTGGTTTTGTCCCTTTTTAGTCCTCGTCGTCGTGTGTATTAAACCGTGGTGCATTCGCGAACTTGTCGACGAGATTCTTCTGTTTGAGGAGTTGATAAACCTCGTCTGAAGTGGCCGGTCCCTGAAGCTTCTGTCCGTTCAACATCTCCTTCTCCAGCTCCTCCATGCTCTGCCAAAGCAGACCCACATTTGACAAGCCAAAAACTAGGACTAAACCAAGACTAAACCAGGGTTAAACCAGGACTAAACCAGGACTAAACCAGGACTAAACCAGGGCTAAACCAGGACTAAACCAGGACTAAACCAGGTCTAAACCAGGACTAACCCAGGACTAAACCAGGTCTAAACCAGGACTAACCCAGGACTAAACCAGGTTTAAACCAGGACTAAACCAGGTTTAAACCAGGACTAAACCAAGACAAAACCAGGTCTAAACCAGGACTAAACCAGGACTAAAGCAGGACTAAACCAGGTCTAAACCAGGACTAACCCAGGACTAAACCAGGTCTAAACCAGGACTAAACCAGGTTTAAACCAGGACTAAACCAAGACAAAACCAGGTCTAAACCAGGACTAAACCAGGACTAAAGCAGGTCTAAACCAGGTCTAAACCAGGACTAAATCAGGTCAAAACACAGACTTAACTCGGGTTAAACCAAGACTAAAATTAGACAAAACCAGGTCCAAACCAGGACAGAACCATGTTATTTCTTCTGATTCACCGTCACTTTTTCCCTGCTCTGGCTCAGTCGCTGTGGAGAGATCGTAAACCCGACGCAGCTGGAACCCAAAACGACACAAAATAAGATCAACTTGTCCACATAACCCCGGAGTTCCCCCTTTAGTGGCTGATCCCAGCACTTTTAGATAACGGGAGATTTTGGCCGTCCAAGTCCTAAGTCCATTAGCGCGAGTAAAGATGATCCTTTTGTTGTGGTTGATCCGTCGGAGCGGCAGCAGCTGTGGCCTAAATCCTCCCGTGGACGCTCAGACCAGAGGCTGAGCTGCCCCGGGTTCATCCCAGAGCCGAGCGCGCACGGTTACGGGTAACTCGGTGTCATGTGTCGGGCCGTCCAACCAAAATCACCCTTTGAACCATCACAATTGGTATATTTGGAGGTGACGTTCACTGCAGACTGCAAACGATCCTGCTTATTCTTTACTGCGACTTCTTTTTAAGGGTTTTATAGCTCAAAGACTCCAGTCAAACCATTTTAAACACACAATTAGCCAAATAAAGGTTGAAATATCGTGACTGAAGCCGTTCTAAATAGAGAATATTTGTGAATAAAGTGGTATTGTTGATGGAAATCAGAAATGATGCATTATTTTTTGACATTTTTGTGTAATAACGTTGCCGTACTTGTTATAAAAGGTCTTTTGACAAGTGTTTTAGAGTCTTTATAGTCAAATATGATCAAATATGTATCCTTTACAGTATAGACTACAAAGATGCACTTTTCGGTACATAAACTATGTCTCCTTTAACAGATTCAGCAGCGAAATATCCAAAAATCACACCAATCATTAATAATTACACAAGAATTGAATTGTTTCAAAACATCTTTGAAAGAGGTTTATTCATATATTATATTTGGGAATATGGACGCACAATTGTCTCAAATTTAAAATCGATGTCACAAAAAAGTAAAGATATTTTTTCCCCCTTTTTAATGTCGACACAAATCTCGCTTTTCTTTCAGTGCAGTAGAAAAAAAGGACTTTAAGCAGCGCCGTCGTGACATCACTAATACCCTAAAGTTTCTCACCGCAATATGATTTACTGTTTAAGAACCTGTGGCAAATATTTATCACAGTTTTATTTCCGTTGAGTTGCAGTTTGTGAAGAAATGTTGAAAAATAGAAAGTTTAAAATGACAGGAAGTGGAGCTCAAACTGAATCCCTCTGTGATGTCATCAGTGTGCGACACAGACGGTTTACACTGACACACTTGTTTAAGGCAAGGCAAGTTTATTTGTAGAGCACATTTCTTACACAAGGCAATTCAAAGTGCTTCACAGCAGGAAAAATGCATTCAAATCACAAAGAAATTACAGAAACAGAAATACGATAAAATAACTAAATAAAAAAATAAAAAATAGAGGATTTCTCTAAAGAAAGACCTTTTAATTTGAATAAATTTAAAAGGTGCTATTTTTAAGCTAAAATTTAAAGGTGCAGGGTACCACCTATAATAGTCCCAGATACATATTTTAGTATTTAAAATGTCAACAAAACAAAACAATAAATAATAATAATAAATAAAATAAAAAAGGGTAATGTGTAAATAATTTAAGACATAAACGAAAGAAAAATCCTTTCAGTCATAAAACCAACAAACCAACAAAACCAACCCGTCGTTGGAGTAAACAAAGGTGTTTTATGGCGTTATTGTGATCAGATCAGAACTGTTGTGTCATTTATGTGGAGTTCGGCACTTTGTTCTCAGTCTGGTTGCTATGGTAACAGCTGTGGAATCACCTCTACCTGTGTCATTTTTGTGCTCACGTCCAACCAGGAAGTGCAATTATAAACTTTACACAAACGGTCAAACTGGGACAAACGGGCAAAATGTTTCGTCCAAACTGAGGCCCGTTCCGAGCCCAGCCACCGGGGGAGCCGGTCAGCTTGATGAGTGAGATTCCCCGGGCCGACCATCTCCTCGCAGAGCTTGTGGATGAACCGATGCGGCGCCACCAACAGCAGCAGGTCCGCGTCCATCGAGACCGCCGCGGATGTCACGGAAACGACGGGCCGCCATGAGTCGTGGCCGTCGACTCTTTAACTGTGAAGATCAGGGGGGTGTAGCTTAAAGTGCCTCTGGAAACACAGTTAAGATCATCATTTTTCACATTTTGTTAAAGTTTTTTTTACAGATTTGATCGAGGTTTGGCCATTTATTTTAGGTTTGAAAATGTACTTCCTGGTTGTAAATTGTGGCATCACACAACCAGGACTAAACCAGGACTGAACCAGGAATAAACCAGGACTGAACCAGGAATAAACCAGGACTAAACCAGGACTGAACCAGGAATAAACCAGGACTAAACCAGGACTGAACCAGGAATAAACCAGGACTGAACCAGGAATAAACCAGGACTGAACCAGGAATAAACCAGGACTAAACCAGGACTGAACCAGGAATAAACCAGGACTGAACCAGGAATAAACCAGGACTAAACCAGGACTGAACCAGGAATAAACCAGGACTAAACCAGGACTGAACCAGGAATAAACCAGGACTGAACCAGGAATAAACCAGGACTAAACCAGGACTGAACCAGGAATAAACCAGGACTAAACCAGGACTGAACCAGGAATAAACCAGGACTGAACCAGGAATAAACCAGGACTAAACCAGGACTGAACCAGGACTGAAGCAGGACTGAACCAGGAATAAACCAGGAATAAACCAGGACTAAACCAGGACTAAACCAGGACTAAACCAGGACTGAACCAGGACTAAACCGGGACTGAACCAGGACTAAACCAGGACTAAACCAGGACTGAACCAGGAATAAACCAGGACTAAACCAGGACTGAACCAGGACTAAACCGGGACTAAACCGGGACTAAACCAAGACTAAAGCAAGACTAAACCAGGACTGAACACAGGCTTGACTAGAGTTTAAAACAAGACAAAAGGGAGGCTAAAACAGGATTAAACCAAGGACCAACCAGGGTCCGAATCAGGACTAAACCTAAACTAAACGTCAAACCACTAAACCAGGGCTAAACTAGGACTAAATCAAGACTAAACCAGGACTAAACCAGGACCAAATCAGGATATTTCTCTTGAACCAACGAACAATAAACCAACGAACGAACGAACGAAGAACAAATGAACCAACGATGAACCAACAATGAAAAAATGAAGCGAACGATGAACGAACGATGAGCAAACAATGAGTCGATTCCCCGCCTCCCCGTGCCGCGCCGCTCTTTCGTCTTTCTCACCACGTTGTCGTGCAGCTCGTTGTCGGGCAGGTACTTGACGTTCTCGTGCTCCGCGTTGATGATGTCGGTGAGTTTTTGGCCGCCGATCGTCTCCTCGAACACCCACATGTTGACGGTGGGGGCGAATCCCCGCAGCGACCGCACGTTGTCGCCGACGATCCTAATGATGGCCGAGCCCCTGAGCGCGAGCGAGAAAGACACGTTTGTGCGACAGGGGGGGAAAACGTCCGTTACATTGAACCGTTTGAGTATCAGCTCGTTTTGCACCGCTCCTTCAGACATAGCGATTTTTTTCCTGTGTCCGGCCCCCACCAGATTTTGTGACTTTTTTTAAAAGTTTGATCAGTCCAAATACTAACTTCAAATACCTTACATCAAGACATTCACTCGAATACTTGTATCTCCAAATGTTGTTTTACTCTTACTCAAGTCATTTCTTGGACAGCTACTTTGCACGTTTACTTGAGTAACATTATTTTGAAGTAACTCGAGCACATTATTTTGACTCGTGTCTTTTTAACGGTCAAAATTTGACTGTTTTTGCGTAAAATGGCAATGATAAAAAGTCCATATTTTAAAATTGCAAGCCATACATTCCCATAGAGGCGCACAGCAGACAGAGAAATGTCTTCACGTCTTCTCCGCGGGACCGCGCACTGGACGGAGCGGCTCCGTCACAACAATGCTTTCCAAAATAAATGACTCCTGCAGGAATTTGGCGAAAAAATGCTTCACGCGCTCTTATCTTTTGACTTAATACCGCTTTTTATATTTCATTTAGTGCTATTTTGCGCTGTCGGCGGTACTTTTATAATAATTTATTTTATTTATATTATAGAAATCAATCATCATCATCCCGGTGCCGTGTCCCCGGTGCCGTACACCGTGTCCCCGGTGCCGTACACCGTGTCCCCGGTGCCGTGTCCCCGGTGCCGTGTCCCCGGTACCGGAGGACGCGCTCTGATATCGTCATACACCGCCGCTGGCACACAGAGCCCCGGGAGCGAATATTTTTTTCGTAGGAACCTTCTGACACTCAGCCAATCAGAAGGCGAACAGCTTCTGGGTGGGCGTTGATCTAAAACCTGGTCTCGCCCCCAGGAGGTCGCAGCGCCACAGAACCAGAACTAACGCGTAAATTAACTAAATAGAGAATGACAATGGACATGTTAGAAGCTTTTTTCATTGCATTGCAGTTTGTACCACTTCACACCTAGTAAAGTCTGCTCAAAGATAGTGTTTGACCATAAAATAAATAACCCTAAACCTCTAACCCTAACCCTAAACCTAACCTTGAACCTAACCCTAAACCTAACCCTAAACTTAACCCCTAAACCTAACCCTAACCCTCAACCTAAACTTAACCTCTAACCCTAACCCTAACCCTAACCCTAAACTTAACCTCTAACCTCTAACCCTAACCCTAAACTTAACCTCTAACCCTAACCCTAACCCTCAACCTAAACTTAACCTCTAACCCTAACCCTAAACTTAACCTCTAACCCTAACCCTAACCCTAACCCTAAACTTAACCTCTAACCCTAAATCTAAACTTAACCTCTAACCCTAACCCTAAACTTAACCCCTAAACCTAACCCTCAACCTAAACTTAACCTCTAACCCTAAACCTAAACCTTAACCCACTAACCGCTAACCCTTAACCCTCTAACTCTAAAACTGACCTCTAACGGTTAGAGGTTAGTTTTAGGGTTAGCGGTTGGGCCACATTGGGTTCTAAAATTTGACCGGGGGGCCGGGCCAGGAAAATATGGTGTGTTTGTGTGAACTAATTACAATAAATTACACGCAAGATTTGACCTGTAACTTGTAACAAAGCAACAAATGCAAGGCTCAATGTACAAATAGTCCTGCTTTAGACCCGCTTTAGAACAAATCACAGCTGTCTCTAGAGTCCCCTCTGTCCCCTCTGTCCTTGAAGACTCTGTGTGGCTGATTGACCTGTGTCTTCACATCAGGATCATCTGCTCCTGAGCTCGTACTCATCGAGTGAGTGTTACTGTGACATGAGATATTTACACAGAAATATGCTCCAGATAATGATGCACATGTGTCTTTGACTCGTGAGTCAGGTCTGGACAAGAAAGTTTCATTTACACAATAGTGACACACCAGTCTTCTGAATGCGCCCGCGGTCCTCTGTGCTGCGGGACTAATAAGACTCATATGATTCTGATTGTAATAAAACACACAGCGTTTTGAAACTAAAACTAAAGAGAACACGACGTGTCCCCTGGACAGTGCTTCTACTGTCCACAAGAGTCTTCTACAGTGTGTCAAACTCTGGCGCTTCCTGCTTGATTGCCCCCGGTGGCCGTCCTAACCCCAACCCCTAACCCCACAACCCTAACCCCTAAACCTAACCCTAACCCTAACCCCTAACCCCACAACCCTAACCCCTAAACCTAACCCTAACCCTAACCCCACAACCCTAACCCTAACCCTAACCCCACAACCCTAACCCTAACCTCTAACCCTAACCCCTAACCCCTAAACATAACCCTAACCCCTAAACCTAACCCTAACCCCAACCTAACCAATAACCCTAACCCCTAAACCTAACCCCTAACACTAACCCTAACCTCTAACCCTAACCCCTAAACCTAACCCTAACCCCAACCTAACCAATAACCCTAACCCCTAAACCTAACCCTAACCCCTAACCCTAACCCTAACCTCTAACCCTAACCCCTAACCCCAACCTAACCCCTAAACCTACCCCTAACCCTAAACCTAACCTCTAACCCTAACCCCTAACCCCAACCCCTAACCCTAACCCTTAACCTAACCCCAACCTAACCCATAACCCCAACCCCTAACCCCAACCTCTAACCCTAACCCTAACCCCAACCCCTAACCCTAACCCCAACCTAACCCATAACCCTAACCCCTAAACCTAACCCTAACCCCAACCCCTAACCCTAAACCTAACCTCTAACCCTAACCCCTAACCCCTAACCCTAACCCCAACCCCTAACCCTAAACCTAACCCCTAACCCTAACCCCTAACCCTAACCCTAAACCTAACCTCTAACCCTAACCCCTAACCCTAACCCCAACCCCTAACCCCAACCCCTAACCCTAACCCCAACCTAACCTCTAACCCTAACCCCTAAACCTAACCCTAACCCTAACCCTAACCCTAACCCCAACCCCTAACCCTAACCCCAACCTAACCCATAACCCTAACCCCTAAACCTAACCCTAACCCTAACCTCTAACCTCTAACCCTAACCCCTAAACCTAACCCTAACCCTAACCCTAACCTCTAACCCTAACCCCTAAACCTAAACCTAACCCTAACCCTAACCCTAACCCCTAAACCTAACCCTAACCTCTAACCCTAACCCCTAACCTCTAACCCTAACCCCTAAACCTAACCCTAACCCTAACCCTAACCTCTAACCCTAACCCCTAAACCTAACCCTAACCCCTAAACCTAACCCTAACCTCTAACCCTAACCCCTAAACCTAACCCTAACCTCTAACCCTAACCCCTAAACCTAACCCTAACCCCTAAACCTTACCCCTAAACTAACTTCAAATGGTTAAATTTGGCCCACAAAGGTGTCCTAAGATTTGGAGTCGTCTTATGTCTCCACCAACACGGAAACGACCAAACATGTGCTCATGCAGCGCAACAAATAAAGACAAATTAACTTTGCTAAGCCTCTCCTTGAACCGACACCTTAACGTGGTGGAGGGGTTTGAGTGCCCGAATGATCCCGGGAGCTATGTTGTCGGGGGCTTCATGCCCCTGGTAGGGTCTCCCAAGGCAAACAGGTCCTAGGTGACGGGTCAGACAAAGATCGGTTCAGAAGCCTCTTATGACGACGACACGAACAAGGCCGTTTACGTCGCCCGGATCGGCGTCACCGGGGCCCCATCCTGGAGCCAGGCCTGGGATGGGTGCTCCATGGCGAGCGCCTGGTGGCCGGGTCTTACCCCACGGGGCCCGGCCGGGCACAGCCCGAAAGAGCGACGTAGGGCCGCCCTCCCGTGGGCCCACCACCCGCAGGAGGATCCATAAGGGGCCGGTGCAGAGAGATCTGGGCGGCAGTCGACGGCAGGGGCCTCGGCGACCAGATCTCCAGACACAGAGACTAACTCTGGGGACATGGAATGTCACCTCGCTGGGGGGGAAAGAGCCTGAGCTTGTGCGGGAGGTTGAGCAATACCGACTAGATATAGTCGGCCTCACCTCCACGCACAGTTTGGGCTCTGGAACCCATCTCCTCGAGATGGGCTGGACGCTCCACTTCTCTGGTGTTGCCCGCGGGGAGAGGCGGCGGGCTGGTGTGGGCTTGCTGATAGCCCCTCAGCTCAGCCGCCACGTGTTGGAGTTTACCCCGGTGAACGAGAGGGTCGCGTCCCTCCGCCTTCGGGTGGGGGACAGGTCTCTCACTGTTGTGGCGGCCTACGGGCCGAACAGCAGTGCAGAGTACCCGGCCTTCTTGGAGTCCTTGGGAGGGGTACTGGACAGTGCACCGACCGGGGACTCCATTGTTCTACTGGGGGACTTCAACGCCCACGTGGGCAATGACAGTGACACCTGGAGAGGGGTGATCGGGAAGAACGGCTTCCCCGATCAGAACCTGAGCGGTGTTCAGTTATTGGACTTCTGTGCTAGCCACGGATTGTCCATAACGAACACCATGTTCAAGCACAAGGGTGTTGATCAGTGCACATGGCACCAGGACACCCTAGGCCGGAGGTCAATGATCGACTTTGTTGTCGTGTCATCAGACCTCCGGCCGCGTGTCTTGGACACTCGGGTGAAGAGAGGGGCAGAGTTGTCAACCGATCACCACCTGGTGGTGAGTTGGATCCGCTGGCGGAGGAGGAAGCCGGACAGACTTGGCAGACCCAAGCGCATTGTGAGGGTCTGTTGGGAACGTCTAGTGGAGCCCTCTGTCAGTAGGGTATTCAACTCGCACCTCCGGGAGAGCTTCTCCCATGTCCCGGGGGAGGTTGGGGACATTGAGTCCGAGTGGACCATGTTCTCCGCCTCCATTGTTGATGCGGCTGCTCGGAGTTGTGGTCGCAAGGTCTCCGGTGCCTGTCGTGGCGGCAAACCCCGAACCCGGTGGTGGACACCGGAAGTAAGGGATGCCGTCAGACTGAAGAAGGAGGCCTATCAGGCCACTCTGGCTTGTAGGTCTCCGGAGGTCATCGACGGGTATCGGCAGGCCAAGCGAGCCGCGGCTCGTGCTGTCGCAGAGGCAAAAACCCGGGCCTGGGAGGAGTTCGGGGAGGCCATGGAGGACTATCGGTCGGCACCAAAGAAATTCTGGCAAACCATCCGGCGCCTCAGGAGGGGGAAGCAGTGTCTCACCAACACCGTTTACGGTGCGGGTGGAGGCCTGCTGACCTCAACTGGGGATGTCGTCGGACAGTGGAAGGAATACTTTGAGGATCTCCTTAATCCCTCAGTCACGTCTTCCGAAGAGGAAGTAGAGACCGGGGACTCGGAGGCTGGCTCATCCATCACCCAAGCTGAAGTCACTGAGGTTGTTCGCAAACTCCTCGGTGGCAAGGCTCCGGGGGTGGATGAGATCCGCCCTGAGTACCTAAAGTATCTGGATGTTGTAGGACTGTCTTGGTTGACACGTCTCTGCAACATCGCGGGGCGGTCGGGGACCGTGCCTCTGGACTGGCAGACCGGGGTGGTGGTCCCTCTGTTCAAGAAGGGGGACCGGAGGGTGTGTTCCAACTACAGAGGGATCACACTCCTCAGCCTCCCTGGTAAGGTCTATTCCAAGGTACTGGAGAGGAGAATCCGACCGATAGTCGAACCTCGGATTCAGGAGGAGCAGAGTGGTTTTCGTCCCGGTCGTGGAACACTGGACCAGCTCTATACCCTCCATCGGGTGCTCGAGGGCTCATGGGAGTTTGCCCAACCAGTCCACATGTGCTTTGTGGATCTGGAGAAGGCTTTCGACCGTGTCCCTCGGGGTGTCCTTTGGGGGGTGCTCCGGGAGTACGGGGTCCGGGGCCCTTTGCTCAGGGCTGTCCGGTCCCTGTATGACCGGAGCAGGAGCTGTGTTTGCATTGCCGGCAGTAAGTCAGACCTGTTCCCAGTGCATGTTGGACTCCGCCAGGGCTGCCCTTTGTCACCGGTTCTGTTCATAATTTTTATGGACAGAATTTCTAGGCGCAGTCGGGGGTCGGAGGGTGTCCGGTTTGGGGTCCACAGGATCTCATCTCTGCTGTTTGCAGACGATGTTGTCCTGATGGCTCCATCAAACCCGGACCTGCAACATGCACTGGGACGGTTTGCAGCTGAGTGTGAAGCGGCTGGGATGAGAATCAGCACCTCCAAATCCGAGGCCATGGTTCTCGACCGGAAAAAGGTGGCTTGCCCTCTCCAGGTGGGTGGGAGTCCTTGCCCCAAGTGGAGGAGTTCAAGTATCTCCGGGTCTTGTTCACGAGTGAGGGAAGGATGGAGCGTGAGATCGACAGGCGGATCGGTGCAGCGGCTGCAGTGATGCAGTCGCTGCATCGGACCGTTGTGGTAAAGAAGGAGCTGAGCCGAAAGGCAAAGCTCTCAATTTACCGGTCGGTCTACGTTCCTACCCTCACCTATGGTCATGAGCTTTGGGTAGTGACCGAAAGAACAAGATCGCGGATACAAGCGGTCGAAATGAGTTTCCTCCGCCGTGTAGCTGGGCGCTCCCTTAGAGATAAGGTGATGAGCTCGGCCACACGGGGGGAGCTCGGAGTAGAGCCGCTGCTCCTCCACGTCGAGAGGAGCCAGCTGAGGTGGCTCGGGCATCTGTTCCGGATGCCTCCTGGGCGCCTCCCTCGGGAGGTGTTTCAGGCATGTCCCACCGGGAAGAGGCCCCGGGGAAGACCCAGGACACACTGGAGAGACTATGTCTCTCGGCTGGCCTGGGAACGCCTCGGGATCCCCCCGGAGGAGTTAGAGGAAGTGTCTGGGGAGGAGGAAGTCTGGGAGTCCCTGCTCAGACTGCTGCCCCCACGACCCGGCCCCGGATAAAGCGGCAGAAGATGGATGGATGGATAACTTTGCTAAGTCTTTTAAAAACACATTGGCCCCGATTACACCTTGATTTTGGCCCTTTGTGTAAAAGAAGGTCCATCCTCGGCTTCGAGAATGATTAAAAAATGATATTTAACACTCGACATTGAATTTAACACTTTAAAACAATACAATTATATACTTTTGAATTTCCTTAACATTTTGACGCCGACACCCATGAGTATGCGATTTATTCCTCCTAAAATATTTTTATCTTAAACTTGATATTTTTTGTAATGTCTTTTTATTGTCATTGTTAATCATGCAAAGGTCATAACCTCACATACGTGTTGTTTCTGTTTGTTTCTTTCCTCCTGCGGTGCAGCGGAACCGGAATGAGGAGGACGCGGCGCTGCAGAGGAAACAAACGGCTTTGTCCCGGTTTAGCCCCGCGGATGACGTTACGTAATGTGCGCGTGCCGAGGTGGACGCTAATGAATGATGTAACAATAATTCTGTTGCGCGTGAAATGAAACCGGAGCCGCGCCTCGGGAACCGCGCTAATGACCCGCTTGATTCACATTTGACCCAGATCGCGTTTCATTCCTCTTTCGCGCACGCGCACATGCAGCACTCGCCGCACGTTTCTTCACTCCGCGCGTTTGTAGACCGCAAGTTTTTTTTTTTTTTATGAATGGGACCCGCAGAGTGACGTACCCCCCCCCCACCCCCCCGCGCGTTACGTAAGACGCGGACGACCTGCGGCGGCTGAAGCGTGGATCATTACGTGCGCGCGTGGATAAAGGGGACTCCCGGATCGTGCACGAGGGCCCCTGCTGAATGCTCCTGAAACGAAATGGGACCCCAGACTTGGTCCAGACCTGGTTAGGACCTGGTTTAGTCCGTGTCCAGACCTCCTGGACAGTCAGACTTGCTTTGGACCTGTAGTTTACTCCAGGGGTCTCATTAATAAAGCGAGCACGCGCACAGGATTGCCGCGCACGTCACTTTCCACGTGAAGTTTGGGATTGATTGATTGATTGATAAAAAAGACGGTTCGGTCCATAAACGCGGGGCTTTGTTCAAGGGTGAGGCAGAGGGTGGTCTGTGCTCAGAGAGGTGGACGTGGAGTGAGTGGGAGTTTCATGAATGAGGCCCCTGGAGTGGTCCCGGGTCCGGGTTAGGACCTGGTGCCATTTAAACTTTGGACTGGTTTCAACTCAAACTGTTTGAACTAGACTATGGTCTTTCTTTTCCCTTGTCCTTCCTTTGCTCAGTCCCAGAGTCGTGGTTCAGTGAGTCCTGATTCAGGACATCTGTCCCCCTTTGTGCTGAGCCTGTTGATGATTGAATGTGGTTTCTTTTGTCCCAGATGTGCTGTTGATGACGTGCAAAGGTCCGCGCCCGGTTTATTCCCGCCACAGTCAGTACAAAACACGCTCTTGAGTCGCGCTGTTTTCCGTTCAAGACGCGGCTGCGGACGACACAGAAAACACCGCGTCTTGACTGTCCGTGTGCTGCATTCATTATGGATTCTGTCGTGTGTGCGCGTGCCCGTGTGTGTGCGTGCGCGCGTGCCCGTGTGTGTGCGCGTGCCTGTGTGCGTGCCCGTGTGTGTGTGCGTGCCCGTGCGCACCCGTGTGTGCGCGTGCCCGTGGGCGTGTATATGGCACTGCAAGTGGGAGTGACCAACCCGGGATTTCCAAAACAGAAAAAAACGCAACAACGTCAGTGCGTGAGAGCGAAGGAGAGAGAGAGAGGGAGGAGAGAGGGAGGAGAGAGAGAGGAGAGAGAGAGAGGGAGGAGAGAGGGAGGAGAGAGAGAGAGGGAGGAGAGAGGGAGAGGGAGGAGAGAGGGAGAGGGAGGAGAGAGAGAGGGAGGAGAGAGGGAGGAGAGAGAGAGGAGAGAGAGAGAGGGAGGAGAGAGGGAGGAGAGAGAGAGAGGGAGGAGAGAGGGAGAGGGAGGAGAGAGAGAGGGAGGAGAGAGGGAGGAGAGAGAGAGGGAGGAGAGAGAGGAGAGAGAGAGGAGAGAGAGAGAGAGAGAGAGAGAGAGGGAGGAGAGAGAGGGAGGAGAGAGGGAGGAGAGAGAGAGAGAGAGAGAGAGGGAGGAGAGAGAGAGAGAGGGAGAGAGAGAGAGGGAGGAGGGAGAGAGAGAGAGAGAGAGGGAGGAGAGAGAGGGAGGAGAGAGAGAGAGAGAGAGGAGAGAGAGGGAGGAGAGAGAGGAGAGAGAGGGAGGAGAGAGAGGGAGGAGAGAGAGGGAGGAGAGAGAGGGAGGGAGGAGAGAGGGAGGAGAGAGAGAGAGGGAGGAGAGAGAGGAGAGAGAGGGAGAGAGAGAGAGGGAGGAGAGAGAGGAGAGAGAGAGGGAGGAGAGAGAGGGAGGAGAGAGAGAGGAGAGAGAGGGAGAGAGAGAGAGGGAGGAGAGAGAGGAGAGAGAGAGGGAGGAGAGAGAGAGAGGGAGGAGAGAGAGGAGAGAGAGGGAGAGAGAGAGAGGGAGGAGGGAGAGAGAGAGAGAGAGAGAGAGAGAGGGAGGAGAGAGAGGAGAGAGAGAGGGAGGAGAGAGAGGGAGGAGAGAGAGAGGAGAGAGAGAGGGAGGAGAGAGAGAGAGAGAGAGAGGAGAGAGAGGA
>NW_027315945.1:38398577-38491077 GCF_026437365.1 Eucyclogobius newberryi | reverse complement strand
TTACCGTTGTAAACGGGCGAAGCCCGTGCAAAAGTGCGCACTAAACGAGCACTTTACATTGGGATGACGACCGCAATGCGGTCGTCATCCCCATATAAAGCACTCATTTGCCCTAAGTAGCTCACGAATACGTTCCCCATCTCTTGCATGTTCCGTGCATATAAGCATGTAATGCAAAAATTGAACATTATTACTGTATAGAGGGCCAAAAACACAAAGTGGGCGGAGCCCACTCAAAATTAACGAAAGTACCCGTCAGTGACCAGGGACCCACACCATGAGGTAGGAAAGCGCGAGCGCTTTCCGAAAATGTATAGTTTATGATATTTGAAAAATGGGAAACATTGTTTTCGCATCGGAATATTCTTCTTCTTCTTCTTCTTCTTCTTCTTCTTCTTCTTCTTCTTCTTCTTCTTCTTCTTCTTCTTCTTCTTCTTCTTCTTCTTCTTCTTCTTCTTCTTCTTCTTCTTCTTCTTCTCGGGACCAACCCCCCTATTTTTCACCCAGTGAACATTGACGAAAAGTCACAAAAATTTGCACACCTCTAAAAATCGTGCTTCTCTACATTCTGGCTATTTCCCTTTTCTAAAATAAAAAAAATGGCGCGTCAGCGCCCCCAAATGTACTAAAAATGCATTGAGAGATGGGAAATGACCCAAAAAAAATCTGATCGTAGAATCATGAAATTTGGCGCAGAGGTAGATGGTGACAAGAGAAGTAAAAAATATTATTACGGCAACGCCGTCCGCCCAACCAAATGTCGGCCATATTGCTTCAAAAATGGCTAAACATGATTTTGGAGTTTTTCCAAACGTCGTACTTTTACGAACTCCTCCCAGGGCGTTGGCCCTAAAAAGCTGAAATTTGGTGAAAATGCTACTGAGGAGTGGGACATCAAAAGTTATCCAAATTACATTGATACCTCTCACGGTCTCTGTGCGGCGAAGCCGCAAACTGTAGCTAGAATTTCAGAAATCTCCCATATTTAAAATTTCTGCCGTTTGCGCAGATAAAGTCCGAATTGCGTCAAATTAGAATCAGTTGTTAAACTCTTTGCCCTTAACCTACTTGAAGTGAAATAAATTCATTTGGCGCCACAGCGCCCCCTACAGATTTTATATGGAGGTTAAATGTTTAGTTTTGCGAAATTATATGAAATTTGACACACAACTCAATTTTAGCATCCCCATCAAAAAAGTCAATGAGAGCCATATCATAATTGTTATGGCTTTGCCGTAACGATGACCGAAACCTTCCATGTCATTCCAATGGGGAAATCGCCAGAACATGTTTACACTTTATACTTTCACAAACTCCTCTTAGGGCGTTAGACATATTAACCTGAAATTTGGTGAGACTCATCTTCAGGGGTGGACCATCAAAAGTGATCCACATTTTTATTCAAAGAGTCACGGTGTCTGTGCGGCAAAGCCGCACATTGTGCCAATAATTCAAAATAAAATTGCTTTTTGATGGTAAAACAAAGGGGAGAAGATGTGACAGCGTCACAGATTCAGCAGTAGGCGCAATAAAAGGACAATTGGGGCGCGTTAGCGCCCCCTCCTCTTGCGGCGTGGCGGCGGCGTGGCGAGGGCCGATCATTGCCGCTTGCGGCTATATTCTTTATTATTTTCATTAATATTATTATTTTTATATTATTATTATAAATAATATTATTGTATTATTATTTATAATTATTTTATTATTGTTATTATTATTATTTTTGTTAATATCATTATTATTATGTTATTATTTTATTATTGTTATTATTATTATTGTTGCTATTATTTTGTTGTGATTTT
Source organism: Eucyclogobius newberryi (assembly GCF_026437365.1). Classification (NCBI taxonomy): domain Eukaryota; kingdom Metazoa; phylum Chordata; class Actinopteri; order Gobiiformes; family Gobiidae; genus Eucyclogobius; species Eucyclogobius newberryi. Next base: position 38,489,275 of record NW_027315945.1, on the reverse strand, counting down.
ATTTTGACGGTGAAAAAAAGGACTAAAACCAGCTCAAACCAGGTGCAGACACAAACCTGAACCAGCGTCGCCTGGTGGTCGAGCAGCGTCGTGAGTTCAGAGACTTTGCTGCATGTCCTCCCTTCTCTCACCCCCAGTTCACACTAAAGCCTGCTAAAGCCTCCAGGCCAGAATGGATCTTACAGGCTTTAAACGTGTGGGAAAAACGACTGTGTTAAATTCATGAATCGCTCTCATTCTTTCCATTAAAGTTGCACTATGTAACTTTTCTGTCGGGGGCTTTTATGGCTTTGCTGTGATGCTCCACAGTACGGCATTAAACTCTCCTCACTGGTGTATTTGTTGTTCAAAATTGCCCGATTAGAAACATTCATCCATATCTTACTGCGGGTGAGCTCACCTTTCCACGGATCTGACCTGTAACGTCGCCTTCATGGAGGAAGATACGTCTAACACCGTGATTGGAACATTCAAATCCTCATGGAGCTGCCGGGCGTTGTTGGTTTATAAATACGTTTTAAAAAGTCACTTTTGTTGTGCCCTGGAGCAAGGTACTGGCTCTATTTTTGTTCCCGTACTGTACAAAATGCATACATGGATTTGATTTATTATTTATTTTTATTTTATTTTTTTAAATTATCTTAATTTTTTTATTCTTACTATAATTTTTTGAATTATTATTTTAATTATTAATATTTCTTTGATTATTATTATTTTATTTTTAGTATGAGTTGTATCTATTATTATTATGATTATTATTTAGGATTATTATTATTTGTATGATTATTTATATTTATTATCATTATTATTGTTGTTGTTGCTACTATTATTCTTATTATTTTAATTATTAATATTTCTTGTATTAGTATTATTATTTATTTATTTTTAGTTGGATTTGTATCTATTATTATTAGAATTATGATTATTATTTATATTTTTATTTTATTATTATTTGTATAATTATTATTATTTTTATTTAGGACTATTTGTATTTATTATTTTCAAAAGATAAAACATAAAAACAAACAGAGCAAATGATAAAATAACAATACAATTTGAGCTCGAGTACACGAGTAGCTCGAGTACACGAGTAGCCCGAGTACACGAGTAGCCCGAGTACACGAGTAGCTCGAGTACACGAGTAGCCCGAGTACACGAGTAGCCCGAGTACACGAGTAGCTCGAGTACACGAGTAGCTCGTACACGAGTAGCCCGAGTACACGAGTAGCTCGAGTACACGAGTAGCCCGAGTACACGAGTAGCCCGAGTACACGAGTAGAAGTATTTCCTTGTGTATTTTAATATATTTTATTGACAGGAGAAAACACGACTGCAGCTGGTGCACAAACAACATTTATCCAGTTTTATCCAATTTGAATCAGTTCCATCTCTCCTCACACTTCCCTTCCTCACACACTCTCTCTCTCTCTCTCTCTCTCTGTGTGTGGGCGGGAGTCCCAAAACCAGCTCTGACTCATCGGGAGGAAAGCCCTGCACTCCTCTCTCCTCTCCTCTTTCCCTCCATCCATAGTGTCTCTCTCCTCCTTCTTTCTTTCCTCTACTCCTCTCCTCTCTCTCACCCTGACTATCCCTCTTCTCTTTCTCTTTGACCCTCCTCATCTCCATATTCTTTCATTCATGTCTCTCTCTCTCTCTCTCTGTATAGATCAATAGCAGAAGCGCCTGTTCGTTCGTGTAATGACTTGGATGATCGCTCTTCTCTCTCTCCCTGCAGACTGCCACACATGAGTTACCACTCTTCCTCTCCCTCCTCACCTCTCTCTCTTCTCTCTCTCTTCTCACACTTACACCCCTCTCTCCCAGGATATAGCTAACGTTCTTCTTCACATTCCCTCAGTGTTGAAAAAGCCTTCATGTGTTGTATTAAAGGGGACGTATGGTCATACTTTACCCTTAACCTCGTCCGTGTTTCCTCATTACTCGTTTCCTTGCACTTGTATTTTCATTGGTTCCTGCACGTTTGACTTTATCCTGTCTTGCCCTGCGACTGAGGCTCGAGGGCTCAGAAACATCTTGTTTTCACTTACCCCTTATCCCTGCCCACTTCCCTGCACTTGATGTGATTAAGTGCTTTTCAAATCTAAAAACACGTAAATGACAAACTGCTGCTTGTTACGGTGAAACATCGCTATGAAGAGGCGGGGCTTATCACTTTGAAGAGGCGGGGCTTATCACTATGAAGAGGTGGGGCTTATCACTATGAAGAGGCGGGGCTTATCACTATGAAGAGGCGGGGCTTATCATTATGAAGAGGCGGGGCTTATCACTATGAAGAGGTGGGGCTTATCACTATGAAGAGGCGGGGCTTATCACTATGAAGAGGCGGGGCTTATTACTATGAAGAGGTGGGGCTTATCATTATGAAGAGGCGGGGCTTATCACTATGAAGAAGTGGGGCTTATCACTATGAAGAGGCGGGGCTTATCACTATGAAGAGGCGGGGCTTATTACTATGAAGAGGCGGGGCTTATCATTATGAAGAGGCGGGGGCTTATCACTATGAAGAGGCGGGGCTTATTACTATGAAGAGGTGGGGCTTATCACTATGAAGAGGCGGGGCTTATCATTATGAAGAGGCGGGCTTATCACTATGAAGAGGTGGGGCTTATCACTATGAAGAGGTGGGGCTTATCACTATGAAGAGGTGGGGCTTATCACTATGAAGAGGCGGGGCTTATCACTATGAAGAGGTGGGGCTTATCATTATGAAGAGGCGGGGCTTATCACTATGAAGAGGTGGGGCTTATCACTATGAAGAGGCGGGGCTTATCACTATGAAGAGGTGGGGCTTATCACTATGAAGAGGTGGGGCTTATCATTATGAAGAGGCGGGGCTTATCACTATGAAGAGGTGGGGCTTATCACTATGAAGAGGCGGGCTTATTACTATGAAGAGGCGGGGCTTATCATTATAAAGAGGCGGGGGCTTATCACTATGAAGAGGTGGGGCTTATCACTATGAAGAGGCGGGGCTTATCATTATGAAGAGGTGGGGCTTATCATTATGAAGAGGCGGGTCTTATCACTATGAAGAGGTGGGGCTTATCACTATGAAGAGGCGGGGCTTATCATTATGAAGAGGCGGGCTTATCACTATGAAGAGGTGGGGCTTATCACTATGAAGAGGTGGGGCTTATCACTATGAAGAGGCGGGGCTTATCACTATGAAGAGGTGGGGCTTATCACTATGAAGAGGCGGGGCTTATCACTATGAAGAGGCGGGGCTTATTACTATGAAGAGGCGGGGCTTATCACTATGAAGAGGCGGGGCTTATTACTATGAAGAGGTGGGGCTTATCACTATGAAGAGGCGGGGCGTATCATTATGAAGAGGCGGGGCTTATCATTATGAAGAGGCGGGGCTTATCACTATGAAGAGGTGGGGCTTATCACTATGAAGAGGCGGGGCTTATCACTATGAAGAGGCGGGGCTTATTACTATGAAGAGGTGGGGCTTATCATTATGAAGAGGCGGGGGCTTATCACTATGAAGAAGTGGGGCTTATCACTATGAAGAGGCGGGGCTTATCACTATGAAGAGGCGGGGCTTATTACTATGAAGAGGCGGGGCTTATCATTATGAAGAGGCGGGGGCTTATCACTATGAAGAGGTGGGGCTTATCACTATGAAGAGGTGGGGCTTATCACTATGAAGAGGCGGGGCTTATTACTATGAAGAGGCGGGGCTTATCATTATGAAGAGGCGGGGGCTTATCACTATGAAGAGGCGGGGCTTATCATTATGAAGAGGCGGGGGCTTATCACTATGAAGAGGCGGGGCTTATCACTATGAAGAGGCGGGGCTTATCACTATGAAGAGGTGGGGCTTATCATTATGAAGAGGCGGGGCTTATCACTATGAAGAGGTGGGGCGTATCACTATGAAGAGGCGGGGCTTATCACTATGAAGAGGTGGGGCTTATCACTATGAAGAGGTGGGGCTTATCACTATGAAGAGGTGGGGCTTATCACTATGAAGAGGCGGGGCTTATCACTATGAAGAGGCGGGGCTTATCACTATGAAGAGGTGGGGCTTATCATTATGAAGAGGCGGGGCTTATCACTATGAAGAGGTGGGGCTTATCATTATGAAGAGGCGGGGCTTATCACTATGAAGAGGTGGGGCTTATCACTATGAAGAGGCGGGCTTATTACTATGAAGAGGCGGGGCTTATCATTATAAAGAGGCGGGGGCTTATCACTATGAAGAGGTGGGGCTTATCACTATGAAGAGGCGGGGCTTATCATTATGAAGAGGTGGGGCTTATCATTATGAAGAGGCGGGTCTTATCACTATGAAGAGGTGGGGCTTATCACTATGAAGAGGCGGGGCTTATCATTATGAAGAGGCGGGCTTATCACTATGAAGAGGTGGGGCTTATCACTATGAAGAGGTGGGGCTTATCACTATGAAGAGGCGGGGCTTATCACTATGAAGAGGTGGGGCTTATCACTATGAAGAGGCGGGGCTTATCACTATGAAGAGGCGGGGCTTATTACTATGAAGAGGCGGGGCTTATCACTATGAAGAGGCGGGGCTTATTACTATGAAGAGGCGGGGCTTATCACTATGAAGAGGCGGGGCGTATCATTATGAAGAGGCGGGGCTTATCACTAAAAAGAGGTGGGGCGTATCACTATGAAGAGGCGGGTCTTATCACTATGAAGAGGTGGGGCGTATCACTATGAAGAGGCGGGGCTTATTACTATGAAGAGGTGGGGCTTATCACTATGAAGAGGCGGGGCTTATCATTATGAAGAGGCGGGGCTTATCATTATGAAGAGGCGGGGCTTATCACTATGAAGAGGCGGGGCGTATCACTATGAAGAGGCGGGGCTTATCATTATGAAGAGGCGGGTCTTATCACTATGAAGAGGTGGGGCTTATCTCTATGAAGAGGCGGGGCGTATCACTATGAAGAGGCGGGGCTTATCACTATGAAGAGGTGGGGCTTATCACTATGAAGAGGTGGGGCTTATCTCTATGAAGAGGCGGGGCGTATCACTATGAAGAGGCGGGGCTTATCACTATGAAGAGGTGGGGCTTATCACTATGAAGAGGCGGGGCTTATCACTATGAAGAGGCGGGGCTTATCACTATGAAGAGGTGGGGCTTATCACTATGAAGAGGCGGGGCTTATCACTATGAAGAGGCGGGGCTTATCACTATGAAGAGGTGGGGCTTATCACTATGAAGAGGCGGGGCTTATCACTATGAAGAGGTGGGGCTTATTATGAAGAGGCGGGGCTTATCACTATGAAGAGGCGGGAGGCGGGGCTTATCATTATGAAGTTGTTGTTGTTGTTGTTGTTGTTGTTTTATGGCAGTTGGCATCCAATTGTTGCATTACCGCCAGACTTTATTCCTCAGACTTTTCGTAGTCAAGTGGCGGGAGGCGGGGCTTATCACTATGAAGAGGCGGGAGGCGGGGCTTATCACTATGAAGTGGCGGGGCATAATATGTCTGCTTTTAAACGGCCGGAACATTCCTCAAGCTTCTAAAACCTCGGATCACGCAGAGAAACTCGCGCTCTGGCGGTTCGGGGCTCAGTTTGGCGTTGGAGGATATTTCCGGCGTCTTGACTTGGTTCTGACGCTCGGTTTGATTGACAGCTGCGACGTGGCGACAGTAGATGAATGACTTCGAGATTCGCAGCGAAAAACGTGAAAGCGGCTCTTTCACGGTGGCGTTTCGTGGCGCGTTTATGAACCGGTCGACGAGAAGAGAAGTGTGTGTGGGGCTCAAAATGTTCACTGGATTAAACTCTTTTGTCCTTCGTTGGTTTTGGCAAAGTGAATTCAGACCGGTTTAAACGACAAACTATTATAAACCAGATCCAAACCAGGTCTAAACCAGGTCTAAACAACGTCTAAACAACGTCTAAACCAGGTCCAAACAAGGTCTAAACCAAGTCTAAACCAGGTCTAAACCAGGATCAAATCAAAAGCAACTTGTCAAACACACTAATCAACACTAAAACTGTATTGAAAATAAAAATTAAATTCCAAAAATTTGACAACGTTGAACCTGGTTTAGTCCTAGTTTAGACCTAGTTTAGACCTGCTTTAGACCTGGTTTAGTCCTGGTTTTGACCTGGTTTAGTCCTAGTTTAAACCTGCTTTAGACTTGGTTTTGACCTGGTTTAGACCTGGTTTAGTCATTGGTTTAGACCTGGTTTAGTCCTAGTTTAGTCCTGGTTTAGACCTGGTTTAGACCTGGTTTAGTCCTAGTTTAGACCTGAATTAGACCTCGTTTGGACCTAGTTTAGACCTGGTTTAGTCCTAGTTTAAACCTGCTTTAGACCTGGTTTGGACCTGGTTTAGTCCTGGTTTTGAACTGGTTTAGTCCTGGTTTTGACCTGGTTTAGTCCTGGTTTTGACCTGGTTTAGTCCTAGTTTAGACCTGCTTTTGACCTGGTTTAGACCTGGTTTGGACTAGGTTTAGTCCTGGTTTAGTCCTAGTTTAGACCTGAATTAGACCTGGTTTGGACCTGGTTTAGTCCTAGTTTAGACCTGGTTTAGACCTGGTTTAGTCCTAGTTTAGACCTGGTTTAGACCTGGTTTAGACCTGGTTAAGACCTGCTTTAGACCTGGTTTAGTCCTGGTTTTGACCTGGTTTAGTCCTGGTTTTGACCTGGTTTAGACCTGGTTTAGTCCTAGTTTAGACCTGAATTAGACCTGGTTTGGACCTGGTTTATACCTGGTTTAGTCCTGGTTTAGACCTGGTTTAGACCTGGTTTAGTCCTGGTTTAGACCTGGCTTAGACCTGGTTTAGTCCTAGTTTAGACCTGCTTTAGACCTGGTTTAGACCTGGTTTAGACTTGGTTTAGTCCTGGTTTTGACCTGGTTTAGTCCTAGTTTAGACCTGAATTAGACCTGGTTTGGACCTGGTTTAGTCCTAGTTTAGACCTGGTTTAGACCTGGTTTAGACCTGGTTTAGTCCTGGTTTTGACCTGGTTTAGTCCTAGTTTAGACCTGAATTAGACCTGGTTTGGACCTGGTTTAGTCCTAGTTTAGACCTGGTTTAGACCTGGTTTAGACCTGGTTTAGTCCTAGTTTAGACCTGGTTTAGACCTGGTTTAGTCCTAGTTTAGTCCTGGTTTAGACCTGGTTTAGACCTGGTTTAGTCCTAGTTTAGACCTGAATTAGACCTGGTTTGGACCTGGTTTAAACCTGGTTTAGTCCTGGTTTAGTCCTAGTTTAGACCTGCTTTAGACCTGGTTTAGACCTGGTTTAGTCCTGGTTTAGACCTGGTTTAGTCCTAGTTTAGACCTGAATTAGACCTGGTTTGGACCTGGTTTAGTCCTAGTTTAGACCTGGTTTAGACCTGGTTTAGTCCTAGTTTAGACCTGGTTTAGACCTGGTTAAGACCTGCTTTAGACCTGGTTTAGACCTGGTTTAGTCCTGGTTTTGACCTGGCTTAGTCCTGGTTTTGACCTGGTTTAGTCCTAGTTTAAACCTGCTTTAGACCTGGTTTAGGCCTGGTTTAGACCTGGTTTAGTCCTGGTTTAGATCTGGTTTAGTCCTAGTTTAGTCCTGGTTTAGACCTGGTTTAGTCCTAGTTTAGACCTGAATTAGACCTGGTTTGGACCTGGTTTAGTCTTAGTTTAGATCTAGTTTAGACCTGGTTTAGTCCTAGTTTAGACCTGGTTTAGACCTGGTTTGGTCCTAGTTTAGACCTGGCTTAGACCTGGTTTAGACCTTGTTTAGTCCTGGTTTAGACCTGGTTTAGTCCTGGTTTAGTCCTGGTTTTGATCTGGTTTGGTCCTGGTTTAGACCTGGTTTAGACCTGGTTTAGACCTGGTTTGGTCCTAGTTTAGACCTGGCTTAGACCTGGTTTAGTCCTGGTTTAGACCTGGTTTAGTCCTAGTTCAGACCTGAATTAGACCTGGTTTGGACCTGGTTTAGTCCTAGTTTAGATCTAGTTTAGACCTGGTTTAGTCCTAGTTTAGACCTGGTTTCTGAGTCGTTTTTACTGTCAGAACAAAACCAAATCCGGTTTGTGTGGCCGTAAAAGGGGCGGGGCTTCATTTCCGGCTCCATTCGTTCCTCATGTGGAATTAGCCGAGTCAAATATATTCAATATTTTAATATAATTCAAATAATATGTAATATGACACTACCAGAAGTTCACCGTAACCATGACGATAAGACTGTAATATGACACTACCAGAAGTTCACCGTAACCATGACGATAAGACTGTAATATGACACTACCAGAAGTTCACCGTAACCATGACGATAAGACTGTAATATGACACTACCAGAAGTTCCCCGTAACCATGACGATAAGACTGTAATATGACACTACCAGAAGTTCCCCGTAACCATGACGATAAGACTGTAATATGACACTACCAGAAGTTCCCCGTAACCATGACGATAAGACTGTAATATGACACTACCAGAAGTTCCCCGTAACCATGACGATAAGACTGTAATATGACACTACCAGAATTCACCGTAACCATGACGATCAGACTGTAATATGACACTACCAGAAGTTCCCCGTAACCATGACGATAAGACTGTAATATGACACTACCAGAAGTTCCCCGTAACCATGACGATAAGACTGTAATATGACACTACCAGAAGTTCCCCGTAACCATGACGATAAGACTGTAATATGACACTACCAGAAGTTCCCCGTAACCATGACGATAAGACTGTAATATGACACTACCAGAATTCACCGTAACCATGACGATCAGACTGTAATATGACACTACCAGAAGTTCCCCGTAACCATGACGATAAGACTGTAATATGACACTACCAGAAGTTCCCCGTAACCATGACGATCAGACTGTAATATAACACTACCAGAAGTTCCCCGTAACCATGACGATAAGACTGTAATATGACACTACCAGAAGTTCCCCGTAACCATGACGATAAGACTGTAATATGACACTACCAGAATTCACCGTAACCATGACGATCAGACTGTAATATGACACTACCAGGAGTTCCCCGTAACCATGACGATAAGACTGTAATATGACACTACCAGAAGTTCCCCGTAACCATGACGATAAGACTGTAATATGACACTACCAGAAGTTCCCCGTAACCATGACGATAAGACTGTAATATGACACTACCAGAAGTTCCCCGTAACCATGACGATAAGACTGTAATATGACACTACCAGAAGTTCCCCGTAACCATGACGATAAGACTGTAATATGACACTACCAGAAGTTCCCCGTAACCATGACGATAAGACTGTAATATGACACTACCAGAAGTTCCCCGTAACCATGACGATAAGACTGTAATATGACACTACCAGAAGTTCCCCGTAACCATGACGATAAGACTGTAATATGACACTACCAGAAGTTCCCCGTAACCATGACGATAAGACTGTAATATGACACTACCAGAAGTTCCCCGTAACCATGACGATAAGACTGTAATATGACACTCCTGTTTCTGTGGAGCTCAAATTAAACAGTCACGTCATTTTCACAGCTTTTGGTGCGAATGTTTCATCTCCATAAACAGGAAGTGAATAAACGTGTAAAAGTCTCACACTTTGTCAGTGAATCCTGTTTTAGATCAGGACTAAACCAGGACTAAACCAGGACTAAACCAGGACTAAACCAGGACTAAACCAGGACTAAACCAGGTCTAAACCAGGACTAAACCAGGACTAAACCAGGTCTAAACCAGGTCTAAACCAGGTCTAAACCAGGACTAAACCAGGTTTAAACCAGGACTAAACCAGGTCTAAACCAGGACTAAACCAGGTTTAAACCAGGTCCAAACCAGGTCTAAACCAGGTCCAAACCAGGACTAAACCAGGTCTAAACCAGGTCTAAACCAGGACTAAACCAGGTCTAAACCAGGACTAAACCAGGACTAAACCAGGTCTAAACCAGGACTAAACCAGGTCCAAACCAGGTCTGAACCAGGTCACCAGGTCTAAACCAGGTCTAAACCAGGACTAAACCAGGTCCAAACCAGGTCTAAACCAGGTCTAAACCAGGTATAAACCAGGTCTAAACCAGGTCTAAACCAGGTCACCAGGTCTAAACCAGGTCTAAACCAGGTCTAAACCAGGTCTAAACCAGGTCACCAGGTCTAAACCAGGACTAAACCAGGTCTAAACCAGGTCTAAACCAGGTCACCAGGTCTAAACCAGGACTAAACCAGGTCCAAACCAGGTCTAAACCAGGTCTAAACCAGGTATAAACCAGGTCTAAACCAGGTCTAAACCAGGTCACCAGGTCTAAACCAGGACTAAACCAGGTCTAAACCAGGTCTAAACCAGGTCACCAGGTCTAAACCAGGACTAAACCAGGTCCAAACCAGGTCTAAACCAGGTCTAAACCAGGTATAAACCAGGTCTAAACCAGGTCTAAACCAGGTCTAAACCAGGTCCAAACCAGGTCTAAACCAGGTCTAAACCAGGTCTAAACCAGGTCACCAGGTCTAAACCAGGTCACCAGGTCTAAACCAGGTCACCAGGTCTAAACCAGGTCACCAGGTCTAAACCAGGTCACCAGGTCTAAACCAGGTCACCAGGTCTAAACCAGGTCTAAACCCGCTGTTGTGTTGCAGGTTCTTCGAGCTGGACCCAGACTCGGGGCGGCTGTGGTACTACCTCAGCGCTGCCACCAGGGGTCAGCAGGCTCCGCGGGGGGCTCTGTCTGTGGTCGGGGCCCGGGTCTGCTCCAGTCCGGACCACCCCTTCATGTTCACGGTCCAGTCCAGGGCCGGCGACGTCTACAAACTCAGAGGTGAACGTGGCGACTAAACTAGTCTTGCCACATTTGAACAAATCGACCTGAGGATAACTCTCCTGAGAAACCCTGGCTCTGTTTGAAATATTTGACCATTTTGAATGTTTTTGTGATTAAACCGTCTCATTATGATAAAGAAAGAAAAAAGTAATTATAAGATTTTAGGGCCGTTTTCTGACATTGTATTTTCACGAGGAAGCTGCAGAGGGAGCCCTCACGCTTTATATACTGGGGCCCCCGTGAAAGCTTTATATACTGGGCCCCTGTGAAAGCTTTATATACTGGGCCCCTGTGAAAGCTTTATATACTGGGGCCCCCGTCAAAGCTTTTTATATTCTGGGGCCCCCGTGAAAACCTTTTTATTCTGGGCCCCCTGTGAAAGGTTTATATACTGGGCCCCTGTGAAAGCTTTATATACTGGGCCCCTGTGAAAGCTTTATATACTGGGGCCCCCGTCAAAGCTTTTTATATTCTGGGGCCCCCGTGAAAACCTTTTTATTCTGACCCCCCCGTGAAATCTTTTTATACTGGGGCCCCCGTCAAAGCTTTATATACTGGGGCCCCCGTCAAAGCTTTTTATTCTGACCCCCCCGTGAAATCTTTTTATTCTGGGCCCCCCGTTAAAGGTTTATATACTGCCCCCCCCCGTGAAAGCTTTATATACTGGGGACCCTGTGAAAGCTTTATATATTGGGGCCCCCGTGAAAGCTTTATATACTGGGGCCCCTGTGAAAGCTTTATACACTGGGGCCCCTGTGAAAGCTTTATATACTGGGCACCCCGTGAAAGCTTTATATACTGGGGACCCCGTGAAAGCTTTATATACTGGCCCCCCCGTGAAAGCTGTATATACTGGGCCCCCCGTGAAAGCTTTATATACTGGGGCCCCCGTGAAAGCTTTATATACTTGCCCCCCCGTGAAAGCTTTATATACTGGGGCCCCCGTGAAAGCTTTGTATACTGGGGCCCCTGTGAAAGCTTTATATACTGGGGCCCCTGTGAAAGCTTTATATACTGGGCCCCCCGTGAAAGCTTTAGATACTGGGGCCCCCGTGAAAGCTTTATATACTGGGCCCCCCGTGAAAGCTTTAGATACTGGGGCCCCCGTGAAAGCTTTATATACTGGGGCCCCTGTGAAAGCTTTATATACTGCCCCCCCCCGTGAAAGCTTTATATACTGGGGCCCCCGTGAAAGCTTTGTATACTGGGGCCCCCGTGAAAGCTTTATATACTGGGGCCCCTGTGAAAGCTTTATATACTGGGGCCCCCGTGAAAGCTTTGTATACTGGGGCCCCCGTGAAAGCTTTATATACTGGGGCCCCTGTGAAAGCTTTATATACTGGGGCCCCCGTGAAAGCTTTATATCCTGGGACTCTGGCACCAGCAGGAGGCCGGCCCCTGAGGTCCTCAGAGTCTGAGATGGTTCCTATGGCACTAACATGTCTGAGATGTACTTTGGTGCTAGGCCATGAAGCAGAGCTGCTTATGCTTCTGTGTTTTTATGTTGTGTTTCAGCAAACGACGCACAAGATCAGGAGATCTGGATGACACAACTCCAGCTCTGCTCCAGACGAACCTCGGACTGCACCAGCAAGACCACCTCCGGACTAACCCAGGTCAAACCAGGGCTAAACCAGGACTAACCCAGGTCAAACCAGGTCAAACCAGGGCTAACCCAGGTCAAACCAGGGCTAAACCAGGACTAACCCAGGTCAAACCAGGGCTAAACCAGGACTAACCCAGGTCAAACCAGGTCAAACCAGGGCTAACCCAGGTCAAACCAGGGCTAAACCAGGACTAACCCAGGTCAAACCAGGGCTAAACAAGGACTAACCCAGGTCAAACCAGGGCTAAACCAGGGCTAACCCAGGTCAAACCAGGGCTAAACCAGGACTAACCCAGGTCAAACCAGGTCAAACCAGGGCTAACCCAGGTCAAACCAGGGCTAAACCAGGGCAAACCCAGGTCAAACCAGGTCAAACCAGGGCTAACCCAGGTCAAACCAGGTCAAACCAGGGCTAACCCAGGGCTAACCCAGGTCAAACCAGGGCTAAACCAGGTCTAACACAGGTCAAACCAGGGCTAAACCAGGACTAACCCAGGTCAAACCAGGTCAAACCAGGGCTAACCCAGGTCAAACCAGGGCTAAACCAGGACTAACCCAGGTCAAACCAGGGCTAAACAAGGACTAACCCAGGTCAAACCAGGGCTAAACCAGGGCTAACCCAGGTCAAACCAGGGCTAAACCAGGACTAACCCAGGTCAAACCAGGTCAAACCAGGGCTAACCCAGGTCAAACCAGGGCTAAACCAGGGCAAACCCAGGTCAAACCAGGTCAAACCAGGGCTAACCCAGGTCAAACCAGGTCAAACCAGGGCTAACCCAGGGCTAACCCAGGTCAAACCAGGGCTAAACCAGGTCTAACACAGGTCAAACCAGGGCTAAACCAGGACTAACCCAGGTCAAACCAGGTCAAACCAGGGCTAACCCAGGTCAAACCAGGGCTAAACCAGGACTAACCCAGGTCAAACCAGGGCTAAACCAGGACTAACCCAGGTCAAACCAGGGCTAAACCAGGACTAACCCAGGTCAAACCAGGTCAAACCAGGGCTAACCCAGGTCAAACCAGGGCTAAACCAGGACTAACCCAGGTCAAACCAGGGCTAAACCAGGACTAACCCAGGTCAAACCAGGGCTAAACCAGGGCTAACCCAGGTCAAACCAGGGCTAAACCAGGACTAACCCAGGTCAAACCAGGTCAAACCAGGGCTAACCCAGGTCAAACCAGGGCTAAACCAGGGCAAACCCAGGTCAAACCAGGTCAAACCAGGGCTAACCCAGGTCAAACCAGGTCAAACCAGGGCTAACCCAGGGCTAACCCAGGTCAAACCAGGGCTAAACCAGGTCTAACACAGGTCAAACCAGGGCTAAACCAGGACTAACCCAGGTCAAACCAGGTCAAACCAGGGCTAACCCAGGTCAAACCAGGGCTAAACCAGGACTAACCCAGGTCAAACCAGGGCTAAACCAGGACTAACCCAGGTCAAACCAGGTCAAACCAGGGCTAACCCAGGTCAAACCAGGGCTAAACCAGGGCTAACCCAGGTCAAACCAGGGCTAAACCAGGTCTAACACAGGTCAAACCAGGGCTAAACCAGGACTAACCCAGGTCAAACCAGGGCTAAACCAGGACTAACCCAGGTCAAACCAGGGCTAAACCAGGACTAACCCAGGTCAAACCAGGGCTAAACCAGGGCCAACCCAGGTCAAACCAGGGCTAAACCAGGACTAACCCAGGTCAAACCAGGTCAAACCAGGGCTAACCCAGGTCAAACCAGGGCTAAACCAGGGCTAACCCAGGTCAAACCAGGTCAAACCAGGGCTAACCCAGGTCAAACCAGGTCAAACCAGGGCTAACCCAGGGCTAACCCAGGTCAAACCAGGGCTAAACCAGGTCTAACACAGGTCAAACCAGGGCTAAACCAGGACTAACCCAGGTCAAACCAGGTCAAACCAGGGCTAACCCAGGTCAAACCAGGGCTAAACCAGGACTAACCCAGGTCAAACCAGGGCTAAACCAGGACTAACCCAGGTCAAACCAGGTCAAACCAGGGCTAACCCAGGTCAAACCAGGGCTAAACCAGGGCTAACCCAGGTCAAACCAGGGCTAAACCAGGTCTAACACAGGTCAAACCAGGGCTAAACCAGGACTAACCCAGGTCAAACCAGGGCTAAACCAGGACTAACCCAGGTCAAACCAGGTCAAACCAGGGCTAACCCAGGTCAAACCAGGTCAAACCAGGGCTAACCCAGGTCAAACCAGGGCTAAACCAGGACTAACCCAGGTCAAACCAGGGCTAAACCAGGACTAACCCAGGTCAAACCAGGGCTAAACCAGGGCTAACCCAGGTCAAACCAGGGCTAAACCAGGACTAACCCAGGTCAAACCAGGTCAAACCAGGGCTAACCCAGGTCAAACCAGGGCTAAACCAGGGCTAACCCAGGTCAAACCAGGTCAAACCAGGGCTAACCCAGGTCAAACCAGGTCAGACCAGGGCTAACCCAGGGCTAACCCAGGTCAAACCAGGGCTAAACCAGGTCTAACACAGGTCAAACCAGGGCTAAACCAGGACTAACCCAGGTCAAACCAGGTCAAACCAGGGCTAACCCAGGTCAAACCAGGGCTAAACCAGGACTAACCCAGGTCAAACCAGGGCTAAACCAGGACTAACCCAGGTCAAACCAGGTCAAACCAGGGCTAACCCAGGTCAAACCAGGGCTAAACCAGGGCTAACCCAGGTCAAACCAGGGCTAAACCAGGTCTAACACAGGTCAAACCAGGGCTAAACCAGGACTAACCCAGGTCAAACCAGGGCTAAACCAGGACTAACCCAGGTCAAACCAGGTCAAACCAGGGCTAACCCAGGTCAAACCAGGTCAAACCAGGGCTAACCCAGGTCAAACCAGGGCTAAACCAGGACTAACCCAGGTCAAACCAGGGCTAAACCATGACTAACCCAGGTCAAACCAGGTCTAAACCAGGTCTAACACAGGTCAAACCAGGGCTAAACCAGGGCTAACCCAGGTCAAACCAGGGCTAAACCAGGACTAACCCAGGTCAAACCAGGGCTAAACCAGGGCTAACCCAGGTCAAACCAGGGCTAAACCAGCACTAACCCAGGTCAAACCAGGGCTAAACCAGGACTGAACCAGGACTAAAGCAGGACTAAACCAGGACTAAACAAGGTCTAAACCAGGACTGAACAAGGACTAAAGCAGGACTAAACCAGGTCTAAAACAGGACTAAACCAGGGCTAAACCAGGACTAACCCAGGTCAAACCAGGGCTAACCCAGGGCTAACCCAGGTCAAACCAGGGCTAAACCAGGTCTAACACAGGTCAAACCAGGGCTAAACCAGGACTAACCCAGGTCAAACCAGGTCAAACCAGGGCTAACCCAGGTCAAACCAGGGCTAAACCAGGACTAACCCAGGTCAAACCAGGGCTAAACCAGGACTAACCCAGGTCAAACCAGGGCTAAACCAGGACTAACCCAGGTCAAACCAGGTCAAACCAGGGCTAACCCAGGTCAAACCAGGGCTAAACCAGGACTAACCCAGGTCAAACCAGGGCTAAACCAGGACTAACCCAGGTCAAACCAGGGCTAAACCAGGGCTAACCCAGGTCAAACCAGGGCTAAACCAGGACTAACCCAGGTCAAACCAGGTCAAACCAGGGCTAACCCAGGTCAAACCAGGGCTAAACCAGGGCAAACCCAGGTCAAACCAGGTCAAACCAGGGCTAACCCAGGTCAAACCAGGTCAAACCAGGGCTAACCCAGGGCTAACCCAGGTCAAACCAGGGCTAAACCAGGTCTAACACAGGTCAAACCAGGGCTAAACCAGGACTAACCCAGGTCAAACCAGGTCAAACCAGGGCTAACCCAGGTCAAACCAGGGCTAAACCAGGACTAACCCAGGTCAAACCAGGGCTAAACCAGGACTAACCCAGGTCAAACCAGGTCAAACCAGGGCTAACCCAGGTCAAACCAGGGCTAAACCAGGTCTAACACAGGTCAAACCAGGGCTAAACCAGGACTAACCCAGGTCAAACCAGGGCTAAACCAGGACTAACCCAGGTCAAACCAGGGCTAAACCAGGACTAACCCAGGTCAAACCAGGGCTAAACCAGGGCCAACCCAGGTCAAACCAGGGCTAAACCAGGACTAACCCAGGTCAAACCAGGTCAAACCAGGGCTAACCCAGGTCAAACCAGGGCTAAACCAGGGCTAACCCAGGTCAAACCAGGTCAAACCAGGGCTAACCCAGGTCAAACCAGGTCAAACCAGGGCTAACCCAGGGCTAACCCAGGTCAAACCAGGGCTAAACCAGGTCTAACACAGGTCAAACCAGGGCTAAACCAGGACTAACCCAGGTCAAACCAGGTCAAACCAGGGCTAACCCAGGTCAAACCAGGGCTAAACCAGGACTAACCCAGGTCAAACCAGGTCAAACCAGGGCTAACCCAGGTCAAACCAGGGCTAAACCAGGGCTAACCCAGGTCAAACCAGGGCTAAACCAGGTCTAACACAGGTCAAACCAGGGCTAAACCAGGACTAACCCAGGTCAAACCAGGGCTAAACCAGGACTAACCCAGGTCAAACCAGGTCAAACCAGGGCTAACCCAGGTCAAACCAGGTCAAACCAGGGCTAACCCAGGTCAAACCAGGGCTAAACCAGGACTAACCCAGGTCAAACCAGGGCTAAACCAGGACTAACCCAGGTCAAACCAGGGCTAAACCAGGGCTAACCCAGGTCAAACCAGGGCTAAACCAGGACTAACCCAGGTCAAACCAGGTCAAACCAGGGCTAACCCAGGTCAAACCAGGGCTAAACCAGGGCTAACCCAGGTCAAACCAGGTCAAACCAGGGCTAACCCAGGTCAAACCAGGTCAGACCAGGGCTAACCCAGGGCTA
This sequence comes from Eucyclogobius newberryi, assembly GCF_026437365.1. Taxonomy (NCBI): domain Eukaryota; kingdom Metazoa; phylum Chordata; class Actinopteri; order Gobiiformes; family Gobiidae; genus Eucyclogobius; species Eucyclogobius newberryi. The sequence goes on along the minus strand of NW_027315945.1, from coordinate 38,472,023 downwards.
ATCCAGGTCAAACCAGGGCTAAACCAGGTCTAACACAGGTCAAACCAGGGCTAAACCAGGACTAACCCAGGTCAAACCAGGTCAAACCAGGGCTAACCCAGGTCAAACCAGGGCTAAACCAGGACTAACCCAGGTCAAACCAGGGCTAAACCAGGACTAACCCAGGTCAAACCAGGTCAAACCAGGGCTAACCCAGGTCAAACCAGGGCTAAACCAGGGCTAACCCAGGTCAAACCAGGGCTAAACCAGGTCTAACACAGGTCAAACCAGGGCTAAACCAGGACTAACCCAGGTCAAACCAGGGCTAAACCAGGACTAACCCAGGTCAAACCAGGTCAAACCAGGGCTAACCCAGGTCAAACCAGGTCAAACCAGGGCTAACCCAGGTCAAACCAGGGCTAAACCAGGACTAACCCAGGTCAAACCAGGGCTAAACCATGACTAACCCAGGTCAAACCAGGTCTAAACCAGGTCTAACACAGGTCAAACCAGGGCTAAACCAGGGCTAACCCAGGTCAAACCAGGGCTAAACCAGGACTAACCCAGGTCAAACCAGGGCTAAACCAGGGCTAACCCAGGTCAAACCAGGGCTAAACCAGCACTAACCCAGGTCAAACCAGGGCTAAACCAGGACTGAACCAGGACTAAAGCAGGACTAAACCAGGACTAAACAAGGTCTAAACCAGGACTGAACAAGGACTAAAGCAGGACTAAACCAGGTCTAAAACAGGACTAAACCAGGGCTAAACCAGGACTAACCCAGGTCAAACCAGGGCTAAACCAGGACTAACCCAGGTCAAACCAGGGCTAAACCAGGGCTAACCCAGGTCAAACCAGGGCTAAACCAGGACTAACCCAGGTCAAACCAGGGCTAAACCAGGGCTAACCCAGGGCTAAACCAGGGCTAAACCAGGACTAACCCAGGTCAAACCAGGGCTAAACCAGGACTAACCCAGGTCAAACCAGGGCTAAACCAGGGCTAACCCAGGTCAAACCAGGGCTAAACCAGGACTGAACCAGGACTAAACAAGGTCTAAACAAGGTCTAAACCAGGACTATAGATGAGTTTAATGCCATACTTTGGAACATTCCAGGCAAACAAATCACCAGGGGCACAACAGAAGCTCACACTCGGATGGCGAGTTCTTAAAATAATCCTCATGTTTTTTGAGTTTTTCCCTGTGAAAGCCGGAAATGTGATAATCCAGTAAATCTGACTTGTTCATAAACTGAGTCCAGGATTAAAACTAATCTGACCCGGAAACATCATGACTAGAGCCAGAGGACCTAAACCAGGGCTAAACCAGGGCTTAACCAGGGCTAAACCAGGGCTAAACCAGAACTAAACCAGGACCAAACCCAGGGCTAAACCAGGACTAAACCAGGTCTAAACCAGGGCTAAACCAGGACTAAACTAGGACTAAACTAGGAATAAACCACGACTAAACCAGGACTAAACCATTACTAAACCAGGACTAAACCAGGACTAAACTAGGACTAAACTAGGACTAAACCAGGTCTAATTTAGGTCCAAACCAGGACTAAACCAGGACTAAACCAGGTTTAAAAAACAGGGTTAAACTGGAACTAAACCAGGACCAAAACCACAGCTAAACCAGATCTAAACAAGGTATAAACTAGGACCAAACCTACTCTTGTGTTTTCGTTGGCAGAAAAGGGTGTGTTCACAGACAGGAGCAGATCTGTAAGTGTCTTTTAATAACTGCTGAGGATGAGTCACTTTCCCCAGAGAGAAACAAATAAGAGGCACGACTACAGGACTGAGCCAGGACTGAGCCAGGACTGAGCCAGGACTGAGCCAGGACTGAGCCAGGACTGAGCCAGGACTGAACCAGGACTGAGCCAGGACTGAGCCAGGACTGAGCCAGGACTGAGCCAGGACTGAGCCAGGACTGAGCCAGGACTGAACCAGGACTGAGCCAGGACTGAGCCAGGACTGAGCCAGGACTGAGCCAGGACTGAGCCAGGACTGAGCCAGGACTGAGCCAGGACTGAGCCAGGACTGAACCAGGACTGAGCCAGGACTGAGCCAGGACTGAACCAGGACTGAGCCAGGACTGAGCCAGGACTGAGCCAGGACTGAGCCAGGACTGAGCCAGGACTGAGCCAGGACTGAACCAGGACTGAGCCAGGACTGAACCAGGACTGAGCCAGGACTGAGCCAGGACTGAGCCAGGACTGAGCCAGGACTGAGCCAGGACTGAACCAGGACTGAACCAGGACTGAGCCAGGACTGAGCCAGGACTGAGCCAGGACTGAGCCAGGACTGAGCCAGGACTGAACCAGGACTGAGCCAGGACTGAGCCAGGACTGAACCAGGACTGAGCCAGGACTGAGCCAGGACTGAACCAGGACTGAACCAGGACTAAACCAGGACTGAACCAGGACTAAACCAGGACTAAACCAGGACTGAGCCAGGACTGAGCCAGGACTGAACCAGGACTGAGCTGGGACTAAATCAGGACTAAATCAGGACTAAACCAGGACTAAACCAGGACTAAATCAGGACTAAATCAGGACTAAACAAGGACTAAACCAGGACTAAAGCCCTTTCTCTGTTCTCATAGCAGAAATAAGTATTGATGAAAACAGAGATATTGATTCTTCCTGTAAATCCATCTTTTAAGTGCAGACGGCTCAGACTGAAGACTCTGAGACGGACCCGACATTACAGACAAATGTGATCAGGGCTCTGCAACGCTTTTATGACTCTTAGACCAGGTTTAGTCCAAGTTCAGTCCTGCTCCTGCTTAAGTCCTGCTTAAGTCCCGCTTAAGTCCTGCTTTAGTCCTGGTTTAGTCCTGCTTTAGTCCTGGTTTAGTCCTGGTTGCAGACAGACTCAGACTGAAGAGGAAACAGAGAGAGATCGTTCCCAGACGCAGTTCTTTTTATGGACTTAATGTGATTGTTTCTGATGGACAAAACGAGATGGTTTGTCTCTCTCAGATAGAGCCAGACTTCTGCATCTGTAAACCTTTCTGTTACCCTGCTTTAGACCGGCTTTAGAGCTGCTTTAGACCTGCTTTAGACCTGCTTTAGACCTGCTTTAGAGCTGCTTTAGACCTACTTTAGAGCTGCTTTAGACCTGCTTTAGACCTGCTTTAGTCCTGCTTTAGAGCTGCTTTAGACCTGCTTTAGACCTGCTTTAGACCTGCTTTAGACCTGCTTTAGTCCTGCTTTAGACCTGCTTTAGACCTGCTTTAGACCGGCTTTAGAGCTGCTTTAGACCTGCTTTAGACCTGCTTTAGACCTGCTTTAGACCTGGTTTAGACCTGCTTTAGACCTGCTTTAGTCCTGCTTTAGACCGGCTTTAGAGCTGCTTTAGACCTGCTTTAGACCTGCTTTAGACCTGCTTTAGACCTGCTTTAGACCTGCTTTAGACCTGCTTTAGACCTGCTTTAGACCGGCTTTAGAGCTGCTTTAGACCTGCTTTAGACCTGCTTTAGACCTGCTTTAGACCTGCTTTAGACCTGCTTTAGACCTGCTTTAGTCCTGCTTTAGACCGGCTTTAGAGCTGCTTTAGACCTGCTTTAGACCTGCTTTAGACCTGCTTTAGACCTGCTTTAGACCTGCTTTAGACCGGCTTTAGAGCTGCTTTAGACCTGCTTTAGACCTGCTTTAGACCTGCTTTAGACCTGCTTTAGACCTGCTTTAGACCTGCTTTAGACCTGCTTTAGACCGGCTTTAGAGCTGCTTTAGACCTGCTTTAGACCTGCTTTAGACCTGCTTTAGACCTGCTTTAGACCTGCTTTAGACCTGCTTTAGTCCTGCTTTAGACCGGCTTTAGAGCTGCTTTAGACCTGCTTTAGACCTGCTTTAGACCTGCTTTAGACCGGCTTTAGACCGGCTTTAGACCGGCTTTAGACCTGCTTTAGACCTGCTTTAGACCTGCTTTAGACCTGCTTTAGACCTGCTTTAGACCTGCTTTAGACCGGCTTTAGACCTGCTTTAGACCTGCTTTAGACCTGCTTTAGACCTGCTTTAGACCTGCTTTAGACCTGCTTTAGACCTGCTTTAGACCTGCTTTAGACCTGGCTTAGACCTGGTTTAGACCAGCTTTAGACCTGCTTTAGTCATGCTTTAGACCTGCTTTAGACCGGCTTTAGACCGGCTTTAGACCGGCTTTAGACCTGCTTTAGACCTGCTTTAGACCTGCTTTAGACCTGCTTTAGACCTGCTTTAGACCTGCTTTAGTCCTGCTTTAGACCTGCTTTAGACCGGCTTTAGACCGGCTTTAGACCGGCTTTAGACCTGCTTTAGACCTGCTTTAGACCTGCTTTAGACCTGCTTTAGAGCTGCTTTAGACCTGCTTTAGACCTGCTTTAGACCTGCTTTAGACCTGGCTTAGACCTGGTTTAGACCGGCTTTAGACCTGCTTTAGACCTGCTTTAGACCTGCTTTAGACCTGCTTTAGACCTGCTTTAGACCTGCTTTAGACCTGCTTTAGACCTGCTTTAGACCTGCTCTAGACCTGCTTTAGACCTGCTTTAGACCTGGTTTAGACCTGCTTTAGACCGGCTTTAGACCGGCTTTAGACCGGCTTTAGACCTGCTTTAGACCTGCTTTAGACCTGCTTTAGACCTGCTTTAGACCGGCTTTAGACCTGCTTTAGACCTGCTTTAGACCTGCTTTAGACCTGCTTTAGACCTGCTTTAGACCTGCTTTAGACCTGCTTTAGACCTGGCTTAGACCTGCTTTAGACCTGCTTTAGACCGGCTTTAGACCGGCTTTAGACCGGCTTTAGACCGGCTTTAGACCTGCTTTAGACCTGCTTTAGACCTGCTTTAGACCTGCTTTAGACCTGGCTTAGACCTGCTTTAGACCTGCTTTAGACCGGCTTTAGACCGGCTTTAGACCGGCTTTAGACCGGCTTTAGACCTGCTTTAGACCTGCTTTAGACCTGCTTTAGACCTGCTTTAGTCCTGCTTTAGACCTGCTTTAGACCGGCTTTAGACCGGCTTTAGACCGGCTTTAGACCTGCTTTAGACCTGCTTTAGACCTGCTTTAGAGCTGCTTTAGACCTGCTTTAGACCTGCTTTAGACCTGCTTTAGACCTGCTTTAGTCCTGCTTTAGACCTGCTTTAGACCTGCTTTGGACCTGCTTTAGACCTGCTTTAGACCTGCTTTAGACCTGCTTTAGACCAGCTTTAGAGCTGCTTTAGACCTGCTTTAGACCTGCTCTAGACCTGCTTTAGACCTGCTTTAGACCTGGTTTAGACCTGCTTTAGACCTGCTCTAGACCTGCTTTAGACCTGGTTTAGACCGGCTTTAGACCGGCTTTAGACCGGCTTTAGACCTGCTTTAGACCTGCTTTAGACCTGCTTTAGACCTGGTTTAGACCTGCTTTAGACCTGCTTTAGACCGGCTTTAGACCTGCTTTAGACCTGCTTTAGACCTGCTTTAGACCTGCTTTAGACCGGCTTTAGACCGGCTTTAGACCTGGTTTAAACCTGCTTTAGACCGGCTTTAGACCTGGTTTAGACCTGCTTTAGACCGGCTTTAGACCTGCTTTAGACCGGCTTTAGACCTGGTTTAGACCTGCATTAGACCTGCTTTAGACCTGCTTTAGACCTGCTTTAGACCTGCTTTAGACCTGCTTTAGACCGGCTTTATACCGGCTTTAGACCGGCTTTAGACCGGCTTTAGACCTGGTTTAGACCTGCTTTAGACCTGCTTTAGACCTGGTTTAGACCTGCTTTAGACCTGCTTTAATCCTGCTTTAGACCTGCTTTAGACCTGGTTTAGACCTGGCTTAGACCTGGTTTAGACCTGGTTAAGACCGGCTTTAGACCGGCTTTAGACCTGCTTTAGACCTGCTTTAGACCTGCTTTAGACCTGCTTTAGACCTGCTTTAGACCTGCTTTAGACCGGCTTTAGAGCTGCTTTAGACCTGCTTTAGACCTGCTTTAGACCTGCTTTAGACCTGCTTTAGACCTGCTTTAGACCTGCTTTAGTCCTGCTTTAGACCTGCTTTAGACCTGCTTTAGAGCTGCTTTAGACCTGCTTTAGACCTGCTTTAGACCTGCTTTAGACCGGCTTTAGACCAGCTTTAGACCGGCTTTAGACCTGCTTTAGACCTGCTTTAGACCTGCTTTAGACCTGCTTTAGACCTGCTTTAAACCTGCTTTAGACCTGCTTTAGACCTGCTTTAGACCTGCTTTAGACCTGCTTTAGACCTGCTTTAGACCGGCTTTAGACCGGTTTTAGACCGGCTTTAGACCTGCTTTAGACCTGCTTTAGACCTGCTTTAGACCTGCTTTAGACCTGCTTTAGACCTGCTTTAGACCTGCTTTAGACCGGCTTTAGACCTGCTTTAGACCTGCTTTAGACCTGCTTTAGACCTGCTTTAGACCTGCTTTAGACCTGCTTTAGACCTGCTTTAGACCTGGCTTTGACCTGGTTTAGACCAGCTTTAGACCTGCTTTAGTCCTGCTTTAGACCGGCTTTAGACCGGCTTTAGACCGGCTTTAGACCGGCTTTAGACCGGCTTTAGACCGGCTTTAGACCTGCTTTAGACCTGCTTTAGACCTGCTTTAGTCCTGCTTTAGACCTGCTTTAGACCGGCTTTAGACCGGCTTTAGACCGGCTTTAGACCTGCTTTAGACCTGCTTTAGACCTGCTTTAGACCTGCTTTAGACCTGCTTTAGACCTGCTTTAGACCTGGCTTAGACCTGGTTTAGACCAGCTTTAGACCTGCTTTAGTCCTGCTTTAGACCTGCTTTAGACCTGCTTTAGACCTGCTTTAGACCTACTTTAGGGCTGCTTTAGACCTGCTTTAGTCCTGCTTTAGACCTGGTTTAGACCTGCTTTAGACCGGCTTTAGACCGGCTTTAGACCGGCTTTAGACCTGCTTTAGACCTGCTTTAGACCTGCTTTAGACCTGGTTTAGACCTGCTTTAGACCTGCTTTAGACCGGCTTTAGACCTGCTTTAGACCTGCTTTAGACCTGCTTTAGACCTGCTTTAGACCTGCTTTAGACCGGCTTTAGACCGGCTTTAGACCTGGTTTAAACCTGCTTTAGACCGGCTTTAGACCTGGTTTAGACCTGCTTTAGACCGGCTTTAGACCTGCTTTAGACCGGCTTTAGACCTGGTTTAGACCTGCATTAGACCTGCTTTAGACCTGCTTTAGACCTGCTTTAGACCGGCTTTAGACCTGGTTTAGACCGGCTTTAGACCAGCTTTAGACCTGCTTTAGACCGGCTTTAGACCGGCTTTAGACCGGCTTTAGACCGGCTTTAGACCTGGTTTAGACCTGCTTTAGACCTACTTTAGACCTGGTTTAGACCTGCTTTAGACCTGCTTTAATCCTGCTTTAGACCTGCTTTAGACCTGCTTTAGACCTGCTTTAGACCTGGTTTAGACCTGGCTTAGACCTGGTTTAGACCTGGTTAAGACCGGCTTTAGACCTGCTTTAGACCTGCTTTAGACCTGCTTTAGACCGGCTTTAGACCTGGTTTAGACCTGGTTTAGACCTGCTTTAGACCGGCTTTAGACCTGGCTTAGACCTGGTTTAGACCAGCTTTAGACCTGCTTTAGTCCTGCTTTAGACCTGCTTTAGACCTGCTTTAGACCTGCTTTAGACCTGCTTTAGACCTGCTTTAGACCAGCTTTAGACCTGCTTTAGACCTGCTTTAATCCTGCTTTAGACCAGCTTTAGACCTGCTTTAGAGCTGCTTTAGACCTGCTTTAGTCCTGCTTTAGACCTGGTTTAGACCTGCTTTAGACCGGCTTTAGACCGGCTTTAGACCGGCTTTAGACCTGCTTTAGACCTGCTTTAGACCTGCTTTAGACCTGGTTTAGACCTGCTTTAGACCTGCTTTAGACCGGCTTTAGACCTGCTTTAGACCTGCTTTAGACCTGCTTTAGACCTGCTTTAGACCGGCTTTAGACCGGCTTTAGACCTGGTTTAAACCTGCTTTAGACCGGCTTTAGACCTGGTTTAGACCTGCTTTAGACCGGCTTTAGACCTGCTTTAGACCGGCTTTAGACCTGGTTTAGACCTGCATTAGACCTGCTTTAGACCTGCTTTAGACCTGCTTTAGACCTGGTTTAGACCGGCTTTAGACCAGCTTTAGACCTGGTTTAGACCGGCTTTAGACCAGCTTTAGACCTGCTTTAGACCGGCTTTAGACCGGCTTTAGACCGGCTTTAGACCGGCTTTAGACCTGGTTTAGACCTGCTTTAGACCTGCTTTAGACCTGGTTTAGACCTGCTTTAGACCTGCTTTAATCCTGCTTTAGACCTGCTTTAGACCTGCTTTAGACCGGCTTTAGACCTGGTTTAGACCGGCTTTAGACCAGCTTTAGACCTGCTTTAGACCGGCTTTAGACCGGCTTTAGACCGGCTTTAGACCGGCTTTAGACCTGGTTTAGACCTGCTTTAGACCTGCTTTAGACCTGGTTTAGACCTGCTTTAGACCTGCTTTAATCCTGCTTTAGACCTGCTTTAGACCTGCTTTAGACCTGCTTTAGACCTGGTTTAGACCTGGCTTAGACCTGGTTTAGACCTGGTTAAGACCGGCTTTAGACCTGCTTTAGACCTGCTTTAGACCTGCTTTAGACCGGCTTTAGACCTGGTTTAGACCTGGTTTAGACCTGCTTTAGACCGGCTTTAGACCTGGCTTAGACCTGGTTTAGACCAGCTTTAGACCTGCTTTAGTCCTGCTTTAGACCTGCTTTAGACCTGCTTTAGACCTGCTTTAGACCTGCTTTAGACCTGCTTTAGACCAGCTTTAGACCTGCTTTAGACCTGCTTTAATCCTGCTTTAGACCAGCTTTAGACCTGCTTTAGAGCTGCTTTAGACCTGCTTTAGTCCTGCTTTAGACCTGGTTTAGACCTGCTTTAGACCGGCTTTAGACCGGCTTTAGACCGGCTTTAGACCTGCTTTAGACCTGCTTTAGACCTGCTTTAGACCTGGTTTAGACCTGCTTTAGACCTGCTTTAGACCGGCTTTAGACCTGCTTTAGACCTGCTTTAGACCTGCTTTAGACCTGCTTTAGACCGGCTTTAGACCGGCTTTAGACCTGGTTTAAACCTGCTTTAGACCGGCTTTAGACCTGGTTTAGACCTGCTTTAGACCGGCTTTAGACCTGCTTTAGACCGGCTTTAGACCTGGTTTAGACCTGCATTAGACCTGCTTTAGACCTGCTTTAGACCTGCTTTAGACCTGGTTTAGACCGGCTTTAGACCAGCTTTAGACCTGGTTTAGACCGGCTTTAGACCAGCTTTAGACCTGCTTTAGACCGGCTTTAGACCGGCTTTAGACCGGCTTTAGACCGGCTTTAGACCTGGTTTAGACCTGCTTTAGACCTGCTTTAGACCTGGTTTAGACCTGCTTTAGACCTGCTTTAATCCTGCTTTAGACCTGCTTTAGACCTGCTTTAGACCGGCTTTAGACCTGGTTTAGACCGGCTTTAGACCAGCTTTAGACCTGCTTTAGACCGGCTTTAGACCGGCTTTAGACCGGCTTTAGACCGGCTTTAGACCTGGTTTAGACCTGCTTTAGACCTGCTTTAGACCTGGTTTAGACCTGCTTTAGACCTGCTTTAATCCTGCTTTAGACCTGCTTTAGACCTGCTTTAGACCTGCTTTAGACCTGGTTTAGACCTGGCTTAGACCTGGTTTAGACCTGGTTAAGACCGGCTTTAGACCTGCTTTAGACCTGCTTTAGACCTGCTTTAGACCGGCTTTAGACCTGGTTTAGACCTGGTTTAGACCTGCTTTAGACCGGCTTTAGACCTGTTGTTGTTGTTGTTGTTGTTTTATGGCGGTTGACATCCGAGTGTTGCATTACCGCCATAGGTTAATAGGTTAGACCTGCTTTAGACCTGCTTTAGACCTGCTTTAGACCGGTTTTAGACCGGCTTTAGACCTGCTTTAGACCTGCTTTAGACCTGCTTTAGACCTGCTTTAGACCGGCTTTAGACCGGCTTTAGACCTGCTTTAGACCTGCTTTAGACCTGCTTTAGACCTGCTTTAGACCTGCTTTAGACCTGCTTTAGACCGGCTTTAGACCTGCTTTAGACCTGCTTTAGACCTGCTTTAGACCTGCTTTAGACCTGCTTTAGACCTGCTTTAGACCTGCTTTAGTCCTGCTTTAGACCGGCTTTAGACCTGCTTTAGACCTGCTTTAGACCTGCTTTAGACCGGCTTTAGACCGGCTTTAGACCGGCTTTAGACCGGCTTTAGTCCTGCTTTAGACCGGCTTTAGACCGGCTTTAGACCGGCTTTAGACCGGCTTTAGACCTGCTTTAGACCTGCTTTAGACCTGCTTTAGACCTGCTTTAGACCTGCTTTAGACCTGCTTTAGTCCTGCTTTAGACCTGCTTTAGACCGGCTTTAGACCGGCTTTAGACCTGCTTTAGACCTGCTTTAGACCTGGCTTAGACCTGGTTTAGACCTGCTTTAGACCAGCTTTAGACCTGCTTTAGAGCTGCTTTAGACCTGCTTTAGACCTGCTTTAGACCTGGCTTAGACCTGGTTTAGACCTGCTTTAGACCAGCTTTAGACCTGCTTTAGAGCTGCTTTAGACCTGCTTTAGTCCTGCTTTAGACCTGCTTTAGACCTGCTTTAATCCTGCTTTAGACCTGCTTTAGACCTGGTTTAGACCTGCTTTAGACCGGCTTTAGACCGGCTTTAGACCGGCTTTAGACCTGCTTTAGACCTGCTTTAGACCTGCTTTAGACCTGGTTTAGACCTGCTTTAGACCTGCTTTAGACCTGGTTTAGACCTGCTTTAGACCTGCTTTAGACCTGGTTTAGACCTGCTTTAGACCGGCTTTAGACCGGCTTTAGACCGGCTTTAGACCGGCTTTAGACCGGCTTTAGACCTGGTTTAGACCTGCTTTAGACCTGCTTTAGACCTGGTTTAGACCTGCTTTAGACCTGCTTTAATCCTGCTTTAGACCTGCTTTAGACCTGCTTTAGACCTGGTTTAGACCTGGCTTAGACCTGGTTTAGACCTGGTTAAGACCGGCTTTAGACCGGCTTTAGACCTGCTTTAGACCTGCTTTAGACCTGCTTTAGACCTGCTTTAGACCGGCTTTAGACCTGGTTCAGACCTGGTTTAGACCTGCTTTAGACCGGCTTTAGACCTGGTTTAGACCTGCTTTAGACCGGCTTTAGACCGGCTTTAGACCTGCTTTAGACCTGCTTTAGACCTGCTTTAGACCTGCTTTAGACCTGCTTTAGACCGGCTTTAGAGCTGCTTTAGACCTGCTTTAGACCTGCTTTAGACCTGCTTTAGACCTGCTTTAGACCTGCTTTAGACCGGTTTTAGTCCTGCTTTAGACCTGCTTTAGACCTGCTTTAGACCTGCTTTAGACCTGCTTTAGACCTGCTTTAGACCTGCTTTAGACCTGCTTTAGACCTGCTTTAGACCTGCTTTAGTCCTGCTTTAGACCGGCTTTAGACCGGCTTTAGACCGGCTTTAGACCTGCTTTAGACCTGCTTTAGACCTGCTTTAGACCTGCTTTAGACCTGCTTTAGACCTGCTTTAGTCCTGCTTTAGACCTGCTTTAGACCGGCTTTAGACCGGCTTTAGACCGGCTTTAGACCTGCTTTAGACCTGCTTTAGACCTGCTTTAGACCTGCTTTAGAGCTGCTTTAGACCTGCTTTAGACCTGCTTTAGACCTGCTTTAGACCTGGCTTAGACCTGGTTTAGACCGGCTTTAGACCTGCTTTAGACCTGCTTTAGACCTGCTTTAGACCTGCTTTAGACCTGCTTTAGACCTGCTTTAGACCTGCTTTAGACCTGCTTTAGACCTGCTCTAGACCTGCTTTAGACCTGCTTTAGACCTGGTTTAGACCTGCTTTAGACCGGCTTTAGACCGGCTTTAGACCGGCTTTAGACCTGCTTTAGACCTGCTTTAGACCTGCTTTAGACCTGCTTTAGACCGGCTTTAGACCTGCTTTAGACCTGCTTTAGACCTGCTTTAGACCTGCTTTAGACCTGCTTTAGACCTGCTTTAGACCTGCTTTAGACCTGGCTTAGACCTGCTTTAGACCTGCTTTAGACCGGCTTTAGACCGGCTTTAGACCGGCTTTAGACCGGCTTTAGACCTGCTTTAGACCTGCTTTAGACCTGCTTTAGACCTGCTTTAGACCTGGCTTAGACCTGCTTTAGACCTGCTTTAGACCGGCTTTAGACCGGCTTTAGACCGGCTTTAGACCGGCTTTAGACCTGCTTTAGACCTGCTTTAGACCTGCTTTAGACCTGCTTTAGTCCTGCTTTAGACCTGCTTTAGACCGGCTTTAGACCGGCTTTAGACCGGCTTTAGACCTGCTTTAGACCTGCTTTAGACCTGCTTTAGAGCTGCTTTAGACCTGCTTTAGACCTGCTTTAGACCTGCTTTAGACCTGCTTTAGTCCTGCTTTAGACCTGCTTTAGACCTGCTTTGGACCTGCTTTAGACCTGCTTTAGACCTGCTTTAGACCTGCTTTAGACCAGCTTTAGAGCTGCTTTAGACCTGCTTTAGACCTGCTCTAGACCTGCTTTAGACCTGCTTTAGACCTGGTTTAGACCTGCTTTAGACCTGCTCTAGACCTGCTTTAGACCTGGTTTAGACCGGCTTTAGACCGGCTTTAGACCGGCTTTAGACCTGCTTTAGACCTGCTTTAGACCTGCTTTAGACCTGGTTTAGACCTGCTTTAGACCTGCTTTAGACCGGCTTTAGACCTGCTTTAGACCTGCTTTAGACCTGCTTTAGACCTGCTTTAGACCGGCTTTAGACCGGCTTTAGACCTGGTTTAAACCTGCTTTAGACCGGCTTTAGACCTGGTTTAGACCTGCTTTAGACCGGCTTTAGACCTGCTTTAGACCGGCTTTAGACCTGGTTTAGACCTGCATTAGACCTGCTTTAGACCTGCTTTAGACCTGCTTTAGACCTGCTTTAGACCTGCTTTAGACCGGCTTTATACCGGCTTTAGACCGGCTTTAGACCGGCTTTAGACCTGGTTTAGACCTGCTTTAGACCTGCTTTAGACCTGGTTTAGACCTGCTTTAGACCTGCTTTAATCCTGCTTTAGACCTGCTTTAGACCTGCTTTAGACCTGGTTTAGACCTGGCTTAGACCTGGTTTAGACCTGGTTAAGACCGGCTTTAGACCGGCTTTAGACCTGCTTTAGACCTGCTTTAGACCTGCTTTAGACCTGCTTTAGACCTGCTTTAGACCTGCTTTAGACCGGCTTTAGAGCTGCTTTAGACCTGCTTTAGACCTGCTTTAGACCTGCTTTAGACCTGCTTTAGACCTGCTTTAGACCTGCTTTAGTCCTGCTTTAGACCTGCTTTAGACCTGCTTTAGAGCTGCTTTAGACCTGCTTTAGACCTGCTTTAGACCTGCTTTAGACCGGCTTTAGACCAGCTTTAGACCGGCTTTAGACCTGCTTTAGACCTGCTTTAGACCTGCTTTAGACCTGCTTTAGACCTGCTTTAAACCTGCTTTAGACCTGCTTTAGACCTGCTTTAGACCTGCTTTAGACCTGCTTTAGACCTGCTTTAGACCGGCTTTAGACCGGTTTTAGACCGGCTTTAGACCTGCTTTAGACCTGCTTTAGACCTGCTTTAGACCTGCTTTAGACCTGCTTTAGACCTGCTTTAGACCTGCTTTAGACCGGCTTTAGACCTGCTTTAGACCTGCTTTAGACCTGCTTTAGACCTGCTTTAGACCTGCTTTAGACCTGCTTTAGACCTGCTTTAGACCTGGCTTTGACCTGGTTTAGACCAGCTTTAGACCTGCTTTAGTCCTGCTTTAGACCGGCTTTAGACCGGCTTTAGACCGGCTTTAGACCGGCTTTAGACCGGCTTTAGACCGGCTTTAGACCTGCTTTAGACCTGCTTTAGACCTGCTTTAGTCCTGCTTTAGACCTGCTTTAGACCGGCTTTAGACCGGCTTTAGACCGGCTTTAGACCTGCTTTAGACCTGCTTTAGACCTGCTTTAGACCTGCTTTAGACCTGCTTTAGACCTGCTTTAGACCTGGCTTAGACCTGGTTTAGACCAGCTTTAGACCTGCTTTAGTCCTGCTTTAGACCTGCTTTAGACCTGCTTTAGACCTGCTTTAGACCTACTTTAGAGCTGCTTTAGACCTGCTTTAGTCCTGCTTTAGACCTGGTTTAGACCTGCTTTAGACCGGCTTTAGACCGGCTTTAGACCGGCTTTAGACCTGCTTTAGACCTGCTTTAGACCTGCTTTAGACCTGGTTTAGACCTGCTTTAGACCTGCTTTAGACCGGCTTTAGACCTGCTTTAGACCTGCTTTAGACCTGCTTTAGACCTGCTTTAGACCTGCTTTAGACCGGCTTTAGACCGGCTTTAGACCTGGTTTAAACCTGCTTTAGACCGGCTTTAGACCTGGTTTAGACCTGCTTTAGACCGGCTTTAGACCTGCTTTAGACCGGCTTTAGACCTGGTTTAGACCTGCATTAGACCTGCTTTAGACCTGCTTTAGACCTGCTTTAGACCGGCTTTAGACCTGGTTTAGACCGGCTTTAGACCAGCTTTAGACCTGCTTTAGACCGGCTTTAGACCGGCTTTAGACCGGCTTTAGACCGGCTTTAGACCTGGTTTAGACCTGCTTTAGACCTACTTTAGACCTGGTTTAGACCTGCTTTAGACCTGCTTTAATCCTGCTTTAGACCTGCTTTAGACCTGCTTTAGACCTGCTTTAGACCTGGTTTAGACCTGGCTTAGACCTGGTTTAGACCTGGTTAAGACCGGCTTTAGACCTGCTTTAGACCTGCTTTAGACCTGCTTTAGACCGGCTTTAGACCTGGTTTAGACCTGGTTTAGACCTGCTTTAGACCGGCTTTAGACCTGGCTTAGACCTGGTTTAGACCAGCTTTAGACCTGCTTTAGTCCTGCTTTAGACCTGCTTTAGACCTGCTTTAGACCTGCTTTAGACCTGCTTTAGACCTGCTTTAGACCAGCTTTAGACCTGCTTTAGACCTGCTTTAATCCTGCTTTAGACCAGCTTTAGACCTGCTTTAGAGCTGCTTTAGACCTGCTTTAGTCCTGCTTTAGACCTGGTTTAGACCTGCTTTAGACCGGCTTTAGACCGGCTTTAGACCGGCTTTAGACCTGCTTTAGACCTGCTTTAGACCTGCTTTAGACCTGGTTTAGACCTGCTTTAGACCTGCTTTAGACCGGCTTTAGACCTGCTTTAGACCTGCTTTAGACCTGCTTTAGACCTGCTTTAGACCGGCTTTAGACCGGCTTTAGACCTGGTTTAAACCTGCTTTAGACCGGCTTTAGACCTGGTTTAGACCTGCTTTAGACCGGCTTTAGACCTGCTTTAGACCGGCTTTAGACCTGGTTTAGACCTGCATTAGACCTGCTTTAGACCTGCTTTAGACCTGCTTTAGACCTGGTTTAGACCGGCTTTAGACCAGCTTTAGACCTGGTTTAGACCGGCTTTAGACCAGCTTTAGACCTGCTTTAGACCGGCTTTAGACCGGCTTTAGACCGGCTTTAGACCGGCTTTAGACCTGGTTTAGACCTGCTTTAGACCTGCTTTAGACCTGGTTTAGACCTGCTTTAGACCTGCTTTAATCCTGCTTTAGACCTGCTTTAGACCTGCTTTAGACCGGCTTTAGACCTGGTTTAGACCGGCTTTAGACCAGCTTTAGACCTGCTTTAGACCGGCTTTAGACCGGCTTTAGACCGGCTTTAGACCGGCTTTAGACCTGGTTTAGACCTGCTTTAGACCTGCTTTAGACCTGGTTTAGACCTGCTTTAGACCTGCTTTAATCCTGCTTTAGACCTGCTTTAGACCTGCTTTAGACCTGCTTTAGACCTGGTTTAGACCTGGCTTAGACCTGGTTTAGACCTGGTTAAGACCGGCTTTAGACCTGCTTTAGACCTGCTTTAGACCTGCTTTAGACCGGCTTTAGACCTGGTTTAGACCTGGTTTAGACCTGCTTTAGACCGGCTTTAGACCTGGCTTAGACCTGGTTTAGACCAGCTTTAGACCTGCTTTAGTCCTGCTTTAGACCTGCTTTAGACCTGCTTTAGACCTGCTTTAGACCTGCTTTAGACCTGCTTTAGACCAGCTTTAGACCTGCTTTAGACCTGCTTTAATCCTGCTTTAGACCAGCTTTAGACCTGCTTTAGAGCTGCTTTAGACCTGCTTTAGTCCTGCTTTAGACCTGGTTTAGACCTGCTTTAGACCGGCTTTAGACCGGCTTTAGACCGGCTTTAGACCTGCTTTAGACCTGCTTTAGACCTGCTTTAGACCTGGTTTAGACCTGCTTTAGACCTGCTTTAGACCGGCTTTAGACCTGCTTTAGACCTGCTTTAGACCTGCTTTAGACCTGCTTTAGACCGGCTTTAGACCGGCTTTAGACCTGGTTTAAACCTGCTTTAGACCGGCTTTAGACCTGGTTTAGACCTGCTTTAGACCGGCTTTAGACCTGCTTTAGACCGGCTTTAGACCTGGTTTAGACCTGCATTAGACCTGCTTTAGACCTGCTTTAGACCTGCTTTAGACCTGGTTTAGACCGGCTTTAGACCAGCTTTAGACCTGGTTTAGACCGGCTTTAGACCAGCTTTAGACCTGCTTTAGACCGGCTTTAGACCGGCTTTAGACCGGCTTTAGACCGGCTTTAGACCTGGTTTAGACCTGCTTTAGACCTGCTTTAGACCTGGTTTAGACCTGCTTTAGACCTGCTTTAATCCTGCTTTAGACCTGCTTTAGACCTGCTTTAGACCGGCTTTAGACCTGGTTTAGACCGGCTTTAGACCAGCTTTAGACCTGCTTTAGACCGGCTTTAGACCGGCTTTAGACCGGCTTTAGACCGGCTTTAGACCTGGTTTAGACCTGCTTTAGACCTGCTTTAGACCTGGTTTAGACCTGCTTTAGACCTGCTTTAATCCTGCTTTAGACCTGCTTTAGACCTGCTTTAGACCTGCTTTAGACCTGGTTTAGACCTGGCTTAGACCTGGTTTAGACCTGGTTAAGACCGGCTTTAGACCTGCTTTAGACCTGCTTTAGACCTGCTTTAGACCGGCTTTAGACCTGGTTTAGACCTGGTTTAGACCTGCTTTAGACCGGCTTTAGACCTGTTGTTGTTGTTGTTGTTGTTTTATGGCGGTTGACATCCGAGTGTTGCATTACCGCCATAGGTTAATAGGTTAGACCTGCTTTAGACCTGCTTTAGACCTGCTTTAGACCGGTTTTAGACCGGCTTTAGACCTGCTTTAGACCTGCTTTAGACCTGCTTTAGACCTGCTTTAGACCTGCTTTAGACCGGCTTTAGACCGGCTTTAGACCTGCTTTAGACCTGCTTTAGACCTGCTTTAGACCTGCTTTAGACCTGCTTTAGACCTGCTTTAGACCGGCTTTAGACCTGCTTTAGACCTGCTTTAGACCTGCTTTAGACCTGCTTTAGACCTGCTTTAGACCTGCTTTAGACCTGCTTTAGTCCTGCTTTAGACCGGCTTTAGACCTGCTTTAGACCTGCTTTAGACCTGCTTTAGACCGGCTTTAGACCGGCTTTAGACCGGCTTTAGACCGGCTTTAGTCCTGCTTTAGACCGGCTTTAGACCGGCTTTAGACCGGCTTTAGACCGGCTTTAGACCTGCTTTAGACCTGCTTTAGACCTGCTTTAGACCTGCTTTAGACCTGCTTTAGACCTGCTTTAGTCCTGCTTTAGACCTGCTTTAGACCGGCTTTAGACCGGCTTTAGACCTGCTTTAGACCTGCTTTAGACCTGGCTTAGACCTGGTTTAGACCTGCTTTAGACCAGCTTTAGACCTGCTTTAGAGCTGCTTTAGACCTGCTTTAGACCTGCTTTAGACCTGGCTTAGACCTGGTTTAGACCTGCTTTAGACCAGCTTTAGACCTGCTTTAGAGCTGCTTTAGACCTGCTTTAGTCCTGCTTTAGACCTGCTTTAGACCTGCTTTAATCCTGCTTTAGACCTGCTTTAGACCTGGTTTAGACCTGCTTTAGACCGGCTTTAGACCGGCTTTAGACCGGCTTTAGACCTGCTTTAGACCTGCTTTAGACCTGCTTTAGACCTGGTTTAGACCTGCTTTAGACCTGCTTTAGACCTGGTTTAGACCTGCTTTAGACCTGCTTTAGACCTGGTTTAGACCTGCTTTAGACCGGCTTTAGACCGGCTTTAGACCGGCTTTAGACCGGCTTTAGACCGGCTTTAGACCTGGTTTAGACCTGCTTTAGACCTGCTTTAGACCTGGTTTAGACCTGCTTTAGACCTGCTTTAATCCTGCTTTAGACCTGCTTTAGACCTGCTTTAGACCTGGTTTAGACCTGGCTTAGACCTGGTTTAGACCTGGTTAAGACCGGCTTTAGACCGGCTTTAGACCTGCTTTAGACCTGCTTTAGACCTGCTTTAGACCTGCTTTAGACCGGCTTTAGACCTGGTTCAGACCTGGTTTAGACCTGCTTTAGACCGGCTTTAGACCTGGTTTAGACCTGCTTTAGACCGGCTTTAGACCGGCTTTAGACCTGCTTTAGACCTGCTTTAGACCTGCTTTAGACCTGCTTTAGACCTGCTTTAGACCGGCTTTAGAGCTGCTTTAGACCTGCTTTAGACCTGCTTTAGACCTGCTTTAGACCTGCTTTAGACCTGCTTTAGACCGGTTTTAGTCCTGCTTTAGACCTGCTTTAGACCTGCTTTAGACCTGCTTTAGACCTGCTTTAGACCTGCTTTAGACCTGCTTTAGACCTGCTTTAGACCTGCTTTAGTCCTGCTTTAGACCGGCTTTAGACCGGCTTTAGACCGGCTTTAGACCGGCTTTAGACCGGCTTTAGACCTGCTTTAGACCTGCTTTAGACCTGCTTTAGACCGGCTTTAGACCGGCTTTAGACCGGCTTTAGACCGGCTTTAGTCCTGCTTTAGACCGGCTTTAGACCGGCTTTAGACCGGCTTTAGACCGGCTTTAGACCGGCTTTAGACCTGCTTTAGACCTGCTTTAGACCTGCTTTAGACCTGCTTTAGACCTGCTTTAGACCTGCTTTAGTCCTGCTTTAGACCGGCTTTAGACCTGCTTTAGACCTGCTTTAGACCTGCTTTAGTCCTGCTTTAGACCTGCTTTAGTCCTGCTTTAGACCTGCTTTAGACCTGCTTTAAACCTGGCTTAGACCTGGTTTAGACCTGCTTTAGACCAGCTTTAGACCTGCTTTAGACCAGCTTTAGACCTGCTTTAGAGCTGCTTTAGACCTGCTTTAGACCTGCTTTAGACCTGCTTTAATCCTGCTTTAGACCTGCTTTAGACCTGGTTTAGACCTGCTTTAGACCGGCTTTAGACCGGCTTTAGACCGGCTTTAGACCTGCTTTAGACCTGCTTTAGACCTGCTTTAGACCTGGTTTAGACCTGCTTTAGACCTGCTTTAGACCTGGTTTAGACCTGCTTTAGACCTGCTTTAGACCTGCTTTAGACCTGCTTTAGACCTGCTTTAGACCGGCTTTAGACCGGCTTTAGACCTGGTTTAAACCTGCTTTAGACCGGCTTTAGACATGGTTTAGACCTGCTTTAGACCGGCTTTAGACCTGCTTTAGACCGGCTTTAGACCTGGTTTAGACCTGCATTAGACCTGCTTTAGACCTGCTTTAGACCTGCTTTAGACCGGCTTTAGACCTGGTTTAGACCGGCTTTAGACCTGCTTTAGACCTGCTTTAGACCGGCTTTAGACCGGCTTTAGACCGGCTTTAGACCGGCTTTAGACCTGGTTTAGACCTGCTTTAGACCTGCTTTAGACCTGGTTTAGACCTGCTTTAGACCTGCTTTAATCCTGCTTTAGACCTGCTTTAGACCTGCTTTAGACCTGGTTTAGACCTGGCTTAGACCTGGTTTAGACCTGGTTAAGACCGGCTTTAGACCTGCTTTAGACCTGCTTTAGACCTGCTTTAGACCGGCTTTAGACCTGGTTTAGACCTGGTTTAGACCTGCTTTAGACCGGCTTTAGACCTGGTTTAGACCTGCTTTAGACCAGCTTTAGACCTGCTTTAGACCTGCTTTAGACCGGCTTTAGACCTGCTTTAGACCGGCTTTAGACCTGCTTTAGACCGGCTTTAGACCGGCTTTAGACCGGCTTTAGACCTGCTTTAGACCGGCTTTAGACCGGCTTTAGACCGGCTTTAGACTGGCTTTAGACCGGCTTTAGATCTACTTTAGATGCTTTAGACCTGATAACAACTCTCAGATTTATTCTTCAGATCTTTTTCCTTCCTTTTCAAACATTATATTAGTTTTCGATATGGTTTAGGTTTTTTTTTTACCTATTTTTTTTCTGTTTAGTCTTTGTTTGTTCTTGTTTCAGTCCTGTTTAGTCCAGGTTTAGTTCAGGTTTAGTCCAGGTTTTTAGTCTCGAAATTGTCCTGTTTTTTCCTTGATTTAGTGCTGCTAAAATCCGGGTTTTGATGCTAAATTTGAATGTTTTTTCTGCGCAGGCGCAGAGTCCAGGAGAACCACAGAAAACGCCCCGGACATCGCTCGAGCCTCAGCCCAGACGAAGGCCTCTTTCTGGGGACGAGGTGAGGCGTTGGGGGAGGCGTTGGGGTTGGGGGAGGCGTTGGGGTTGGGGGAGGCGTTGGGGTTGGGGGAGGCGTTGGGGTTGGGGGAGGCGATGGGGTTGGGGGAGGCGTTGGGGTTGGGGGAGGGGTTGGGGTTGGGGGAGGCGTTGGGGTTGGGGAGGCGTTGGGGTTGGGGGAGGCGTTGGGGGAGGCGTTGGGGTTGGGGAGGCGTTGGGGTTGGGGGAGGCGTTGGGGGAGGCGTTGGGGGAGGCGTTGGGGTTGGGGGAGGCGTTGGGGTTGGGGGAGGCGTTGGGGGAGGCGTTGGGGTTGGGGGAGGCGATGGGGTTGGGGAGGCGTTGGGGGAGGGGTTGGGGTTGGGGGAGGCGTTGGGGTTGGGGAGGCGTTGGGGTTGGGGGAGGCGTTGGGGTTGGGGGAGGCGATGGGGTTGGGGGAGGCGTTGGGGTTGGGGGAGGCGTTGGGGTTGGGGGAGGCGATGGGGTTGGGGGAGGCGTTGGGGTTGGGGGAGGGGTTGGGGTTGGGGGAGGCGTTGGGGTTGGGGGAGGCGATGGGGTTGGGGGAGGCGTTGGGGTTGGGGGAGGGGTTGGGGTTGGGGGAGGCGTTGGGGTTGGGGGAGGCGATGGGGTTGGGGGAGGCGTTGGGGTTGGGGGAGGCGTTGGGGTTGGGGGAGGCGATGGGGTTGGGGGAGGCGTTGGGGTTGGGGGAGGCGTTGGGGTTGGGGGAGGCGTTGGGGTTGGGGGAGGCGTTGGGGTTGGGGGAGGCGATGGGGTTGGGGGAGGCGTTGGGGTTGGGGGAGGCGTTGGGGGAGGCGTTGGGGTTGGGGAGGCGTTGGGGTTGGGGGAGGCGTTGGGGGAGGCGTTGGGGTTGGGGAGGCGTTGGGGTTGGGGGAGGCGTTGGGGGAGGCGTTGGGGTTGGGGAGGCGTTGGGGTTGGGGGAGGCGTTGGGGTTGGGGGAGGCGTTGGGGGAGGCGTTGGGGTTGGGGAGGCGTTGGGGTTGGGGGAGGCGTTGGGGGAGGCGTTGGGGGAGGCGTTGGGGTTGGGGAGGCGTTGGGGGAGGCGTTGGGGGAGGCGTTGGGGTTGGGGAGGCGTTGGGGTTGGGGGAGGCGTTGGGGGAGGCGATAGGGGAGGCATTAGATGACATTGACATTAGATGAGTTTCGGCCCAGTGTTTTCTGGGTAATTTTCTAGTTTGATGTCATCAATTACAAACAGGAAGTGAAATTATAAACCTAAAAAATGTGCTTTTCTGGGATAACATTTTGATAATTTTTTGCAAAATTCTAAATATATTTCTCTGAACTGCGTTTCAGTTCAACGAGTCGTCCGCCTGTAGGGGGCGCTGTAAGAACCACAGTTTCAACACATTTCTGTGGGCGTGACCTAACACCGTTACCTTCCTGTCATAGGACCTGCTGCTCTTCAAAACCCCGCCCACGCTCAGCTGCCTTGGCCAGTGCCTCAGCCTGTTCCACCAGAACCTCCGTCGCACGCGGATGCCGACCCAGAACCACCTTGGGAGCCCAGGCCCGGAGCCGGACTCGCCGACCCAGAACCACCTCGGGAGTTCGGGCCCGGAGCCGGACTTGCCGACCCAGAACCACCTCGGGAGCCCAGAGCCAGACTCGCCGCCCCCGGACAGAGCGCCGTCCCTGGGTCAGCCGAGGCCTGCCGCCGCCCTCAACCACGTGGAGCCCGGCGCTCCGTTCCGGGCCGACCACAGCCCAGTGCACAGGCCGGGAAGAGGCCCCAGCTGCCGGCAAACCCAGGGCCGCACGCGAGCAGGTGAGCGCCGTCGAGGAGGGCCCCCATTTAGCTCCAGACAAGTTTATTTGAACAGAGATAAAAACGGAGGGTACGTTTACAAAAAGCTACAAAAAAACCGAGAGAAAGCTTCAGAGCGAGACGCTGCAGGTGACATTGACATTTACTCAAATAAATGTAAGAAAAATGTATGATTTCATACAGAAAAAAGGCGTTATGTGTAAAACTCGACACATTTGGCACATTTAAAGAGTCAGATTTAAATTGCACTGAAAATCGGCCTAAAAATAAAAATGTTGCCTCAAATTTTATCCTTAAAACTTGAATAAATCAGGCTGAGAATCAAGCCTCGTACAGACCGCGCCGGCCGAAGTGTCCAGTTTACATTCAAAGTCTATAGTAAACGCACGTCGAGTACGTAGTGCGTTTCCCGCGGCGCGATTGGTGCGTTTTCTTACGCTCACAACGCTTTGAGCGCGCGTATGAGGCGCCCGAAGCGCCCAAAGCGGCTGGCGCGACATGTTCAGATTTGTTTAGCTCGCTGCAGCAGATGCGCCGCAGCAGCCAATCAGAGATGACGTCCTACGCACGACCCGGAAAAAGACCCAAAACAAACCTTGCAAGATAAAAAAAAAATCCTTAAAACGCAGCTCTTGGAGCAAATAACGATATTGACTAAACTCGCTCAGCTCTGAAGTACATGCGGGTCCCAGACGGGCCCCGGAGCCAATCGCCTCCGCTTTTGGACTTTGTAAAGTTAATAAACCAAAGCCATGGTCCAACATTAAACTCCATTTACACCACGAGAAAAGCAGCACAGCACAACTCCTCCACTGAGCATGTGCAGGACGACTCAGACGCACGTCTGCTGCAGAGTGTTTTCTACGGACATGAGTCCGGGGCGTCGAGAACGAGCGTCCGGTGCGTTTGTCTTTCTAATGGACACGCGCTCAAATTCTGCATCGAGCGCATTTCGGCTGCAGCGGTTTGTACGAGGCTTTAGACGTCAACAAATCCTCGCATGCGTTCTGACATTGAAAACCTGCATTAAACTGTATTTTGTGACGTATTCGGTTCAATCCGAGTACTGAATATTTTAAATTGTTGCATTATTTTACAGTGCAAGTCGCGACATCGCATTAATACAGCGCCATCTTTGTTTTGCCTCGAGTTATAACTGACCAGAGGAGGAAAAATCACCCAAAGCGCCCCAAACCAAAGAGTAACTGCACCAGAATGCAGTCACAGTACATGTATTCGGCGTGTGTATGATACTAGTTCGGGAAAGGTCACGTTTGTTTTGCGCTTTATGTGATATTTTCGCGCTTTTTCTTCCTCTTCTCGCAGACAGTCCCGGCTGCTCAGGACCGCCGTCTGAAAAGCACCAGACACACAGCACAGCGCCCCCCGTGTCTAACTCCCGAACTGCGAGGGCGCCAGCGCACTGCATGGAGGTACGTGGCCACTGGAAACGGAAACGCGAGAGAGGGGGAAACGGTAACACAAGAGAGGGGGAAACGGTAACGCAAGAGAGGGGGAAACGGTAACGCAAGAGAGGGGGAAACGGTAACGCAAGAGAGGGGGAAACGGTAACGCAAGAGAGGGGGAGACGGTAACACAAGAGAGGGGGAGACGGCACAAGAGAGGGGGAAACGGTAACACAAGAGAGGGGGAAACGGTAACGCAAGAGAGGGGGAAACGGTAACGCAAGAGAGGGGGAAACGGTAACGCAAGAGAGGGGGAAACGGTAACGCAAGAGAGGGGGAAACGGTAACGCAAGAGAGGGGGAAACGGTAACGCAAGAGAGGGGGAAACGGTAACGCAAGAGAGGGGGAAACGGTAACGCAAGAGAGGGGGAAACGGTAACACAAGAGAGGGGGAGACGGTAACACAAGAGAGGGGGAAACGGAAACGCAAGAGAGGGGGAAACGGTAACGCAAGAGAGGGGGAAACGGTAACGCAACAGAGGGGGAAACGGTAACACAAGAGAGGGGGAGACGGTAACGCAAGAGAGGGGGAAACGGTAACACAAGAGAGGGGGAAACGGTAACACAAGAGAGGGGGAAACGGTAACGCAAGAGAGAGGGAAACAGTGCAATTACTGTGAAATTCATGTGCTGTCGTGACACATATTCATGTGCAATTACTGTCGGGATCACATGCAATGGTATTTATTTATTTATTTGTCTATGGGAGTTTTTATTTATAGGAGATCTTCTACTGAAAGTGTTTTTCAGACTTCCTATAAGTGATCTGTTCTTCTGTATCTACCTCTGTATCTACCTGCGCTGCACCAATGAAATTTCCCCATGTGGGACAATAAAGGAATATCTTATCTTATCTTATCTTAACACAAGAGAGGGCGAGGGCGACGCGGGGAATCAGAGCCTCAACGTGTTTACAGGACGACTCATTGAGCTCAAAAGTTAAGTTTTATATATTTAAAATGTACACTTTTATTTTCTTCTTTTAATATCCCTGAATAGCTCATTTTTAGGTTTCTGATTTCACTTCCTGTTTGTAATTGATGACATCACACTAAGGAAATCACCAAGCAAACACCGGGCCATAACTCAAAGAAAAACTTACATTATTGACAAATGAAAATATATGAGAGCAATTTTGTTGGATTAATGTTCAAAGAGTTAAAAAAAAAGGTTTCTAACTAACATTTATCAGTACAACAGGTATAAACACACAGAATAAAGTCAAAATCAGAAAATCGAAAAAATCTGTCATGAGCCCTTTAAAGGACACACATTATGCTGAATGTCCTTTCCCTCTCTGTAACCCCATTCTCATTCTGTTCCTCGTCACAAACTCAGCTGGAGCACACTCAGCTTCAGTCACAGTTTGATGAATCCCGGTGAGAAAGTTCTCTCCCCTCCGAGCCTCAGAAACACTCTCGTTCTGAATCTCCTCGATCTGTGATGTCATAGTCGACTAGTCGACCTGTGACGCAGCTCTGAGAATCTTCTGCCGTGTTTTAACTCCACGAATCATCTCCTCGACTGTCTCTTCACGACTTGTGGTTTAAACGGGAAAGTCGGCGAGCAGCTGCGTTAGCAAACGGTGTTGACTTTACATGTGTGTAATTCCCTCTGCAGCCAGTAGATGGGGACAACGCTCAGTTACTCTGTGGCAAAAGTATATTGTTTTTGTTCTAAAATGTGAAGGTTCTTAAAGGGCAATAACAACACAAATAAAGCTAGCACGCGTTAGCTGTAGTTTCATTCCCTCACACTTTTCCACTTTCTCTCTCTCCTTAATTCTGTTTTAGTCCTGGTTTCTCTCTTGTGTTGGTCCCGGCTTTGGTCCTGTTTTAGCCTTGTCTTGGTCCTGTTTTTGTCCCGTTTTAATCCTGTTTTGGTCCTGTTTTGGTCCTGGCTTGGTCCCGTCTTTGACCTGTTTTAGTCATCTCTTGGTCCTCTCTTTGTCCCGTCTTGGTCCTCTCTTGGTCTTCTCTTGGTCCTGTCTTGGTCCCGTCTTGGTCCTGTCTTGGTCCTGTCTTGATCCTGTCTTGGTCCTGTCTTGGCCCTGTCTTAGTCCTGGTTTGGCCCTCTCTTGGCCCTGTCTTGGTCCTCTCTTGGTCCTCTCTTGGTCCTGTCTTGGTCCTATCTTGGTCCTGTCTTGGTCCTATCTTAGTCCTGGTTTGGTCCTCTCTTAGTCCTGGTTTGGTACTCTCTTGATCCTCTCTTGGTCCTGTCTTAGTCCTGTCTTAGTCCTGGTTTGGTCCTCTCTTAGTCCTGGTTTGGTCCTCTCTTAGTCCTGGTTTGGTCCTCTCTTGATCCTCTCTTGGTCCTGTCTTGATCCTCTCTTGGTCCTGTCTTGGTCCTCTCTTAGTCCTGGTTTGGTCCTCTCTTAGTCCTGGTTTGGTCCTCTCTTAGTCCTGGTTTGGTCCTCTCTTGATCCTCTCTTGGTCCTGTCTTGATCCTCTCTTGGTCCTGTCTTGGTCCTCTCTTAGTCCTGGTTTGGTCCTCTCTTAGTCCTGGTTTGGCCCACTCTTGGTCCTGTCTTCAAATCAAATCAAATCAATTTATTTTTGTAAGGCCCAAAATCACAACAACAGTTGCCTCTGAGGGCCACAGGGAGAAATGAATCAACAATGTCTGTGGTGGCGATGAAGTCAGACAATGTCTGTGGTGGCGAGGGACGATGTCCCAGGGTCCTCTGTCCTTAGACTCTCCTTCTCGGCCAGGAAAAACTACAAAAAAAACCTCTTTGGGGAAAAAAGCGTAGAAACCTGGAGGAGTTCCAGTGAAGGAGAGATCCGACTCTCACAGACGGACAGACGGACACAAGGAGACTGGAGCTGGACCCACTCTTCAGGCAGATGAGGGACCGACTGAGGCGAACTGGGCCCACTCTTCAGGCAGAAGAGGGACCGTCGGAGTCGAGCTGGGCCCACTCTTCAGGCAGATGAGGGACCGTCGGAGGCGAGCTGGACCCACTCTTCAGGCAGATGAGGGACCGACTGAGGCGAACTGGAGCCACTCTTCAGGCAGATGAGGGACCGTCCACACAGGGCAGGGACCACTTCACCAGGGGAGGGGCATCTGGGTCCACAGGTCCTCAGGAGTGAGAGAAAGAAAAGAAGGCGGTGAACAGTTTGCAAGTGGAATCAAAAAATAAATATTGTTTGATAGCATAAGTAGTCAGAAGAAGAGGATAGTGCTCAAGCTGTCATACTTCCCCCCCCAGCATAGTTACTCCTAGGGCAGCGTAGCTAAAGCTGTGGGTTTATGTTTCTGTTCCTAACTGGTCTGACCATAAGCGATTTTGAAGAGGAACGTTTTAAGCCTGGACTTAAATGAAGAGACTGTGTCAGCATATTTAACATGGGTCGGGAGCTGATTCCATAACACAGGAGCTTGGTAGCTAAACGCTCTACCTCCTACAGTACTTTTAGAGACTCTTGGGACCACCAGAAGGCCGGCATTCTGAGAGCGAAGAGCTCTGTTTGGATGATATGGTTCTATAGCATAGTCTTGGTCCTCTCTTGGTCCTGTCTTGGTCCTCTCTTGGTCCTGTCTTGGTCCTCTCTTGGTCCTGTCTTGGTCCTCTCTTGGTCCTGTCTTGGTCCTCTCTTGGTCCTCTCTTAGTCCTGGTTTGGTCCTCTCTTGATCCTCTCTTGGTCCTGTCTTAGTCCTGGTTTGGCCCTCTCTTGGTCTTCTCTTAGTCCTGTTTTAGTCCTGTCTTGGTCCTGTTTTGGTGGAGGTTTGGTCCCGTTTTGGTCCTGTTTTGGTCAGAGGCGGAGCCAGAGATTCTAAACATCCGGGGCTTAGCCCAAAAAGAAAGGGAGGGGTTCATTCGGGTGAATATGATGTGGTTTTAGATCAGTTACATACAATAACCCTCCAAAGGCAAAGACAGGCCATGGCCTTTTTGCCTTCTGAGAGAGCTCCTCCCTCCACAAAGCATTGAACAGAACTGCAGAGGTGGAAGCATTTAGTTACATTTACTTTTTCAAGAAATTGTACAGCGTTAGTTTGATGTTTGTAGAAAGTAAAAGTCAGTCTTACCTTTAGCAGACACCTGCCTCAGTGAGCTGTTTGTCCTGTTGTTTCTCTGCTTTAGCTTTGTAGATGAATAAGACCTCTGAGCCACTGCTACAACCACAATGAACTCATGGTTAGAACGATCATGTGCTGTTGTTGTCTATTCTACGTTAGATAAACTTTCTTTTTCAGCACATGTTCTGAATGTCTCTTTTTTCCCAGTCGATCTGCTCTTATTTATGCCCTTCACTTTTTGCAAAACCTCAGTTAAATGATATAGAAAAGGCCTTTTTGTCAGCTCCATGGTCAGATCACATTACGTGCTGTCTGCTGTAAACACCGTGCACTTTCTACATGCAACCAATCATACCATTTCAACAAAAATAACCAATGAAACGGGTAAAGAGAACAAGCATCCAATCAGAGATGGAGGAGAGTGACCCGCGTCCCAACCCAACGCTCTACCTGATGTGCTAAAGCCACTTAATGACAGCATGATGCATTTTTAAAAGACCAAAACATCCGGGACTTTTGGACAAAGATCAGGGGCTCAAGCCCCAAAGCCAGGGCCTGGCTCTGCCCATGGTTTTGGTCCTGTTTTAGCCTTGTCTTGGTCCTCTCTTGGTCCTGTCTTAGTCCTGGTTTTGTTTGGGCGTGTCCACATGTGACGGGCGTGTCCACATGTGACGGGCGTCATGTGACGGGGACATGTCCACATGTGACGGGGGCGTGCCCATCAACGCGAGATAAAAAGACCGGACAGATTTGTCTGTTTTTAGTCCTTTTCCCGTCTCCTGCATCTCGAAGGTTGAAGATGACATTTGAACTGGAAAAACCTGTGTTTGGACCCTCAAAAACATGACTTAGAAATCAAAACTTCCATCTTAATTCAAGCTACATTCAATGAAATATGAAATAAAAGGCTTCTCCGTGTGTTTTAGAGGCCGGACATGAGCGATGATGTCACAGACACCGAGGACAACGAGGAGGAGGAGCTAGGCGTCCTGGACGAGCAGAGGAGCATCATCATCCACCTCCTGTCACAGCTCAAACTCGGCATGGACCTCACCAGGGTACACACACACACACACACACACCTACATATACACACACACCTACATATACACACACACACACACACACACACCTACATATACACACACACACACACACACCTACATATACACACACACACACACACACACACCTACATATACACACACACACACACCTACATATACACACACACACACACACACCTACATATATACACACACACACACACACACACACACACACACACCTACATATATGCACGCACGCACACACACGCACACACACGCACACACACGCACACACACGCACACACACACACACACACACACCGACACTTACTCGTCTATATTTATAATATTAACCCCTCCTCTTCCTGTCCTGCAGGTGGTGCTGCCGACCTTCATCCTGGAGAAGCGCTCTCTGCTGGAGATGTACGCTAACTTCCTGTCCCACCCGGACATGTTCCTGAGCATCACGGCCGGCTGCAGCCCCGAGGACAGAATGGTCCGTGTCCTGGAGTACTACCTCACCTCCTTCCACGAGGGACGGAAAGGCGCCGTGGCCAAAAAGCCCTACAACCCCGTCCTGGGCGAGGCCTTCCACTGCTCCTGGAGCGTTCCCCGGGACAGAGTGCGGCCCCTGCGCCAGCCGTCCGCCCCGGGGCAGAGTGACGGGGGGAGTGGCATGGCAGCTGACTGCTACCGCGTGCGCTTTGTGGCCGAGCAGGTTAAAGCTTTATTTACTGCACATTTAGCTCTTAAGATGAGGAGCGGATAATGTTAACCGAACTACTGACCCTGGACACAAAACATAAAAGTGTCGGACTAGAACTAACTATTATTGTATCCTGTTGGAATATGACGACTGGAGATGACTGCTTTTTCCTTTTTGACATTTCGACGCAATAATGTCACTTTTTTGTTGTAAAAGGTCTTCTTGTGTGCGTTTTAGACTCTGTATTTGAAGAGAACAATACATTGTCGTACATCCGGGACTAAAACCCCCATAGCAGCCATTTTGAAAGGGGCACGCAATATATATAAACCACCACGACTGCATCCTTTTCTACGGCATAATTAGCTACGAATAATTTGATTCTTTAGACGATGACGGCAAACTAAGGTACACGACAAAGCTCTCATTCCTTGGTCTGACAAAAGAACAATGTCCTTACAGAGCAATGACCACACTGAACAATGACCTTACAGAGCAATGACCTTACAGAACAATGACCTCACAGAACAATGACCTTACAGAGCAATGACCTCACAGAACAATGTCCTTACAGAGCAATGACCTCACTGAACAATGACCTTACAGAGCAATGACCTTACAGAGCAATGACTTCACAGAACAATGACCTTACAGAACAATGACCTTACAGAGCAATGACCTTACAGAGCAATGACCTCACAGAACAATGACCTTACAGAGCAATGACCTTACAGAACAATGACCTTACAGAGCAATGACCTCACTGAACAATGACCTTACAGAGCAATGACCTTACAGAGCAATGACCTTACAGAGCAATGACCTCACAGAACAATGTCCTTACAGAGCAATGACTTCACAGAACAATGACCTTACAGAACAATGTCCTTACAGAGCAATGACCTCACTGAACAATGACCTTACAGAACAATGTCCTTACAGAGCAATGACTTCACAGAACAATGACCTTACAGAACAATGACCTTACAGAGCAATGACCTCACTGAACAATGACCTTACAGAGCAATGACCTTACAGAGCAATGACCTCACAGAGCAATGACCTCACAGAACAATGACCTCACAGAGCAATGACCTCACAGAACAATGTCCTTACAGAGCAATGACTTCACAGAACAATGACCTTACAGAACAATGACCTTACAGAGCAATGACCTCACAGAGCAATGACCTTACAGAGCAATGACCTTACAGAGCAATGACCTTACAGAACAATGACCTTACAGAGCAATGACCTCACAGAGCAATGACCTCACAGAACAATGTCCTTACAGAGCAATGACCTCACAGAACAATGACCTTACAGAGCAATGACCTCACAGAACAATGTCCTTACAGAGCAATGACCTCACAGAACAATGACCTTACAGAGCAATGTCCTTACAGAGCAATGACCTCACAGAACAATGACCTTACAGAGCAATGACCTCACATAACAATGTCCTTACAGAGCAATGTCCTTACAGAGCAATGACCTCACAGAACAATGACCTTACAGAGCAATGACCTTACAGAGCAATGACCTCACAGAACAATGACCTTACAGAGCAATGTCCTTACAGAGCAATGACCTCACAGAGCAATGTCCTTACAGAGCAATGTCCTTACAGAGCAATGACCTCACAGAACAATGACCTCACAGAGCAATGACCTTACAGAGCAATGACCTTACAGAACAATGACCTTACAGAGCAATGACCTTACAGAACAATGACCTTACAGAGCAATGACCTCACAGAACAATGACCTTACAGAGCAATGACCTCACATAACAATGACCTCACAGAACAATGTCCTTACAGAACAATGACCTTACAGAACAATGACCTTACAGAGCAATGACCTCACAGAACAATGACCTCACAGAGCAATGACCTTACAGAGCAATGACCTTACAGAACAATGACCTTACAGAGCAATGACCTTACAGAACAATGACCTTACAGAGCAATGACCTCACAGAACAATGACCTTACAGAGCAATGACCTCACAGAACAATGACCTCACAGAACAATGTCCTTACAGAACAATGACCTTACAGAACAATGACCTTACAGAGCAATGACCTCACAGAACAATGACCTTACAGAGCAATGACCTCACAGAACAATGACCTTACAGAGCAATGACCTTACAGAGCAATGACCTCACAGAACAATGACCTCACAGAACAATGACCTCACAGAACAATGACCTTACAGAGCAATGACCTCACAGAACAATGACCTTACAGAACAATGTCCTAACAGAACGCAAGTTTTTGGCATTTTGGCCTCTTATCCTGGATATTGTATGTAGTAGACGTGCTGTTGTGCCCCTTTCAAAATGGCGGACTCGGGTTGCTACTGTACAAGTTCCCGGATGTGCGAACGCATGTATTAGGATTATCAAAATATGACGATACGATCATTTTATTCGTGGTCGACTAGTCAGGATTAGTTTAATGAACTGTTGCAGCCCACGTTTCTACTCCAAACCCACAAATTTAAAAAAATAAGCCTTCTTTCTGGGCTTTTTCCATTTTTATTTTTTCTACTTAATTACACGTTCCTAAATCACATTTTTAGAGATGTTGGCTGAAGCTTTGAAACGGGAATCGTCGAAACCCCGACAAATGCTCCGTCTACTGTGGCTCAGCGGCTTTACTTCTCTATACATTCACCCAAAGCAAACAAAAGCAGAATATTAAACGTAAATTAGACGACAGGATTTTTTTTTTCAACACGTTTTTTTTTTTGCAGGTCTCGCACCATCCGCCCGTGTCCGGCTTTTACTGCGAGTGTCCGGAGAAGCGCGTGTGTGTGAACGCCCACGTCTGGACCAGGAGCAAGTTCATGGGCGTGTCCGTGGGCGTGTCCATGGTGGGCGAGGGTAAGGAGGCGGGTTTGTGACGTTTGATGCGTGCGAATACTAGCAACGTGGCAAATGGTTTTAGAGCCATTGACCAGGGTAAATATGGAGGCAGCTAGCAAGTTAGCGATGTTAGCAGAGCGCAAGGAGAAAATGACCAAAAGTACCATCATTTCTTCACCAAACTACCAAATACCGTGTCCTGTTCTCTTGATCCTCTCTTGGTCTTGTCTTGGTCTTGTCTTGGTCCTGTCTTGGTCCTGTCTTAATCCTCTCTTGGTCCTCTCTTGGTCCTCTCTTGGTCCTGTCTTGATCCTCTTAGTCCTGTCTTGGTCCTCTTAGTCCTGTCTTGGTCCTCTCTTGGTCCTGTCTTAGTCCTGGTTTGGCCCTGTCTTAGTCCCGGTCTTAGTCTTGGTCATAGTCCTGGTTTGGCCCTGTCTTAGTCCTCTCTTGGTCCTCTCTTGGTCCTGTCTTGGTCCTGGTTTGGCCCTGTCTTGGTCCTCTCTTGGTACCTGTCTTAGTCCTGGTTTGGCCCGGTCTTAGTCCTGGTCTTAGTCTCGGTCATAGTCCTGGTTTGGCCCTGTCTTAGTCCTGGTCTTAGTCTCGGTCATAGTCCTGGTTTGGCCCTGTCTTGGTCCCCTCTTGGTACCTGTCGTAGTCCTGGTTTGGCCCTCTCTTGGTCCTCTCTTGGTCCTGTCTTAGTCCTTGTTTGGCCCTGTCTTACTTAGT
Source organism: Eucyclogobius newberryi (assembly GCF_026437365.1). Taxonomy (NCBI): domain Eukaryota; kingdom Metazoa; phylum Chordata; class Actinopteri; order Gobiiformes; family Gobiidae; genus Eucyclogobius; species Eucyclogobius newberryi. The sequence continues at coordinate 38,438,883 of NW_027315945.1, read as the reverse complement.
CCTCTTTTGGTCCTCTCTTGGTCCCTGTCTTAGTCCCGGTCTTAGTCTCGGTCATAGTCCTGGTTTGGCCCTGTCTTAGTTGACCGGGGTAAATATGGAGGCAGCTAGCAAGTTAGCGAGGTTAGCAGATCACAAGGAGAAAATGTCAAAAAGTACCATCATTTCTTCACCAAACTGCAAAATACCGTGTCTTATTCTGCATAAAAACTGTTTAACTGTAGTTTAGCTTCGTTTAAACATGTTTTGAAATTCAGGGTTCGTCGGTTTATATTTTGTGAACTTGGAGCACAATTTTTTTTTAAATCACAAATAAAATCATCATTTTTTTCCCCAAATCGTTCATCTTTAGTCTACTTCCTCTTCGTTACCGCTGCGCACCAGAGAAAGAGACCAGAACACTACGGGTACTACTGGTATAACGAGGACAAACACATGTAGAGTGGGTTTTTTGTCCTTTAAACATACTCTCGAGTACTTTTACTGTGGCCTCTCATGTTTTCGAAACCAAAATATTGCTTAATTTCAATCTGGCATTTCCCACGCTAGGAATTGACTTTGTGCTTCTTCTACTGGCACCAGAGGGTATGACATAATAAACTAAATAATGCTTTTATTTATTATTGTTTTGTTTTTTCTTGTCTTTGGGAATACTCGACATGTATTTCTATTTATATTTTTGCTACAGTTTTATACCTTGCGCAACAACTCCCTCTCTCCAACTGAAAATACATTTTTAGTTTTTTTTTTCATTTTATTTCTATTTTATGGACACTTTAGCACGCAGCGCTGCTTCGTGACTTAATGCCAGGTTTGGTTTCATGTGGATAGGCCCAGTAATTACAGATACGAACCATAAACATCTGCGTTCTTGTAGATTAGACATTAGGCCGCATGCTCGTCCCATTTTCCATCATAAATCCATACGAGAAAGTTTATGGGTCAGTGAATAGAGGCAGAGAACAGCTGTGCACCAGGTCATGCCCCCTGGGTCCACGCCCCCCCGGTCCACGCCCCCTTCTGCCGCTGACGTGGACATTATCGCAGGATGAACGCTCACGGTCAGAAATATCGCCAGCTGCATGAGATCCATGTGTTGGAGAGACAGTGTGTAGCCGGCACTGCTTTAAAGGGACTACAATCACAACTGACCCTGAAGAGCTGTAACCGGCAGACGTTTCATTTTAGTTTCCGTTTCATAAATCCAGTTCTTTTACTTTTGGACGTTGTTTGTTACTTTGTTTGTTTCTTGCGTATTCCAGAGCATGTGCAGCGGCCAATAACAATTCAAAAACACTCGGTTTGAATCATGCTTCAGACCTGGTTTTACCTTCGCTCTGTGCCTCACGCTGTTCCCCTCCGGTGCTGTAGGGGTGCTGCACTTGCTGGAGCACGGGGAGCAGTACGTCTTCACGCTGCCCTGTGCGTACGCCCGCTCCATCCTCACCGTGCCCTGGGTGGAGCTCGGGGGCAAAGTGTCCATCAGCTGCGCTCAGACCGGCTACAGCGCCTCTGTCACCTTCCACACCAAGCCCTTCTACGGAGGAAAAGTCCACAGGTGAGTCAAAGAGTGTGTGGGTGAGTCAGAGAGTGTGGGCGAGTCAAAGAGTGTGGGCGAGTCAAAGGGTGTGGGCGAGTCAAAGGGTGTGGGCGAGTCAAAGAGTGTGGGCGAGTCAAAGTGTGTGGGCGAGTCAAAGAGTGTGGGCGAGTCAAAGGGTGTGGGCGAGTCAAAGGGTGTGGGCAAGTCAAAGTGTGTGGGCGAGTCAGAGTCTGTGGGCGAGTCAGAGTGTGTGGGCGAGTCAGAGTGTGTGGGCGAGTCAGAGTGTGTGGGCGAGTCAAAGTGTGTGGGCGAGTCAAAGGGTGTGGGCGAGTCAAAGGGTGTGGGCGAGTCAAAGAGTGTGGGCGAGTCAAAGGGTGTGGGCGAGTCAAAGAGTGTGGGCAAGTCAAAGTGTGTGGGCGAGTCAGAGTCTGTGGGCGAGTCAGAGTGTGTGGGCGAGTCAGAGTGTGTGGGCGAGTCAGAGTGTGTGGGCGAGTCAAAGTGTGTGGGCGAGTCAAAGAGTGTGGGCGAGTCAAAGGGTGTGGGCGAGTCAAAGGGTGTGGGCGAGTCAAAGAGTGTGGGCGAGTCAAAGGGTGTGGGCAAGTCAAAGGGTGTGGGCGAGTCAAAGAGTGTGGGCGAGTCAAAGTGTGTGGGCGAGTCAGAGTGTGTGGGCGAGTCAGAGTGTGTGGGCGAGTCAGAGTGTGTGGGCGAGTCAGAGTGTGTGGGCGAGTCAAAGTGTGTGGGCGAGTCAGAGTGTGTGGGCGAGTCAGAGTGTGTGGGCGAGTCAAAGAGTGTGGGCGAGTCAAAGGGTGTGGGCGAGTCAAAGGGTGTGGGCGAGTCAAAGAGTGTGGGCGAGTCAAAGGGTGTGGGCAAGTCAAAGGGTGTGGGCGAGTCAAAGAGTGTGGGCGAGTCAAAGTGTGTGGGCGAGTCAAAGAGTGTGGGCGAGTCAAAGGGTGTGGGCGAGTCAAAGGGTGTGGGCAAGTCAAAGTGTGTGGGCGAGTCAGAGTGTGTGGGCGAGTCAGAGTGTGTGGGCGAGTCAGAGTGTGTGGGCGAGTCAAAGTGTGTGGGCGAGTCAGAGTGTGTGGGCGAGTCAGAGTGTGTGGGCGAGTCAAAGAGTGTGGGCGAGTCAAAGTGTGTGGGTGTGTCAAAGTGTGTGGGTGAGTCAGTGTGTGTGGGTGAGTCAAAGAGTGTGGGCGAGTCAAAGGGTGTGGGCGAGTCAAAGGGTGTGGGCAAGTCAAAGTGTGTGGGCGAGTCAAAGAGTGTGGGCGAGTCAAAGGGTGTGGGCGAGTCAAAGGGTGTGGGCGAGTCAAAGAGTGTGGGCGAGTCAAAGGGTGTGGGCGAGTCAAAGAGTGTGGGCGAGTCAAAGTGTGTGGGCGAGTCAAAGAGTGTGGGCGAGTCAAAGGGTGTGGGCGAGTCAAAGGGTGTGGGCGAGTCAAAGTGTGTGGGCGAGTCAGAGTGTGTGGGCGAGTCAGAGTGTGTGGGCGAGTCAGAGTGTGTGGGCGAGTCAGAGTGTGTGGGCGAGTCAAAGTGTGTGGGCGAGTCAGAGTGTGTGGGCGAGTCAGAGTGTGTGGGCGAGTCAAAGAGTGTGGGCGAGTCAAAGTGTGTGGGTGAGTCAGTGTGTGTGGGTGAGTCAGAGTGTGTGGGCGAGTCAAAGAGTGTGGGTGAGTCAGTGTGTGTTGGTGTGTCGAAGAGTGTGGGTGTGTCAAAGAGTGTGGGTGTGTCAAAGTGTGTGGGTGAGTCAAAGTGTGTGGGTGAGTCAAAGAGTGGGGGCGAGTCAAAAGAGTATGGGCGCCCACACTGGAGTCCCGGCCGGAGTCCTGGTCAGAGTCCCGGTCAGAGTCCCGCTCAGAGTCCCGCTCAGAGTCCCGCTCAGAGTCCCGGTCAGTGTCACGGTTAGAGTCACGGTCAAAAGAGTGTGGGCGAGTCAAAGAGTGTGTGGGCGTGTCAAAGAGTGTGTGGGCGTGTCAAAGAGTGTGTGGGCGTGTCAAAGAGTGTGTGGGCGTGTCAAAGAGTGTGTGGGCGTGTCAAAGAGTGTGTGGGCGAGTCAAAGAGTGTGTGGGCAAGTCAAAGAGTGTGTGGGCGAGTCAAAGTGACTGAGGTTTGTTCTTCGTGTGTGTTTCAGAGTGACTGCAGAGGTGAGACACGACCACACGGGGGCGGTGGTGTGCCGGGCTCAGGGCGAGTGGAACGGCGTTCTCGAATTCACCCACAGCAACGGCGAGAGCAAAGTCATGGACACGCACAGACTTCCAGTGACCAGGAAGCGGCTCCGGGCTGTGGACAAGCAGAGCCCCCACGAGTCACGGTCAGAGCCACGGTCAAGAGTCACGGCCTGAGTTACGGTCAAGAGTCACGGCCTGAGTTACGGTCAGAGTCACGGTCAAGAGTCACGGTCAAGAGTCACGGTCAAGAGTCACGGTCAAGAGTCACGGTCAAGAGTCACGGTCTGAGTCACGGTCAAGAGTCACTGCCTGAGTTACGTTAACAGGGCTATGGCCAAACCGCCCCCTGGAATTTGACCCTATGGGAATTTTGATGTGCTTTTTTAGTAGGAGGCACGTGACAGTTGGTGGAGTGATAGAGCACACGGAGACAAGCCTAAAATATAATTGTAGCTCCGCCCTCTGACAGAGAGGAAGTCGGCCATGTTGGATTGAAAAAAATAATAGTTAAAACTGATTTAACTCAAAATATTTTAACTACTCCCATTCTTTTTTCTTTTTTTTACCCAAATAAGACCAAATTTGGTCCAGGGCATCTGGAGACATGGAGCATTCATTATCACCGTGACTTTTTCGTAGCGGCCCGGCAACAGACATACTTTTTTGTATAATTTTGTTTTATTTTGCACACAAAGGCCTTAATCCCACAAAAAATGAAAGCACTCATGCCCTCATGGACTGCACGGACAGGAAACTGTATCTTTTAAATAATCTCTACTATAGCGCCCCCTACCTATATCTTGACAATTGCACTTTTGTTGATATCCACCAGATTTGGCAGACACATTAGTAACTCTGAACAAAACCAAAAACTATATCGGATCCATGTCATATTTTGTATGATGTGGGCGTGGCCAAGGAAAATCCCTTATTAATTGCATATCATTATTTACAAATCAATTGCATATACTTTGTTTGATCAACTTGAAAAATGTATAGGATCATAAAGTTTCTAATCTCTAATACCAGAGTTTTTACCCAATTAAACTCAAAATTGGTCCACACCATCTGAAGACATGATGTGGGCGTGGCCATCACACATTGCTTGTTAAGGGTGTTTAAAGGTTTGTGCTCTCTGATGTTGAACCCACATCACTTTGCAGTTGTGCTGCTTGTGAAGAAGGGCGGGGCTTGTGAAGAAGGGCAGGGCTTGTGAAGAAGGGCGAGGGCCTTTATCGCCGCTTGTGGCTTTTACTTTTAATAGTTACCGTGGGTGAGTTTGTGTGGAAGTGTAAGCCTTTTCTGCCCCAGGCGTCTGTGGCAGCACGTGACCGAGGCTCTGAAGGCGGGAAACATGGAGGAAGCGACGGAGCACAAGCGCCACCTAGAGGAGAGACAGAGGAACGACGAGAGGCAGCGCGCAGCCACCAAAACTCCTTGGACGCCCAAACACTTCACCAAACAGGTCAGGGCACTGCAGGAAATACAGCGTCCACCCTCGGTTCAAAACTGCTACGACCTCACGGGTTCACACAGATCGCTTTCTCTCTTTCTCTCCTGTTCTTTTGACGGATGAATGAATGAGAAATCACATAAAATGATTCAAAAATATACAAATATAAGGTACCGAAGTGTATTTGTTTTTGCAAATGAACTCTTGTTGTTTCCAGGGCGACGGCTGGGTGTACAACAGGCCTCTGTGGGAAACTCACTGACCAAGACCTCATCGTTTAAGGATTAACCACCAAAACTAAGACCGGGCGAGAACCGGGCGAGAACCGGGCAAGAACCGGGCGTAGACCAGGACTATCCCCAAACAGGACTGAACTGACCGCCGGAGACCAACGGACCTATGAAGAGATCCTTGTGAGACCAGGAAGTGCCAAAGACCAGGAAGTAGCTAAAAACATCACATATTTAACCACAGAAAACTGCAAAGCGCAAACTATTTAAAAGCAGGACTTTTAAAACTTTAAATAAAGTCACTTTGTGATTGTTCTCTGAGTTGTTGTGGGGTGAATAAAGCTTCCTCCGGCGCCCTCTGCTGGTCGTCTCTGGGATAAGCGCCACACTTGCAGTATGAGCTTCAATAACCCAGTGTCCCTGAAAAAGTCAAAGCAAATGGACTTTAAAGGTGCAGGAGGCGCTTTGTGGAATAAAACCAGGCAAAGAAACTAGTTACGGCCCTGCACCCCTGTTTGAGCAACACTGTCCAATCAGCTTAAGTCACTAATGCTTTAGCCAAACTGCAACATGGAACACAAACACAATGAGTCAAAGGTCAATGCAGGGAATAATAGATCTGGGTCCCAGGAAGTGGATACATTTCAAGTTTCACAAATTGCCTAATCATGAATCATTTAGAATTAAGCTATTTAGGTTTTAATTGTGGGTTATACATTTGGTGAGAATTGCTTGGATGGTAATTGATCCCAACTGAGGCTTGAATGAAGCTTGTAACGTGGAGGAGTAAAAGAAGCTAAAATAAATCAAATCAAATGAACTTATTGGATTAGAAAGAGTTAGAGAAATGTGAGTGAGAAACATTGAGGAGAGGTTTAGGCTTTGTTTTCAACAAATATGAACCAAACACTTCCAGTTGATGGTTTCTACTGGAGCGAGCAGTGTTCACACACAGAGCGGTGCCAGAGGGCGGGTTTAGTGAAGTGACGTCGTTAGGGTCGTTTATAAGAATTTAAATGACTCAGTCCTCTCAAACTTCTGGTAGTGAAGGACCTAAGCCCAGAGCTGGAGGAACAAAGGGGCATAAATCACCTGCTGTAACCTCTCAGGCCACTGAGGAGAGGTTTTGCACTTAGTATTGTAGGATATTGAATATTGTCACTTAGATAATATAACTAACAATAAATAATTAATGTGCTTTTGTAGTCTGTATTCTCTATATATTGATAGTGTGATATTGATAAAGCAAATGCAGGAATAAGAGATGACGAGGCCTAAATTTGAGCTGATGCGAGGAGAAAGCAGGTTACGATGACCGGTCAAATGCTCCCCTGACTTGGGCTGGGGGGGAGCAAGGACCTCTTTCTGTCTGGTCATGCGGGGACGCATGACCTCTCCACAGCGGAGTGGACCAATCCGGAAGCAGAGCGGGACGCCACCAAAGAAGAACAGAGATTCTACCGTCATTACATCATGCATCAAATGTAAATATAAAGTCTGGTCTTGCCCTCGTATTGTATCTTTTTCTCACGGCGATAAGGCACACGTATGGGTGGGCAGTCGAGGCAAGATCCAGACGTCTGTTAGATTTCTTTGTTAAGGCTAGATAAACTTTTTGGACTGATTGAAATCTTTTTGGTCATTTTCTCTGCCCCAATGCTGAACACGTAAAGAAGGGTATAGTCGATTATTTTAAGATATATAATATTCTTCCGTATTCTCTATTTCCTGGACAATCGCAGACAAATTAGAATGCTTTGCAAGAAATATCGGTAATAATACTATAATATTGGACAACTCACAGCCATTATGTTTTAAAAATCTATTTAACATAGAAAAATAATGTATTGTAATGGCAGAAAATGGGTCATGTCACGTCATTCAAATGTTGTTTTAGGCCATGACATGTCACGGAATTAATATCTGTGTTGTTCTCCTGTGTGCAGATGGGATAAGAATATGAGGTCCTGATTATACTGAATATCTACTGTCCGGCGCCTCTTAATCATCAATTAATGCGTCAGGACCGGATTCGGTGTGGAAATGGTCTTTGATTAAACCTCTGAAGAGAGAGCTGGAACCGTCACAGACGTGATAGTCTGGTCTATCTCTTTTTGAGCTGATTTGGGTTGTGATTATGTTATGTTTGTTACCACCTATAAAAGGTGTACTTTGTAAATTGTAAAGTTAGGTAGGGACAGAACGACCTTGTCGTAGGGAGAGTGAGGGTGTTTATCCACTGTGCACGTGAATAAACTTCCACCTTTTGAAAGAGACCGAGAGACTCTGTTTCTACTTCAAGTTATAGCCTGGTTACTCTTTACTTGATCATTGTTTACAGGAAACTGCCGTAACAGTATGCATTTGCAATACATTTGAAGAATCAAAAATAAAGACAAATGTGAAGTGATTGCACAAAAAGAAGCTCGTTTTGAAGACTCGGTTGCTCGGCAAATCAGGCACTTTTTCCAACGGCTTTTGTTTACTTGGATCAATAACTCAACATTAGTGATTCATCATTTCCAGAATAACTTTACCCACGGCCTCACACGGGTAGCGCCAATATCTGTAGGGTATTCTTACTAGTACAAGTACTGTAGTGTTATTCATGTCCTCCCGCGTATGTAAGGGTGAGATTCAAAGGTGATATCGATTAAAGAATTAGATCAAGATTCCAAACATGACACACTGCATTGGTGAGGTTATGTTTGTTATTATATTTAAGTCATTTGGGGCACCAGCCATTGATTAGGCCTTTAACAATTACATTATTAATATTCTATCATATTAATTCATTAAAAATGTATTTGTTCGTTAATCTGAAGGTTTGTGAGAACGTAACCGTGACATTGAACTGTTTTCTGGAAAAGAATGAACACTTTACCTAATGCGGTTTATGAAAATGTATTGACCAAATAATTAAATAGATAAATATGAATATGGAATATGCAAATGTGTCGATAAGAGATGGAGACGCTAGACATGATTGTTCTGGATTTATCTAGCTGTGTGTTAACGTTAATGTTGGTTCTATAACATCTCATCAGCCTGGTTGTGAAATACATGCGTTTTTTATACAAACAGAAGCAGGAGCTGTGATCCTGAGGAGATGGCCCTGTGTGTGTCCGTGTTGTTTCCAGGGGTCACTCAGGGGTCACGCTGGGAGAGACTGCGGCAGCTCGGTCCACTTGCTTGGGCAGGGCATGGACAGGACAGTGTCAGGCTGAAAAAGCACTGGATCATCTAAACAAAATGGGCACAGAGAGATGAGCACTGGCCCGCGAGATCCTTCTTGGCGGACTTCTTGATGGAATTGGGTTGTTCTTCTCTCCTCTCTCTCTGACTGACCCCTGGGGGGTTGAGTTTTGGCGCCATCGTTCAGCCAATCAGCACACATGCTGAGACAGAGCTGATCTGAGAAAAAGATTGGGAATAATGCAGCCATTGTTTGGCATTAACATTAGGCCACATAGTTACAAAGGTCAAATTCATCACAAGACGAATCATAAAACAGTTATATGAACATGAAGAACACAATAACATTATGTACAGTGAATGTATATACGTCTCCAATCAGATGATTGTTTACTAATACTAAATAGTATTTTTTGTTTGCGTTTTAGCTTTTGTCTTGGGAGAGAAAAGGGCTCAGTGAGTTAATTTGAATCGCAGAGCAGTCATTTGATGGAAAAAGTATTACTCAACATTAAAAGCGTGAAGCGTCTCTGCTCCTGCAGAGACGTCATAAATGCACGGGAGGCACTGAGGGGTTAGTCTTAGCCTCGCTAGTACTGCTAATGCTAACGCTGCGCCTGTTTCGTGGTCCGATACACCTGAAGCTACAACCTGGCTATAGCTAAACTTTAGCTCCTCCAAACAGCGGATCCGCGCTTAAAACTCCATGACCCTGGCTTCCAAAGCTACCACTACACTGCACTTAATGCACCTTTCATCAGAGAAAGAGCCGGGGTTCCGACTCGACATGTGACAACTTGAGCAGGTTGAGGCAGCAGCTAGGCTAGGCTAGGCTAGACTAGGCTAGCTCAGGCTTGGGCTAGAGAGCGAAGGGGGTTTTAATCCACAAAATACTGAACAAAAGTGAGCTGTGTGAGGCTCTGGATTGTTTGTGGAGCAATCAAACTTTCACTGTTGTGTATATGAGGCTAAAATAGTGTGTATATGTCGTGGGTTAACAATAGAAAGTAATGGAACCCCAAATATTCCCTCGTATTCCATTGTTGGGACGTGGTCCTTGCTATTGAATTGTAATCATGTGGTTCTTGACAAATTGTCACAGATCACTGAACTGTTTAAAAGTGGTGTGTGAAATTTGACCTGGGAAAAGTTGCTGTATTTCAGAAACTTGAAGAGGCGTGATCTTTTAGGACCCACAGTAGGCTTTACAGCATGACCTTTGATATCTCCACGGTGGTGCAGGTGAATGAGGAGGGTCCAGGTGGATCCTTCTGGGTTTGTGCTCATGTCTAAACTCTGCACAGTTCAGAGCTTCAGTCTGAGTCTGTTTTGAACTGTGGAAACGACTGAGCTGAACAAACCTGTTTGTCACATGAGCCTCTCCCTCTTCAGTGAAATGTGTGTCTGGATCTGAACCAAAGCTGTGACTCAGATTAAACTGCACTTTTCACTCAGACAAAGGGAACATGATTATATTTCAGATCTGCCCAAACATTTTGCTTGTTTCTCTCCAATTTGGCCATTTCTGTGACGTTTATAATGTCACTTCCTGGTTTGACGTGTCCAGTAAATATGTCAGATGTATTTCCACAACTGTTACTTAGCAACCGGATCATAAACAAGAGCCAGAGTCCATTTAAATCATACAAATATTTATGATTTGACAAATAATTACACCTGACAACACCTTTTTTTGTTGTAAACTGTAAAAAAGAGGTGTGAGTTGCAAATTGTCTCTGTGTTTTTGGTGGAACGGCGCTTTTTGGTGACATCACAGAGGGATTTCCGTTACTTCATGTCGTATTCAACTTTTATTCACTTTCTTCACAAAGTGCAATTCGACGGATGTAAAACTATGATAATTCTTTACCTCCGGGACAAACTGGCCAAACGACGTGGTCATTAGAAACACTTGAGAACTGATGGCCACTACCCGGTCAGGACTTGGATGGGAGACCCCCGGAACACCAGGTGCCACAGGGGCGCGCTAGGGGACATGTGGCTGTGTCCTTGGGCAAGACACTTCAGCCACACTGCCTGGTAAAGCGAAGGTGGAAAAGTGCTACATAAATTCAGTGTAATAAAGTAATAATAATAGAGTCTTTAAAGGTGCCATAACATTCTTTTTTTTCACGTTTCGTAGTCTATCCTAAGTGTATAATTGATAATAATAAGGGTTGTGCAACACCCTTAACATAATAGTTAAGAAATATCACCCAGACCTTGGACCCCCTCACCAACCCGGAAATGCAGACGGCTTGGTTTGATATTTGCCCCCACCCTTGCGAAGAGCGATCTGGCTCCCCCGCCCACCCGTGATGTAGTCTCAGAGCGCGTGTGTGCCCCGCCCACCCGTGACGTAGTGTGTGCCCCACAGCTGTCTGCTCCACGCTGCGCCGCTCCGCGCGAATGAGTGAGAAACAATAGAACTTCAGATCAACACTACTTTGAGCCTCCTTTGGTGTAAACAACAACAACAACAACAAACAAAAAAAGGTGTATGAACATAAAAGCTGTCAGAGTTCAGAGAAGGGCACCTCCAAAACAACTTTAGAACCATGTACTCGGGCCTCAGAACTCCTTCCCCGGACACAATAAATGGATACCTCTGGAACGTGCTTTTGGCGGCGGGAAAAAAGCCCGTCACAAGGAAACGGCCGACTCAAATCCCACCGACGATCAAGGACTGGACCGACAGTGGCAGACATCAGGCAAATGGACAAAACTGCAGTCGGGATTCATTTGAAAACGAACAAATTTGACCGACTTTGGACCAAATGTGACTTTTTTATTTCGTGCCGTCATTTTATGTGTTTGTTCACACTGTGCCGTTTGTGTTCATGTCATTATTGATTATGATTATTGCTATTATAATTAGCTCTTGTTCTCTGGCTGTGTCCTTTGTTTTGTGTTTGTTTATATTTCAAACGTGTAAAAAAAAAGAAAAGAATAATGAAGAGAAAACCTCAGCTTCTTCTTCTTCTGCCGCACATCACCAGTCAAACGCTTGGACACGCCCTCTCAGTCAGTGTTTCTGTGACAGTTTCGATGCCTTCAGTGAGAACTCCAATCACGGCAATGAAGTAGAACGTGAATGAAAAGGTGTAAGGCTTAAATATGGGGCTGTGGTCGGCTGAAGACGTGTCCTGACCATTGATGAGTCGACTAAAAGTGTGTGAAACTGACAAAAGCGTTCAAAGGTGTTCTGACCCAAAAGTGCACTCCCAAGACCTCCACTGCACAGGACTTCATCCTAAAACTGTCAGTGATGGAAAGAGAGCGGAATATTTACTCAAGTTACAAGACTAAAAGTAAAAAGTACACAAGGACAAAACTACTCTGAGCACTAGTTACTTTTTAACATGTTTTCACTCTAATTTTAGATCAGTCTTTTCTACAAAACATGATTAAATAAACAGTTTAAAGTGGAAACAAGTTGTTTTAATGTGCAGTCTGCATATGCTCGGAGCTCTGGCCAATCAGAGCGGGCGATGCAGCGATGTGTTTTTGAGCTCAGACAGCTGTAGAATAAACATTTGCGAGACGACTGAAATCTGAACTGCTGAACACATACTAATAATGTTTGTAGAGGTCTAAACTACAGGGTTAGCAGCTTTTATATAGAACAAGACTGGATTTAGTTGTTTTTTAAACATCCTCATAATAAGCAAATGTCAAAGATTACAATCTTTGACATTTGCTTATTATGAGGATTAAAATGTTAGTTTAGATTCAGGCTCTTGCTCTCCTCATGAAGGACTCAAACACACCAGGAATGAAACAAAACACAAAGCAGGTTTTTGATGAAAGAACACTGTAACTCGCTCAGAAGCTTCCAAAAGACCAAATCGAAGAGTTTATTCAAGGTTATTGTCTTAAGGCAAACGTATATTTCTCTCTTGCTTTTATCCCACATTTTTGTCTCTGTTGCAGGTTGAAGAGGAATGTTTAGTTCGAGATGAACAAATGATCAAATGTAAAGCCCAGAGTGGATCCTTCTGTGTTTGTGCTCATGTCTAAACTCTGCACAGTTCAGAGCTTCAGTCTGAGTCTGTTTTGAACTGTGGCGACGACTGAGCGGAACAAACCTGTTTGTCACATGAACCTCTCCCTCTTCAGAGAAATGTTAGTCTGGATCTGAACCAGAGTTTCTGTTTTGTGGAAGTGACCCTCCTCCTGCTCTCAGAGGGAGAAATGGTGCAGAGCACAGTGGACCCGGCGGCTCTGAGCTGCTCCGTGTGTTTGGAGGACCTGAAGGAGCCGCTCACTATTCCCTGTGGACACAGCTACTGCAGCAGCTGCATCCACAGCCACTGGGACAGAGAGGAGACAGAGAGACCGGTCTACAGCTGCCCTCAGTGCAGGCAGAGCTTCAGCCCCAGGCCTGTCCCCATCAAAAACATCATGTTAGCAGGTTTAGTGGAGGAGCTGAAGAGGAGAGGGCTCACAGCGCCCCCTGCTGACCACTGCTACGCCGCTCCTGGAGATGTGAGCTGTGACGTGTGCACTGGGAGGAAGCTGAAGGCGCTGCGCTCCTGTCTGCAGTGTGTGGCCTCTTACTGTGAGAGCCACCTCCAGCCTCATCATGACACTGCAGCGCTTCAGAGACACCAGCTGGTGGCGCCCTCACACCACCTCCAGGAGAACCTGTGCTCTGAGCACAACGAGGTCAAGAAGATGTTCTGCCGCACCGACGGGCAGCTCCTGTGTGTGGTCTGCTGCATGGAGCATCACAAGGGCTACGACACCGTGTCCTCTGCCTCAGAGAGGGCCCAGAGGCAGGCACAGCTGCCGGCCAGGAGGGCCCTGCTGCTCCAGAGCCTCCAGCACAAAGAGACAGACCAGCAGAGGCTCCAACAGGAGGCCCAGGACAGCTGCTCTGCCCAGAGAGCGCTGCAGTGCAGCGAGGACAGCTTCAGAGAGATGGTCCTTCTCCTGGAGAAAAGACGCTCTGAAGTGGAGCAGCAGATCCTCTCCCAGGAGAAGACCCAACTGAGCCCAGTCCAAGAGCTCCAGGACCAACTGCAGCAGGACGTGACTGAGCTGAAGAAGAGCATGTCTGAGCTGGACACACTGTCCCTCACCCCTGACCACAACCAGTTTATACTGCGCTGCCCCCCTCTGGCCACAGACACACAGCACAGCACAGAGTCCAGGATCCAGACCGGATCAAGGAGGGACTTTGAGGACGTGTCCAGAGCTGTGTCTGAACTCAGGGACAAACTGCAGGTCTTTCTGGAGGAGGCCAAGGTTCAAGTCCAGGATGAACTGAGGCCTGAGCCGAGCTGCAGAGAGGACTTCCTCAGATATGCACGAGACATCACTCTGGACCCAAACACAGCAAGTAAACATCTGTCACTGTCTGATGGAAACAGAAGAGTGACATCTGTGGATGAATATCAGAGTTATCCTGATCATCCAGACGGGTTCACTATTTGGCAGGTCCTGAGTCCAGAGGAGCTGACGGGCCGATGTTACTGGGAGCTGGAGTGGAGTGAAGTGGTTCTAATAGCAGCTGCTTATAAAGACACTGAGAGAAACTGTGTTTTCGGAAATAATGAGAAATCCTGGGCCTTAGACTGTCACAGTTGTGGTCACTCATTTTGGTTCAACAAAGTCCAATCTAAGATCCCAGGTCCGGTCGGGTCCAGAATCGGGGTTTAAACAGCGCAGAGGCTCTGTCCTTTTACAGCGTTCAGGGTCCAAACATGAGGCTCCTCCACAGAGTCCAGACTCAGTTCACTCAGCCTCTGCACGTCGTCATGTGTAGGATTGTCTGGGAGGTCAGCAGGTACATTAGAAAGAACCATTTGCAATGTGGGGGTGTACCCAGCTGCCTGTTTCGCCGCTGCGTCCGCAGCATTGTTCCCCAGAGTTGTCAGTGAATTGCCTTTTGAGTGTCCAGGTACCTTAACGATTGCTACCTGGGAGGGGGTTTGCAAGGCAGTGTCCAGTCTTTGCATCAAGTCCATGTGAGCAATAGCTTCCCCTTTCGCGGTCCTAAAACAGTTTCGCTTCCAAGCAGCTAAGTCAAGCACTGCGGCCGAAACTGCGTAGGCGGAGTCAGAATAGATAGTTACAGGCTGTGCAGGTGCCGCCTCCAGCCTGGGCAGAAAGCTTGTCAGTCAGCAGAACAGTGGTCAGAGTATGAAACTCACCCCCCTTGTGCTCCACAACCGCAGCCGCAGTTGCGAGCTCCCCAAAGTGAGTTCTGAAACAACAGCCGTCAGTAAACAGAAACCTCCCGTGGGGGAGGGGAGAGGTGGACAGATCAGCTCGTGGTCGCAAATCTTGTGCAACTGCTATTTCACAGGAGTGTTCGTCCATCGCCATGCCATCCAACATGTTGATGCCTGTGTGTTGGTAGGTTATATTAGGGGCAGTCAGAATCTTCATCAGTCGTGTTTGTCTGAGAGACGAGAGTGTGAAAGACGCAGATGCAACATAAGAAGTCACAGAATGCTCTGTTAACACAACGAGTGGGTGAGACATCACCAAATGCGCTGTTTTCAGAATCACTTTGGCGAGTCCTGCCGCAAACAGCGTGCACGGTGGAGATCTCGCTTCCACTGCATCCAACGAGATGCTGCAGTACATGAGAACATCTCTTCGGCCTTGTGATTTCTGAAACAGAACTGCATTTACAACAGATGGGGTCATAGAGGCGTCGAGATAGAATGGCTGAGTGTAGTCGGGTGTGGCGAGTGCGGATGCACACGCCAGGTCCTGTACAAGAGTCACAAATGCCTGGTCGGCTTCGGCTGTCCAGTCCAGAGGAGAGGTCAGGTTAGAAATGCCTTTGTCTTTTGCCAAAAGTCTGAGGGGCGCAGTACGTTCTAGATAAGCGGGCAAATAGTGTCGGCTGTAGCCACAAAGTCCCAGAAAAGCGAGCATTTCTCTTACTGTTTCAGGTCTTTTGTGTTTCAAGATGGAAGTCCTATGTTCCGGTGTGATGGAGCCAGTCCGTCTTTAACTGGTGTCGGCGCTTGTTTGCTGAGCAACCGCGCGGCCCTTCATGCCCGCGCGCACTTTCCAACACACACTCATACATTCCCCGCTCCCCGCGTTTCCCTCTGTTTCATTCATTCGCATCAGACGCTCCACACGCATCTTTCCCCGCACTCCTCAGTCACTAATCCGCCAAGGGTGCACACTTGTGCGCGATAGGTTAAGTCTAAGCATACACACGCCAATTGTTGCCTGTTTTGTCACGAAGCCGCGCTCCGCCGATGCGTCGCGTTGGGTCGAAACCGAGCCAGGACTTCCTGGAAGTTTAAATTGGCGCTGTTCGCGCCGTGGTGCTGACCATGTGACACCGGGTATTTTATGTGTTTATATTGCTTTATGTTGAACATGTGTATATAATTAATGATGTATAATGTTGTATGAAGAGACTATAACAGTTTATTTGGTATTTGAATTATATAGTTATTTTGCTCAGTGGGAGGGGCAAGTGGGGAATAAAGGTGAGCCGCTCTTGGCTGGGGGGAGTCTGTCCCCAACATCAGAGAAGGTAACAGTGTGAGAGAGAGAGTCAAATAGAGAGAGTGAAAGAGAGGGCGAGTTAAAGTTGAACTCAAAGTTGGAACTCTGTAAATATATGTTTTTGGATTTTTTGACCTTTTTGCTCACTGTATATATTTTTGCACTGTTGCACTATTTTTGCACTTTGGTTTTGGCACAATAAATCCACCTGAGCACTTGAAATCTGACTTCGCCATTGTTTTGAGAGAGAGCCCCGCTACATTTGGTGTCAGAAGTGGGATATGGCAAGTCAGAAGAAAGTTTCTCGCCAACCAAAGCGCACAGGTTTGCGATCACAAGGCCGTGATCGACAGCCAGAGGGGGCAGGAGCTCCAGACCCAGCATGGGAGACAGATGAGGATGAAGAGTGGGAGCAGAAGCCCGGGCCATCATCTGAACAAGGTCAGGACATGGTGACGCTGATGAAAGATTTTCTAGCGGGACAGCAACGCCGCGAAGAGGGTTTGCTGGCCGAACTCCGGGGACTGAGAGCCTCTTTTCCTACTGTTGTGGAGCGCGGGGCTCAACCTGCATCCCCTTTGCAGCCGACTCTTCAAAGACCTCGTCCAGCGCCAAACCTGCCTGCACATCATGAGTCGCCAACCCCTGGTGGCCAGAGATCGGTGTTCCATGGAAGCCGCATGGAGATCGATGATGCTGAGCCGCAGCGCCATGTACCGAAAGCTGAGGACAGGCCGAGACCAGAATGGAGACATTACAATGAGCCGAAAATACCACAGTTTCAGAGTGGTGAGGACATGGAAAATTATCTGCTATGTTTTGAGCGGATAGCTAGAACCTGGAGGTGGCCAGAGGACGAGTGGGCGTGTCGTCTTGTACCCTTATTGACTGGAAAGGGACTGGAGGCCTACTCTGCTATGGATGAAGACAGAGCCCACTGTTACATGGACCTGAAGGCAGCTCTGCTTGCAAAATTTAACATTTCACCCGAAACTTACCGACAGCAGTTTCGCTCCAGCACTCTGCCGCATGATGAAAGCCCTACGGAGACCTATCATCGCCTCCGAGGACTCTATCACCGCTGGATAAGACCGGATGAACGCTCCAAGGAGGAAATTGGTGAAGCGATTGTAACCCAGGTGATTTTCTGCTCCTGGACCGTTTCTGCCTCCGTTTTGCCTGCCTGGTCCCTTTGCTTCATTTTTGCCTGCCTGGTCCGTCTCTGCCGAACTATCGCGAGACTTCGCACACGTATCGTGAGATTTGCGGCGCCAAGCTCTTTAAAACATGGCCGCGCGCGGTTGTTCGGGAGGAGTGTGGGCCTCGAGGTTGTTAAGCGGCTGCAGATGCCTCTGCCTGTGATCTTGTGTTTTGTTTGACTGATATACTTAAAGTGGACCTGGTGAGTGCTTTGTTATTGTTCGAAGCTAACATGCTATGCTACTGTTGATTGAATCAGTTAACACAGACTTAGCCGGTGCGGGCGCTGGCTGCACTCGTTCATGTTAAATTGTATCATTTTTGCACTTCAACTTTTGCTGAATCTGACACTGAAATCTAATGATTTAAAGTTAAATTATTAAAAGTTAATTTCACTTTATGCTCAACACTGTAACTATTTATGCCCAAACACTGGGAATATTAATTACTGATTGAGATGAACAGATGACATGAAATATTGTATCTAAGCATGATCTAATGTTGAATTATAATTATTAATTAATAATAATAATTTTGTTTATTCATGGTCCTGTTTTGAACAGGCCAGGTTCCAGAACTGGATGGCGAGCTAAAGAAACCAGAACGAACCGAGAGAGTGCAAACATCTGCCGGTGCGGTAGGAGGCGCTGCAGCCGCTCCCCACACATACATTATATCCTACACAATATCCCCTGCTAGTGGATACACTGATTCGTACTCTGAAACCCTTGGAATTTACCGTGGATTCTATTTTTGTGGACTGAGTTATGCAGCACTGCACTTGGAACGTTGTTAACGCGTTGAACTGATTAAGTTCAGAAATATGGACCATTATTCTAATTGTGCACAACTGTAAATATTGTATATATTTGTCAATCACTGTAAATAACACCACTCAGCGCTACAAGCATTTTGTCAGTTGTCTCATTGAATACGCCTCAATTTCCTCCGAGCCGAACCTTAAACTTCTGGTACTAGTCCAACTCTAATTTTAATGCACTGCAGCATTATATATGCTACAGGATCATCATGGAGCAGCTTCTGCGGGTGTTTCCCTTTTTTGAAGTGAGGACCTGGTTGAAGGAACATGAGCCAGCCGATGGATTTACCGCTGCTAAGTTGGCCGTGCAGTATCTCAACGCTCGGAAAGGAGTATCTTCTGCCCGGTTAACCACAGCATCCCAGCGCGCACCAGCTCAACCTTTTCTACCAAGGCCTGCCAGACGTGAGACCAACCAAGATCTGTCAGGTACCATGAATTCTGCCCCAAACCAACGAGGACCTGGTAAGGAGTTTATTTGTTTTTCCTGCCAACAACCTGGGCACAAAGCCTCAGTTTGCCCTATCCGTAAAGCTAAAGTTAGCGGAGCGTGCTATCCTCCAAGACCAGAGGCAGAGGGCACTCGTGAGACAGACAGTACTATTAAACGCTGTAAAAATGTGCTAATTAATGGCCAAGAGGTTTCTGCTTTACTGGACACTGGTAGTTTCACATCCCTTATCAAACGTAGCTCAGTGCCAGTTAGCAGCATAAACTATGGCAAGACGGGGGACATTTTGTGTGTGCACGGGGATAGCCACCTTTATCCTACTGTGGAGGTTACCGTGACGGTTGCAGACCAGCCCTATCTGGTGACTGTGGGAGTAGTAGAAAACCTACCCGTGGATGCTATTCTCGGTTGGGACCTACCTTTTCTGATGGACCTGTTGTCTGGGAATGTTGACTCTGGGGGGAATAATGACTGTGGAAATGTGTCGTGTCCTGTTCTTACGCGGGCACAAGTGAAAACCGGTGTCCAACCTCTGCCAGACTTGGACAGTAGTCTGTGAGGGAGGCACCAAAGGGCCAAGGAAATCCCGGCGTCAGCGACGCTTTGAAAAACAAATGTGGTCTTTAAATCCTGAAAATTGTGATTCTTTTGTGTGGGATGTACCTGAAAATGTTGCAAAGCAATGATATTACTTTGAAAAGTATTTTTGCTAAGGTGGGAAAAGAAACCAAAGGTTGTCTGGGTCAAGAGAAGTTTATTATTGACAATGGGGTGTTGTATATCGTTAGTGATGACTGTAAATGTCGTCTTGTTCCCTTTAGCTGTAGGACCCTTGTCATGCATTTAGCACACACAGTGCCATGGTCAAGTCTCCTCGGTCGCCATAAAACATTCTTGCGTGTCAGTTCTAGATTTTATTGGCTGTCCATGTATGCTGACATTCACAAATATTGCGCTACATGTCCGACCTGTCAGAAAACATGTCCAGTGCGCAAGTCTTACCGTGCCTTTTTGCAGCCTCTTCCAGTTATCTCCACTCCCTTCCGAAGGATTGCGATGGACATTGTGGGGCCCCTGGTGAAGAGCAGCAGTGGACATCAGTACATCCTGGTCATCTCGGATTATGCCACCAGATTTCCAGAGGCTTTTCCGCTGAGAACCATCACTGCGCCTGCTGTCCTTCGAGCGCTTGTTCAACTGTTCTCCAGAGTTGGATTACCTGATGAAATTCTCACGGACCAAGGCACCAACTTCACTTCTCGGTTATGCACCTTTTCCAGCAGCAACTGGGCATTTCATCCATCAAAACCACCCCGTACCACCCACAGACGGATGGACTATTTGAGAGGTTTAACCAGACACTGAAGCGGATTCTCCAGAAGTTCGTGGATGATACCGGCAAAGACTGGGACTGTTGGCTACCCTTTTTGTTTGCCTATCGAGAGGTCCCACAGGCGTCAACTGGATTTTCTCCATTTGAACTGTTATATGGCTGGGATGTTCAGGGGCCTTTGGACCTTCTACGCAAACAATGGGAGGGCCCACCAGCACGACAAAGTGACCGGAGCATTGTCAAGTTTGTACTTGAAATGCGAGAGAGACTGTCAAAGTACTTGGAGGAGGCAGAGAAGAACTTGCAAGGTGCTCAAAAAGCCCAGAAGACCTGGTACGACCGCCAAGCCCGCAGTCGTGAGTTCCAACCTGGTCAGAAGGTGCTGCTTCTTCTGCCATCCTCCACCCATAAACTCTTCGCAAAATGGCAGGGCCCGTATACTGTCACCCGGAAGATGGGGCCAGTCACCTACGAGGTCCTGCATCCAGAGAAAAAGAAGTCCAGGCAGACGTACCATGTCAACCTCCTGAAAGAGTGGAGAGAGCGTCTAGTCCAAGCTCCAACAAAAGTCCTGTTGGTCAGGAAAGTGGACGGGGAAGAGCCGGACATGGGACTGGAGGGACTGACCAACACTGCTACCCCTGTGCATGTTCATCTTCCTCCTGAGCAAGCCACACAGCTACTCCAGACCTTCAAAGAATTGTCTTCGCTGTTCCGTGCCAGTCCTGGAAGAACTACAGTGGTGGAACATGTCATCCGCCTGAAGGAGGGTTGGCCGATCCGACAGCGACCATATCGTGTACCACAGCAGCTTGTTGGGAAGCTCCAAGATTAGATCCAAGAAATGCTGAGACTGGGAGTCATTGAACCTTCCAAATCCGAATGGCGCAGTCCTGTAGTGATTGTTTTCAAGAAAGACGAATCACTCAGGATATGTATTGGCTTTCGAAACTGTGTCTGAATTTGATGCATACCCAATGCCAAGGATTGATGACTTGCTGGAGAAGATTGGTTCCGCCAAGTACATAACCACATTGGACCTTTGCAAAGGATACTGGCAAGTGCCCCTCGAAGTCCTCACGGCCCTACACAGAATTTCAAACACCAACTGGACTATTTCAGTTTACTGTGATGCCATTTGGGCTGCATGGAGCAGCGTCTGATGGATCGAGTTCTCCAGGGGTGTGAGCTATTCAGCGCGGCTTATCTCGACGATGTCGTCATCTTCAGCGAGACCTGGGAGGACCATGTCCGACATCTCTCCCAAGTCCTGAAGTAGATCCAGCGAGCCGGTCTTACGCTGAATCCGGCAAAGTGTGAGTGGGCTCGGCAGGAGACATGCTACCTCGGCTACCAGATGGTTAGAGGGGAGGTGAGGCCTCAGGTCAACAAGGTCGAGGCGATCCTGAAATCTCCGAGGCCACGAACAAAGAAAGAGGTGCGTTCCTTTCTGGGGTTGGCCGGATGGTACCGACGGTTTGTGCCACAGTTCGCAACGATTGCCACTCCGCTTACTGCACTCACCGCCAAAGGCCAGCGAAACCCGTCGTCGTCTGGACCGAGGACTGTGAGAATGCCTTCAACACCCTCAAAGCTCACCTGTGTTCATCACCGGTGCTGAAGAGTCCAGACTTTACCAAGCGCTTCTTGGTACAAGTGGATGACTCCATGGTTGGCCTCGGAGCAGTCCTGACTCAGGGGGAACCTGGAGAGGAGTGTCCAATATTGTATTTGAGTCGCAAACTCCTGCCACGCGAGACCCGCTGCTCTGCTGTCGAGAAAGAGGGCCTTGCAATCAAATGGGCGTTTGAGCGCTTGCGCTACTACCTGCTCGGACGAGAGTTTGATCTAGAGACTGATCATAGTGCCCTGACTTGGATCAACACTATGAAGGATCATAATAGTCGCCTGACCAGATGGTATCTCGCACTACAGCCCTTCAGATTCGCCATCCGACACCGTGCTGGCAAGATGAACATTGTTGCAGATTATTTGTCCAGGTTGCCCCACAGTGTCAACCTTCCGGAAGGGAGGGATAATGTGACGGAACCAGTCCGTCTTTAACTGGTGTCGGCGCTTATTTGCTGAGCACTTTCCAACACACACTCATACATTCGCGTTTCCCTCTGTTTCATTCATTCGCATCAGACGCTACACACGCATCTTTCCCCGCACTCCTCAGTCACTAATCCGCCAAGGGTGCACACTTGTGCGCGATAGGTTAAGTCTAAGCATACACACGCCAATTGTTACCTGTTTTGCCACGAAGCCGCGCTCCGCCGATGCGTCACGTTGGGTTGAAACCGAGCCAGGACTTCCTGGAAGTTTAAATGGCCGCTGTTCGCGCCGTGGTGCTGACCATGTGACACCGGGTATTTTATGTGTTTATATTGCTTTATGTTGAACATGTGTATATAATTAATGATGTATAATGTTTTATGAAGAGACTATAACAGTTTATTTAGGATTTGAATTATCTAGTTATTTTGCTCAGTGGGAGGGGCAAGTGGGGAATAAAGGTGAGCCGCTCTTGGCTGGGGGGGAGTCTGTCTCCAACAACAGAGAAGGTAACAGTGTGAGAGAGAGAGTCAAATAGAGAGAGTGAAAGAGAGGGCGAGTTAAAGTTGAACTCAAAGTTGGAACTCTGTAAATATATGTCATTTCCGGTGAGTGTGTCGCGTTTTCAGAGCTGTTCGTTCTTAGAGCCTTTTACCAATTAATCCACGAATTATACACACTATTTATGCATCATATACACGAAAGTGAGCGTTTGATTGCTCCGCAAAGAATTCGGAGCCTCAAACCGCTCACTTTTCTGTATTTTGTTGATTAAAAGCCCTCCTCACTCTCTAGCTCCAGCCTGAAGTAGCCTAGCCGCTAGCGTCATGGCTGGACCTACCTTTACCTGTTTGAGCTGTCATATGTCGAGTCAGAACCCTGGCTCCTTCTCTGACGACAGGTGCGTGAAGTGCAGTGTAGTGGTAGTTTTGGAGGCCAGGGTTACGGAGTTAGAAGCGCGGATCCGCTGTTTAGAGGAGCTAAAGTCCAGTTATAGTTCGGTTTTAGCGCGAGGGCTACTGGACCGCGCTTTAGGGCTTAGCATTAGCATTAGCAGTAGCAGTAAGGCCGAGCTCAGCCCCCCCAGCGTCTCCCGTGCAGCCGGGACAAGACCAGGAACAGAATAGGGACCAATTTGTGACAGTTCGGAGGGGACAAGGCGCTAAACGCCGAACCTCAGAGCGCCGTGAGCTTCACGTCTATAATAGGTTTTCTCCCCTCAGCGATCACACGCCCGCTGAACACACGAGAGAAACTCTTGTAATCGGGAGTTCTATTGTTAGAGACGTGAAGCTGCCAGCTGCTAGCGTTTGATGTCACCCATTCTGGCCCCCGGGTAACACCTAAGGAAATCTTAGATCTTAAAGCAGAGTAGGGCCCGTTTCCGGCGAGTTGTGATTCACGCAGGCGGTAATGACGCCCGTCGGAGACAATCAGAGGTGTTCAAAGTTCAAGTAGCCGCGGTGTGTGACCTTGCGAAGTCGATGTCAGACACTGTAATATTTTCTGGTCCCCTGCCCAATCGGATCAATGCTGAATTGTACAGCCGTCTCTCAGCATTCAACAACTGGTTATCCAGATGGTGCCCTCTGAACAACGTAGTCTTTATTGATAACTGGAGTGCGTTTTGGGGAAAGCCCGGGCTCATACGCAGGGATGGCATCCATCCGACTTCGGAGGGTACATCCCTATTAGTTCGGAATTTGACCGAAAGTCTTAGTCGTGTTAAGTGACCATCTAGGGATGAGCCCCGGGTGCAGAGCAGCAGTTCAAGACGCTCCTCTGTCGCTGAACTCTCGCCCGTTCTGTTACATGTGAAGTGTTCAGATTCAAGACAGATAGAGACTGTGTCCCTCGTACAAATAATGCCAAAAAGTCACATCTCAGAAAAACTATTTCAGGCGTCAGACCAAATAACTTAAGGAAAATAACAATCACAAATATCCAAATGAATAAACACGTAAAATGTGGACTGCTAAACATTAGAGCAATTTCCTCCAAATCGCTCTTAGTTAATGAATTAATTAGCGACTATAACATAGATCTTCTAGCTCTAACTGAAACGTGGCTTCAACAAGACGACTACGTCAGACTAAATGAGTCCACCCCACCCACCCATGTTAACTTTCAGACCGCCAGGAGCACAGGAGGTGGTGGTGTGGCAGTGATCTCACACTCAAGCCTACTCATGAGCCCTAAAACTAACAATGTATTTCACTCATTTGAAAGCCTCATGCTGTCGATCACATGTCCAAATATGAAAAACCAAAAAGGAGTTTTGTTCATAGTTATCTACCGACCCCCTGGTCCCTACTCAGAGTTTTTAACAGTTTTCTGACTTTATATCAAACTTAGTGTTAGCCTGGGATAAAATAGTTATAGCTGGAGACTTTAATATCCACGTGAACATGAGTGATGACTCTCTCAGTAATGCCTTGAGCGCCTTGTTAGACAGCATTGGTTTCACTCAGAATGTAAATAAAGCGACTCACACTCACAAGAACACTCTGGATCTTGTCCTAACGTATGGAACAGAGATAAGTGACCTCATTGTCCTCCCTCAAAACCCTATATTGTCAGATCATTTCCTAATTACCTTTCAGTTTATTCTTAAAGATCATCCAGTCCCACAGAATAAAGTTATAATGAAAAGGACAATATCTGAAATCTCTCAAAATTCAAGGAAATAATAGAGCCAATGCTCAGTGACATGTCATGTGATCCTGCTGAGAAGATTTAGTCCCAGTATAAGTGATCAATTTGTCGACTTGAATTCTCTGAAGTCTGCTCTAGACGTTGTCGCGCCGTTAAAACAGAAGGTCATTAGGCCAAAGCGCGCCTCCCCATGGTACAACCAAGAACTGCGTTCACATAAACAAAGAGTTAGAAAGTTAGAGGGATTATTTCGTCGCTCTCACACAGAAGAATCCCTAAAAGCATGGAAAAGTTGCCTGCTGTCCTATAAGCAGGCTCTGCGTAAGGCCCAAACCAGATATTATTCAAATCGAATAGAAGTCAACAAAAGTAACACTAAATTTCTTTTCAGCACTGTAGCTAGGCTAACAAACTGTCACAGTGCAGTAGAGCCCTCAATCCCAGCTTCTCTCAGCTCTGATGATTTCCTCCTATTTTTTAATAATAAAATAAAAACAATCAGAGATAAATTAGATGAAATTACCCCCGCTATTAGCCCTGAACTAGCCCAAGCTGTAAATCTAACGTCCCATATAAATCCACCTGTAAACTTAGAAAGGTTCACAGCTGTTGATCAAGCAGAGATAACTTCAGCCATTATGTCCTCTAAAAGCTCAACTTGTGTCCTAGACCCCATTCCAAGCAGACTCCTCAAAGACATTCTTCCCCTAATTATAGACCCTATTCTTAATATAATAAATACTCCAAAGTGGCTATGTTCCACAGTCCTTCAAACATGCAGTCATTAAACCTCTTCTGAAAAAGCCTAATCTAGATCCCGACCTATTGGTAAACTACAGACCTATTTCAAATCTTCCCTTCGTCTCTAAAATCCTTGAAAAAGTTGTAGTAAAACAGCTTTGTCGCCACCTACAGGACAATAATTTATTTGAAGTTTTCCCGTCAGGGTTCAGAGCCCACCACAGCACTGAAACTGCACTAGTTAAAGTCACAAATGATTTGTTATTAGCCGCTGACGATGGACTGGTCTCAATCCTGGTCCTGTTGGACCTCAGTCAAAGGAACAGCCCTCAGCTGGTTTAAATCCTATTTATCTGATAGGTACCAATTTGTTAATGTAAACAAGAGCTCCTCACCATGCTCTAAAGTAATTTACGGTGTGCCACAGGGTTCAGTACTCGGTCCAATTCTTTTTACTCTTTATATGCTGCCGTTAGGCAACATTATCAGAAAGCATGGCATTAACTTCCACTGCTATGCAGATGACACTCAGCTGTATTTATCAATGAAACCTGATCAGAGCGATCAAGTAGACAGACTTAGTACTTGTGTGAAGGAGATAAAAACCTGGATGACACTAAACTACCTGCTTCTTAACCCTGAAAAAACCGAGGTCATTGTACTTGGCCCTAAACATCTACGAGACGCTCTATCTGAGCAGATAGTCACACTGGACAATGTCAGTGTAGCCTCCAGTTCTACTGTAAGAAACCTTGGAGTCTTATTTGACCAGGAGCCTGTAAAGCCTGTAAAACTGCCTATTTCCATCTGCGTGATATAAATAAAATCAGAAGAATCCTGCCTAAAAGCGATGCTGAAAAACTTATCCATGCATTTGTAACGACTAGATTAGACTAACTCCTGCTCACAGCGTGTCCTAAAAGCTCCATAAAAAGCTTTCAACTGGTTCAAAATGCAGCAGCAAGTTATTAATTAGGATTAATTAATATTAGGAACTAAAAGAAAACACGTTACGCCGGTAATGGAGTCTCTTCACTGGCTCCTGTCGAGTTTGTAATAACATTTAAACTCCTCCTCCTGACTTACAAAGCCATAAATGACATGGCCCCATCCTACCTCAAAGAAGCTATAGAACCATATCATCCAAACAGAGCTCTTCGCTCTCAGAATGCTGGTCTTCTGGTGGTCCCAAGAGTCTCTAAAAGCACAGTAGAAGGTAGAGCCTTCTGGTGATCCCAAGAGTCTCTAAAAGCACAGCAGGAGGTAGAGCCTTCTGGTGGTCCCAAGAGCGTTTAGCTACCAAGCTCCTGTGTTATGGAATCAGCTTCTGTCCATGTTAAAGAGGCCGACACAGTCTCTTCATGTAAGACCAGACCTTAAAACGTTCCTCTTTGAAATGGCTTATGGTCAGGCCAGTTAGGAACAGAAATAAAAACCTACAGTTTCAGCTACGCTGCCCTAGCAGCAACTATGGGGGAAGTATGGCAGCTTGAGCTCTAGCCTCTGATAAACACTACTGTATTTAATATTTTAATTCACTTGCAAATCTGTTCATTGCCCTTTCTTCTTCTCCCACTTCCTGTTGGGAGTGGAAAAGTAACATCAATAACCTGTTTTCCCAGATGATCCTCTACTGGAGAAACGGTCTCTACTCCATATGAACGGTTCTTCATCTGCCTAGAACAACTGGTTCTCCTCCTGAAGAACTGGTTCTCCCCCTGAAGAACTGGTTCTCCTCCTGAGTGGCTCCAGCTCCACAGTCTCACAGTAAGAGTCAGATCTCTCCTTTTACTCTGGAACTCCTCCAGGTTTATACTTTTTCCCAAAGAGGTTTTGTAGTTTTTCCTGGCCGAGAAGGAGGGTCTAAGGACAGGGGATGCTGGGACATTGGTCTAAGGACAGGGGATGCTGGGACATTGGTCTAAGGACGGGGGATGCTGGGACATTGGTCTAAGGACGGGGGATGCTGGGACATTGGTCTAAGGACGGGGGATGCTGGGACATTGGTCTAAGGACGGGGGATGCTGGGACATTGGTCTAAGGACGGGGGATGCTGGGACATTGGTCTAAGGACGGGGGATGCTGGGACATTGGTCTAAGGACGGGGGATGCTGGGACATTGGTCTAAGGACAGGGGATGCTGGGACATTGCCAAGTCCCTATGAACACTGTTTAATCTGTTTTTCACTGTCACCCTCCGAGGAAACAGACGTTGTGATTTTGGGCGTTACAAAAATAAATTGAATTGAATAATAATTATATTTTCTGTGTTCTGGTGCATTACACATATAATATTATTAGCAATTCATTACATTTATTATGAAGGCCCCTCACAGTCCCTACATTTCCTTGCTCCGCCCCTGCTCCAGCGTCACCCGAAGCCCTTCTCCTGCTCGAGGTTCTAGAAAACACTCCAGGCTGCAAACGATTAAAGCATTGTTGCATTTATGAAACCATGATGAACCACTTCAGCTTTGTCAAAATAAAATTACAAAAAAACACCAAGTAACAAAAGAACCACATTCATGACACTTTAAAATAATCATAATTTGTTAATTTCCAAATTAAGTTACAATGTCAGTCCAACGATGTTTGTGTCAACCATTCCCCCCCCGCCACCAAAATGACATTCGAAACTCCAAAGGTATCTATCTCCTGTGTCCATGGCAGGAGTTCTGAGGCCCAAGTTCATCGTTCTAAAGTCCAGAGTGATGGTCAAAAATAGTCTGCAGAGCTTTGTGAACTTCAGTCTTATACTTGTGAGCAACAGTATGTCATGATTACTGTCTGTCTGGTGACGTAAAGTCGTCATGTTTTACTCAGTCTTTTATCTGGCTCCTCTTCGTTTCCCCCCTCCCTTCTCCTTCTGGTCACCGCCCCTTTACTTCGTTTCCCCCCTCCCTTCTCCTTCTGGTCACCGCCCCTTTACAAAATTTCCCCATGTGTGGACAATAAAAAGGAATAAAGGAATATCTTTTATCTTTTGTCTCTCAGCTCATCAGTTGTATCTCGTTGCTAATCACTGGGTGCAGTATTTTAGGTGTTTGGTTTTGTCTGTTCGGTGCGAGATTATCTGCGAAGCCCTGTTAGCCCCAGCATTCGAGTTAGAGATTTTTGATTACTTTTCTGACCCTGACTCTGATTTCTGCCTACTCCTTGTGATTCCTGTTTGCTGTCATCGACCTTGGACAGTCCGAGCGATACCTCTGATATCGCTGTTTGCCCGTGTGCCGAACCTGAAACGGATTTACGACTACGACTCTCGCCTGCTCTCTGACACCGCCGTTTGCTGGATCTGACCACCGCCGAAGGACCTTATTCAATTAAAGACTGTTTAACTATCGCCTGTTTCCAGCTCCGTAATTGGCTCTGTTCGTGACACAGGACAGTCCCAGAACACGTGATAGTGGTTTGCCTCCAGGTGGCGCTGTTTCTCCAACAGTTGCATTTCCCTGTGAAAATTGAGCACTTTGACCTGGAGTTATGAAGAAACGAGACACATTTTTCAAACTAAATTTCCTCTTTCTCTTTCCCATTTGTTTTTAATATATTTAGTACAATATTAGTCCGGATTAGTAATGCATTGATATTGTTTATAATTTAAAAGGACATTTCTGATATCTAAGCCTTGATAAACATTTCAGTCAGAAGGTTATATTTCTTTGTTAGAATAACTTATTTTGTAAACACTTATAAAAGTCCTGAAATTCCTATTCATTCCATATCTATTGGCCCACACGTTCAGCTTTTTGTGTTAAAACTGGCTCTTGACCAGTGGGTCGGTGCGCCAGGCTCTTCCTGGACTTTGCAGTGGCCGACTGACCATCTAATACATAAAGACAGTACTTTCACTTTTTTGTTTACTTGCCACCACTTTTCTTGAGTGAAAATAATAATAGTGAGTTGCCCTTGTATGTATAGCAGTCATCTTTTGGGGAAAAGTGAGTAATTATTCAAAATATCCTGATATAAACCTCCTCCAGAAATGTCACAGTGGCCTTCAAAAGGGTTAAAGTAAATGTTAAAGCGCCCCCTGTAGGTGTGACGACTCAATGAACTAAAATGTAATTCAGTTTTATACATGCTAAAAAAAATATAAAAAATGTTATCCCAGAATAGCTCATTTTTTAGGTTTATAATTTCACTTCCTGGTTGTAATTGATGACATCACAGTAGGAAATTACCCAGCAAACACCGAGAAACAACACATCTGACGTCACCATTTTTCTAATTTGACAACTGAAAATGTATGCGAGCGAGTTTATTTCATTGAATTATGTTTGGAATATCTTAAGTCGTTTATTTTCTGTGAGTTATGCTTGTTTTTTTAAAAAAAAAAAAAATGTTTGTACGTATTTAATTTTTATTGTGTATATATTTTTTATTTTATTTTTTAACCTATTGTGCTTGTTTTGTACTCTTTGCACTTTGGACACGTTGTGTTGGTAAAATGTGCCTTACAAATAAAGTTGGATTGGATTGAATAAACGTTGTCTGGAATGGGCGTACCTAGTGTGATGTCATTTTCTATAGATTTGTTTGACTTTTCTCCCACTCGATTGGCGTAAAACTATCATTTATATGTACTACAGGTATGAATCATAATATATCCATGGTATAAATACACAAAATAAAGTCAAAATGAAGTTCCGTTCATTATAGTTGCAGTAACGGCTTTTCGCCAGAGCGCGGCAGTGTTCCCTCCTCTGAGCGGAACTTTGCGCGAGACCAAAACAAACGCGCCAAACGTCGGAATAATCTGCGGATTTCTGCACTTTCCAGGTGACGCTATCAAAACCGGCGCGTTTACGACACGCGCGGATACTTTGTACCGGTCATTTAGCCGCGTTTTGGCGTCACGTTTCCCCGGCAAAACGTGGCAAGCTAACGCGATAAACCCATGGATAAACCGCTCCAAACTGTTAGCTTCTTTTTGCTGTCTGTTTAGTCGCTCCTTTGTTCACATTTAGAGCCGATTTTGTTGCGTTTAAGCCCCGATTTGAGACCGTTTACTTCCCCCAGTTCAGTTTGACGTGTAGCTTGTGACTGTGTGATGGCAGAACTTGTAGAAAACACGTGTAAAAAGCGTCACGCGTGTTGTTTGCTGTGTTTACAGCCTCAACATGACACGCAGACTGACCAAAGAAGAGCTGGATGAACAGTTCGAGCTGTTTCTCAAAGAGGTAACGACAGCACGAGTGTTTACGTCACGTTTATCTGATTCTAAACGACTGGGTTTCATGCTTTTCCTAATGACTTCTCTTATTAATTGTCTGAGATAATGTCTGTGGTGAATAATGTGTCACAGTTTTACACCAGTGACTAGTAAAAGGCTTTAAAACTATGATTGTAGTCGTATTTTTGGTCCTTTTCATCGTTATCTGGGCTGGACCCGGCTATAAAAAAAGACTTTCTACATAAAAAAAAATGGCAAAATTGATTCAAAATGTCAGAAATAATCAATTATTTCCGTCAACACTCCACATAAAATCCAAAAGAGACACAAATTAGTGTTTTTATGACTGGTTCAGCGTTTGTCATCAAAGTAAAGGTGTTGTCATGTAATTTGATTGACTTTGGTGTAAGTTAGACGAGCCCTTGCCCTTGTTTACACTGTGGTTGCTTGGTAACAGTTACAGTTATAACATTATAGCATCTTCTTCTCATGTTCAACCAGGAAGTACCATCATAATCTTGATTAAAATGGTCAAATTATAGAAAACTGGGCCTGATTTAGGTCTTTTTTGGTGTGGCAAATTTAAATATTATAATACAAATAATTATGCACGTTAACCTGATCATTTGTTTTGATTGAAAAGTATTGAATTGTATAGTGTAAATAAATAAAATAACAGCAAAGTAATAATGTGACTCATGTAGAAGTACAAAGTCCAAGAAATGACTCAAGTAAGAAAACTACTAATTCAAGTAAGAGTAACTGCCTAATTTGAAGGACAAAACTATGAATAATGCCCGTAGTTTTTATTTTTTTAAAGGCAAACACAAACGTTTGAAAACCAATCGATCGGTCGGGTTACGGCAAACAGACATTTTTTTTGCCTTAATATAATCAACATCGAGCTTTTGTCACAGATTTACTCGCACTTTAGCTCAAATAAGAGACTGTTACTTCAAACTAAATAGAACTCGAGTAAGAGTAAAAGTCCAAAAAACTACTCTAAAGTAGTTCTTCGCGCGACTTCAGCACTAAAAGTTTCAAACATTAGGCTGCCCCAAATAAATTGTATGTTTGCTGTAACCCGAGCCAACATTTTACAAGTGGGTCGGTCGGTAGGTAAATTCTTTTTGTTTTTTTAACTTTGAAGGCAAAACAAAAATCAAAATTGTCACCATTTTTTGATTCTGCCAGTGACCCGCAGTGACCCGTCCTTTGTGTTAGTTTCATTTCTCGTTCGTTTTTTGCGACATTTTTTGGCTTGAAAATATCTGTAGCGAGTTCAACACGGCGCTTTTTTGAAAAAACGGTCGGTGAGATATAAGATTTAAAAAGAAAATTGGCATATTGACATATTTTTTTGCCTTAATATCATCAACATCGAGCTTTTGTCACAGATTTACTCGCACTTTTGCTCAAATAAGAGACTGTTACTTCAAACTAAATAGAACTCGAGTAAGAGTAAAAGTTTACAGTCCAAAAAACTACTTTGAAAAGTACATCTTGTTTTTCTACCCACCTAAATTACTTCTGTCAGGCCCAAAAAACCCTTCAAAAAGTTCCCCATTGATCGATTTATTCTTCTTTTTCACCGACGGCAGATCATTGAGAAAACGTAACTTACTGACTCTCGCTCTTGATTTAAAAAGCGATAAAAGTTTCAAACATTATTGTGAGACTTGCTGCCGAGTCTCTGCTGCTGAACGTGGTAAAATTGGGTGTAAACCGGGACGGAAACTAAACCACGTGGATGTTTCTCTCTCTCGCAGTCGGCCTCAGATGATTCTGTGGATTTGGGGAGTTTGGAGAAGTCGACGAGGGCCAAAGGCGAGGGCCAGAAACGGCCCCGGAAGCCGGCGGTGTCGTGGTGGGAGGAGGAGGACCACGATGAAGGTGACGCCCGAAGCCCCGACGCCCTGGTTCAGTTTCAGGGTTTTGAGCGCTTGAAAATGATGAGCGCTCTTGTCCACGAACCCAAACGTACCTTCTGTAAAAATTAGATAAGATGAGATAAAATAAGATAAGATGAGATAAAATAAGATAAAATGAGATAAAATGAGATAAAATAAGATAAGATACAATTAGCTTTTATTTGTCCCACAATGGGCAAATTCCAGTGTTGCAATACAAGTAGGTACAGAAGTAAAAGAACAGATAACTTAAAGAAAACTTAAAAAAAACAGTCTTAAAAAAAAAAAAACTTATATTCTTAATAAAAAGTCAAAAAAAAATAGTAATGGTAACAAAAGTAACACTCCTATTTAAAGCAGTTATATGGACGGAGAATAATGCACCAATATGACTGACATGTATTGCACATGGTTAAGTCAGTATTGCACATGATTATGTCAGTATTGCACATGATTATGTCAGTATTGCACGTGGGTATGACAGTATTGCACTTGTCAGTATTGCACTTGTCAGTATTGCACTTGTCAGTATTGCACATGTCAGTATTGTACATGGGTATGACAGTATTGAACATGTCAGTATTGCACATGGGTATGCCAGTATTGAACATGTCAGTATTGCACATGGGTATGACAGTATTGCACATGGGTATGACAGTATTGAACATGTCAGTATTGCACATGGGTATGTCAGTATTGAACATGTCAGTATTGCACATGGGTATGCCAGTATTGCACATGAGTATGACAGTATTGCACATGGTTAAGTCAGTATTGCACATGATTATGAAAGTATTGCACATGATTATGACAGTATTGCACGTGATTATGACAGTATTGCACGTGGGTATGTCAGTATTGCACATGGGTATGTCAGTATTGCACATGGGTATGACAGTATTGCACATGGGTATGACAGTATTGCACATGGGTATGACAGTATTGCACATGTCAGTATTGCACATGATTATGTCAGTATTGCACATGGGTATGTCAGTATTGCACATGGGCATGTCAGTATTGCACATGTCAGTATTGCACGTGTCAGTATTGCACGTGTCAGTATTGCACATGTCTATTGCACATGGGTATGACAGTATCGAACATGTCAGTATTGCACATGGGTATGACAGTATTGCACATGGGTATGACAGTATTGGACATGGGTAAGACAGTATTGCACATGGGTAAGACAGTATTGCACATGGGTAAGACAGTATTGCACATGTCAGTATTGCACATGGGTATGTCGGTGTTTGTTGTAGAGTCTGACAGCAGCAGAAGGAAAGACCTGTGAAACGTCACCTTCACACAGCGAGGGTGGATCAGTCACTGAAGCTGCTTTCCAGAGCAGACAGTGTCCTGCAGGGGACAGACAGAGTGTCCCGCAGGGGACAGAGTGTAGTGTCCCGCAGGGGACAGAGTGTAGTGTCCCGCAGGGGACAGAGTGTAGTGTCCTGCAGGGGACAGAGTGTAGTGTCCTGCAGGGGGCAGAGTGTAGTGTCCTGCAGGGGACAGTGTCCTGCAGGGGACAGTGTCCTGCAGGGGGTGAGACTCATGGTCAAGCATAGATGTGAATTTAGCCAGGACCCTTCTGTCCCCCACCTCCTGCACCGAGTCCAGAGCACAGCCCAGGACGGAGCTGGACTTCTAGATGACTTTGTCCAGCTTCTTCCTCTCCCTCTCTGTGATGCTGCTGCTCCAGCAGACCACACCTACAGGAGCTGATGCCACCACAGAGTCAGAGAAGGTCTTCAAGCTAATATTACGAAAAAAGCTAATAATGCTAATAAAGCTGCTGATGATGTTATGATATTAGTCCAGTCCTTAATCGTCGGGAGTCTGGCGTGGAAGAAGGTCAGCTGGAATAAAGTCTGGCGGTAATGTAACACCAACCGCCATAAAACAACAACAATAACAACAACAACAACAACTTAATCGTGGGAGCGCTTTGAGTCCTCCAGGGCTTTACACGATGTCATTCTAACAACGATTATTCAAATAAGAAATATCTCCATTCTACGGAACAATAAGGACTCAAGTTTAATGTGACAAACGGTACGACGCCGCCGGACCTCCGGAGATGAAATGGGAAATCTGACATTAAATACGTTTGATAAATGTTTTGTTGTTTTGTTTCCACCAGTGAAAACCAAACCCAGGTTTTTCAAGGCGCCAAAGCATGAGGTTGAAAAAGCAGAGGGTGAGGAATAGTTTCGGTTTGGAGTGGAAAGTAGTCGTTTTCAGACGGTAGAATGTGACGAGGAGGTTTTCTTTAACGTTGTGTTTTGTGTTTTACCTGATCAGTTATTATAAGATGTTACCGGCCCTCGTCACTTTAGTTTTTGGCTGAACTTCATCTTCATTTTAATCCATATTTTGCATCTTAAGTGGACAGTTCTAAACCTGTGTCCGAACCTGGCTCCTCTGCTCTGGTTCAGCACGACACCGCCCACAGTCTCCTCCAGGGGGTGCACGGAGACCACACAGAAGAAGCCCAGGTCTCAGGCCCAGACACTGAGCCTCAGGGCGATGACGACGGTAAAGACCAGAGTCGCCCTGGACCAAGACTGAGCCAGGACTGGACCGGGACTGGACCGAGACTGAGCCGGGACCGAAACCGGGACTGGACCGGGACCGAAACCCGGACTGGACCGGGACCGAAACCGGGACTGAGCCGGGACTGAGCCGGGACTGGGCCGGGACAGGGCCGGGACAAAAGCTGGACTTAAGCTGGACTGAGGCTGGACTGGACCGAGACTGAGTCGGGACTGAGCCAGAACTGGACCGGGACTGAAGAGGGACCGGACCTGGACTGGACTGTCTCTAAATCCTCTAGATCCCCGTTCATTCCTCTCCCGTAGCGCCAGAGTAGGATTCCAGTCCGTTTTCCCCGCTTCTGCCGCCCTCGCTCAGGAGTGTGGGAGGGCATCTGACTCTCTCTGCTCTCCCTCCAGGGCTGGTGGGATCAGGAAAGAGCTTTCTCAAATCTCTCCATAAAGTTCAGACCATTCGAGAGGAAGACGAGGAATCCGGGGACCAAAACCGAAGAGAGAAAGTCTCGAAAGACGGCGAGGCCTCCGGGACGCGAGGTAAGAAGAGACGTGTCCAGAGCAGCCAGTCAGTCCCCGAGGGCGTGTCGGGTCGAGGGCGTGTCGTGTCGAGGGCGTGTCGTGTCGAGGGCGTGTCGTGGGCGTGTCAAGGGCGTGTCGGATCGAACGTGCTCGGGTTCACCAGGACGAGCCGCTGTAGACGAGGATTCAAACTGGATCTTTTCAGTGCTGGACTCATGACTGTACTTCGTCTACTTCAGATCCAACAGAATTCAGCCTCATTCCCTTTAATTACATTGTTTTTTTTCTTAATTTGACCTTCTCCAGAGTTTTTAGCAATGCTTTTTAAAACATGACCTCTGGCGGCATTCCCGTGGTTCATGTTGAGTTAAAATGGCGTATGCGCGGGCCTTTGAGTTCTTAACAACGACTCGATTAATATAGATTAGGATGGATATTGTCCTATACTAGCACTTGTTCATTTGAAACTCTTCACAGCGCGCATTCTGCTTGAAAAGCTCCAACAAACATTAGCACGCTAATGGCGCGCTTCCTGCTTCGCGGAGAATGAAACGATCTGTAACGCGCCCTGGTCTCATTTCACTTCGATTCAATTAAACTAAAAATAAAATGAATGAATTAAAATTGTTTTTATTTAAATTAATTTGATTTAGAATTATTTTTTTGTCTTTATTTATTTACTTCATTCAATTAAAAAACTAAAAAGACCAACCATAAAACAAACAAAAACAAACGGCAGGACCAGAGAGGAAAAAGCATACATTTGTCAACAAGCTTTAAGTTAAAGCGACACGAGGTCCAGATTAAGAGTCTCATTTAGTCCAGATTTATTGTCAAATTTGTCCTTTTCCACCTGGTGCGATTGGTGTTCCCCTTGTCCGTGCGTCATGGTGTCGGGCCAGTCCTCGTTTCTTCTCCCGTGCACCGTCAGTCCAGGTCCAGGCCGACGCAAACGTTGTCGTTTTAGATCAAGATTGCGGTTCAGGACGTCCGAATCGCGTAACGATCCACAGATTAGATCTCCAGAGACGACTCGAGCTCAGCAGGTCGTCCCGCTGCTTTGGGCCGGTGTATGTTCTGGTGTTGACCTGAGCCGTCCTGCTGTCTGCCTGTGTTTGGAGGCGTGTCGCTGACCCCGCCCCCGAGCTCCGCCCCGGGGCTGGACACCCTGGAAGAGGCGCGGGAGAAGGAGCGGTTCTTCGCCCGACTCGAGGCAGGAGCTTCTTCTGCCGTCGATTACTCCAAACTCAACAGAGAGCTGGACTTCAGCGCCTCCACTGGAGAGGCCAGGTACTGGTGATACACACTTGCACTGTACACACACACACACACACACACATACACACATTCTGTTAATATGTTAAGTTAACATACCAGACACTACACAGACAACGAACCACAGTTGCATTATGTAGCTGAAGGTGTTAGCGTTAGCATGTTGGCATACGTACACCTATTCACCATGTTCTTTTTTCTGTTATTATTTTTAACTGCATTTCAAGATGGAAAGTCTGTTCTTGGTCTTGGATTTTATCAAAGAAATTTCCCCCAAAAATTCGACTTAAATGTGTTTTTTTTTTTTCTTCTCTATTATGCATTTTTTTTGCTGGTTCGACTTCTAGTCCAAGTACGACTTATCCGGAAAATACGTTATACTGAAATAAGATTTATTTACTAATGTAATTTTTTTAAATCCTTTTATATATAGTGGTTTATAGTAAAAAGAGAGTATACGTTCCAATATGAGATATAACGATGCGATTACAAAACTATATTTGACTCTTTTGAACCGATACGAGCTGCTATGGAACAATATTTCGATTCAGTTAAGTTGTTGTTTTTTCTTTCTGCGTGTGAATAAAACTAATGTGGAGACCCTGAAGTACATAGAATGAATAAACACAAACACAACAGATGCTTTTCCTCTTGATTTGGTTTGAGGCGTTCATAAGTTTGTTGGTGGTTTTCGCAGAAGCTCTAAAACTGAAACTGAAAACTTGTCCGTTTTAGCTTCAGGCCTAACTGTTCGGACACGACGTGATTTGCGATAGTTTTAATGATTTGAACGATGCCTTCAGTGTCCGTGGTTTGCTCCGGTGTTTCAAGTCCTCGTGGCGTATTTCACTCGACATTTACATCAACGACAAATGGCGGCGGTCGTATCTTTGTGATCGTGTTCCGTGTCGACAGGACCCACTGCATATTTTGTTCCGATTTCACCGTTTGACCCAGAAATGTCTCTTGCCACAGAAAACCCGAAGAGATGCTTTATAAACCTGACAAAGAGAGTCCCAGAGAGTCTCCAGGTAAGAAACGGCAGCAGCACGAGAATAATCAGATGATAAACTCGTTTCACAGCCCTCACATTGTACCATCAATATAATGGTATGTTTTTTTAGAATTTCTTTCTCAAAATGTAAAAAAAGACGAGGGGGCAGGATGATCAAATATATGTTTATAAATAATCATAATAAAACACAAAAAGGGCATCCCATGAAAAGAAAGGCTAAAGGCCGTTTCCACACTACTGTCTCAATTAGTCCAGATTGTTTTCAAAACCGGGACTACACCGGGACGACTACACCGGGACGACTACACCGGGACGACTACACCGGGACGACTACACCGGGACTACTACACCGGGACTACGACTACTACACCGGGACGACTACACCGGGACGACTACACCGGGACGACTACACCGGGACGACTACACCGGGACGACTACACCGGGACGACTACACCGGGACGACTACACCGGGATTACGACTACTACACCGGGACGACTACACCGGGATTACGACTACTACACCGGGACGACTACACCGGGATTACGACTACTACACCGGGACGACTACACCGGGATTACGACTACTACACCGGGATTACGACTACTACACCGGGATTACGACTACTACACCGGGACGACTACACCGGGACGACTACACCGGGACGACTACACCGGGACGACTACACCGGGACGACTACACCGGGACGACTACACTGGGACTACTACACCGGGACTACACCAAGATTACACTGGGACTACACCAAGATTACACTGGGACTACACCAAGATTACACTGGGACTACACCAAGATTACACTGGGACTACATCGGGACTACACCAAGATTACACTGGGACTACACCGGGACTACACCAAGATTACACTGGACTACACCGGGACTACACCAATATTACACTGGGACTACACCAATATTACACCGGGACTACACCAAGATTACACCGGGACTACACCAATATTACACCGGGACTACACCAATATTACACCGGGACTACACCAAGATTACACCGGGTCTACTGCGCCGGGTCTACTGCGCCGGGTCTACTGCGCCGGGACAACTACACAGGGACAACTACACAGGGACAACTACACAGGGACAACTACACAGGGACAACTACACAGGGACAACTACACAGGGACAACTACACAGGGACTACTACACAGGGACTACTACACAGGGACAACTACACAGGGACAACTACACAGGGACAACTACACAGGGACAGCTACACAGGGACTGCTACACAGGGACTGCTACACAGGGACTGCTACACAGGGACTACTACACAGGGACTACTACACAGGGACTACTACACAGGGACTACTACACAGGGACAACTACACAGGGACTACTACACAGGGACTGCTACACAGGGACTGCTACACAGGGACTACTACACAGGGACAACTACACAGGGACTACTACACCGGGACTACTACACCGGGACTAAACCAGGACTATTTTCCTCCTCAGGTTCCCCACACTACAGCGAGGACTTTGAAGATGAAGGAGACGAGAAGGAACAAGAACAGGTTTGCACTTTTTGTAAACGCAGTAGTTTCGAAAAGATCCAAGTTCAATTCAGTTCAGTTCAATTCAAAATCAGAACAACAGTCGCCTCTGAGGCCCGCAGTGAGAAATGAATCAACAATGTCTGTTGTGGCGAGGGACGATGTCCCAGAGTCCTCTGTCCTTAGAACCTCCTTCTCGGCCAGGAAAAACTACAAAAAACCTCCTTGGGAAAAAGTAGAAACCTGGAGGAGTTCCAGAGTGAAGGAGAGATCTGACTCTCACAGACGGACGCGAGGGAGACTCGAGCTGGACCCACTCTTCAGGCAGATGAGGGACCGTCTGCAGTCTTCAAATGGAAATAGGCTGTTTTCAAGCTTGATTTATATGAGCATTAAATGAGAGCTCCTGGTCAAATAAGACTCCAAGGTTTCTTACAGTAGAACTGGAGGCTACACTGACATTGTCCAGTGTGACTATCTGCTCAGATAGAGCGTCTCGTAGATGCTTAGGGCCAAGCACAATGACCTCGTTTTTTTCAGGGTTAAGAAGCAGGTTAAGTGTCATCCAGGTTTTTATCTCCTTCACACAAGTACTAAGTCTGTCTACTTGATCGCTCTGATCAGGTTTCATTGATAAATACAGCTGAGTGTCATCTGCAGAGCAGTGGAAGTTAATGCCATGCTTTCTGATAATGTTGCCTAATGGCAGCATATAAAGAGTAAACAGAATTGGACCGAGTACCGAACCCTGTGGCACACCGTAAATTACTTTAGAGCTTGGTGAGGAGCTCTGGTTTAAATTAACAAATTGGAACCTATCAGATAGATAGGATTTAAACCAGCTGAGGGCTGTTCCTCCAACACCTACATCACATTCTAACCTCTGCAGTAGAATGTTGTGGTCGATGGTGTCAAACGCTGCGCTGAGGTCCAACAGAACCAGGATTGAGACCAGTCCATCGTCAGCGGCTAATAACAAATCATTTGTGACTTTAACTAGTGCAGTTTCAG
>NW_027315945.1:38263577-38393577 GCF_026437365.1 Eucyclogobius newberryi | reverse complement strand
CCGGTTGTGTTGGTCTCCTCCACAGCCCAGTCGTACGTTCAGAGCGGCGCGTCGGACCTGGAGGCGCTGCACCTGGCTCTTCAGATCCACGCCGCGGCGCAGGGGTCGGCGGAGCTCAACCGAACGTTCACGTCTTCGGCGAACCGCGACGGGCCCCAAAGTCCCCGCTCGCCTCGCTCTCCGCCGCACCACAGAGTGCCCTCTACCATCGACTCCGGTCAGTGACAGAGAGAACCCCAAGCTCTCTTTACATTTCCCCGTTCGGTACAGATTTAGGGTAGAGGAGTTTGGAGTCGAATCCGGCCGAAAAGAGTAAAAAAAACATTTCAGTGCCAGCGAGTGACGTCGCGATATCAAATGTTTCCTCCTCCTCCGCCGGGTAAACGCGCAGTGAATGCGTAAACGTGTCAAAAGTATATTTATCGTGGTTAGAATGTGATTTTTGGAACTGTTTTTGGCCAATTAACAATATTTAAAAAACTAACTGTTCAGGAACTGTTATCGAAAAGCGGGTATTGTAAAGCGGGTATTGTAAAGCGGGTATTTTAAAGCGGGTTTCCAAAAGCAGGTATCGCAAAGCAGGTATGGTAAAGCGGGTATCGTAAAGTGGGTATCGTAAAGCGGGTTTCGTAAGCGGGTATGGTAAATCAGGTTTAGTAAAGCGGGTGTCGTAAAAAAAGTACTGGTATCGATAATTATCTAACTCGGCTCTAGGTAAGACTGAGATTGGTCCCGTTTAGAGGATGTTTAATATAATGTCAGTGGTTTAAGCAGTAGTAGTATTAGTAGTAATTATAGACGTATCGGTTGTCATAGTAGTTTATTGAAGTCCTGGTTTAGTTTAGTGCCTGGTTGTGGGGAGGCTGGTCTCTCTGAGGGGGGGCGTTGGCGTCCTCGTGTCACTGCGTCACAGTGAAGGGGAAAGTGTCTTTGATAACGTCAGGTCTTTGTCCTCCAGAGTGTCCGACTGCAGAGGAGCTGATGAAGCCCATTCGACCTGAAGACCATTGTCTGAGAGGCTTCAGTCTGCAGCCGCTCAGGTCAGACACCAGTCTGCGGCCGCTCGGGTCGGACACCAGTCTGCGGCCGCTCGGGTCGGACACCAGTCTGCGGCCGCTCGGGTCGGACACCAGTCTGCGGCCGCTCGGGTCGGACACCAGTCTGCGGCCGCTCGGGTCGGACACCAGTCTGCAGACTGGTGTCTGACCCGACTGGTGTCCGACCCGAGCAGCCGCTCGGGTCAGACACCAGTCTGCGGCCGCAGAATAAAGTATAAATAAATAAATATAGTATTATATATTTTTTTCCACTTAAAGGTTGTTTAGATTCTGTTTGAAAAGACATGTTTTAATAAGAAACCAATCAATCTTAATTTGATAAACACAAGTTAAAAAGACTTTAAATCTGAGCC
This sequence comes from Eucyclogobius newberryi, assembly GCF_026437365.1. Lineage (NCBI taxonomy): Eukaryota > Metazoa > Chordata > Actinopteri > Gobiiformes > Gobiidae > Eucyclogobius > Eucyclogobius newberryi. Next base: position 38,392,166 of record NW_027315945.1, on the reverse strand, counting down.
TCTTTTCTTGCAGCTCTTTTGTCATCTCTAAATGCTCGAGTCCCTTTTTTCTGTCTTGGTTTCAGTATTTTGGGACAAACGCCGCCGCCTGAACCCGAGCACTTGCCAGGCGCTTCAGCGGCGTCTCGGCAGATGAATCAGAAGCTGCCTCTTTCTGGATGCACCACAGACGCTGACGTCCTCCCGGCTCCTGAACCGCCCTCGCTCCAGGAGCCAACGTGGAGCCTCCGGGACGAGGTTCACAGCCTCATGCACGACCAGGAATCCACCACAAACACGCCCAAGGGACAGGTCAGTCTGAAGAGTTTGACCTCTGACACGTGGGAGGAGTTTAAAAAGTCTTCTACTCCATTAGTATAAAAAAATGATAATCCAACTTTCCGGACTATAAGTCTTTTTGCATTGTTTTGGCCGGGGTGCGATTCATACTCCGTAGCGACTCCTACTCCAGAGCGACATTATTATTTTCATCCTGACAACCACAAGAGGGCGCTCTAGGCTCTAAGTGACGCAGAAGAAGAATCTGCACTTCCTCTTCCTCTGGAGTTTGTGGAGTTGTTTAGAAGTGACACAGAGGAAGAAGAATTCAATGGATTTAGTGATTTGGGGTAAAACTGATGCTTTGGTAAACTTGTTAGCATGTTCTTTATGCTATAGTGATCTGAATAACTGTTCATATGTTACGTTAACATACCAGACACTTACCACAGTTCTGTCTGTGCCTCATGTAGCTGAAGGTGTTAGCGTTAGCATACGTCATGTAGCTGAAGGTGTTAGCGTTAGCATACGTACACCTATTCACCATGTTCTCTCATCTGTTATTATTTTAAACTGCATTTCAAGATGAAATGTCTGTTTTTGGTCTACATTTCCCCCCAAAAATGTGACTTATATATGTTTCTATCCGAATGTATCGCTTTCACATCTTGTTTTATTTAAAGTGCACTATGTCACTTCTCTTGAGGTGTCATTGCTTTGCCTGAATGATCTGAAAAAGGCGTTTTTATGCTTAGTTACGCAAGTTGCAAACTGATTTGTGTGTTCACATTTTGACCTTCAAGTTCCAACAGTTATTGTCATTTTCTGCTGTTTATTCGTCTGTTATTTAATACAATATGACAGTAAGATGAAGGAAAAACAGACGTTTCTCTCCTCACTTCAGGCGTCCCGTACCGCCGGCCCCTCTGCGCCGCATCAGAAGAGACCCCCCGCTGCTCGGGTCCGGGCCCAAGTCCCAGCACCGGGTACGACCCAGACCAAGTCCACCAAAGCTCCCGCACCTCAGCCTCGCTGCGCCGGGGCTACGGCGGGACCGGAGAGACCCAGGACCCGGCTGGGTAAGCGTGGCGTGACGAGAGGGCACCGGGCCAAGACCCATCTTCCCGTATTTTGGACAGGGTATTTTAAAATGTGGACGGGCGTTTTCGAGTGCAGGGACTGGGCCATTTTATTAATAAAGCTCATAAAAAAATGGAATGTTATCTTTAAATCGGGCCGGGAAAGCATTTGACAATAGTCCGTCATTTCAGTTTACTGTTTACAAGTGAAAATTTGCATGCTGCGATCTGATTGGTCGACGAAATGTGTGCGCTTGGCTCTGATTAGCTGCCTTGCCGCGGTCCGGAGAAGGCCGAAGCTACGCGTTTTTTTGCCTAGTCGGCCCCCGTACCCCCGGACAACATTATCTGGACAGGGTGTTTTCAAATCTTATCTAAAAGCCTGCCTCCAAACCTCTGATGCATTTTGTTTAGGACCGGAAGCGGGACCGGAAGCGGGACCGGAAGCGGGACCGGAAGCGGGGCCGGAGGCGGGGCCGGAGGCGGGGCCGGAGGTGGGACCGGAGGCGGCGGGCAGGGGCCTGGTGGCGTCGGTCCAGTCGTTGGTCTCAGTTCTTCAGCAGCAAATCGACACCAAACGCGAAGAAGCGACAGCGACGACGCAACTCCAGGTAACGCGGATTGTCCCCCGAAAAAAACGGTCGCTCTAGCAACGGTCAACGGTCCAGAGATGATTCTTTTGATTCTTTTTGATTTGCTGCTGTCACCGCTGCTGTCACCGCTGCTGTCACGTTCACTACTTTCACTGTCACTGCCCGGTTGACTTTATCCTGTGGCTTTCAGACGGAGGAGGATCTGAAGGCCGTGCTGCTGGAGAAGGAGAAGCTCATTGAAAAGCTCACGCAGGACGCCGAGGAACTCCAGGCTCTCAAACAGCACAACTTTCTACTGCAAAGCAAGGTCTGCGTTATTGTGCTTTTCAAACGGACACGTCGTGATGTTGGGCGATGTTAGATGACGTTGGGTAACGTTAGGTGATGTTAGGTGACGTCTGTTCACGTCTGTTCACGTCGGTTGACGTCGGTTGACGTCGGTTGACGTTGGGTGACGTCGGGTGACGTTGGGTGACGTCGGGTGACGTTAGGTGACGTTAGGTGACGTTAGGTGACGTTAGGTGACGTTAGTTGATGTTGGGTGACGTTGGGTGACGTCGGGTGACATTGGGTGACATTAGTTGACGTTATGTGACGTTGGGTCACGTTAGTTGACGTTGGGTGACGTTAGTTGACGTTGGGTGACGTTAGTTGACGTTAGTTGACGTTGGGTGACGTTGGGTGACGTTAGTTGACGTCGGGTGACGTAAGGTGACGTTAGGTGACGTTAGGTGACGTTAGGTGACGTTAGGTGACGTTAGGTGACGTTAGTTGACGTTGGGTGACGTTGGGTGACGTTGGGTGACGTCGGGTGACGTTAGTTGACGTTATGTGACGTTGGGTCACGTTAGTTGACGTTGGGTGACGTTAGTTGACGTTGGGTGACGTTAGTTGACGTTGGGTGACGTTGGGTGACGTTGGGTGAAGTTAGGTGACGTTGGGTGACGTTATGTGACGTTGGGTGACGTTAGGTGACGTCTGTTCACGTCGGTTGACGTCGGGTGACGTCGGGTGACGTCAGTTGACGTCAGTTGACGTCGGGTGACATTGGGTGACGTTGGGTGACGTTGACGTTAGTTGACGTTGGGTGACGTTGGTTGATGTTTGGTGACGTTGGGTAACGTTCGTTGATGTTGGGTGACGTTGGGTAGTGATATTAGGTGACGTAAGGTGACGTTAGGTGACGTTAGGTGACGTTAGGTGACGTTAGTTGACGTTGGGTGACGTTGGGTGACGTCGGGTGACGTTGGGCGACGTCGGGTGACGTTGGGCGACGCTAGTTGACGTTATGTGACGTTGGGTCACGTTAGTTGACGTTGGGTGACGTTAGTTGACGTTGGGTGATGTTAGTTGACGTTGGGTGACGTTGGGTGACGTTGGGTGAAGTTAGGTGACGTTGGGTGTCGTTGGGTGACGTTGGGTGTCGTTGGGTGACGTTGGGTGTCGTTGGTTGACGTTGGGTGTCGTTGGTTGATGTTTGGTGACCTTGGGTGACCTTGGGTAACGTTAGTTGATGTTGGGTAACGTTAGTTGATGTTGGGTGACGTTGGGTAACGTTCGTTGATGTTGGGTGACGTTGGGTAGTGATGTTAGGTGACGTAAGGTGACGTAAGGTGACGTTAGGTGACGTTGGGTGACGTTGGGTGACGTTGGGTGACGTTAGGTGACGTTAGGTGACGTCTGGTGACGTTGGGTGACTTTAGGTGACGTTGGGTGACTTTAGGTGACGTTGGGTGACGTTGGGTGACGTTAGGTGACGTTGGGTGACTTTAGGTGACGTTGGGTAAAGTTAGGTGATGTTAGTTGGCGTTAAATCCCGGCGGTTCGAGTGACGCGGCGAGTGTGTATTTTTGCGTGTCAGTTGCGCAGCGCAGAGGAGGATCTTCAGAAGAACAGACTGACCGATGCCACGGACACCAAAAGTCATGAGAAACTTCAACAGATCGACAAAGAGCTCAAGGAACAGGAGACGCTCATTCAGGGATATCAACAGGTTTGTGAGTGTTCGCCTGCTGCAGCGGGATAACGGATTTATCCATCAATATTTCATAAACGCTACATTTATTTATTTATTCACCTTTATTTATCCATGTCATGTGTCCCGTGGTCATGTGCCCCGTGGTCATGTGCCCCGTGGTCATGTGCCCCGTGGTCATGTGCCCCGTGGTCATGTGCCTCGTGGTCATGTGCCTCGTGGTCATGTGCCTCGTGGTCATGTGCCCCGTGGGCATGTTTCTTGTGGTCATGTGTCCCGTGGTCATGTGCCCCGTGGTCATGTGCCCCGTGGTCATGTGCCCCGGGGTCATGTGCCCCGTGGGCATGTTTCTTGTGGTCATGTGTCCCGTGGTCATGTGCCCCGTGGTCATGTGCCCCGTGGTCATGTGCCCCGTGGTCATGTGCCCCGGGGTCATGTGCCCCGTGGTCATGTGCCCCGTGGTCATGTGCCCCGGGGTCATGTGCCCCGTGGGCATGTTTCTTGTGGTCATGTGCCCCGTGGTCATGTGCCTCGTGGTCATGTGCCCCGTGGTCATGTGCCTCGTGGTCATGTGTCCCGTGGTCATGTGCCTCGTGGTCATGTGCCCCGTGGTCATGTGCCTCGTGGTCATGTGTCCCGTGGTCATGTGCCTCGTGGTCATGTGCCCCGTGGGCATGTGTCTTTTTGTTTTCAGGAGAACGAGCGCTTGTACCTGCAGATGAAGGCTCAGCAGGCGAGGAGCAAAGCCAATGAGGAGGTCATGTTTAAGGAGAACCAGAGGCTGCTCAGCGAGTTGGGGTTCACCAGGTCAGAGCGTTCAGAACCATCATTCGGTCCGGATCCGGACCAGGGTCCGCCATTTGGTGATGGCTGATTTAAAGGGTCAAATATATTGTGTTTCTCTTGTGATTCGTGCAGAGAGCAGCTGAATAAAGCTCAGAGGCCCGTGTCAAACCTGTGCACCCTGAACCACAGCCAGAGAATCACACAACTGTGCACCCACATCAGTGCCCTTCAGGTGGGTCAAACGCCACGTCCACATCAGTGCCCTTCAGTTGGGTCAAACGCCACGTCCACATCAGTGCCCTTCAGTTGGGTCAAACGCCACGTTCACATCAGTGCCCTTCAGGTGGGTCAAACGCCACGCCCACATCAATGCCCTTCAGGTGGGTCAAACGCCACGCCCACATCAGTGCCCTTCAGGTGGGTCAAACGCCACGTCCACATCAGTGCCCTTCAGGTGGGTCAAACGTCACGTCCACATCAGTGCCCTTCAGTTGGGTCAAACGCCACGTCCACATCAGTGCCCTTCAGTTGGGTCAAACGCCACGTCCACATCAGTGCCCTTCAGGTGGGTCAAACGCCACGTTCACATCAGTGCCCTTCAGGTGGGTCAAACGCCACGTCCACATCAGTGCCCTTCAGGTGGGTCAAACGCCACGCCCACATCAGTGCCCTTCAGGTGGGTCAAACGCCACGTCCACATCAGTGCCCTTCAGGTGGGTCAAACGTCACGTCCACATCAGTGCCCTTCAGTTGGGTCAAACGCCACGTCCACATCAGTGCCCTTCAGGTGGGTCAAACGCCACGTCCACATCAGTGCCCTTCAGTTGGGTCAAACGCCACGTCCACATCATTGCCCTTCAGGTGGGTCAAACGCCACGCCCACATCAGTGCCCTTCAGGTGGGTCAAACGCCACGTTCACATCAGTGCCCTTCAGGTGGGTCAAACGCCACGTCCACATCAATGCCCTTCAGGTGGGTCAAACGCCACGCCCACATCAGTGCCCTTCAGGTGGGTCAAACGCCACGCCCACATCAGTGCCCTTCAGGTGGGTCAAACGCCACGCCCACATCAGTGCCCTTCAGGTGGGTCAAACGCCACGTCCCCATAAAAAAGGCAAAATATTCATTTTTAGAGACATTTTCAGTCCGATCTAGTTTACAGAAACATTTAGAGGGATTTTAGATGTTCTGTTTTGTTTTGTAGTTTGTGTCAACAATATGAACAAAGACATTAAACTGTATCTGTCGTTTTATCTTCTCTGGGCTGAGTAAGCCCCGCCTAGTGGGCGGGACCGCCTGATATAATAACTCTTTGTTTAGTTTAAAAATATCAGCAGGTGTTTACCATTTTAGTTGCATTTACTTTTCCCCACAATTAAAGCTGCAAAATAAACAATAAAATAAACATGCATTGTTTCTGTGAGCGGCTTGCATCTCCACAAACCTGACTCGTACTTGGCTATGTTGTATTAGAATGAAACGTGTTTTTGTTTTCTGTTTGGACAGAGGAGCGAGGAGAGGCAGAAGAACGAGATCCACCGTCTGAGGATGGAGAAGGAGGCTCTGGAGGTCGACCTGCACCTCCTGAGGGACCAGGGGGACCAGGACCGGGACAAGGACAAGGACCGGAATCAGACCAGCGACCAGGACCGGGACCAGATTCAGGAGCACACAGCTGGGACTGGTAACTCTAACATAAAAAGTGTTTATTTATTTAGATATAATTAGAGTTAAAATTTGAATATTATGCATCTCGTCTCATGATTTAAAATGATTCAAAAAGAGACAGAATTGTTGCTCTTCCAAACAAGGAAATAAAGTGAGATTTCTGCTCTTTTTTTGGTTCAGTCACGTTTCCCGGGGCAACACAGAGAAAAGCAAGACTATTCTGTGCGCCGTGTGCGATGATGTGTTGTGCGTCTAGAGCGTGCGCCGTGTGCGATGACGATGTGTTGTGCGTCGAGAGCGTGCGCCGTGTGATGATGATGTGTTGTGCGTCCAAAGCGTGCGCCTTGTGATGATGTGTTGTGCGTCCAGAGCGTGCGCCGTGTGCGATGACGATGTGTTGTGCGTCGAGAGCGTGCGCCGTGTGATGATGATGTGTTGTGCGTCCAGAGCGTGCGCCGTGTGATGATGATGTGTTGTGCGTCCAGAGCGTGCGCCGTGTGCGATGACGATGTGTTGTGCGTCCAGAGCCTGCGCCGTGTGATGATGATGTGTCGTGCGTCCAGAGCCTACGCCGTGTGATGACGATGTGTTGTGCGTCCAGAGCGTGCGCCGTGTGATGATGATGATGTGTTGTGCGTCTAGAGCGTGCGCCGTGTGCGATGATGATGTGTTCTGCGTCTAGAGCGTGCGCCGTGTGCGATGATGATGTGTTGTGCATCCAGAGCGTGCGCCGTGTGTGATGATGATGTGTCGTGCGTCCAGAGCCTACGCCGTGTGATGACGATGTGTTGTGCGTCCAGAGCATGCGCCGTGTGATGATGATGTGTTGTGCGTCCAGAGCGTGCGCCGTGTGATGATGATGATGTGTTGTGCGTCTAGAGCGTGCGCCGTGTGCGATGATGATGTGTTCTGCGTCTAGAGCGTGCGCCGTGTGCGATGATGATGTGTTGTGCGTCTAGAGCGTGCGCCGTGTGCGATGATGATGTGTTGTGCATCCAGAGCGTGCGCCGTGTGTGATGATGATGTGTTGTGTGTCTAGAGCGTGCGCCGTGTGCGATGATGATGTGTTGTGCATCCAGAGCGTGCGCCGTGTGCGATGATGATGTGTTGTGCGTCCAGAGCGTGCGCGCTGTGTGTCATGATGATGATGTGTTGTGCGTCCAGAGCGTGCGCCGTGTGCGATGATGATGTGTTGTGCATCCAGAGCGTGCGCCGTGTGCGATGTGTTGTGCGTCCAGAGCGTGCGCGCTGTGTGTCATGATGATGATGTGTTGTGCGTCCAGAGCGTGCGCCGTGTGCGATGTGTTGTGCGTCCAGAGCGTGCGTAGTGTGTGATGATGATGTGTTGTGCATCCAGAGCGTTTGCCGTGTGCGATGATGTGTTGTGCGTCTAGAGCGTGCGCCGTGTGCGATGATGATGTGTTGTGCGTCTAGAGTGTGCGCCGTGTGTGAAGACGATGTGTTTTGCGTCCAGAGCGTGCGCCGTGTGTGATGACGGTGTGTTGTGCGTCCAGAGCGTGCGCCGTGTGCGATGATGATGTGTTGTACGTCCAGAGCGTGCGCCGTGTGTGATGATGATGTGTTGTGCGTCCAGAGCGTGCGCCGTGTGTGATGATGATGTGTTGTACGTCCAGAGCGTGCGCCGTGTGTGATGATGATGTGTTGTGCGTCCAGAGCGTGCGCCGTGTGCGATGATGATGTGTTGTGCGTCCAGAGCCTGCGCCGTGTGCGATGATGATGTGTTGTGCGTCCAGAGCGTGCGCGCTGTGTGTCATGATGATGATGTGTTGTGCGTCTAGAGCGTGCGCCGTGTGTGAAGACGATGTGTTGTGTGTCCAGAGCGTGCGCCGTGTGTGATGACGATGTGTTGTGCGTCCAGAGCGTGCGCCGTGTGTGATGATGATGTGTTGTGTGTCCAGAGCGTGCGCCGTGTGTGATGATGATGTGTTGTGCGTCCAGAGCCTGCGCCGTGTGTGATGATGATGTGTTGTACGTCCAGAGCGTGCGCCGTGTGTGATGATGATGTGTTGTACGTCCAGAGCCTGCGCCGTGTGCGATGATGATGTGTTGTGCATCCAGAGCGTGCGCCGTGTGTGATGATGATGTGTTGTGCGTCTAGAGCGTGCGCCGTGTGCGATGATGATGTGTTGTGCATCCAGAGCGTGCGCCGTGTGCGATGATGATGTGTTGTGCGTCCAGAGCGTGCGCGCTGTGTGTCATGATGATGATGTGTTGTGCGTCCAGAGCGTGCGCCGTGTGCGATGATGATGTGTTGTGTGTCCAGAGCGTGCGCCGTTTGTGAAGACGATGTGTTGTGTGTCCAGAGCGTGCGCCGTGTGTGATGACGATGTGTTGTGCGTCCAGAGCGTGCGCCGTGTGTGATGATGATGTGTTGTACGTCCAGAGCGTGCGCCGTGTGCGATGATGATGTGTTGTACGTCCAGAGCGTGCGCCGTGTGTGATGATGATGTGTTGTGCGCCCAGAGCGTGCGCCGTGTGCGATGATGATGTGTTGTGCGTCCAGAGCGTGCGCCATGTGCAATGATGATGTGTTGTGCGTCCAGAGCGTGCGCCGTGTGCGATGATGATGTGTTGTGCGTCCAGAGCGTGCGCCGTGTGTGATGATGATGTGTTGTGCGTCCAGAGCGTGCGCCGTGTGCGATGATGATGTGTTGTGCGTCCTGAGCGTGCGCCGTGTGTGATGATGATGTGTTGTGCGTCCAGAGAGTGCGCCGTGTGCGATGAAGCAGAAGCACCTGGAGGAAGTGTCCGAGCTGAAGAACAGGCTGAAATGGTTCGCCGAAAACCAGGAACTGTTGGATCGAGACGCCGGGCGACTCAGAGCGGCCACAGAGGAAACACTACGACTCAAAGAACAGGTCAGAAAGTAAACGCGTTCAATTCATGATTAAAGCAAGACTAACCAAGGGCTAATCCAGGACTAAACCAGGTCTAAACAGGACAATAAAGGTGTTATGACCCCGAAGAGAGGTTTAACATATTTAAACGGAGACGAAGACAAGTTTAAACAAGTTTATTACGTTTTCACCAAAAATAAATGCCAAATTTCAAACCCCCGTGCCCTAAAAATCACCCCAAAGTTATAAAAAGAAAGGTGGACCTGGTGGGCCAGCCAAACAGAAATAAAATAGGAGCGACACCGGGCCAGCCCCGTATAGGGCCGTCGAAGCCGGTGCCGACACGTCTACCTAAAGCACAAAAATAAGGACACACCAAACCCCCCTATCTAGCCCCAAACAAAAGCGAAAATGGGACTACCGGTCCCACCAGGCCAAACAAAACAGGCTAGTGCTATTGCTAGTGAGAGCCAGCTGGGAGCAGGCGAGCCGAGTGCGTCTACGAAGCGGGACCGTAGCGGGATGGGCGGAGCCGAGCTGAGAGAGAGCGAGATGAGCCCATCCGGTCTCCATTTAAAGGCTCCAGGGCGCGCACCCGCGGCCGGGAGCCAATCTAATCAAAAAACTAAACAGATCATTAGACAAAAACTGAACAGACAAAATATTATTATAACCAATAGGGAGGAAAAGTGCCCAAACCTAACAAAAGGGTCTAAACCAGGACTAACCAAGGGCTAAATCTAGGACTAAACCAGGATTAAACCAAGACTAAACCAGGACTAAAACAGGTCTAAGCCAGGTCTAAACCAGGACTAAATCTAGGACTAAACCAGGTTCTAAACCAGGACTAACGAAGGGCTAAATTCAGGACAGTAATGGATCCAAACCGGGACAATAACGGGTCTAAACCGGGACAATAACGGGTCCAAACCGGGACAATAACGGGTCCAAACCGGGACAATAACGGGTCAAAACCAGGACTAACCCACCTCTGATAGATCCTGATCACTGCAGACGAGGAACACTCCACAAAAGCCGCGCTCGTTTGTAAATCACAACTTGTCAAAAAGAAAGCTCAAATCCTTGAGGACTAAATGTTCACTCACCGCGGCTCTCTCCTCCACTAACGCGAGCCACACATTGATCGATACCCGGATCATCTTTACTGTAGACATACATGGAAGATAACGTTCCCTTGATGCATTTTTCAGGTTGAGAAGTTGAAGATGGAGGTGACAAACCGGAACGGTGAGCAGCAGAAGAAAACCAGATCGTCATCTGCAGACGCCAAGAGGATCCAACACCTGGAGAGACAGGTCCTAACACTCTTACTGTGGAAAGCATACGACTTTTACCCTCTCAGGTTTTTATGATTAATCGAAAAATCTGTTGAAAATGACAGGAAGTGACATCACACCAGGGACACTCCAGTCAAAGTTTATGCAGAATTTACACAAAGAAACTACTTTTTTGACTAACCCTATTAAACAAAATAAAGTTGCTTGTATATTTTTATTTTTGTATTTGTTATTGAGTTTTTGCCCTGTGGTTGTCGGGTAATTTCCTTGTATTACAAACAGGAAGTTAAATTATAAACCATAAACCATTAAGTATTACTCCTTGGCAGACTGAGCATTTGTCCCGTCTAATCACGATCAGTTCAACTGCTCAAATACGTATTTCCCTCTGCTGCCAGTAGATGGCGCCCTCTCGTCAGTTCAGGCTTGGAAGTCTTTGGGATTTTTCAAACTTTCATTTTTCTTAATATGAAAGGCCAAATTAAAGGCACTCCAAATTATTTTTAAAGGACAATAAGGCTAGAAATAATGCATAATATTTGTCCTTCAAAAGCTGATTCTGCATTAGAACCAGAAGAAGAATCACAAAAAACAGAATTCACAAACATAGGCTCTTAACAACATAAACATAGGCTCTTGACAACATAAACATAGGCTCTTGACAACATAAACATAGGCTCTTAACAACATAAACATAGGCTCTTGACAACATAAACATAGGCTCTTGACAACATAAACATAGGCTCTTGACAACATAAACTAGGCTCTTAACAACATAAAGTAGGCTCTTGACAACATAAACATAGGCTCTTGACAACATAAACTAGGCTCTTGACAACATAAACATAGGCTCTTGACAACATAAACATAGGCTCTTAACAACATAAAGTAGGCTCTTGACAACATAAACATAGGCTCTTGACAACATAAACTAGGCTCTTGACAACATAAACATAGGCTCTTGACAACATAAACATAGGCTCTTGACAACATAAACATAGGCTCTTAACAACATAAACATAGGCTCTTGACAACATAAACATAGGCTCTTGACAACATAAACTAGGCTCTTAACAACATAAAGTAGGCTCTTGACAACATAAACATAGGCTCTTGACAACATAAACATAGGCTCTTGACAACATAAACATAGGCTCTTGACAACATAAACATAGGCTCTTAACAACATAAAGTAGGCTCTTGACAACATAAACATAGGCTCTTGACAACATAAACTAGGCTCTTAACAACATAAAGTAGGCTCTTGACAACACAAACATAGGCTCTTGACAACATAAACTAGGCTCTTGACAACATAAACATAGGCTCTTGACAACATAAACATAGGCTCTTGACAACATAAACATAGGCTCTTAACAACATAAACTAGGCTCTTGACAACATAAACATAGGCTCTTGACAACATAAACATAGGCTCTTGACAACATAAACTAGGCTCTTGACAACATAAACATAGGCTCTTGACAACATAAACATAGGCTCTTGACCACATAAACATAGGCTCTTGACAACATAAACATAGGCTCTTGACAACATAAACTAGGCTCTTAACAACAAAGTAGGCTCTTGACAACATAAACATAGGCTCTTGACAACATAAACTAGGCTCTTGACAACATAAACATAGGCTCTTGACAACATAAACATAGGCTCTTGACAACATAAACATAGGCTCTTGACAACATAAACATAGGCTCTTGACAACATAAACTAGGCTCTTGACAACATAAAGTAGGCTCTTGACAACATAAACATAGGCTCTTGACAACATAAACTAGGCTCTTGACAACATAAACATAGGCTCTTGACAACATAAACATAGGCTCTTGACAACATAAACATAGGCTCTTGACAACATAAACTAGGCTCTTGACAACATAAACATAGGCTCTTGACAACATAAACATAGGCTCTTGACAACATAAACATAGGCTCTTGACAACATAAACATAGGCTCTTGACAACATAAACTAGGCTCTTGACAACATAAACATAGGCTCTTGACAACATAAACATAGGCTCTTGACAACATAAACTAGGCTCTTGACAACATAAACATAGGCTCTTGACAACATAAACATAGGCTCTTGACAACATAAACATAGGCTCTTGACAACATAAACTATGGGCTTTTTGTAATGAATGACATTGTTTTACATCCACATAAAGTCTTTACTCTTCTCAGGTGAAGGAGCTGGAGCAGGTCTTACGCAGCAGGAACCCAAACTCTCTCCCCGCCCTGATCTTGGCGGCGGCCAGTGCCCGGGACCCGACGTCTGACCCGAGCCGCGTCGCCGCCCTGCTGGAGAGACGGGTCCAGAGGCTGGAGGCGGAGCTGGAGGCCCGCGACGACGAGGCCAAGCGCAGCCTCCGAGCGCTGGAGCAGCAGTTTCAGGCCATCAGGGTGCGGCCAAATGCACAAAACGGCGTCAACGTGCTTAGCTAGCTTGTTTGCTAACCCTAACCCACGGGGAGATAAAGGACACTTCAGCTCAACACGCTCAACAACATCACGGAGTCTGCAGCTGCAGTGTTCCTGTTGTTTATCTGGTTTACTTCATTTTATTGAGGTACAACTAAATATATATAGCTGTGTTTGTGGCTTCTACAGTGTATTTGTTATCAGACTCTGCACAGCTCTGTCACAGTTTAACTGTGTTCTGAGCTCTTACGGGAGAAAACATCTTTACCAAAAACGTTTGTTAGTTATTTCCTACAATTATATAGGGATCTAAATAGTCATGAATATCGATTACGGTGACCGAGTAATCTTAACATCCTTATATCGTACATAACTTTGCTAATGACGACCTTTTTAAACCGCTGTTAGTTCAGTCGCAGTGAATCTTCCAGTCGCAGCGTCGAAGAGCCTATTGTCATTGTGGACCGGCGTATCTGTGCGTCCGTAGATGCGTTACGAGCAGCGGATCTGCGAGTTGGAGCAGCAGCTGGAGCAGAAGCGTCTGAGCAAGCCGGGTCCAGAGCCGGATCCGGCCCGCGGTCCAGGTCCGGTCCCGGTCCAGAGTCTGAGCGAGGAGCTGGAGAGAGAGAGGGACGCTCACCGACAGAAGGAAGCGGCGCTGCAAAACCAGCTCGACGCACTGCAGCAGCAGATGAAACGCAAGGTCAGTGGTAAACGTGGAGCGTCCGTGGAGCGTTCGTGGAGACTTTGTACAAACAGGACGGAACCAGAATTAAACTAGGACTAGACTAGTACCAACAGGACTAGACTAGTACCAACAGGACTAAACTAGGACTAGACTAGTATCAACAGGACTGAACAAGACTAAACTAGGACTAGACTAGTACCAACAGGACTAAACTAGGACTAGACTAGTACCAACAGGACTTAACCAGACTAAACTAGTCTTAGACTAGTACCAGCAGGTCCAGGCTGCGAAATAGACGGGGGCCCGCATGCAGTTGAATCTCCGGCGGGCCCGCGGTTTGAAATAGGAGGGGATCAAGATTTAACTAGTAATTTGGCGATATTCGGGGCATTTTCATCGCTTAAGTTTCGTTTTGACAGACATGCCCACTTTGCATGTCTTCTCGCTTCTCATTGGCCGAGCGGTCTCCGTGATCTAATATCGATGAAAGCGGGCATCTGATTGGCCGCTGCGTTTGTGTTGCGTTCACGTGTCCTCGGAAATGCCCGGTCTAATTTTCGGGGCAATGTATATATGTTAGTAGTTTATTTTGTAGGACGTGATTTCATATATTCCACAAGATCTCCTTGTGTCAAATGCTGTAAACAGTATTTATTTTATATCTAAGAAACATTATTATATTGAATTAAACAGTTTTATATGATTCAGTATTTGTTCCCTTCATATCAAATAACAGATACAAGTATTTAAATTGTTTTACATGCTAATAACCAGGTTTAAAACAACACATTTATCTTGTTCTTATGACGCCGCGATGCCGCGCGCGCTTGTGGACCCTGAAATTGCTTGGGGGCCCCTAACTTTGAAAATCTATTTCTCAGCCTGGGGACTGAACCAGAGTAAACTAGTACCAGCAGGACTGAACCAGACCAAACTAGTACCAGCAGGACTGAACCAGAGTAAACTAGTACCAGCAGGACTGAACCAGACTAAACTAGTACCAGAAGGACTGAACCAGACCAAACTAGTACCAGAAGGACTGAACCAGAGTAAACTAGTACCAGCAGGACTGAACCAGACCAAACTAGTACCAGAAGGACTGAACCAGACCAAACTAGTACCAGAAGGACTGAACCAGACCAAACTAGTACCAGCAGGACTGAACCAGACCAAACTAGTACCAGAAGGACTGAACCAGACCAAACTAGTACCAGCAGGACTGAACCAGACCAAACTAGTACCAGAAGGACTGAACCAGAGTAAACTAGTACCAGCAGGACTGAACCAGACCAAACTAGTACCAGAAGGACTGAACCAGACTAAACTAGTACCAGAAGGACTGAACCAGAGTAAACTAGTACCAGCAGGACTGAACCAGACCAAACTAGTACCAGCAGGACTGAACCAGACCAAACTAGTACCAGAAGGACTGAACCAGACCAAACTAGTACCAGCAGGACTGAACCAGACCAAACTAGTACCAGAAGGACTGAACCAGACCAAACTAGTACCAGAAGGACTGAACCAGACCAAACTAGTATGAACCAGACCAAACTAGTACCAGCAGGACTGAACCAGACCAAACTAGTACCAGAAGGACTGAACCAGACCAAACTAGTACCAGCAGGACTGAACCAGACCAAACTAGTACCAGAAGGACTGAACCAGACTAAACTAGTACCAGAAGGACTGAACCAGACTAAACTAGTACCAGAAGGACTGAACCAGACTAAACTAGTACCAGAAGGACTGAACCAGACCAAACTAGTACCAGCAGGACTGAACCAGACCAAACTAGTACCAGAAGGACTGAACCAGACTAAACTAGTACCAGCAGGACTGAACCAGACTAAACTAGTACCAGCAGGACTGAACCAGACCAAACTAGTACCAGAAGGACTGAACCAGACTAAACTAGTACCAGAAGGACTGAACCAGACTAAACTAGTACCAGAAGGACTGAACCAGACTAAACTAGTACCAGCAGGACTGAACCAGACCAAACTAGTACCAGAAGGACTGAACCAGACTAAACTAGTACCAGAAGGACTGAACCAGACTAAACTAGTACCAGAAGGACTGAACCAGACTAAACTAGTACCAGAAGGACTGAACCAGACCAAACTAGTACCAGCAGGACTGAACCAGACCAAACTAGTACCAGCAGGACTGAACCAGACCAAACTAGTACCAGAAGGACTGAACCAGACCAAACTAGTACCAGAAGGACTGAACCAGACTAAACTAGTACCAGAAGGACTGAACCAGACTAAACTAGTACCAGAAGGACTGAACCAGACTAAACTAGTACCAGAAGGACTGAACCAGACCAAACTAGTACCAGCAGGACTGAACCAGACCAAACTAGTACCAGAAGGACTGAACCAGACTAAACTAGTACCAGCAGGACTGAACCAGACTAAACTAGTACCAGCAGGACTGAACCAGACTAAACTAGTACCAGCAGGACTGAACCAGACTAAACTAGTACTTCAAACTGACCGCTGTGGTTCCAGGCTCACGTCAGCTCCGGCCGTCACCAGCTCCAGACGGAGGCGGCGCTCGGACTCCGGATCGAGCGCCTGAACCAGGAGCTCTCCACCAAGTCCCGGACCATCCAGGACCTGACCAGGGTCGTGGACCGCCTGCAGAGGGAGAGGCGGGGCACGCTGCCGGCGCCCGTCCCGAGAGCAGAGGGCCGGGCTGCGGAGGCCAGGCGGCAGGCTCCGCCCGGCAAACCCGCCCCCGAGTCGTGCCGGACCACGGAAACGTTCCCCGCTCTGAGCGCGTGTGACAAAACATACCAGCCCACAGAGTTCACAGGTGAGACGTGACCTTTAAGCCTTCTTCACACACACGGCTGCGACCTCCAGAGAAAAGAGTACTACGCAGACTAAAAAGTAGTTTCAGGCTCAGGGAGTCGTGCAGTGTTGACTTGTGGGTCGCGTGAACGTTGGATATTTTACCCAAATCCCTACTAACCCTACTGTAGAGCATAATTTAGACCCAGACTTTCCCCTCGTTCTCCATTTAAACCAACGAAGTTCACGCTGGACCAGAAGTGCCAATCATGTGTACAACTAATAAGGTCAAAAGGGCTGCAACAATTGTATTTTGTTCTTTCCCCTTTTCTTTTCTTTTAAATTAGTTCAGTGCATATTAATCAACGTTTTTCAGCAACAGCTTCAACATAAACCTTCCAGAGTTTGCGCTAAAGCTTATGTTAATCCGTTCATCCTGAGGCAGGTTAAAAACCTGTAAACATTATAAGACATTA
The DNA here is from genome assembly GCF_026437365.1 of Eucyclogobius newberryi. Taxonomy (NCBI): domain Eukaryota; kingdom Metazoa; phylum Chordata; class Actinopteri; order Gobiiformes; family Gobiidae; genus Eucyclogobius; species Eucyclogobius newberryi. The sequence goes on along the minus strand of NW_027315945.1, from coordinate 38,375,243 downwards.
AAGATTAAACCTGATACACAGAGACACAATTAGTCCACAAATCTGAGATCATTTACAATAACTCTAATCTGATTCTGAAATACTTAAACTGGTCAAATCTGCACAGAAACCTCTTCACAGCAGGGGGCACCAGCCTAAATCTAGATCATTTGACTTGTTTTTGTTTTTGTTTTTAGAAAAGCTTTTGAGGAACAAGAAACTGAACGGGGAGTTGTGGGCAAAAATGACAAAAGTTTCCTTGAAATATGTAAATCTGAATCAGAAAAGTATTATAAAGTATTTCACTCTGTCGTTTCTTGTGTTTCGTGCATGTCTGTGTTTTGTGCGTTCTGTACATTTATGTCTGTGTTTTGTGCGTTCTGTACATTTATGTCTGTTTTGTGCGTTCTGTACAGTGCATCGAAACATTTGAAGCCGATGGTCACAAACTGTGGTCAAAACGGTGTATTTTACAAAAGCTACGGCGTCAATTAATAGAAAAACGTTATTGATCCACAAAAGGAAATGCCTCTGACACAATAGCTCATAAATACTATAAAAGGTTGTCTTAAATGTGACAAAATTTGAATGATAAAAGTAGGGGAAAAGCATTCAAAATAGTGGCTGAATTGTTGCTTTTGAGCACAGCAACTTGCAAATATAGAGCTTAAAACGTGACAGTGGATTTGTAAGTAAGCCATTGTTTGCACTCATAATAAAAGAGTACAGAGAGGTAAACGCCACGTCACATTCTCTCATTCATTTACTCAGGAAATGCGGCCTCGGAATGACTGAAATACAATGACAAAAGTATTTAAGAAATGTGAAATTAGAAGCTTGGGAAAGACCAGCTCAAGGATAAGTTAAAGAAGTTGTATATGATCAGTGTAAAGTACGTGACGCTTGTGAAAAGTATCGAAAACAAGGCTGATAGTCAATACTAAATGTCGTATACTGAAAATAAATACTCAAAAACGCAGATACAAAAATAGTATTTTGATTTTGTGTTGAAAATTACATTGTAACGTTTATGAAATATTTATTATTTCATAACTAGTCAAAAGTACTCAAAAAAAGACAGAGGTGTTTTCAGTAAATAAGTTGTTAAAGTTACTCATTTCAGCCCCAGTAATAAAAAGAACAAAGACAACAATAATGCTCTTTAATTCTTCTTCTTTTGATAAATAAAATGCATTAGAAATATATTGAAACAATTCTGTACATTTATGTCTGTGTTTTGTGCGTTCTGTACGTTTATGTCTGTGTTTTGTGCGTTCTGTACGTTTATGTCTGTGTTTTGTGCGTTCTGTACATTTATGTCTGTGTTTTGTGCGTTCTGTACATTTATGTCTGTGTTTTGTGCGTTCTGTACATTTATGTCTGTGTTTTGTGCGTTCTGTACATTTATGTCTGTGTTTTGTGCGTTCTGTACATTTATGTTTGTGTTTTGTGCGTTTGGCGCGCGCAGACAGCCACATCTCGGAGGTGCAGCAGGAGAATGCGGCCCTGAACCTCAAACTGCAGCGGCTTCAGTCGGACTCTGCGCAAGAACGAGACGAGCTGAGGACGACGCTGACGCAAACGCTGGAGCAGATCCACAGGTTTAGATCGCATCTCATCCTGCTCCTCACGCTTTGTCAGTCAGTCAGGCTTTTACAGACGCGCCAGCGGCTTTTATCGACATGCAGGCGGCTTATTATCGAAGCGCGGGCGGCTTTTATTATAGAAGCGCGGGCGGCTTTTATTATAGAAGCGCGGGCGGCTTTTATTATAGAAGCGCGGGCGGCTTTTATTATCGACGCGCCGGCGGCTTTTACCATCGATGCTTTTACTGATGCTGTTGTGACACAAAACTGTACAAATCAGTCACTAGGGAGAGGAACCTCTTTTAAAACTCATGAGGTAAATCCTACAATATTTCGAGTTGTATTCTGCTTGATTCCTGCACATTTGAGTTCATCCTGTTTTTGTTCTACGACTGGGCCTCAACTCCTCAGAAAATCCCCGTTCTCATCAACCCCCTATCCCCACCCACGTCCCTGTGCTCGGCCGCGACACATTGTTACGCCGCGTGGAACCGTTTCGGCGATTCAAAAAGGCGTAAAAAAGATTGAACGTCTGTGTGTGCGTTTCAGGCTGAAGGAGGAGCACGCGCTGCAGCTGTCCTCGGCCCAGGCCCAGAGTCTCCGGGACCAGGCCCAGCTCCGCTCCACCTTCGCCCTCCAACACTCGGGGTCCGCGGTGGCACAACTGTCCAATCAGCTCCAGGCCCAGCAGGTACCGCCCACGCTCGGTCGCCACATATTTACCTCGTATCGAGGAGGACAGAGGAGGAGGAGGACAGAGGAGGAGGAGGACAGAGGAGGAGGAGGACAGAGGAGGAGGAGGACAGAGGAGGAGGAGGAGGAGGAGGGCCGAGGAGGAGGGCCGAGGAGGAGGAGGAGGGCCGAGGAGGAGGAGGAGGGCCGAGGAGGAGGAGGAGGACCGAGGAGGAGGAGTAGTAGGAGGAGGAGGGCAGAGGAGGAGGAGTAGTAGGAGGAGGAGGGCAGAGGAGGAGGAGGAGGGCCGAGGAGGAGGAGGAGGACCGAGGAGGAGTAGTAGGAGGAGGAGGGCAGAGGAGGAGGAGGAGGGCAGAGGAGGAGGAGGGCAGAGGAGGAGGAGGAGGGCAGAGGAGGAGGAGGAGGGCAGAGGAGGAGGAGGAGGGCAGAGGAGGAGGGTTGTTGACCCGCTGTGTGTCCAGGTCCTGGTGCAGCAGCTCCAGGAGCAGCTGGAGGAGGCTCAGGGCTGGAGACAAGCGTTGAACGTGAGCCGGGGCAGAGAGGAGGTACTGCAGGCCCAGGTGAGGAGGGACCGACTTTCTGACTTTATTTACTGTATTTGTACCTGTTGTACATATACATTATAGTTTTACACCGATCGAGCAGGTATTTGTGGAGAAAACTTTGAAAAATCTGTTGAAAATGACAAGAAGTGACATCACACCAGGGACACTCATACAGGAAGTGACATCACACCAGGGACACTCATACAGGAAGTGACATCACACCAGGGACACTCATACAGGAAGTGACATCACACCAGGGACACTCATACAGGAAGTGACGTCACACCAGGGACACTCATACAGGAAGTGACATCACACCAGGGACACTCATACAGGAAGTGACATCACACCAGGGACACTCATACAGGAAGTGACATCACACCAGGGACACTCATACAGGAAGTGACATCACACCAGGGACACTCATACAGGAAGTGACATCACACCAGGGACTCTCATACAGGAAGTGACATCACTCCAGGGACTCTCATACAGGAAGTGACATCACTCCAGTCAAAGTTTATGCAGAATTTACACAATTTTTTTTTTTTTTGACTCTCTAAACATTAATTCAACAAAATAAAGTTGCGCTCATATATTTTTATTAGGGCTGGGCAAGTTACCGCGTTATTATCGCGTTAATTTATTATCGCAATCAATTATTTTAACGCGTATTAACGCAGGTCGGATTCCCCTGGTCCGCACCAGTTCTAAAGCCTCGTACAAACCGCTGCGGCCGAATCGCGCTCGACGCAGAATTTGAGCGCGTGTCCATTAGAAAGACAAACGCACCGGACGCTCGTTCTCGACGCCCCGGACTCATGTCCGTAGAAAACACTCTGCAGCAGACGTGCGTCTGAGTCGTCCTGCACATGCTCAGTGGAGGAGTTGTGCTGTGTTGCTTTTCTCGTGGTGTAAATGGAGTTTAATGTTGGACCATGGCTTTGGTTTATTAACTTTACAAAGTCAGCTGCTATAGGCGCCAACCAAGGCAACCCGCCGGGGGCCCGCGTGAGCAGGTCCCGCCGGGGGCCCGCGTGAGCAGGTCCCGCCGGGGGCCGTAGCTGGGGAGATCCGCGAGAAGGGCCCGGCGCGCGTCTTTATCATCTGAAAACGTGAATAATCTGGTGCTTTAGCAACTGGCTTAGTGCAGAGGAATAAAAAAACACCCAGTTTTAGGAATCTACAAACTTGTCTGGTTCTTTTCAATGCCCCGGCAGTGGCAATAAGCTTTAGTTTTGTGTTTGATGACGTTGTTTAAGTTAAAATATACACAATGTATTTATTTGTATTTAACTGGCTAAGTGTTTGTTTGCACAACTAATATTATGGCGCTTTAGTGTCAAGTTCTAAGAATGTACAAACTGTAGTGAAGTGTTTTCTGGTTTAGGGACATTTGGTACTAGACTGGTTCTGCTGCTCCTAAAATGTGTTGTGAGTGTCTAATGTTTAATGAGATTACAATGTTTCTGACGTTCCCTCTGAAGTGGCCTGTTCATCTTTAATGATTGTGGCTCAGGATTTTGTGGCAAGTGAATACTTAATATTTTATTTAACTACTACTGAATAAAAATGCTGATGCACTTTACACTTCTTTTGAATTCATTTAGAATTTTTCACGTAAAAATGCGATTAATCGTGATTAATCAGGGAAATAATGCGATTAATCGCGATTAAAAATTGTAATCGTTGCCCAGCCCTAATTTTTATATGTCAAAAAACAAGCTGACATTAGATGAGTTTTGGCCCAGTGTTTGCTGGGTAATTTCCTGTGAAGTGAAATTATAAACCTTAAAAATGTGCTCTTCTGCGATCACAACATTTTTATAGATTTTTTGCAATATTCAAAACATTTGGATCTTAACCTGTTCCCATCCGCCTCTTTGGCCCTGTGCACACTGGTTGGACCCAAATGGCATTGCTCATTAAAAGAGGATCTTACGTTCCACATGCAAGTGTGATGCATCATTAGAAAGCTTAGTCCTTCTAGTTTCATGTGCACATGAACACTGTCAGGGCTTCAGAACTTACACTACAGAAGCCCAAACATAAACAAAACATCGTTTTTTTAGTCTCGCCTGAATATTGTCAATTTGTAATGGTCCTGAGCATGACATACTTCATTGTGTGCATATGCTGTTCACTGTACATGATGTTTATCTTGTTGACAACAACTGTGTAAAGTTTCAGATCTCTAGGAACAGGCATTTTGGTGCTGTTGACCTTTTTGTATCAAAAAGTATATTCGGAACAAGTGATCCAAATATGTGCCAACTGTGCCAAACTGTTTTATTACAATTTTAGTTCCTCTATGATCATAAAACATACATTTGGATGTTTTGTAGGCCACTAATAACTATTATAACTGCTAAAAACAATGTATGTGAAAATGTGTAAACATGAGTTTACCCATGAATTTCCCATATAGAGGTTAAAAAAAAATATATATATATATATATAATATTTTTGTTTTATTTTTGTATTGGTATAATAATACATATATCTAACAAAATGTGCGTCCAAAAAGCTAATAAAATCAGAAAACGTGATGCGTAAAATCTAGTCGCCTCCTGCCCAAAAATCTGGCTCTTTACAGCCTTTACGCACGAGGATACAGATGATTCTGTGTGAATAAACACTAAGTCCCACCCACTTTTCTAAAGCTATTCTTATTGGCTAGAATAATATGTCAAAGTCTGCTACGTCACCGCTAGCATTAGCTAAGGGCTAAAAACAAGATGCATGCGCGCGTCGGAAGCAGCGCTTTTTTTTTTGCGGCGGCTGTAAAAAACAAACCCGTGGACAGAAAAAATGGTGGATGGTCTCATTCTGTAGGTAACAGTCTGAAAAAAAGATCGATGCCAAACACCATCTTATAAGTCAAACAGGTCATTTGTTATGGACGGAGAAATGTGCCGGACGAGCCTTCATCCTGAATATCATCAGAGGAGAAAACTTTGTTTACTTGACAATATCTCGAAATCGGAAAACTTCAGGAAAAATACAAGTGGATATTGTTTTTCTATGGATCCTTATGGACAGACTGAGCAGAAGAATGTACAGACTTAAAGCCGTTTCGTCCGTCATAAACAGCAAACAGGACATGCGTTTGTAAAAGTTGAGACTTTCTCACAAACTATTGGCAATTGCTTCTTGGGGCATATTTTTCAATGTGAATCAATGACATATTCATTTTGTTGGAAAATAAGCTTTAAAATGATGTATGTAATGTAATGTATGGCTTGCTGGTATTGACCACGGAAATAAGAGTGATGTTTGAGATATGGAAAATGCGCGCCGGCGCGCAGGTGGGTGGTATCAGGTTAACTGGATTTTATTTCAACGCGTCGCCCGGCCTGTAGGGGGCGCTTGAACGCACTCAGGGGAACTTCATCTCGTTTGAATGGAAACGATAGAGCTGTGTGTGTGGGGTCCTCCACCTGCTCCAGACCTCCGCAAACATGTTCTGAAAGGCACGAGGTTCTTCTATTGGTTTTTCATGTTTAAAAACGTGGAATAAAAGCGCTGTGTGGCTTTATTTTGAAAGCAGCTCCTGCACTGAAAAAACTTTTTATGCCAATGTTTAATAAACTACTCAAAAACTAAATGAAAGATCTAAAATCCTCTTTATACATGTTTTAAGTCTGACACAAAATGAAGCCGACTCTATTCATTTTTCACATTTATACGTCCCACAATTTTCTTTATAAACTCTTCTTTTTTAAACTGAACAAAAATCGTGTTTAACATCAACTTTAAACATAAGGAAAAAAATTGTTGTTTTTTTCACCTGCAGCGTCTGAAAAATGTCATATATAGAGTCAAAATATCACAAAAAATGAAAGGATTTAGGTTGTCGTTAGCGTATCGTTTCTATTAAACACTGATTTTCTGGACTATATGTGGCACCAGCAAAAAAACACATAATAGAGAAGAAAAAACATAAGTCGCATTTTTGGGGGAAATTTATTTTGATAAACTCCAAGACCAAGAACAGACATTTTATCTTTTACACAATTTAAAATAATAAGAGATTAGAGATCATGGTGAATAGGTGTACGTATGCTAACGCTAACACCTTCAGCTACATGAGGTACAGACAGAACTGTGGTAAGTGTCTGGTATGTTAACGTAACATATGAACAGTTATTCAGATAACTATAGCATAAAGAACATGCTAACAAGTTTACCAAAGCATCAGTTTTACCCCAAATCACTAAATCCATTGAATTCTTCTTCCTCTGTGTCACTTCTAAACAACTCCACAAACTCCAGAGGAGGTGCAGATTCTTCTTCTGCGTCGCTTAGAGCCTAGAGCGCCCTCTTGTGGTTGCCGGTGTGAAAATGACAAATAATATCACATAAGTCGCTCTGGAGTAGAGTCGCACCCCAAAACTATGAAAAAAGGTGCGACTTGTAGTCCAGAAAATACGGTACATTTAAATGACCATCACAGATTGACAAAAGTGTTGATGTAGTTTTATGTTCATGTTTGCGCTGCAGCTGTCTCGGTGTCTGGAGGAGCTGAAGGAGGCGGGGGAGGAGCTGAAGGAGGCGGGGGAGGAGCTGAAGGAGGCGCGGGACTGTCAGAGTCCTGAGGTGAAGCTGCTCTGGAGTCTGGAGAGGAAAGTCCTGAACATGGAGACGAGACAACAGCAGCGCCACAGAGACCTGCAGCAGGTTTGGACGTGTTCAGATAAATGCACTCTCTCTCTCTGCGCCTCTGCACGTTTAAGAAAGATTATTTTTGTCAAAGCATCAAAATGCAGCTGATCAGTTACATATGTTTATCTGTGTAATGTTATGTGAATGTTCAGCTCAATCGTTTATTACGTTTACTGCAAACGGGAAAAGTATTCTGGACCTTTTGACTAAAATACAACTAAAATGATGCATCTTTCCCTCCTCTGACCCCGCCCCCTCTAAACCTCCCCTCTGACCCTACCCTCAAAACCACCCCTTCTTGCCCCGCCCTTCTAAACCACTCCTTCTTGTCACGCCCCTCTAAACCACTCCTTCTTGTCACGCCCCTCTAAACCACCCGTTCTCGCCCCGCCCTTCTCACTCTGCCCCTCTAAACCTTCTCGCCCCTCCCCTTCTCGCCCCTCCCCTTCTCGCCCCGCCCCTTCTTGCCCCTGCCCTTCTCACCACTCCCCTTCTCGCCCCTGCCCTTCTCGCTCCTCCCCTTCTCGCCCCGCCCCTTTCCGTGGCAGTTGCAGGCGATCGGTGCAGCTCTGCCGGGGGGCGTGGCCCTGCAGGTGGAGCTGGAGAAGTGGAAGTGTTTGGCTCAGAACAAAAGCCGTGAGCTGGAGCGCTTCAGGCTGGAGCTGGACTCCATCCTGGACATCATCCGACACCTGCAGAAACAAGGCGTGGTCCTGCCGGGCCCCGGGCCGCTCCAGACCGCGTTACACACCACGTGAACACAAACATGGAGGACCGCTTTACACACCACGTGAACACAAACACGGAGGACCGCTTTACACACCACGTGAACACAAACACGGAGGACCGCTTTACACACCACGTGAACACAAACACGGAGGACCGCTTTACACTCCACGTGAACACAAACATGGAGGACCGCTTTACACACCACGTGAACACAAACATGGAGGACCGCTTTACACTCCACGTGAACACAAACACGGAGGACCGCTTTACACACCACGTGAACACAAACATGGAGGACCGCTTTACACTCCACGTGAACACAAACATGGAGGACCGCTTTACACACCACGTGAACACAAACATGCAGGCTGAACATCACAACTCTTTCACTCCATCTCGACATGTACGTGATGAAGCTCCTCTGTGTTGTTAAAGCCCCTTCACATCACCAGACTCATTCTAACTATTTTTTTACTTCATTTTTAGTAGGTTTTTTTAGCCTGATTTCAAACGGATTCCCTCCTCAGTCAAGTTATTATAATTAAATCATTCTTTTCTGACGAGACTGGACCAGATTTATTTGGCTTTTTCGTGAGTAAGATCCAGGACACTTTTGGCTGGTTCAGATTTATATGTTTTTACTGGACTCTGATCAGTTGAAATGTTTTACATAATTACAGGCTAAAGAGTCTGTTCCTTTTATATCCCGGAGGCATCTTTGTTCCACGTGTTGTGAAATGACAGAAACGTGCGCTGAAAGTTTGACTTTGTAGTTTTTAAAAAGATGTGAAGCCTGAAAGATGCTGCAGGGAACACGTTCACCACTAGGTGTCAGTAAATACGTGTCGTTGACGTGGCAGTGGAACTAAAACTGATTATTTTCTCAGGATCTGAACAAACTTGTGAATGTAAATCATTTTGTACACGTTTGTTTTGTTATTTGATATTTTATTTAGTTTATTGCCACAAAATTGTTCAGTAAATGTCTTAAATTCGACATATTTTACTCGTATTTATCTCATTATGACAAACACATTATACTGTTACTAAACATTTCCCCCAGTTATAAGTATTTCCCGATTCTGTTGCTTTTAGCTGGTATTTATATTGATATTTATATTGATATTTAGCTGATATTTGTGTTGATATTTATGTTCATATTTAGCTGATGTATATGTTGTAGTTCAGTGTAATTAAACTTTCTTTAATGCATCTCATTAGTCTCTGTTCCGGGAATAAATTTCTCATTCATTTTTGCCAGAGAGATTTAGAAAAAATCAAATATTAAGAGTTAAATAACATAATAAATAAATAAATATGAAAAACTAATCAGAATAAATAAAATGAAATTGGTAAAATCCGGCTCTTGACCTGTGAATCAGGCTCTTGACACATAAAATAAGGCATATCATATGGGTCAAAGGTCAAGTCTGATACTTTCTTAGACATCAGCTCATTGTGAAATGAGAGTCTGGTTTAGAGAAGGAAGAGGAGGAGAAGGAGAAGGGGGAGGAGCCAGAGCAGGTTTGGAGGAGCAGAAGTGTGTGTCTTAAAGCTGCCAGTGTTCGACAGAGAAGAGAGAGGGAAGGAGACGAAGAAAGGAGAAGAAAGGAGAGGGAAGGAGAAAAAGAGAGAGGGAAGGAGAAAAAGAGAGAGGGAAGGAGAAAAAGAGAGGGAGGGAGGAGAGAGGGAAGGAGAAGAAGAGAGGGAAGGAGAAGAGGAGAGGGAAGGAGAAGAAGAAAGAGAGGGAAGGAGGAGAGGGGGAAGGAGAAGAAGAGGAGAAAGGAGAAGAAGAAAGAGGGAAAGAGAAGAAGAGGGAAGGAGGAGAGGGAAGGAGAAGAAGAGAGAAGAAAGAGGGAAGGAGAAGAAAGAGGGAGGGAGGGAGGAGAGAGGGAAGGAGAAGAAGAGAAGAAAGAGGGAAGGAGAAGAAGAGGGAAGGAGAAGAAGAAAGAGGAGAGGGAAGGAGAAGAGAGGGAAAGAGGAGAGGGAAGGGGAAGGAGGAGAGGGGGAAGAAGAACAGAGAAGAAAGAGGGAAGGAGAAGAGAGAGGGAAGGAGAAGAAGAAAGAGGGAACGAGAAGGAGAGAAGAAAAAGAGACTGGAGAGGGGGAAAGAGAGAGGAGGAGACACAGGAGAGGGGGTGAAAATGGTAGAGTGAAAAGGAGGGAGTAGAAGAGACAAGTGCGAGTGAGAGACGGAGCGGAGGATTCTCGATGGACGGCTCTGGCTCTGCTCCTGTTTGTGGGTGAGAACATTCTGTCTGTGAAGAAGATTTAAGATGATTTAAGATGAGAAAGTGACTTTGGTTCGAACTTGAAACAATAACAACAAAAAGACAAAAACATGTTGACTCCAGGAAAGAAGGAATTAGATAAAATTGCCAAGAATTTAAAATAAAATAGCTTTTTGAATGGGGACCACAAAACTTAGTTCTCCCAAAATGTATCAGATTTTGCACAAAATTCTATTTTGAATGCCAGTAAAAAAGCCCAAAACACCCATGTCATATTTGTTGAGGTGTTTTTGCCAGAATTGCCAGATCTCTGAAATTTGAACATGCTTATACTTAGTACTTTTACGAACTCCTCCCAGGGCGTTAGCCTATTCACCTGACATTTGGTGAGACTGATCTTCAGGGCTCGACCTTCAAAAGTTATCTACATTTTTATACAGAGTCACGGTTTGCCAAGAATTCAAAATAAAATTGCTTTCTGAATGTAAAGCAAAGGGGAGATGTGACAGCGTCACAGATTCAGCAGTAGGTGTAATAAAAGGACCATTGGGGCGCGTTAGCGCCCCCTCCTCTTGTGGCGTGGCGAGGGCCGATCATTGCCGCTTGTGGCTATATTTTTTATTATTATTTCTTATTTTTAATATTATTATCTCTTTCTTTTTATTATTATCTCTTTCTTTTTTAATTATTATCTTATTTTCTTTTTTTTATTATTATCTTAGTTTTCATTATTATTATTAAGAGCTATATTAGCATTAGCTCACTTTAATTCGAGCTACGGCCGTTAGCATTAGCTCACTTTAAATCGAGCTACAGTCGTTAGCATTAGCTCACTTTAAATCGAGCTACGTCATTAGCATTAGCTCACTTTAAATCGAGCTACGGCCGTTAGCATTAGCTCTGTAGGGTCTCAAACTACATGTATTCAGTTTATGATTAAGGGGGATTTCTTAGCAGAAACGAGACAAGACGGGGCACCAGGGTTAAACCCAAAGAGCTAAGATACGGTCCTTAATCGCGCTCGTTAACAAGGTCTGAAGGGTGTTTCACGATTCAGGGACTTACACATAGTCTAATCAAACAAACAATAGTCAATAACTCTTTCGTGTGGTTTATTTATCAAAAGGGGTAATCAAAACACCGGAGCAGAAATGTGCACAGGTAAATCACGGGTGATGTTATATCAGATTTGACAGCAAATTTCATGCAGACAATGTTAAACCAGGGTTTTGCCTTTGATAATCAAACGTGTCTATACTAATCTATATCAAAAAGAGGGAAAGTGAGAAGCTAAAGGGAGGAGGAACAGCTGAGCTCTACCCAAATCACGCCACAAGATAACCGCACAATGGACTCGGCTTACGGTTCTGTAGAGACTCGGTCCGGCTGGTCCTTGTCCGTGGTCGAGGTCCGTAGCGAGGCGTCGCGTGGAGCGGTGTGGCGGCGGAGGCAGGGGGCGTGCTGCGAAGTCCTTGAAGCGGGCAGCGGCCGAGGAGCGATGCGTCGCGTGGAGCGGTGTGCTGCGACGTCCTTGAAGCGGGCGGCGGCCGCGGAGCGATGCGTCGCGTGGAGCGGTGTGCTGCGACGTCCTTGAAGCGGGCGGCGGCCGCGGAGCGATGCGTCGCGTGGAGCGGTGTGCTGCGACGTCCTTGAAGCGGGCGGCGGCCGCGGAGCGATGCGTCGCGTGGAGCGGAGGAGGTAGCGGCGGCTGTAAGGTCCTTGTCGCCGGTGGCAACGGGGCGATGTCCAGGAGTTCCTTCGCGGTAGAACGCTTTGGCGGCGTGTTAGCTCCTCACGCGGCCTCTCCTCAGGAGAGAATGTAGCGCTGATCCACGTAAACGGCGTAGGTTACTTCAAAAAGCGAAAACGAGGTAGCAAAGATAGTCTCAGTCCGGTTTAGCGCTTAAGCTGATTTCCAGGTGGTTCCTGAGTCCAGGGCTGGCCTGGCCTTGTCGACCACGTGTCGGACGGATTATCGTTGAGACAAAGGAAAAAGGTGAAAGGCCCGTCCGTGGCGACGGCTTTCAAGGGACAAGACAAAGGCTTGAACACAAAGGGATGAGAAGAGAAGAGAGCGTTTCTGGCTCGGAGCGTCCTTTTGATACCTGGCCCGCTGGGCATGCTGGGAGCGAAAGGGTCGGGCGCTACAGCGAAAACTTCCTGGCCGAGAAAATAAACTGGAGTAACGTAAATAATAATGGCAAAAACATTGAACCCTGTTTTAACATTTACACGTTAACACTTTTGGCAGTTTGTGCACATTATTTCTTGAGGTAGACACATTTTACATCTTCTTTCACCTGTGATGGGCACTAGAGTTTAAAGCATTGGGAATATAAAACCTTAAACAGTGGACAAATACGTAACACAAGGTGAACCATGCGGTGTAGGGAGTTGATTCGGACAAACATTCATGGCATAATCACATAAAACACGATTTTCCTCGGGGCATCTTCCTGTAAGACTGTGGGGGGGGAAGATCTGTTAACACCAAAACAGTCACAGCGACTCCCTGTGGTGAGGGAGAGAGGGAGAAAGAAAAACCCCCAATGTTCGAAGAGATTTTCTGTTATCTGGCCGTGGAATGTCCATCTCCATTCCCCTACAACCCCCCAATTGGCCGTTGGTTCTCCGATGAAGAAGCATCTGGTCTGGTCGCTTTATCCTATTTGGGCTGAGGGGCAGGTGCTAGTGGGTGTTACACTATCCCTAGGCTACTAACTCTCAGCGCATCGTCCTCAGAGGGAGTGGTAAACCATGCAAGAGCTCTTGACTCCTAGTGCAAGAATTTGGGCATAGCAACAAGATTCTAAGACACCGAGGTAGCTTACGTAGTATCGAGGTACAAAATTAGATCCAAGTGGATGTCTATAGTAGGAAAGAAAACGAAAGTGGTTAACAAGGTTCCTGACAAGCGTTTCACCCTGGCCAAGGGTAACTTCTAGGTTGGAACGCTTCTGTTCGAAACAGGTGACAGGGTATTCTACTCTATGGTTTGCATGCAGTGGAGATTAACATACGAGGCTAGTGGTGGGGACTTTGCGGGCTTAGGACCAGCTGTAAGTTGGGGATTTGGCTACAGTTTCCCAAGCTCCAGTAGGTGGCGCCTGCGTTAGACGCGGTCTGGGATTTGTAAGACGACAGCCTGGCGAGGGGTTTGGGACCCGCCATTTCCTTCTCCGGCCTGATATATGGCGTTACCGCGGGTCGGGCCTTTGTTTTGGGCCCTGTTCCTACCCCACCCGGGCTTCCCAGTTGTCTGGGGTTTCCAACGGTTTCTAAGTCTCTGAATTCTCTTGTACAAGACCAGGGTCGACGCCACGGTTGCGGCGTATCCGAGACCTATGACTACGGCGAGTAGGGTGTCGGGGCCTGACCAGGAGTAGCTTACAGGTTGGATAGGTGTCTGGGGGCGGCTCGCTATCTCCTTGAGGAGCTGATCGACGGGCGCAATATCTACAATTTGGGCGCCCTCGTAGGCCATCTGTGCGATGGTCTCCGTTTGAAGTTCCAAAGCTTTCTTAGCGAAGAACTCGGGAACCTCAACTGTAGACTCGTATTGGTCTGGGTTAAGGTGAAATAGGGCGACGTCCCCGACATGGAGGATGGCATCAGCCGGGACGTCCACCCACATGGTTTGGCTCGGCAGAACAACTCGTGATGCTGTGTCGTGCTTGTCATAGTGGAGGGTCGCCTCTCGGAGGGGAGTGTTCACGAGCCAGCGGCCCCCAACTATTTCAGCCCGGGTCTCCGTGACCTGGTCTCGCGCTGTCACGAGGGTCGGGCACTTGCTACCCGCTGTCATGGGTTTTAAACCGCAAACGCCGCCTGTACTGTCACGGATGAACGGTTTGCTTGGGCAGAGGTAGTGCATGTCCTTCATGAGGGAGCACATTCCTAAGTTTGGCGTCAGGTACAAGTCCGGATCATTTTCATGATACGCAATGACGTTTGGGGTTTGTACTTTGACGTGTACATCGCCCTGCCACGCTCCGACATTGACTACATCCTTAAGTCTGTAGACGTTGTCCATTGACACGATCGGTAGGTTAATCAGGGATGCTACTTCGCGCTCTAGGGCATTAATAAAAACGGGGATCGCACTCCCGAGTGTGTAGGCAAGGTGGGCCTGCAGGGGCGTCACCTGGTCGTGCGTAGCTGAGGCTAGCACACTCTGTACTAAGGACAGTGGCACCAGGTATGGGGGAATGCGGCCCATTGCTAGGCTATCGACGGAGGAACTAACATCACGGAGGACGTCGTTCATGAGCATAGAAACTAGTAGCGTGTGTGAGATATCCAACTTCATGATGTGTTGTAGTTTGCTGAACGCCTGCATAGTTTTGTTTAACGCCGCGCTATGGCTGTTTACAACTAACACCGTACTCCGGAGGGCTTCACCTAAGGTTACTACGTCCTCTTTCTGTTGGGCGAGTTGGGTTCTAATGCCTGGTATTTCGGCCTGTAGTTCACTGATGTGACGTTTGATGGACGAAATGCTAATGGTGTTGGCTGTGGTCATACCCAGGTTAAATAGGGTTCCCACCGCTGATGCAGCAGCTAGGATACCTCCCAGGAAGCGTTTTGGTCGTGTGGGTTGGCTTGTAAGCTCTGCGCGAGTTGTAGTGAACTTCTCGAGTTGCTCTAGCATGTGTATGATGTCAGTCACGGCGTGTTGGACTATGCTCTGGCTCCAGAGGTTGCCTGCCACGCTGGTGAGCTCGGCGATGGGCATATTTTGTTCGTACACCTTGTGGGGGTTGAACCTAGCAAAAATCTTTTGAGTGTGTAGGCGAACGTTCGTTATGAGGAGTCCGGGTTGGTCCTTTAGCACAATACCGGCGTCGGGCCCCAGCTCCACAGTCTCTGGACTAACGAGGTGAGCAACACATGCCACCAGGAGGAGGCGTTGTGGCCACATGTTCCTGTCAACACACATATGGGGGGTCTTTTAGAGGCGCTAACACGTAACTCTTTGGTGATTAGGTTTTAGCCGTTAGTGTTAGTCGACTTTACAATCCGTGCAAAACGATTGTTAGTACAGTCCCTAACGGAGCGTGTGTTTTGTTAGAGTTGTGATCTAATTGGAACTATCAGCGTCCCTGACATGTCCCATGGGGTTTTTGTGCGCTTTGATTTGGTTGCGATGAACCCATTTCAGAGTAGGTTCTCTGCGTCCTTTGGTAATCTTCACCTGGTACATCACCGGAGATAGTTTGTTGACGATCTCGTGGGGTCCCGACCAGCGTGGGAGGAGCTTTCGGGTTAGCTTGGTTAGCCCGTCTCTTGTCTGTCCGATCGGATGCGCGAAGATGTAATACCATACCTTGTCCCCGATCTGGAGCTCGTCGTTTGAGGCTTTCTGATCGTAATAAGCCTTGCGACCCTCTGCGCTTTTCTCAAGCTTCTTTTGAGCGAAAGAGAAGGTCGCTTTCAGGTGCTCCTGTAGGTCCGCCATGTATTGGTGGGTGGTGTAGGCGGTTGCGATGCTAGCCTCGCCCGGTTTGTACAACAGGTGTAGGGGGAGGGTCATCTGTCGGCCAGTCATGAGTTCAAATGGGGCGATGCCCGTCGACCTGTTGGGCGTGGCTCGGATGGCCATCAGGACTAGCGGGAGTTTCACATCCCAGTCTTTCTGGTTGGACGCAACGTACTTTTTCAGTATGCTAATCACCGTTCTGTTTGTCCGTTCCACCTGGCCCGAGGCCATCGGGTGGTGGCTGATGTGAAAGGAGGCTTTCACACCCAGCGTCTGCCACAGCTGGGTCATTACTTCCGCTGTGAAGTGGGTTCCCTGGTCGGAGTCGATCCTACCTGGCAGGCCGAAGCGTGAGAACACGTGGTTCATGAGTAGGTAGGCTGTGGTTTGGGCTGTATCGTTTGGCGCTGGTAGGCCTTCCACCCACTTGGTGAAGGCGCAGGTGACCATCAGGATGTATTTATTTCCTCCTTCGTCAACGGTCCAACCCAATCTATCTGAATGTCTGACCATGGGAACGAGATTCCTTTCTTTTGGAGCGGTGCTCGGTGGAGCGGCTTGGAAGGTTGGAACTGGCAGCAGACCAGGCATCCCTGTATGTACTCTTGTACATCATTTTTCATGTGTGGCCAGTAGGCCACTTGTCGCAGAGCTTCGTATGTGGCGTTGACCCCCCGGTGGCCAGCTGTTGGCGCGTCGTGTGCGTGCGTCAGCATAACCCCCCGGAGGCTCTGAGGTACCACAAATGCTGGTGCAGTGAGGATCTCAGAGGCAAACACCAGCAGTCCATGACGCAAGGTCAAGTTCTCTCTTGTGCGCCACAGCGCGGCGAGAGATGCGTCGGCGGCGAGTGCATCAGGAGGGATGGCACTCGGCGCAGGGTCAGAAAGGAAACCGATGATGCGGCTTATGGCCACATCGGCTGCTTGCAGAGACACAAGGTCAGAAGAGGTGAAGGTCGGAGACACTTCTAGAGGGTTGCGGTTGGGCTGGGGCGGTCCGGCGACGGCGCGGGCCCGTGTGATCGCGTCAACCGAAAGGGTGGGTTGGGTGGGCATCGATTCACTGTCCAGTGAGTCAGCCTGGAGGTGCCAGGGGGCCCCTTCAAGGGCCCCTTGTTTCGCTAGGGAGTCGGCTAGGTCGTTAAGGTCTTTGTCTGGACCAGGTTCTTTAGAGTGGCCGCGGACCTTCTTCCAGTAGACTTGCATTTTGTTGTTTTCGACTAGTCGGTTGCAAGTTACAAACAGGTCTTTGTGTTTTACTGGCTTTCTAGCCGCTGTGACAAAGCCATTTGTTTTCCACAAAGGCAGGTGGCATATGAAACTGAGTCGGGCGTAGTTTGAGTCTGTGCAAATGACCAGCGTGTCTACACCGTATGTAGTTGCCTGTTCAAGTGCTATCACTATGGCCGCAATCTCAGCATATTGTGATGTTTGTGGCCCGAGCTGGAATTTTTGGGGTTCCAGTGGTTGGTTGTGAAGCCAGGCCACACCTGCACCGGCTCGGGCGAGTGTTTCATGGTGAAACGAGCATCCATCCACATATACGGTAGGCAGTCCTTGACACGTGTTTGGATCAAAGTAGTGGTGCCGGGTCGGCACCGCTGGTGGGGGTTCGGGGTACGGGGTGGCTAGCATTGGCATGTCCTCTTCGCACTGTTGACACGCAGCTAGCTCCATGCCTAAGTGGGACTTATGGTTTTGGGCGTAGCGCACTTCAATGTCGAAGCTTTGGAGAGCCATTAACCATGACGCCACCCTGGCGTTAGTCACCACCCCGTCTCTGAGTCTCTGGTTGGCCAGGAATGTCACCGGCTGGTGATTTGTGCTTATGATCAGCTTTTGGCCACCAACGTAGTTCGAGAAGTGTTTCACCGCCCAAACTGTGCCCAGGAGAGCCTTTTCGCAATGGGAGAATTTCTTTTCTGGGTCTGCGAGGGTCTTGCTTGCGTAGGCCACAACTCTTTTGTCGGAGTCATGGATTTGGTAAAGGCCAGCGCTCAGGCTGTGCTCCGAAAATCCCACTTCCAGGTGGAAAGGTCTGTTGGGGTCTGGGTAAGTCAGGCACGGAGCTTGGCAGAGCTGCTTGATCAGTGCTTTCATGGCTTGATTTTGATCAGGGCCCCATGCAAAAGACACATCGTTTTTCAGCAGTTCAGTCAGTGGTTTCGCCAGTTCAGCATAGTGTTCTACAAATTGCCGTGAATAGTTGCAGACTCCGAGGAAGCTGCGCAGTTCCGATACGTTTGTAGGCGTCTTGAGGTTGGCTATGCCCTGTAATCTGCTTACTTGGGGTTCCACACCGTCTGCGCCGACTAAGAGGCCAACGTAGTTGACTTTTGTCCTGCACCACTGACATTTTGAGATGGAGATTTTCGCACCTGCTTTAGTCAGTTGGTCGAGGACATGGTCAATCTCGTTGATGTGATCCTCAAAGGCAGTGGTTCTGATTAGGATATCGTCCACGTAAATGAGGGTACCACGGCTTGCAGCATCGGGGCAGGCTTTGTTGAACTCAGCTGGTGAGTTGGAAAAACCAAACGGACAGCGTGTGAAGGTGTATTGCTTGTTAGCAAAGCTGAACGCTAGTTTATGTTGGTCATCCGGGTGTACTGGAATGGTCCAGAAGCCAGACGCAATATCTAGGGTGGAGAAGTACTTGGCATCTCTCACCTTTGGCAGGTCTTGCCCGAGTTGGGTCATGGGCCACCGTGATAAAGGGATCTGTGTGTTCAGTTTGCGGTAGTCAATGGTCAGTCTCCATTTGCCGTTGGGCTTTAGGACCGGCCATATTGGGGCAGAGTACGTGCTGTTGCAGAACCGTACAATGCCATTTGCCAGTAGGTCATCAATAATCTCTTGGATTGGTTGATAGGACGCTAGTGGGATCTTGTATTGCCGAACGTACGTCGGCGGGGCGTCAGCTTTCG
This sequence comes from Eucyclogobius newberryi, assembly GCF_026437365.1. Classification (NCBI taxonomy): domain Eukaryota; kingdom Metazoa; phylum Chordata; class Actinopteri; order Gobiiformes; family Gobiidae; genus Eucyclogobius; species Eucyclogobius newberryi. The sequence continues at coordinate 38,356,407 of NW_027315945.1, read as the reverse complement.
TTGGGATGGTGTGGATGTCAGTCAGTCCACAGTCAGTAGACCCAGTGGAGAAGGACGACCGATACTTTGTTAAGACGTCGCGTAGCTTGTTACGTTCGTCGTCGCTAGTGAGGGTGTCGGCGGTTGCCAACACCTGTTCTAACTGTTCTGTAAAGGGGTTGGAGGGGTGGTCAGGTGCGGGGCCGGCATTTTCATGCCTTCCGTCGTCTGACCCCCGGGTTCAGTGTTGATGACAAACACGGTCTGTATCAACATCTCATCTCGATCTGTGCGGCAGGCGTCGTCTGCATCTGAGGGTAGCACTGAGTACAGTGCGATTGCCTGCGAAGGTTTGGTGTAAAACACCCTAGCGTTGCCATCTCTTAGGAGCGTCGGGGGAAGCTTCCCAATTACAGGGATCCTGAGTTCAAAGTCATGGAACCTCGAGTCAATCAACCAACCCATGGGCGTGTTCTTTGGGATCAGAATATCCTGAGTGGTGTTGTTTATGACGACGACGCACGCTGAACGAGTTTTGACCGCAACCAGGGGTGTGGCTTCGACTGAGAGACCAAGACTCGAAAACAGGTATGACGGTTGGAAGAACGCCTGTCCATGGCTGACCCTTTGTCCAGGGCAGACGTTTAGCATCACCGAAGTCGCCGCGTTAGCTGGCACGGTGAGGTGGCGTGGGTTCATAACCTGGCATGCTTCTGGAATGGATTGTCCAGAGATTAAGTTTTCGGGCGAGGGCTCATCGACTGCTTCTGGCACTCCTGTGAGGGACCATAACACATTGTTCATTGTGTCTATCTGAACGTCTAAACGTACGAGGATATCTCCGCCTATTTGGACAGCATGCCCTAGATTCGGGATCACTAGGAACGTGTGGCTCAGCGTCTTGCCGTTCCACCGCACCATGAGTGAGCAGAAACCCGTGGCTGTAAGGATGTCGCTTGGCGTGGGGTCGAGAGGGTATCTCGACGTCTTGTATTCGAGCGGGAGTGTCGGCTGGGTGTGGGACAGTGTGTTGTACAGTTCCAGACTAATGGCTGATCTGTCTGCCCACAGGGCTAGCACAGTGTCATCCACCTGGGTGTTTCCCAGGATGATGCCTCCTATTACCTTCGGGCTCTGTGACTCTTCGAACGGGGAGGAAGTGCACAGGAAAGTTTCTCTTGACGCTATAGCTTCGGTTTTGAGGTCAAGTTCCTTTGGAGTCTGCACGGGCTTTTTTGGCAGCACGTCGGCCTTGGGAGAGGTCGCGATGGCACAGCACTGAACCGGCGGAGTTGACTGGGGCATGGGCAGAGGTCGACGGACTTGTGCCCAGATTTTGAGTCGCTTAAAATCGACCAGTGGCTCGAAGCGATTGAGCAGCTCTTGACCTAAAAGAAGGGGAATAGAGTTCAAAGCCGAAACGTACACAGGGTGCACCAGTTTCATGGGGCCGATCGTTATCTGGATCAGGGCCACCTCGTCAAGGGTGGTGTTGACCTGAGAGTAAGGTCGGATTTCCAAGCAGCAGGGCTGTGACTTCAGTTCTCGTCGAGAGCGCTGGGCCACCTTTTGTAAGGTTCTGAAAAGATCGCGAGAGATCAAGCTGATGTCGGCGGCGGTGTCAAGGAGTGCGTCATGCACGAAGTTATCCTCCAAGATGACTGAAAGATAAAGCTTGCGTGCAGCTCCCTTTTCGGAAAGGTTACCCAGTAACTGGGTAAAGGGGGGCTCACATTGGATGATTGACGGGTCGTTATCCTGTGGGCTGGAGATAGAACTTACCTGGACCACAAAGACGTCGTTGGCCTCCGGTGGCATTTGATCGTTGCTGTCAAGTTCCTGTTCTTCAGGGGGCACGTCTCCCATGACAGGTGTTTCCGACAGAGGGTCCAGGTCCACAGGGCTCCGATAGAAGTCTTCAGACTCGTCCTCCGATTGGCTGAGCGCTGAGTTATCACTAGTCTCAGGTCCAAGGGAGGTTACGGCGAGGACATCCGCTTCATTTTAAACAATTGGTGTGAGGTGAGGAGCATGCGAGCACTTGCGGAGCAGATACACAGCGGTTAATTAAAACATGCCATGCATTTCAAAAGAAAAATATTGATTAACGCGTTAAAACAACAGCGTCAGCTGTGCAGAACGAGCGTTAAACAAGGTGTTGTTCTGGGGAGTGTACACACTTGCCCCAAACCTGTCAGAGCGAAGGCCCCCAAACCTGTCAGAGCGAAGGCCCCCAAACCTGTCAGAGCGAAGGCCCCCAAACCGGTCAGAGCGAAGGCCCCCAAACCGGTCAGAGCGAAGGCCCCCAAACCGGTCAGAGCGAAGGCCCCAAACCTGTCAGAGCAGAGCCCCCAAACCTGTCAGAGCGAAGGCCCCCAAACCTGTCAGAGCGGAGCCCCCAAACCTGTCAGAGCGAAGGCCCCCAAACCTGTCAGAGCGGAGCCCCCAAACCTGTCAGAGCGAAGGCCCCCAAACCTGTCAGAGCGGAGCCCCCAAACCTGTCAGAGCGAAGGCCCCCAAACCTGTCAGAGCGGAGCCCCCAAACCTGTCAGAGCGAAGGCCCCCAAACCTGTCAGAGCGAAGGCCCCCAAACCTGTCAGAGCGAAGGCCCCCCAAACCTGTCAGAGCGGGGCACCCCAAAACCTGTCAGAACTGTGTGTTCAGTCGTGCCTGTTCAGTCAAGTGTGTTTGGTCGTGTTCTGTTGTGCGTGTTCAGTCGTGTGTGTTCTGTCATGTTCAGTCGTGTGTGTTCAGTCTTGTGTGTTCGGTTGTGTTCAATACTTCACTGTCAGAGTCAAAGTAAGACTGAGTAACAATACTTCACTGTCAGAGTCAAAGTAAGACTGAGTAACAATACTTCACTGTCAGAGTTAAAGTAAGACTGAGTAACAATACTTCACTGTCAGAGTCAAAGTAAGACTGAGTAACAATACTTCACTGTCAGAGTCAAAGTAAGAATGAGTAACAATACTTCACGGTCTACACCTGTACCTGTTCTAAATATAAATTACTGTTAATGGAGAAAGGTTTAATAATTCTGCAGCAAATTATCACAGGAAGTGACATCACACCAGAGTGTTGGTGGTGCTTTTACTTTGCTGTTTTCACTTTGCTGTTTTTACTTTGGTGCTTTTACTTTGCTGCTTTTACTTTGCTGCTTTTACTTTACTTTGCTGCTTTTACTTGTCATGGAATGAGACAAACACCGATGCTATTCCGTAACACATCGAGAACACAATTCAACTTAGAATATGAAACGACACAGAAATATCAGACATTTGTATGGCAAGCTTGGGAGAAAACGCGGGGACTGATCACGCAGGCTGTGGTAAGCAGCCTGCGTGATCCTCCTGCGTCTCACCCCGTTTTTTCCCATGCTGGTTGGTTTTATTAGATATTCTGGAATAGGCGGGTCACATTTCTCATTGGTCAGCTTCACATTAAGGCACTTGGTATTTTTCCGTAGAGATAAAGCCTTGGGTAAACATTACCCAAACTCCTCTGGGCTGTCACCCCCCCTCGGGTAAACATCCTTTGGCCCATCTTTACGACCCCTTCACAAATGCAGTTTGTCACACACCCGTTCTTCTCTTAGACTAATGATGCAGATAAAATATCACTATTATGCAGATAAAATACATCACAGAAATATAATCATATATTCACATTTTATCACATTACTTTGCTGCTTTTACTTTAGGGCGGCAGTAGCTCAGTGGTAGAGTGCGGCCAGCCGTGGATAGTGGGCATAGAGCGTCAGCCAATCAGAATGAGCCTGTGTGCCATGTGCCACTGTGATGAAGGCCAACCAATCAGAATGCAGAGATTCGTGTTGTTCACAAATTCATCTCAAGAGACCAGAGTTCAAATCCTGCTGTGCCCAGAAGAAGAGGAACGTTTCAAAGGATCAAAACTTTAAATATATGAAGTTTATAAGTTCAAACTTTAAATGTATAAAGTTTATGAGTTGGTGTGTCAGTTTGCACTTGTTAAAGGTCAGATCATGAGAAGGACTCACATGCAGCTGCTGGGACTGATTTGCAATATTAATAAAATCACAAATTGATCACAAAAAGTGATTTCTGCTTCACCTTAAGAGATTAACCCACGTCACATCTTCTGCATGAATAAACTTGGAGTGGGTCAGAAACAGGGAGTTTAGTCCGCAGGGGTCAGAGGTCACACTATCACATCTCTAACACTGCAGCACTGAACTGTACTATTGTGTTCAGTTTATGTTCTGCAGAGAAATAAAACATTTACTCATATTATTAATGATATGATATCTCAATCATGTATGGAATATTATTGTATTATTATATAAGAAAACACAATAACATATACTTTTAAGAATATTTATTGACAGGGAAATACCAGAAATATTAAGTTTCATTTATTTACAATTCAGACAGCATTCATTACTTGACAGTAGTATTTACAATAAATATACAGATATATACAGTCCAGGGAAGTATGTGTGGATGTGAGGACTGTGAGGGCCTGCTTCAGCACCAGTTTGCAGAACCTGCACGTTCTCCCTGGGGCAGGTGACTCCTCTCTCTTCCTCTTCTGTTGCTTCCTTTCCTCCTCTCTCTGTCTTGTGGCCTCCAGCTCCCTCTGGAAGAACTCTGTGTCCACAAAGTCCTTAAAGGTGGTGTTTCTTCAGGGCTGCTGCTGCTGCTCAGGGCGTCCTGAGAAAGAGACGGTGATGGTCAGAACTGTAGGAGGCGAGGTGATGGTCTGAGGAGGAGGCTTCACTGTGGCAGGTGTCGTGGTGACGACAGTCGTCGTGGTGACGGCAGTCGTCGTGGTGACGACAGTTGTCATGGTGACAACAGGCAGAGTTGTGGTGGTGCTGCCAGAGTGTCTGTGTTTGCTCCAGTTTTTCGGGCTGATGTTGAGTGAAGATGTGGCATTTAATAATCTGATGTGATGATGATGTAATGATAAATATGTAGTTTTGTGGTCGGGTGTAGCGCGCTGTTGGGATTGGCTCAGGGGCAGTGGAGGTGGAGGCGGCCTGTTGTGACGACTGCGGCTGAAGCTTCACTGGAGGAGGAACTACAGAACAAAACAGATGAATGTTTTAGTGATAAGCAACACGTGAAATACAAGACATGACACACATTTAGAACCACTGCACTGGCTGTCAAACTACAGTCAGCATGAAGCATTCATCTGTTCACTCTGTGATGGTTTGACTGAGACAGACACACATGGAGCATGAAGCATTCATCTGTTCACTCTGTGATGGTTTGACTGAGACAGACACACATGGAGCATGAAGCATTCATCTGTTCACTCTGTGATCGTTTGACTGAGACAGACACAGACACACATGGAGCTCACTCACTTTGGGTTCTCTCTTCTCCAGGAGCATCAGATGCAGAATGTGTGGGACGAGCTGCATCTGAAACAACTAAAACACCACAATATAGGTTTATGTTTGTTTAGATTATTCTATTAAAATGTCAGACCTGGAGCTGAAGTACTTCCAGACTCGGCCAGAACAAACCTCAGCTCCTGTGGAAGTGGCACTGGAGGCTTAAGGGGCAGCACATCTGCAGCAGCTGAAGAGAGGAAAGAAATGTATGATACGTTTGATCAACTTTGATCTTACAGTGAATAAGCAACAAGTAAAAGCTCTTACATCCTGTGGTTCCTCCAGAACAGTCTGTTTGGACTGTGCAGCTGCTGTAAGAGAAGAAGACGAATAATGAGTCATATTTAGCCGTTAGTAACAACGCACACTTACATTTGACCTGTTGTTTATATCATAAGTAAGTTTATATTGCTGTTTTATTTAGCAATGTTAGTGTGAATGAGCAGAAGAAGCTCTCACTCATTCATATTGAACACCAGATAATATGACTTACTCTCATCACAGATGCATGAATTCAGAGCAGGACCTGAACAGGGTCAGGAACAACTGAACTCATGCACAGGACAGAACGTGTCCCAAAGTGTCTTTCATGGCAGGACATCTTTGTGTGAACTTCTGTAAACCTGAGGATGATGGAGCTCAGCAGCGACTGGTGCAGACACGGCTGGAATAAAAGACAAACCTTTTTAACACATGGTACATCCAAAATGGAGCTAAAGCGTTACAGACACATTACACACATCCACGTGTTGATTGGACGGAGATGCTGAACATTGTCCTCTCCAGCGCGTCCTCTTCAGCCACTACTAAAGGAAAAGACATGAAATGAAACAGAAGTGACTGCTCCTCTACACGGTGTGACTCTGTGTGACTCCACACAAACCAAGAACACATGATTTATGTAGTTATACTCACCCAAGGGCTCACGAGGAGAGCTGGTGGGGACACGAGTGGGTGGGACAGAGGACGGGACAGAGGAGGGCAGGAGAGAGGAGGACAGGACAGAGGAGGACAGGACAGAGGAAGACAGGACAGAGGAGGACAGGACAGAGGAGGACGGGACAGAGGAGGACGGGACAGAGGAGGACGGGACAGAGGAGGACAGGATAGTGGAGGACAGGACAGAGGAGGGCAGGATAGTGGAGGACAGGACAGAGGAGGGCAGGAGAGAGGAGGACAGGGCAGAGGAGTACGGGGCAGAGGAGTACGGGGGAGAGGAGGACAGGAGAGAGGACAGGACAGAGGAAAGGACAGAGGAAAGGACAGAGGAGGGCAGGATAGTGGAGGACAGGGCAGAGGAGGATGGGGGAGAGGAGGACAGGGGAGAGGAGGACAGGAGAGAGGAAAGGACAGAGGACAGGACAGGAGAGAGGAACAACATAATCAACATAATTGTTGAGTCATTCATATGGATTTTGGCTCTTGTTTACAGTCTGTTGCTAGGTAACAGTTGTGGAATGTCCTCCACATTAACATTAAGTGAAGGCATTTCCCCCATTGTGGGACAAACAAAGTCTCTCTTACTTGTGATGAATTGTTGATGCTACAACTACTTTTATGCACAATAAGAGACAACACAACACACAGATCACGTAATATTACACCTTAAATAAAACTGCACAACTGCAAACCTTTAAATGTAATAAAGTTTAACTTAACAGGGCTGAATATCACACAAAACTGACAGAAAAGTCGCGTTAGTTGTTCAACAGAGACATGGAAGTAGCAGTGATTTTACGTGACTAAAAACACAGTTTCAAAAGTGCAAAACACAAGACGAACTTTACCTGAAAACGTCCTCAAATGCCCGTTATAAATGCCACAAAATACGAGTGTTCTGGGGCAGTAAAATGTCCATAAGAAGGTGAAAACAGGAGCAGATCTAGTGCTAAACTTGTCCCGGTCACATTGAATGAATGACGTCACTCTGCATTCAAACATGGCGCGCTCTCGCCACAGCGCCGCCGCTGGCCAAAAGTATATTACATCCGTAGTAGTTTAGCACTACCATAGGAAATGAATGGGATTCTGTTTAGGGCTGTTTAGCTAAAGAATCCACGGCTGCCGCGCGCGGGGCGCGCGCGCTCGTCTTCTGATCCAAAGGTCGGCGGTTCGACTCCCCGCTCGGTCAGAGCGGTCAGATCCACTGGCCCGCAGGTTGGCGGTACAATCGCAGCTGAAAAGCACTATACTTTACTTTGCTGCTTTTACTTTGGTGCTTTTACTTTACTGCTTTTACTTTACTTTGCTGCTTTTACTTAGTTCTTTTACTTTACTTTGCTGCTTTTACTTTACTTTGGTGCTTTTACTTTGGTGCTTTTACTTTACTTTGGTGCTTTTACTTTACTTTGGTGCTTTGTTTCTTTCCCGCGCTGATGATGTCGTGTTGTTTTCGTCACGCTTCATCATAACGCGCCGACTCTTTCTGTGTCTCAGGCGTCTGGACCGAGGCGTGGCCCAGGCGTTGGCGATGGTGGACGCCGTGCGGCGGGCGAACGCCGCGGCGCTCATGGCTGACGCCAACCTGACCCTGGGCCTGTGGATCAAGGACTCGTGCTCCGACGTGGGCACCGCGCTCAGGGCCGTGCGGGAGTTCACGCGAGACGAGGAGGACTGTGCGGGCCCCGACGCCGCCAACGCAACGGGCACAGGTACTGCAGTGTGTGCCCTTGTTCCACGCGAGTCTGACCCGTGTCCTTGTTCCACCGCGAGTCTGACCCGTGTCCTTGTTCCACCGCGAGTCTGACCCGTGTCCTTGTTCCACCGCGAGTCTGACCCGTGTCCTTGTTCCACCGCGAGTCTGACCCGTGTCCTTGTTCAACCGCGACTCTGACCTGTGTCCTTGTTCCCCGTGAGTCTGACCCGTGTCCTTGTTCCCCGTGAGTCTGACCCGTGTCCTTGTTCCCCGTGAGTCTGACCCGTGTCCATGTTCCCCGCGAGTCTGACCCGTGTCCATGTTCCCCGCGAGTCTGACCCGTGTCCTTGTTCCACCGCGAGTCTGACCCGTGTCCTTGTTCCACCGCGAGTCTGACCCGTGTCCTTGTTCCACCGCGAGTCTGACCCGTGTCCTTGTTCCACCGCGAGTCTGACCCGTGTCCTTGTTCCACCGCGAGTCTGACCTGTGTCCTTGTTCCACCGCGAGTCTGACCCGTGTCCATGTTCCCCACGAGTCTGACCCGTGTCCTTGTTCCACCGCGAGTCTGACCCGTGTCCTTGTTCCACCGCGAGTCTGACCCGTGTCCTTGTTCCACCGCGAGTCTGACCCGTGTCCTTGTTCCACCGCGAGTCTGACCCGTGTCCTTGTTCCACCGCGAGTCTGACCTGTGTCCTTGTTCCACCGCGAGTCTGACCCGTGTCCATGTTCCCCACGAGTCTGACCCGTGTCCTTGTTCCACCGCGAGTCTGACCCGTGTCCTTGTTCCACCGCGAGTCTGACCCGTGTCCTTGTTCCACCGCGAGTCTGACCCGTGTCCTTGTTCCACCGCGAGTCTGACCCGTGTCCTTGTTCCACCGTGAGTCTGACCCGTGTCCTTGTTCCCCGTGAGTCTGACCCGTGTCCTTGTTCCCCGTGAGTCTGACCCGTGTCCTTGTTCCCCGTGAGTCTGACCCGTGTCCATGTTCCCCGCGAGTCTGACCCGTGTCCTTGTTCCACCGCGAGTCTGACCCGTGTCCTTGTTCCACCGCGAGTCTGACCCGTGTCCTTGTTCCACCGCGAGTCTGACCCGTGTCCTTGTTCCACCGCGAGTCTGACCTGTGTCCTTGTTCCACCGCGAGTCTGACCCGTGTCCATGTTCCCCACGAGTCTGACCCGTGTCCTTGTTCCACCGCGAGTCTGACCCGTGTCCTTGTTCCACCGCGAGTCTGACCCGTGTCCTTGTTCCACCGCGAGTCTGACCTGTGTCCTTGTTCCACCGCGAGTCTGACCCGTGTCCATGTTCCCCACGAGTCTGACCCGTGTCCTTGTTCCACCGCGAGTCTGACCCGTGTCCTTGTTCCCCGCGAGTCTGACCCGTGTCCTTGTTCCCCGCAGGAAGGGGGCGGCGGCCTGTCATGGTGCTGATCGTAGCTTCGCACTCTGAGATCTCCATCGCCATCGCGCAACAGCTCACGCTCCGGATGATCCCGCAGGTTTGTCCACATGAAGACGATCAAATCCACGACGTGATCGCAGCAAGAAGGTGGGTTTTGTTTTGACGGCGAAGACAGGGAAATGTATGTACTTCACAAAGTCACATGTTTGGAGGAAATTCTGTTGGAAGAATGTGACTCGTTTCTTCATGTCAAAGTGCTCTGTCGGGATGCTAAATATGGGAGAAACTGTGGTTGCTGAGAAGAGAAGCTCTAACTGAGCATGTTTAGAGAATAAGCCCTAACTGAGCATGTGCAGTGAAGAAGCCCTGACTGAGCATGTGCAGAGAAGTGAAGCCCTAAATGAGCATGTGCAGAGGAGGAGCCCTAACTGAGCATGTGCAGAGAAGTGAAGCCCTAATTGAGCATGTGCAGAGGAGAAGTGAAGCAACATCAGCGCCACGTTTCAACAAGACTTCAAAACAATCTTTTAGAGACACGCCTGTGTTTGTAGCTCTGGCTTTGTTCACGTTTCTAATGATAAGACGTTCGTTAGAAATACAGGCAGTATTTTAATAACTCTAATTTGTCTTCCTCAGATCAGCTACTCCTCCACGGCGGCCATTTTGAGCGACAAGTCTCGTTTCCCCGCCTTTCTGCGCACGATCCCGAACGACGAGCACCAGACGGGGGCCATGGCGCGCCTGCTCTCCGCGTTCCGCTGGAGCTGGGTGGGAGTGGTCACCACCGACGGCGACTACGGCCGCTCGGCTCTCGACAACTTCCTGTCGCAGGCCTCCGGCCGCCATATCTGCGTCACGTTCAAGTCCGTCCTCCCGGGGTCGATCACCCACCAAAACGTCCATGCGGCGATCCGGCAAACCGCCCTCACCATCTACAACAACCCCAAAGTCCGCGTGATCGTCTCCTTCGCCCAACCGACCCTCATGGCGTACCTTTTCGAGGAGCTGAAGCGGCAAACGCTGGCGGCGGGGGATGGCGTTGACGCCATGAGACAGGTCTGGATCGCCAGCGACGGCTGGTCGTCGATGCGCCTGGAGGACGCGGGGGAGATCGGGCACGTCGTCGGGTTCCACTTCAAAACGGGGAACGCCGAGCAGGTCTTCCCGTCTGGAGGGGAAGCGTCTGGGGTGAGGGAGGGCGCCGAGAGTAGTCCGGCGCTGAGGAGGTTCTACAAGATGTTTAAAGGCGGAAAAAGGTAGAGAAAAATAATGATTTGAATTCCGTTAGCTTCCTAGCATAATTAGGGTTAAGGTTAGGGTTAAGGTTAGGGTTAGGTTTAAGGTTAGGGTTAGGGTTAAGGTTAGGGTTAGGGTTAGGGTTAAGGTTAGGGTTAAGGTTAGGGTTAAGGTTAAGGTTAGGGTTAAGGTTAAGGCTAGGGTTAGGGTTAAGGTTAAGGTTAGGGTTAGGGTTAAGGTTAGGGTTAAGGTTAGGGTTAAGGTTAGGGTTAAGGTTAAGGTTAGGGTTAAGGTTAAGGCTAGGGTTAGGGTTAAGGTTAAGGTTAGGGTTAGGGTTAAGGTTAGGGTTAAGGTTAGGGTTAAGGTTAGGGTTAAGGTTAGGGTTAAGGTTAGGGTTAAAGGCGGTGTGGAAGATTTTTCGGCGATTTGAGAACGCAGGCGGAAGTGCGCATGCGCCCTCCCCCGTGTGGACCGATACAACACACACGTGCTTTTGTTTATTAGCGCAACGCAGCGCATCACATCTCTCGTCTCCCGTAGATTTCTGTCCACTTCTGCGTCAGCTCGAACTGTCTTTCTCCGTCTTCATTTTGCCCCGTACACTGAGGGAACTATATTATGATAGATCCATGCGCTTAGGCACGTGGAAACGTGGGGACGAACCGCACGCGGCTGCAGGTGAGCGACAGGTGCGTTTTATGATTGATACGTGGCAGGACAAATGATTTATCCACGCCACGAGGAAATATGATACAAAATTTGCTGAAAAAAATCGTCCATTCCACCTTTAAGGTTAGGGTTAAGGTTAAGGGTTAGGGTTAAGGGTTAGGGTTAGGGTTAGCCATGAGGCTATAACGGGCTATAAGGGAAATGCCGCGGTCCCTGAAACTGCGCGGCAATTTGACCGCGCCGCGGCTCTGCAGCCACGGCCTAAAATAATAACAGATGAGAGAACATGGTGAATAGGTGTACGTATGCTAACATGCTAACGCTAACACCTTCAGCTACATGAGGCACAGACAGAACTGTGGTAAGTGTCTGGTATGTTAACGTAACATATGAACAGTTATTCAGATAACTATAGCATAAAGAACATGCTAACAAGTTTACCAAAGCATCAGTTTTACCCCAAATCACTAAATCCATTGAATTCTTCTTCCTCTGTGTCACTTCTAAACAACTCCACAAACTCCAGAGGAAGAGGAAGTGCAGATTCTTCTTCTGCGTCGCTTAGAGCCTAGAGCGCCCTCTTGTGGTTGTCAGTGTGAAAATAACGAATAATATCGTAAAATACGGTAATCCATGTCGTGCCAAACAGCGGAACATTCCGGGCGTGGACTGTTAGACTGACAAGCCTTCTGATCATTACACTCCAAACTCCCAGGCGCATCCGTGGAGGGGCGTCCCGAGGCTCACAGCGACGCCGTGTTCAGCGTGGAGATGGCCGTGCTCGCCGTCGCTCACGGCGCGGTCAGAATGTGCCGCCTCCACAACTGCAAAACGCCGGGCGCCGTGCAACCGTGGCAGGTACGGACGCCGCTGCTCCCAACGTTCTGTCTTTGGAAAGTACGTTTAGACTTGTTTTAGCGTCAAACATTGTCACAAGGAAAGAGACAAAAAGAACATAACATTTCCTCTAAAATGTAGATATATATTCTCATTTTATTCAACTTATTTATCTGTATATTTGTACCTAATTTAACCACATTTTTTATGCTCTTTTTGAAATTTAAAATCCCGTTACCAATAAGCAATGTGAGAACTGTTTCCAAATACTTTCCCTTGTGGATCAAAAGTTGGAAGTCTAAATTTTAAACAAAAACACCTAAAAGTACAAAAGTAAATATAACTGAGGCAATATAACTCATTACTAGCCTCCATTTTCTTATCTAATTTTGCAGAAATCTAGAGAAAGAACATAATTATACAAATGAGAATGATATTCGAGCTGATGAATCGCTCTTTTACCATTTGGCTTGTGTCCGTGCGTAGCTGCTCAAAGCCTTGTGGATGGAGGAGTTCGAGCTCGAGGGGACGAAGTACAAGTTTGACCGACGAGGAGACGTCAATCTGGGCTACGACGTGAGCGTCTGGGGTCCCGGGGCCGACGCCCGCAAGACTGTGGCCGAGGACCACCCGCAGAACAGCAGCTTCACCTACAGCGGACGCAGCGCCAACAACCGCCTCTGGGCACTCGAGGTGAGCGTCCTGGAGCGTCCTGGAGCGTCCTGGATCATTCAGGAGCGTCCTTGGGCGTTCAGGGGCGTTCAGAGTCATCCTGGAGCTTTCAGGGGCTCCAGCTCCTTTCAAACTCGTCTGGTGATGGTGATGGAAGTCTCTTTCGTCTTTCGAAATCTTTCGTCTCTTCTCGCAGGGCGTCGTCTCCAGATGTTCCTCTCACTGCGCTCCAGGACAGTTCAAGAAGGACAACACACCTGCTGCTACAAATGCATCAACTGCACCGAGAACTACTTCTCCAACAGCACGGGTGAGCGCCCGCCTCCGGGTGTAGCTGCACGGGTGAGCGCCCGCCTCCGGGTGAAGCCGCATGGGTGAGCGCCCGCCTCGGGGTAAAGCTGCACAGGTGAGCGCCCGCCTCGGGGTGAAGCTGCACGGGTGAGCGCCCGCCTCGGGGTGTAGCTGCACGGGTGAGCGCCCGCCTCGGGGTGTAGCTGCACGGGTGAGCGCCCGCCTCGGGGTGTAGCTGCACGGGTGAGCGCCCGCCTCCGGGTGAAGCTGCACGGGTGAGCGCCCGCCTCGGGGTGTAGCTGCACGGGTGAGCGCCCGCCTCCGGGTGAAGCTGCACGGGTGAGCGCCCGCCTCGGGGTGAAGCTGCACAGGTGAGCGCCCGCCTCGGGGTGTAGCTGCACGGGTGAGCGCCCGCCTCCGGGTGAAGCCGCACGGGTGAGCGCCCGCCTCGGGGCGAAGCTGCACGGGTGAGCGCCCGCCTCAGGGCGAAGCTGCACGGGTGAGCGTCCGCCTCGGGGCGAAGCTGCACGGGTGAGCGCCCGCCTCGGGGTGAAGCTGCACGGGTGAGCGCCCGCCTCCGGGTGAAGCTGCACGGGTGAGCGCCCGCCTCGGGGTGTAGCTGCACGGGTGAGCGCCCGCCTCCGGGTGAAGCTGCACGGGTGAGCGCCCGCCTCGGGGTGAAGCTGCACAGGTGAGCGCCCGCCTCGGGGTGTAGCTGCACGGGTGAGCGCCCGCCTCCGGGTGAAGCCGCACGGGTGAGCGCCCGCCTCGGGGCGAAGCTGCACGGGTGAGCGCCCGCCTCAGGGCGAAGCTGCACGGGTGAGCGTCCGCCTCGGGGCGAAGCTGCACGGGTGAGCGCCCGCCTCGGGGTGAAGCTGCACGGGTGAGCGCCCGCCTCGGGGTGAAGCTGCACGGGTGAGCGCCTGCGTCGGGGTGAAGCTGCACGGGTGAGCGCCCGCGTCGGGGTAAAGCTGCACTCAGTCACTTTTCTGTCAAAGCGCAGCGAGCGCCAACGTACGAGGATAATTCAGAACGTAACGGGGCACCAACCTGTTCTCTATGACGATTCTGTTGTGTTCAGACAAGTACAAATATCTCAACAACACAAGGGTCTAAACCAGGATCTAAACCAGGATCTAAACCAGGACTAAACAAGGACTAAACCAGGATCTAAACCAGGACTAAACCAGGACTAAACCTGGACTAAACAAGGACTAAACCAGGATCTAAACCAGGACTAAACCTGGACTAAACCAGGTCTTGAACTATCAGGCCTAGTCTAGAATAGAACATCTGGTCTTAAACACTCAGAACTTTTCTGAACCAGGTCTAAAAATCACCATGTGTTGTTTAGTCTGGCGTCTGATCACGACTATCACGCTCTCTCTCTTCCAGACATGGACCAGTGCTTGAGCTGCGACACCGACAGTGAGTGGTCACCAGGGGGCAGCGTGGCCTGCATCCCCAAACAAATGCTCTTCTTCTGCTGGGACAACGGCTTCGCCATCGTCCTGGTCACGTTCTGCGCTCTGGGAATCGTCCTGGCGCTCCTCATGTCCGCGCTGTTTTTTCACCGACGCCAAACCCCCATCGTGCGCGCCGCCGGGGGGCCCTTTGAGCCAGGTCATCCTCTACTCGCTCATCGTTAGCTTCGTTAGCGCCTTGCTCTTCGTCGGCCGACCCCACTGCCTGCAATGCAAAGCCCGACAAGTGCTCTTCGGCGTCAGCTTCACCGTCTGCGTGGCCTGAATTCTCGTCAAAACCCTTCAGATCCTGCTCGTGTTCCAGTTCAACCCGGCGCTGCAAGCCGCGCTGCGCAAACTCTTCCGGCCGTACGCCGTCGTCGCCGCGTGCCTCGCCGTCCAGGTCGCCACGTGCGTCTGCTGGCTCGTCCTGAGAAGCGCGTGGTGAACCAGAGCACCACGCTGCTCCAGGACTGCCATGAGGGCTCCTACCTCGCGTTCTGCGCCATGCTAGGCTACATCGCGCTGCTAGCACTCGTGTGCTTCGTCTGCACGTTCAAATGCCGCAAGCTGCCGCACCAGTACAACGAGGCGTGGTTCATCACGTTCAGCATGCTGCTCTACCTCATTTCCTGGCTGCTCTTCATCCCGATCTACGTCACCACGTCCGGGGTTTACCTTCCCGCCGTCGAAATGGTCGTGATCTTGATCTCCAACTACGGGATCCTCAGCTGCCATTTCTTCCCCAAATGCTACGTCATGCTCTTCAAGAAGGACAAGAACACTCTGAGCGCGTTCAGGGAGACGCTCTACGAGTACACGAGTAAGAGCGCCGCGTCCGTGTCGACCTCGGAGGGTTCGGGCGTCGCCGGGGCGGAGTCGGAGTCGTTCGGTGTAGAAATGAAACATGTGACTCCAGAGCTGAGACGAGGACGGAGCCTGAGAAGAAGCTCCAGTGTTTGAAGAAGACTTTGTTCTAGTTTGACTTTGAGAAACATATTGCCATTATTATAAATAGAAGTGATAATGACTTTATTTTGAATTATTAACATTCTATTTGTGCTTCTTATCAACAACGGTTTGGATGATTCCATAGCTCCGCCTCTTGTTTGAAATAAAATAAATTATTGTTGTTATTACAGTTCATGAATGTTTTCTGTTACAAACTCGTCACATGAAGTAAATGCAGTGACGTAAGGTTCTGGTGATGAAAGCACAAACAAACAAATAAACAAACAAACTTTCAGACCTTCAGACCTTCTTCAGACCTTCTTCAGACCCTCTGTTCCTCAGACCTTCAGACCTTCAGACCCTCAGACCCTCAGACCTTCAGACCATCAGACCCACAGCAGACCCTCAGACCATCAGACCTTCAGACCCACAGCAGACCCTCAGACCTTCAGACCCTCAGACCTTCAGACCCTCAGACCTTCAGACCCTCAGACGTTCAGACCTTCAGAACCACAGCAGACCCTCAGACCTTCAGACCCTCAGCAGACCCTCAGACCTTCAGACCCTCAGACCTTCAGACCATCAGACCCTCAGACACTTCAGACCCTCAGACCTTCAGACCCTCAGACCTTCAGACCCTCAGACCTTCAGACCCACAGCAGAACCTCAGACATTCAGACCTTCAGTTCCTCAGACCTTCAGACCCTCAGTTCCTCAGACCTTCAGACCCTCAGACCCACAGCAGACCCTCAGACCTTCAGACCCTCAGACCTTCAGACCCTCAGTTCCTCAGACCTTCAGACCTTCAGACCCACAGCAGACCCTCAGACCTTCAGACCCTCAGACCTTCAGACCCTCAGACCCTCAGACCTTCAGACCCACAGACCTTCAGACCCTCAGACCTTCAGACCCTCAGACCTTCAGACCCTCAGACCTTCAGACCCTCAGACCCTCAGACCTTCAGACCCACAGCAGACCCTCAGACCTTCAGACCCTCAGACCTTCAGACCCTCAGACCTTCAGACCCTCAGACCCTCAGACGTTCAGACCTTCAGACCCACAGCAGACCCTCAGACCTTCAGACCCTCAGCAGACCCTCAGACCTTCAGACCCTCAGACCTTCAGACCATCAGACCCTCAGACACTTCAGACCCTCAGACCTTCAGACCCTCAGACCTTCAGACCCTCAGACCTTCAGACCCACAGCAGACCCTCAGACCTTCAGACCATCAGACCTTCAGACCCACAGCAGACCCTCAGACCTTCAGACCCTCAGACCTTCAGACCCTCAGACCTTCAGACCCTCAGACCCTCAGACCTTCAGACCCACAGCAGACCCTCAGACCTTCAGACCCTCAGACCTTCAGACCCTCAGACCCTCAGACCTTCAGACCCTCAGACGTTCAGACCTTCAGACCCACAGCAGACCCTCAGACCTTCAGACCCTCAGACCTTCAGACCCTCAGACGTTCAGACCTTCAGACCCACAGCAGACCCTCAGACCTTCAGACCCTCAGACTTTCAGACCCTCAGACCTTCAGACCATCAGACCTTCAGACCCACAGCAGAACCTCAGACATTCAGACCTTCAGTTCCTCAGACCTTCAGACCCTCAGTTCCTCAGACCTTCAGACCCTCAGTTCCTCAGACCTTCAGACCCTCAGTTCCTCAGACCTTCAGATCCTCAGACCCTCAGACCTTCAGACCCTCAGCAGACCCTCAGACATTCAGACCCTCAGACCTTCAGACCCACAGCAGACCCTCAGACATTCAGACCCTCAGACCTTCAGACCCTCAGACCCACAGCAGACCCTCAGACCTTCAGACCATCAGACCTTCAGACCCACAGCAGACCCTCAGACCTTCAGACCCTCAGACCTTCAGACCCTCAGACCTTCAGACCCTCAGACCCTCAGACCTTCAGACCCCCAGCAGACCCTCAGACCTTCAGACCCTCAGACCTTCAGACCCTCAGACCCTCAGACCTTCAGACCCTCAGACCCTCAGACGTTCAGACCTTCAGACCCACAGCAGACCCTCAGACCTTCAGACCCTCAGACCTTCAGACCCACAGCAGACCCTCAGACCTTCAGACCCTCAGACTTTCAGACCCTCAGACCTTCAGACCATCAGACCCTCAGACACTTCAGACCCTCAGACCTTCAGACCCTCAGACCTTCAGACCCTCAGACCTTCAGACCCTCAGTTCCTCAGACCTTCAGACCCTCAGTTCCTCAGACCTTCAGACCCTCAGTTCCTCAGACCTTCAGATCCTCAGACCCTCAGACCTTCAGACCCTCAGCAGACCCTCAGACATTCAGACCGTCAGACCTTCAGACCCACAGCAGACCCTCAGACATTCAGACCCTCAGACCTTCAGTTCCTCAGACCCTCAGACCCTCAGTTCCTCAGACTCTCAGACCTTCTTCAGACCCTCAGACCTTCTTCAGACCCTCAGAGCCTCAGACCTTCAGACCCTCAGACCTTCTTCAGACCTTCAGACCCTCAGACCTTCAGACCCACAGCAGACCCTCAGACATTCAGACCCTCAGACCTTCAGTTCCTCAGACCCTCAGACCTTCAGACCCTCAGTTCCTCAGACTCTCAGACCTTCTTCAGACCCTCAGACCTTCTTCAGACCTTCAGACCCTCAGACCTTCAGACCCTCAGACCTTCAGACCCTCAGACCCTCAGACCTTCAGACCCACAGCAGACCCTCAGACCTTCAGACCCTCAGACCTTCAGACCCTCAGACCTTCAGACCCTCAGACCCTCAGACGTTCAGACCTTCAGACCCACAGCAGACCCTCAGACCTTCAGACCCTCAGCAGACCCTCAGACCTTCAGACCCTCAGACCTTCAGACCATCAGACCCTCAGACACTTCAGACCCTCAGACCTTCAGACCCTCAGACCTTCAGACCCTCAGACCTTCAGACCCACAGCAGAACCTCAGACATTCAGACCTTCAGTTCCTCAGACCTTCAGACCCTCAGTTCCTCAGACCTTCAGACCCTCAGACCTTCAGACCCACAGCAGACCCTCAGACCTTCAGACCATCAGACCTTCAGACCCACAGCAGACCCTCAGACCTTCAGACCCTCAGACCTTCAGACCCTCAGACCTTCAGACCCTCAGACCCTCAGACCTTCAGACCCACAGCAGACCCTCAGACCTTCAGACCCTCAGACCTTCAGACCCTCAGACCCTCAGACCTTCAGACCCTCAGACGTTCAGACCTTCAGACCCACAGCAGACCCTCAGACCTTCAGACCCTCAGACCTTCAGACCCTCAGACGTTCAGACCTTCAGACCCACAGCAGACCCTCAGACCTTCAGACCCTCAGACTTTCAGACCCTCAGACCTTCAGACCATCAGACCTTCAGACCCACAGCAGAACCTCAGACATTCAGACCTTCAGTTCCTCAGACCTTCAGACCCTCAGTTCCTCAGACCTTCAGACCCTCAGTTCCTCAGACCTTCAGACCCTCAGTTCCTCAGACCTTCAGATCCTCAGACCCTCAGACCTTCAGACCCTCAGCAGACCCTCAGACATTCAGACCCTCAGACCTTCAGACCCACAGCAGACCCTCAGACATTCAGACCCTCAGACCTTCAGACCCTCAGACCCACAGCAGACCCTCAGACATTCAGACCCTCAGACCTTCAGACCCACAGCAGACCCTCAGACCTTCAGACCATCAGACCTTCAGACCCACAGCAGACCCTCAGACCTTCAGACCCTCAGACCTTCAGACCCTCAGACCTTCAGACCCTCAGACCCTCAGACCTTCAGACCCCCAGCAGACCCTCAGACCTTCAGACCCTCAGACCTTCAGACCCTCAGACCCTCAGACCTTCAGACCCTCAGACCCTCAGACGTTCAGACCTTCAGACCCACAGCAGACCCTCAGACCTTCAGACCCTCAGACCTTCAGACCCACAGCAGACCCTCAGACCTTCAGACCCTCAGACTTTCAGACCCTCAGACCTTCAGACCATCAGACCCTCAGACACTTCAGACCCTCAGACCTTCAGACCCTCAGACCTTCAGACCCTCAGACCTTCAGACCCTCAGTTCCTCAGACCTTCAGACCCTCAGTTCCTCAGACCTTCAGACCCTCAGTTCCTCAGACCTTCAGATCCTCAGACCCTCAGACCTTCAGACCCTCAGCAGACCCTCAGACATTCAGACCGTCAGACCTTCAGACCCACAGCAGACCCTCAGACATTCAGACCCTCAGACCTTCAGTTCCTCAGACCCTCAGACCCTCAGTTCCTCAGACTCTCAGACCTTCTTCAGACCCTCAGACCTTCTTCAGACCCTCAGAGCCTCAGACCTTCAGACCCTCAGACCTTCTTCAGACCTTCAGACCCTCAGACCTTCAGACCCACAGCAGACCCTCAGACATTCAGACCCTCAGACCTTCAGTTCCTCAGACCCTCAGACCTTCAGACCCTCAGTTCCTCAGACTCTCAGACCTTCTTCAGACCCTCAGACCTTCTTCAGACCTTCAGACCCTCAGACCTTCTTCAGACCTTCAGACCCTCAGACCTTCTTCAGACCTTCAGACCCTCAGACTTTCAGACCCTCAGACCTTCAGACCATCAGACCCTCAGACACTTCAGACCCTCAGACCTTCAGACCCTCAGACCTTCAGACCCTCAGACCTTCAGACCCTCAGTTCCTCAGACCTTCAGACCCTCAGTTCCTCAGACCTTCAGACCCTCAGTTCCTCATACCTTCAGACCCTCAGCAGACCCTCAGACATTCAGACCCTCAGACCTTCAGACCCACAGCAGACCCTCAGACATTCAGACCTTCAGACCCACAGCAGACCCTCAGACCTTCAGACTCTCAGACCTTCTTCAGACCCTCAGACCTTATTCAGACCCTCAGACCTTCAGTTCCTCAGACCCTCAGACCTTCAGACCCTCAGTTCCTCAGACTCTCAGACCTTCTTCAGACCCTCAGACCTTATTCAGACCCTCAGACCTTCTTCAGACCTTCAGACCCTCAGACCTTCTTCAGACCTTCAGACCTTAAGTGTAGGATTCATGTTACCCTTCTCGCCCACAGCTCCTTCCACTTTCTTGGATCCAGACCAGGTTTCAGTCGGGATCCTCGGGGTTTTCCGGCCCCGGACTCTTCAGCGCTGGTATCGACAGGAGCGAGGAACAGGTTCTCACACGTTCAGATCTTCAGCACTCACAAAGACAATCGCTCATTGAAACCATTACGGTCAACACTTTATCATTTAAATCAAGTGTGTATATTTCCTGGTTTACGGGGCCAAAGCTGGTGCACGTCATGAAACTGACAAATAAGATGTGAAACAGCTGGATTTTAATGTTGATGTTTAAACCTTTTTACTTATATTTGAAGTATATTTTATGTCCCGCGTGAACTCGGACCGGTTCTTCTGTGATTGAGCCAGATTTAGGTCTTTGGTCGAGACTCAAACCAAACAATATTGAAGTGTCTTTTGTGTTTCTGTTTCCTCATTCTTTAAATTCACTTTGTCATCAACGACAGGAAGATTTAGTCTGAACTAAACCAGGTCTAAACCAGGTCTAAACCAGGATTAAACCAGGACTAAACCAGGACTAAACCAGGTCTAGACCAGGTCTAGACCAGGTCTAGACCAGGTCTAAACCAGGTCTAAACCAGGACTAAACCAGGACTAAACCAGGACTAAACCAGGTCTAAACCAGGACTAAACCAGGATTAAACCAGGTCTAAACCAGGTCTAAACCAGGATTAAACCAGGACTAAACCAGGTCTAAACCAGGATTAAACCAGGTCTAAACCAGGACTAAACCAGGATTAAACCAGGATTAAACCAGGACTAAACCAGGTCTAAACCAGGTCTAGACCAGGTCTAGACCAGGTCTAAACCAGGATTAAACCAGGATTAAACCAGGACTAAACCAGGTCTAAACCAGGTCTAGACCAGGTCTAGACCAGGTCTAAACCAGGATTAAACCAGGATTAAACCAGGACTAAACCAGGTCTAAACCAGGTCTAGACCAGGTCTAGACCAGGTCTAAACCAGGTCTAAACCAGGACTAAACCAGGACTAAACCAGGACTAAACCAGGACTAAACCAGGACTAAACAAGGACTAAACCAGGACTAAACAAGGACTAAACCAGGACTAAACCAGGTCTAAACCAGGTCTAAACCAGTCTAAACCAGGACTAAACCAGGTCTAAACCAGGACTAAACCAGGACTAAACCAGGACTAAATCAGGACTAAACCAGTACTAAACAAGGACTAAACCAGGTCCAAACCAGGTCTAAACCAGGTCTAAACCAGGTCTAAACCAGGTCTAAACCAGGACTAAACAAGGACTAAACAAGGACTAAACCAGGACCTAAAGCCGGCCTTTGGCGTTGTAACTTGATTCTAGTCATTGCCGACAGTTCTGGAATGTCTCCGTCGTCGTGACGATGACGTTCACTTTTACTACGAGCTCATGTTTTTGTGGTTCAGTTTTCAGTCATTCACTGACGAGGAATGTGAAGTGTCTTGCTCGAGGACACGATGACAGAATGAGCCGCAGAGACGGGAGTCGAACCAAACGCGGATCATTTTATTTTATTTATTCAAGTTCTGTCTTTCGCCTGTTAAAATGTGACACTAAAATAAAACATTCAGTAAAATAAACCTTGGACCGGCCTCCTGCTGGTGCCAGAGTCAGGACTAAACATGGACCGGCCTCCTGCTGGTGCCAGAGTCAGGACTAAACATGGACCGGCCTCCTGCTGGTGCCAGAGTCAGGACTAAACATGGACCGGCCTCCTGCTGGTGCCAGAGTCAGGACTAAACATGGACCGGCCTCCTGCTGGTGCCAGAGTCAGGACTAAACATGGACCGGCCTCCTGCTGGTGCCAGAGTCAGGACTAAACATGGACCGGCCTCCTGCTGGTGCCAGAGTCAGGACTAAACATGGACCGGCCTCCTGCTGGTGCCAGAGTCAGGACTAAACATGGACCGGCCTCCTGCTGGTGCCTGAGTCAGGACTAAACATGGACCGGCCTCCTGCTGGTGCCAGAGTCAGGACTAAACATGGACCGGCCTCCTGCTGGTGCCAGAGTCAGGACTAAACATGGACCGGCCTCCTGCTGGTGCCTGAGTCAGGACTAAACATGGACCGGCCTCCTGCTGGTGCCAGCCTCCTGCTGGTGAGGAGGAGCAGTGCTTTGGGGATAATGTTTCTCGATGTTGGTTTGAGTAAAACAATGGAGTTGCTGTTCTAATCCGCACAAACCCGTCAGACACGTTCAGACGGTGAATTATCAGCACGAGGAAAAGTCCGTTTGTCGTGCGAAACCGAGAAGACGAGTGAACGATTTCGGAAAGACACCAAGCAGTTCAAACACGCCCATGAGCAAAGACATGACGGGAATGGTTTAAAATGAAGCAGGAGGGAAAGCGCCCCCTACAGGTCGCACGACTGGTTACGACTAAAAGGCAGTTTGGATAAATATATTCAGAATTTTGCCAAAAATGATTAAAAAAAATATGATCATAGGAAAGCAAATGTTTTAGTTTTATAATATCCTTTCTGTTTGTAATGGATGACATCACACTAGGAAATTACCCAGCAAACACTGGGCCAAAACTCCATCCATCCGTCATAATTTATATTTTATGTAACAAATGAAAACATGAGAGCGACTTTATTTTGTTGAATTAAAGTTTAGAGTTAGTTAAAAAAGTTGTTTCTTTGTGTAAATTCTGCATAAACTTAGACTGGAACGAGTGTCCCTGGTGTGATGTCACTTCCTGTATGAGTGTCCCTGGTGTGATGTCACTTCCTGTATGAGTGTCCCTGGTGTGATGTCACTTCCTGTATGAGTGTCCCTGGTGTGATGTCACTTCCTGTATGAGTGTCCCTGGTGTGATGTCACTTCCTGTATGAGTGTCCCTGGTGTGATGTCACTTCCTGTATGAGTGTCCCTGGTGTGATGTCACTTCCTGTATGAGTGTCCCTGGTGTGATGTCACTTCCTGTATGAGTGTCCCTGGTGTGATGTCACTTCCTGTATGTGTGTCCCTGGTGCGATGTCACTTCCTGTATGTGTGTCCCTGGTGCGATGTCACTTCCTGTATGAGTGTCCCTGGTGCGATGTCACTTCCTGTATGAGTGTCCCTGGTGCGATGTCACTTCCTGTATGAGTGTCCCTGGTGCGATGTCACTTCCTGTAAGGCAAGGCAAGTTTATTTGTAGAGCACATTTCATACACAAGGCAATTCAAAGTGCTTCACAGCAGGAAAAATGCATTCAAATTACAAAGAAATTACAGAAACAGAAATACAATAAAATTAACTAAATTAAAAATTATCAATCCAACTGATTTTCTAAACTAATAAAATCACAAACAAAAGAGAAGAGTGCAAAGAAAAAATCCTTTCAGTCATATGTGCAGCTAAACAAAACTGTTTTTAGCTTAGATTTGAACATTGTCAGAGTAGAAGCCTGTCTCACATCTTCAGGAAGAATGTTCCAGATTTTAGCTGCATCAAACTGAAACGCAGATTCCCCATGTTTTGTCCTGACTCTGGGCACCAGCAGGAGGCCGGTCCATGTTTAGTCCTGACTCTGGCACCAGCAGGAGGCCGGTCCATGTTTAGTCCTGACTCTGGCACCAGCAGGAGGCCGGTCCATGTTTAGTCCTGACTCTGGCACCAGCAGGAGGCCGGTCCATGTTTAGTCCTGACTCTGGCACCAGCAGGAGGCCGGTCCATGTTTAGTCCTGACTCTGGGCACCAGCAGGAGGCCGGTCCCTGAGGTCCTCAGAGTCCGAGATGGTTCATATGGCACTAACATGTCTGAGATGTACTTTGGTGCTAGGCCATGGAGAGACTTGTACACAAGCAGAGCTGCTTTAAAGTCTCTTCTCTGAGCCACAGGGGGCAGTGCAGAGACCTGAGAACAGGACTAATGTGATGGTACTTCCTGGTTCTAGTCAGGACCCGAGCAGCAGCGTTCTGGATGTACTGCAGCTGTTTTACAGCTCGTTTGGAGAGACCAGTGAGCAGGCCGTTACAGTAGTCTAATCTACTGGAGACAAACACATGGAGAAGTCTCTCTAAAT
This sequence comes from Eucyclogobius newberryi, assembly GCF_026437365.1. NCBI lineage: Eukaryota > Metazoa > Chordata > Actinopteri > Gobiiformes > Gobiidae > Eucyclogobius > Eucyclogobius newberryi. Next base: position 38,331,791 of record NW_027315945.1, on the reverse strand, counting down.
CTGGTTTTGACACTATATTTTTGATTTTGGCAATGTTTTTTAGATGGTAAAAAGCTGCTGATGTTATTGATTTGACGTGGCTGTTAAAGTTCAAGTCTGAGTCCATTATTACCCCCAGATTTCTAATTTGGTTTGTAGGTTTTAGAGCGAGACTCTGGAGGTGACGCTAACACTTTCTCTTTGTTTCTGTGGGACAAAAACGATTATTTCAGTCTTGTCTGAGTTCAGCTGGAGAAAGTTGTTTTGCATCCACAAACTGATCTGTTGGATGCAGTGACAGAGTGAATCCACTGGTCCATAGTCACCTGCCGATAGTGAAACATAGATCTGAGTGTCGTCTGCATCATTGTGATAGGACACATTTTCACTGCGTATCAACTGACCCAACGGCAGCATGTAGAGGTTGAACAGAAGGGGACCCAGGACTGACCCTTGGGGCACTCCACAGGTCAGGGTCATGTGGTCTGAGACACAGCTACCAATTTCAACAAAGTACTTCCTGTCTTCCAGATAGGACCTTAACCAGTTTAGGGCAGTGCCAGTGATGCCCACCCAGTCCTCTAGTCTCTGTAAGAGGATCCCATGATCGACAGTGTCAAAAGCAGCACTCAGATCTAACAGAATTAAGACTGAGGCTTTGCCCGTGTCAGTGTTCAGGCGGATGTCATTTGTCACCTTGACAAGAGCAGTCTCAGTGCTGTGATGAGGTCTAAAACCTGACTGAAAAACATCAAAGGAGTTGTTTATTAAGAGGAAATCTGTGAGCTGTTGTAAACAACCTTTTCAAGGACTTTGCCCCAAAATGGCAGATTAGAGATGGGCCGGTAATGACTCAGTACTGCGGCATCAAGACTGCTCTTCTTTAGGAGAGGCTTTATGACCGCAGTTTTCAAAGACATTGGGAATGTTCCAGATTGAAGCGACATGTTAACTATGTGAGTGAATGGTGCTAACAAACTGTTCAGCACAGACTTTAGAAATCTGGAGGGTAACACATCAAGGCAGCATGCAGATGAACTCAGACTGGTGATGATCTCATGGACAGTTTTGTCAGTTACTGGTGCAAAGTGAGTTAGCTCTAAGTGTCTTGGTGGTTTTAGGGTAATTTTTTGCATTGTGGGATTTATAGCATTTTTAATGCCCTGAACTTTGTCATTAAAGAATAATGCAAACTCATTACACTTGGATGTGGAAATGAGTTCTAACGGCAGCTGAGCTGGAGGGTTTGTTAATCTGTTTACTGTGGCAAACAGGACACGCGAGTTGTTACTGCAGCTTCCAATAATTTCAGAGAAATATCTTTCCCTAGTTCTACATAAGATTAGGTTGTACATATTCAGCTTTTCTTTGTAAATCTCTTTTTGAACCTGGAGCTTTGACTTGCGCAATTTCCGTTCGGCCCTGCGGCACTCCCTTTTCTGTGCCCTGACCCAATCATCATTTCTCCACGGCGCCTTCTGCTTATTTTTAACCATTTTAGCCTTTATAGGGGCGATGGTGTCCAGAACATTCAAAACACTAGATGTAACAGAGTTCAACAAATCATTTACATTAGAACATGAGATATTTTCAAAGTTTATCATTTCCATAAACAGTGCACCTGTGCCATCACTTATGTGTCTCCGCTGAACAACTGCAGGACCAACCGGAGGTTTGGGAGAAACAGACAGGTCAAAGAAGACACAGAAATGATCAGACAGAGCAACATCGATCACATTAACATTTGAAATATTTACCCCCTTTGTAATTATGAGATCTAGAGTGTGTCCTTTGCTGTGGGTGGGGCCTCTCACATGCTGAGTAAGACTGAAGGTTTCAAGGACAGCATCAAGCTCTTTAGCGTTTCTGTCACAAATATTATCAACATGCACATTGAAATCACCTGTAATGACCAAACCATCAAAGTCTGTGCATATGACTGAAAGCATCTCAGTAAAATCATCAATAAAACTTTGGCAGTGCTGGGGAGGCTTGTATAAAACAATGAAGAGAATGGATGGAGACCGTTTTAGCTCCATTTTAAAGGATAAATACTCAAATGATGAAAACACCCCAAAAGACAACCTGCGGGTAATTATTTCATCTCTAAAGACAGCACAGACTCCACCCCCTTTTTTGTTTTCTCGTGTTTCAGATTCAAACTTAAAGTTGGGTGGAGCAGATTCTATCAGAACTACATTTCCTGTGTTTTTGTCAAGCCATGTTTCAGTTAAAAACATAAAATCAAGATTATAAGAAGAAATAAAATTATTAATTAAGAGAGATTTGTTACATAAGGATCTGACATTTAGCACAGCAAGTTTCAGACTAGTTTCAGTGAGACTGGGCTTTATCTTTTCACAGGGAATATGAATCACATTTCTCAGATTGGGCCTGACTCGCATTTTGTTTTTCCATCTGTGTGATGATGTGACTACAGAAATAGCACTAGGGGGGGCTCTTTTTACATAGGGCCCCGGGGTTGGTTTGAGTGTCCCTGGTGCGATGTCACTTCCTGTATGTGTGTCCCTGGTGTGATGTCACTTCCTGGATGAGTGTCCCTGGGGTGATGTCACTTCCTGTTTCTATATTTTAAGATAAGATAAGATAAGATATTCCTTTGATGTTTTCTCCACAAATACCTGTTCGACTGGTGTAAATCTATAATGTACATGTAGAACAGGTATAAACACACCAAATAAAGTCTAAATTAGAAAATGCTGCCCCCTACAGGTGGGACGACTCATTGAACTAAAATGCAGTTAAGATAAATATATTTAGAATTTTGCTAAAAAGTATACATATAACACATTTTTAAGTTAATGATTTCACTTCCTGTTTGTAAATTGATGACATCACACTAGGAACAGCCCCACAATCACCTGTCAATCTTGGGGGGGAAATAATAATAATAATATAAAATATAAAAAAATATTAATGTTTGTCCTCTGGTATTATAAACCCCCTTTCCGTTTGAATCCAATATCTAACCATAGTTTTTGTTCAGATGTTTGCCGTTCAGATGCAGGGAGGAGGCAGCACCTGCTCTGCCTCTGGAAACACACACAACAAGAATGTTACGCGTTCTTTTCAAACTGAGTGGTACGTCCACGAGATGTGGTACGTCCTCGAGATGTGGTACGTCCTCGATGTGGTACGTCCTCGAGATGTGGTACGTCCTCGAGATGTGGTACGTCCTCGATGTGGTACGTCCTCGAGATGTGGTACGTCCTCGATGTGGTACGTCCACGAGATGTGGTACGTCCACGAGATGTGGTACGTCCACGAGATGTGGTACGTCCTCGAGATGTGGTACGTCCTCGAGATGTGGTACGTCCACGAGATGTGGTACGTCCACGAGATGTGGTACGTCCACGAGATGTCTCGTCGGACATCTTGTGTGGATGTCTGATGAGAAGCCGCCTTTTCTGCTTCCCTTGTCTTTTATTTTCAGAGTGACAATGTCTGGACTCAAAATGGATATTGTGACATGAAGAACTTAGTCATGAAGTCACTGCAATGACTATAATAACTTACTGCGGAGACATGGCCAGGTTCCCTCGCAATGGCTTCAGAATGACACATTTTTCACAAATTTCTCCATAGATTTCCCTCTTTAAGTGTTTTGGCTTTTTGTCTCTTCAACATCACAATAAGAACAGAAAGGCCTAAACTTGCTGCCAGACAACATGCGATCACGGCGTACAGGACGGGCTCCAGAGCATCCCTCCACTTGTGGTGCACGTACGGCATGTCAGGGAGAATGAAAGGCTTCACAGGCTTTGGAACCTTTGTTGGCAAAGCAGTGACTGAAAGTACCCAAGTGACTTTGTATAACACTGTTCCAGTTGTGTCCTTAAGTAAACATTGATATGTTCCAGACTCTCTGACATCCAGCTGATTTAAGACCAGAGCTGAATCCCTAGTCACAAGGAACTCTTTGAAATCACTCATCTCCAGTTTGGTCTTTTCTAGCACAGCTGGGGCCCATGAATAGTGGTACTCGGGTTTTCCTAACACGAGCTGATGCCATGGGAGGAAACAGTCCAGCACTGCCTGATCTCCCTCCTCTTCCACCAGTTGGGTCTCTCCGCAGTCCTTTTGTCCAGTGGGGCAAGTGTGTGTCACGAAAGTGCAGGAGGTGCAGTCTATAACCGTTCGAATCAGTAGTCCACACTTGTTAGGGCACAAATCCATCTTTTCCAAATGTTTTGTTAATATAGCTGTGCCCGCCCTCATCAATGAACGTAACCGAGTCATTTCGGGGTCGTTGCTTGGTGTGTCTTGAAGGTCTTTAAATCTGTGCTGGTACTCTGTGCTAGCTCTGTAGAGAGTTGTGTAGTCAATGAACTGATTGTCTAAACTTGTTTTCCTTTTGAATGCCACAGGTATGAATTCATAAAACGCGTTCCTGATGTAATCTGAAAACGTAAGGGTTAGAAAATATTTTTCAAACATCTTTATCACGTTGGGATCACACTGAAGACAGGGCCTCACTCCAGGGGTAGAGCAGACCAGCAGCAGCAGCAGCAGCAGCAGCACAAACATATTTGGGTTCAGTTCAGACAGTATTTTTTTGTTTTTTATGCTGTCCCCTAGTGGAAGAAAATGATATTGCACCCTTCATGTGTGCGTGGTTTGTTGTTGATGCTGCTTTTAATTCTGACCGGCCGTCAACTGCAAAGGTGCTTTTACCACCATTTACCGCCTTGGGACGTCCATGCTTCTTCTTCTTTGGTGTTTTATGGCAGTTGTTATCCAAGTGTTACATTGTTGTTGTTGTTGTTGTTTTATGGCGGTTGGCATCCAAGTGTTGCATTACCGCCAGACTTTATTCCTCAGACTTTGTCGTACATTACCGCCACCTACTGTAGTTGTACTCTCAGACTTTATTCTTTAGACTTTATCCTTCAGAAGGACAGGAGTTCAAAGCCCACGAGTTCCAAGCACATGAGGTCATCTTCTTCCTCCTCGGCTCTCCGCGGCGGCCGGCATCCAAGTGGCACACCACCGCCACCCACCACAGTCGTGTAACACACCCTAACTCTATAATCTTCCACTTAACACTGTTATATAAGTAACTACAGCCTCACACGATCCTTGTGACTGGAATGTACGAATATTCTGCAGGTCAAATTCCTGCCTATGATTCTGAAACCATAAGGCCAACCCGGTCCTTTCCCTTTCATAAGCCGCACAGCGAATCAGCACATGCTCGACAGTCTCTTCTTCTTCGTTGGTGTTTTATGGCGGCTGATATCCAAGTGTTACCGCCAGACTTTATCCTTGAGACTTCTTCTCGATAGTCTCTGGCTCTTGTTCTCACACACTTTAGTGAGTTCAGGGCTATATGACATCATCATTCTACTGAGGATGTCTGTAGCTGACGCTATTTTGTCAGCATGCGTTTCTATGGCAACTAAGAGTTTCTGACCAAATTGACCCAAGCATCATTGTAATTGTTTTGTTATTCATGCGTTTTATTTAAATTTATATTTACATGTGTAAGTTTTCATGTGACCGCTGGTGCTGCCCCGGAAGTAAAAAAAAACTGAGACCGGACAACATGGACCGGCCTCTTGCTGGTGCCAGAGTCAGGACTAAACATGGACCGGAGTTAAGTTAATGATTTCACTTCCTGTTTGTAAATTGATGACATCACACTAGGAACAGCCCCACAATCACCTGTCAATCTTGGTGGGGAAATAATAATAATATAAAATATAAAAAAATATTAATGTTTGTCCTCTGGTATTATAAACCCCCTTTCCGTTTGAATCCAATATCTAACCATAGTTTTTGTTCAGATGTTTGCCGTTCAGATGCAGGGAGGAGGCAGCACCTGCTCTGCCTCTGGAAACACACACAACAAGAATGTTACGCGTTCTTTTCAAACTGAGTGGTACGTCCACGAGATGTGGTACGTCCACGAGATGTGGTACGTCCACGAGATGTGGTACGTCCTCGAGATGTGGTACGTCCACGAGATGTGGTACGTCCTCGAGATGTGGTACGTCCTCGAGATGTGGTACGTCCACGAGATGTGGTACGTCCTCGAGATGTGGTACGTCCTCGATGTGGTACGTCCTCGAGATGTGGTACGTCCACGAGATGTGGTACGTCCTCGAGATGTGGTACGTCCTCGAGATGTGGTACGTCCTCGATGTGGTACGTCCTCGAGATGTGGTACGTCCACGAGATGTGGTACGTCCTCGAGATGTGGTACGTCCTCGAGATGTGGTACGTCCTCGATGTGGTACGTCCTCGAGATGTGGTACGTCCACGAGATGTGGTACGTCCTCGAGATGTGGTACGTCCTCGAGATGTGGTACGTCCTCGATGTGGTACGTCCTCGAGATGTGGTACGTCCACGAGATGTGGTACGTCCTCGAGATGTGGTACGTCCTCGATGTGGTACGTCCTCGAGATGTGGTACGTCCACGAGATGTGGTACGTCCTCGAGATGTGGTACGTCCTCGATGTGGTACGTCCTCGATGTGGTACGTCCTCGAGATGTGGTACGTCCACGAGATGTGGTACGTCCTCGATGTGGTACGTCCTCGATGTGGTACGTCCTCGAGATGTGGTACGTCCTCGAGATGTGGTACGTCCTCGAGATGTGGTACGTCCTCGAGATGTGGTACGTCCTCGAGATGTGGTACGTCCTCGAGATGTGGTACGTCCTCGAGATGTCTCGTCGGACATCTTGTGTGGATGTCTGATGAGAAGCCGCCTTTTCTGCTTCCCTTGTCTTTTATTTTCAGAGTGACAATGTCTGGACTCAAAATGGATATTGTGACATGAAGAACTTAGTCATGAAGTCACTGCAATGACTATAATAACTTACCTGTCAATGACCTCAGGAGACCTACAAGCCAGAGTGGCCTGATAGGCCTCCTTCTTCAGTCTGACGGCATCCCTTACTTCCGGTGTCCACCACCGGGTTCGGGGGTTGCCGCCACGACAGGCACCGGAGACCTTGCGGCCACAGCTTCGAGCAGCCGCATCAACAATGGAGGCGGAGAACATGGTCCACTCGGACTCAATGTCCCCAGCCTCCCCCGGGACATGGGAGAAGCTCTCCCGGAGGTGCGAGTTGAATACCCTACTGACAGAGGGCTCCACTAGACGTTCCCAACAGACCCTCACAATGCGCTTGGGTCTGCCAAGTCTGTCCGGCTTCCTCCTCCGCCAGCGGATCCAACTCACCACCAGGTGGTGCTCTACAGCTCCGCCCCTCTCTTCACCTGAGTGTCCAAGACACGCGGCCGGAGGTCAGATGTCATAAAAACAAAGTCGATCATTGATCTCCGGCCAGTGTCCTGGTGCCACGTGCACTGATGAACCTTGTGCTTGAACATGGTGTTCGTGGACAATGGACAATCCGTGGCACAGAAGTCCAATAACTGAACACCGCTCGGGTTCAGATCGGGGAAGCCTTTCTTCCCGATCACCCCTCTCCAGGTGTCACTGGCATTGTCCACGTGGGCGTTGAAGTCCCCCAGTAGAACAGCAGAGTCCGGGTACTCTGCACTGCAGTTCGGCCCGTAGGCCGCCACAACAGTGAGAGACCTGTTCCCCACCCAAAGGCGAAGGGACGCGACCCTCTCGTCCACCGGGGTGAACTCCAACACGTGGCGGCTGAGCTGAGGGGCTATAAGCCCACACGGGGCTATAAGCCCACACCAGCCCTGCCCACACCAGCCCGCCTCTCCCCGCGGGCAACACCAGAGAAGTGGAGCGTCCAGCCTCTCTCGAGGAGATGGGTTCCAGAGCCCAAACTGTGCGTGGAGGTGAGGCCGACTATATCTAGTCGATATCGCTCAACCTCCTGCACAAGCTCAGGCTCTTCCCCCCCTAAAGGTAAGACCATAAACTTTTTATTTTGGCATGAAATAGGCTGAATTGGAATTGATTTTGACTTTAAACTAAATATGTGTCACGTGTTACCAAATTATGTTTAAGGAGCTCTTTTGGGTTCATTCATGTTTGTATCTGACCCTGACCCTCACGGCACGTCACTGCTTAAAACCCACTTTTTCCTCTTTTAAACACGGATCTGCTCCTCTGTTGTAATGACACTTCCGGTCCAGCGGGGGCTCCGGTGGTTTAAATGTAGAACGAGGGAAAAGTCTAGTTTCTAAACACGCTCTAAAGTCTTTGTAAAATTCATTTCCGTCGCTTCATGTTCAAGAATAGAACCGGAAGAAGGGCGATGTCAGACGGAGGGAAACTCACGGAAACTTCTAGAATACATAAATAAACTCTACAAATCACATTGAAAAAGGCAAATAGAAATCGATTTTATAAGATATTTTTTATTAATATCAATCAAAGAAACTACAGATCGTTTATCTTTGCAATCGCGGCAAAACGACACAGACGCTGCACGTTTTCCCCAAAAAGCCATAAAAATGTTTAATTTTCTCAGATTTGTAAATGTTACAAAGCGTGTGGAGTTCAGTCAGCGCTGCATCGGCGACGGACACGACGACAACGACAAAATCTTTTCCTTTTAACTTAGCTTTATAGTGAAATATATTATCATTTGTTCACAACGTTCGTGTAAATTTGTGGATTAATCCCAAACACCGTAAAGACGTCCCGACTGGAGGTCGAGCTGCGTTTTCCCTCGAGCAGAAGACCGTCCCGCCATTCTCCGATGCGTCCGTCCGTTCCCTGCAGTCGTGTGGCGCCTCCCTGTGGACGCGATAGGAACTCGCAGTCACTTTAGGCCTGGTTTTGGAGGATTCAGCAGTTCAAAACAAAAACATCCGGACGAAGCTGAAGAAGGTGCGAAAAGAAACGGAAAACTCGAGCAATAAATGTCCGGTTTGCTCTTGGAGTCCGGACCTGGTTTAGTCCTTGTAGAGACCATTTAGTCCTGGTTCAGACCTGGTCTAGACCTGGTTTATTCCTTTTAGAGATCTTTTAGACCTGGTTTATTCCTGGTTGAGATCATATAGACCTGGTTTAGTCCTTGTAGGGATCGTTTAGACCTGGTCTAGTCCTGGTTCAGACTTGGTTTAGTCCTGGTTGTGATCATTTAGACCTGGTTTAGTCCTGGTTTAGTCCTGGTTAAGTCTTTGTTTCGACTTAGTGCCGTTTTAGATCTTGGGTTTTAGTCGTCTTAACCCTTTTGGCGTCGCTCAGACAATTCAAACTTCTTGATCCGTTCTTGGCGAGACGGTTCCACTTCGCCCGCAATCGGACTCTGAAAACGACTAAAGAAAAACGGCTTTTTTGAGCAAGTTCCAGGGGCGGATTTGTCGTTTTACGCGCTTCTTTCCCAGAACTCTCTCGCTAGAGCATTTAGTCCTGAACTAAAGGAACCTCGACGAGCTTTTCTCCAGCGCTGAGGAGGCGAGGTCAGGGTTTTGCCTTCTTGGACGATCGGAGGAGGTAGATTCACATTCAAGAAACGGGAGCGACTTTCGGACAAAAAAAACCCCAAAAAACGTTGCGCCGAAAAATCTACGACTTCCGAAGAGCTTTTTTCCTTTTAATACAACAAATCCGTGTGTGGCTCCTACATTGTCCTTGGTCTGGTGGTGGCGGGCCGTCCCGTTAGAGCTGGAAGCCCTCCCTTGGACCCTCCTGCTGCTGGAAGAGGAACTGGGCCTGGTTCTGGTCGACTTGAGGGACCAGACTGGAGTCTTCCTCCTCGACGCCGAAGTATCGCTCGATCAGGTCGAAGGCTTTCTGATAGATCTCCTGGTTCTCGTGGCCCTGGAGGAACTCGATCTTGTCCAGGCCTAAAAAAGAGAGAAACAAAGAAAAGATCAACGATTATTCGAGTTAATCGAATAATTCGATTACAAAAACGCTTCGATTATTATTTTATTGCCTCGATGCTTCGTTTAATTTACATATTTTATTAAAAACACGTGAATCTGTGGCGCACGGAACGACTTGTGGCGCTTTTGTTTCCCGTGGAGCTTCTTCCTGAAGCACAACAGAGAGAGCGGCGTGTTTTAAACTTACGAGTGCGACAAATGGATCTATTACAGGTGCGACCGGGAAGAGTTTTGTTGTGTAAAAGAGCTCGGTGCCGCGAGCAACCGCCACAACGAGCTCCGCGCGCCACCCGCCCCAGCACCCGCGGCTCTGGAGGGTTCTCGGGGTTCTCTCTGGTCCTGGTCCTACCGTAGGCCTCCTCGATGAGCGCGCAGTACGGGTTGATGCCAGAGCCGTTCTTCTTGGCCTCCTTCTCCCCGAGCCTCAGGATGTTCTCGAGGCCGCTCAGTGAAACCTGCACGATCTTGGAGTCCATCACGGTGAGCAGGTCGCACAGCGGCTTGATCACGTTCAGATTGACCAGATACCTGCGTAAACACAACACCCGCTTGAGTCCGGCTGAGCGGGCGCTTCCAGGGCGTGTCCGGCTGCCCTCGCACTCACCTCATCTGCACGGCGGTCCCTCCCGACGTGGCGTTGGTGATGGCCCACGCCGCCTCCTTCCTCGTCCTGAACTCAGCCTTCTGAAGGATCTCGATCAGCACCGGGAAAATGTTTGCGTCGATCACGTTCTGAACGAAACACGAGCGTTTGAATCCACATTTCATTTCTAGATCAACTTCTCTAATATTCTGTTCCCTCTTTCTTTACATTTCTAACATTTAAAAAGGTTTATTTTGGAATATCCTTCTTTAAAGCTGGTTTAGCGGTGCCATATGCAGTAGAAATATCTCAAATACTCTGCCAAAATAATATTATCCTGTGAGATTTGAGTCAATATGATGGTTTTTCGTGATATTCGATTCGTCGTTCACACACCTGGATCTGCGCCTTGTTCCCGGCCGTGATGTTCGACACGGTCCAACACGCCTCCTTCTTTATGGACTCTTTTGGGCTGCTGAGGAGGTGCAGGAGGCAGGGCAGCGCCGAGCAGTTCAAAATCACCTTCAGAGCGAAAAACAAACAAGAGTTAAAACGGAAGTGGAACTGCTATTTTAATCTCACCGTCCAGGAAAAAAAAGCACGCTAATATTTGGACTGTCAAAAAGAGTCGTTTCGTTCCAGCGTCGTTTTATTTTCACACAGATCTAATGTTCTCGGACGTTTTACATTTTTTTCTTTAGCCAATAGTCCGTTAGCCGCTCACGGCGCTTTATTCTTAATCGTTTTTTATTTTCCATCTACGAGTCATACGACATAAGGCGCTGGTACAGCTGGCAGCCCGGTGTAAACGCTCTCTCTTCTTTCTCACACTTATTGTGCTTTATCTCCTATATTTTGTAAATATAGTTAGTATATTTTTTCTATTTTACTGTACGATAGGGACACGCGCTGGAATAGTTTTTTTAATTCAACTGTTTTTGACTTTTTTCGGCTGGATTTGAGCGTTTTTCGTTGTGTTGTTGTGACGTGAGCTAGCTCCGAGCGAGCCCACCAGCCCCTCCCCGCGTGCCCTCCGGCCGCGCTAAAGTACGGCGTGTCGTCGGTACACGTTTATATACACGTTTATATGAAAGAGGAACTTCACGAACGATCGGGACACGCACTGGAATCGCTTTAAATTAACTTGTTTTGACTTTATTCGGCTGGATTGAGTGTTTTCGTCGCGTCGTTGCGATGTGTCTTGGCTCTGAGTCCCCCGGCTCCGGCCCCGCCCCCCGCCTGGCGCCGTACCGCGTTTACACAAAGGAGGAACTCATGAAACTGCGGAGAACAGTCGTCTTACCCGGAGATCGTCACGTTATCCCGGCGGACATCCTAAAGAAAACGCAACGAGGCAGACGGGCTGGACGTAAACTCCGAGAGAAGAGAGGGACAAACAGGAAGTCGGTTCCCGCCGTAGTCATGGGTAACGTGAGGTCCCTTCAAAATAAAATGACGGAAATAGCGAGCCTCATGCGGTCCCAGAGGATTTATAGGGACAGCAGCGTCTTGATTTTCACAGAGACCTGGTTAACAGCAGAAATGCCAGACTCTATTGTAGGTTTGGACAATTTTCATCTGCTGCGGGCGACAGAACGAGAGAATGCTTGAAGAAAAGAGGTGAAGGTCTGGCAGTGTATGTGAACACGAGCTGGTCCAAACCTGAACACTGCACAGTGAGGGAGCAGCTATGTAACAAGGATATTGAACTATTGGCTATTGGCATGAGGCCATATTATCTGCCCCGGGAGTTCTCACATGTGATTTTGATCGCAGTCTATAAGATAAGATAAGATATTCCTTTATTGTCCCACATGGGGAAATTTCATTGGTGCAACGCAGGTAGATACAGAGGTAGATACAGAAGAAAAGAACAGATCACTTATAGGAAGTCTGAAAAACACTTTCAGTAGAAGATCTCCTATAAATAAATAAAAAACTCCCATAGACAAATAAATAAATAAATACCATTGCATGTGATCCCGACAGTAATTGCACATGAATATGTGTCACGACAGCACATAGATTGCACATGAATTTCACAGTAATTGCACATGAATTGCACATGAATTTCACAGTAATTGCACATATGACAGAATTGCACATCAGTATTAGGTTAGGTCAGTATTGCGCCGGGATAACGTGGCGATCTCCGGGTAAGACGACTGTTCTCCGCAGTTTCATGAGTTCCTCCTTTGTATAAACGCGGTACGGCGCTGGCCGGGGGCCGGGGGGCGGGGCCGGAGCCGGGGGGCGGGGCCGGAGCCGGGGGACTCAGAGCCAAAACACATCGCAACGACACGACGAAAACACTCAATCCAGCCGAATAAAGTCAAAACAAGTTAATTTAAAGCGATTCCAGTGCGTGTCCCGATCGTTCGTGAAGTTCCTCTTTCATATAAACGTGTATATAAACGTGTACCGACGACACGCCGTACTTTAGCGCGGCCGGAGGGCGCGGGGGGGGCTGGTGGGCTCGCTCGGAGCTAGCTCACGTCACAACAACACAACGAACGCAACGAAAAACCCTCAAATCCAGCCGAAAAGTCAAAAACAGTTGAATTAAAAAACTATTCCAGCACGTGTCCCTATCGTACAGTAAAATAGAAAAAATATACTAACTATATTTACAAAATATAGGAGATAAAGCACAATAAGTGTGAGAAAGAAGAGAGAGCGTTTACACCGGGCTGCCAGCTGTACCAGCGCCTTATGACGATTTGGCCCCGTCTGCCAATGCTGAAAATGCTTGTGAAGCACTGCTCTCCTGCACTTGTAGGCTGCAAACACAGCATCCACAGGCTCTCTTCCTCATCTCTGGTGACTTTAACCACGCTTCTCCCTCTTCTGTTCTACCAACATACACCCAGTATGTTACCTGCCCCACCAGAGAGAATAGAACATTGGACTTGTTTTTTGCCAACACCAAGGAGGCTTATTCTTCTTCCCCCCTCCCTCGCCTGGGCAGCTCGGACCACAACCTTGTACATCTGAGGCCTGTGTATGAACCCATCGTGCGCAGGCAGCCAGTGGTGTCCCGTGAGGTGAGGATGTGGTCTGCTGAGAGCGAGGAGGCTCTGAGGGACTGCTTCAGCACCACTGTCTGGACTGAGCTTTATGACCCACATGGGGAGGACATCAACACCATCACAGAGTGCATCACGGACTACATCAACTTCTGTTTTGAGAACATTGTTCCCTCCCGGACGGTGCGGTGTTTTCCAAACAACAAGCCATGGATTAACCGTGAACTGAAGGCTCTGCTGAAGGAGAAGAAGAGAGCCTTCAGGTCAGGGAACAAGGAGGAGCTGAGGACTGTGCAGAAGGAGCTGAGGAGGAAGATCAGGCAGGCTGAGGCCGGCTACAAGAGGAGGATGGAGGAGCAGCTGCAGCAAAAGAACATTCAGGGAGTGTGGAGAAGCCTGAAAACCATCTCGGGCTTCAAAATCCCCCCTGCCCAGACAAAGGGGGATCTACAGTGGGTGAATGATTTTAAATGCTCACTTCTTGAGGGGTCACCCGCCCTCCCCCTGCACAGCTGCATGCTCCCTCTTCCACAGCTGGACAATGCCCTGCATCTGTTCCTCTTCGCTTATCTGCCCCGGACCGTCAGCTCCCCACTTCGCCTGGACTCACCCATCCCCCCAGCACACGGTCCCCCTGCCAACCACTGACTGTCACAGCAGCACAGGTGAGGAGTGAGCTGAAGAGGATTAAAGTGAGGAAGGCAGCAGGACCTGATGGCATCAGCCCCAGGCTCCTTAAGTCCTGCGCAGATGAACTGTGTGGAGTTATGGAGCATGTCTTCAACATGAGCCTGAAGCTGAGGGTGGTACCACAGGTCTGGAAGACCTCCTGTCTGGTACCTGTGCCTAAGACACCGCGCCCCAAAGACCTCAACAGCTTCAGGCCAGTGGCTCTCACGTCCCACCTGATGAAGACACTGGAGCGGCTAGTCCTGGACCACCTCCGCTCCACCGTGAGCTCAGCCATGGACCCGCTGCAGTTTGCATATCGGTCTGGCATCGGAGTGGAGGACGGTGTCATCTCCCTGCTGCACCGCTCTGTCTCTCACCTGGAAAAGCCTGGCAGCTCTGTGAGGATCCTGTTCTTCGATCTCTCCAGCGCCTTCAACACCATCAGCTCCTGAGGGACAAGCTGGAGACGGCTGGTGTGGAGTATGACCTGGCAGAGTGGATCCTGGACTACCTCACAGACCGACCCCAGTTTGTGAGAGCCCGGGACTCTGTGTCTGACACTCGGACCTGCAGTGTGGGGGCGCCCCAGGGCACTGTCCTCGCGCCCTTTCTCTTCACCCTTTACACTGCAGACTTCAGACATGACACGGACAGCTGTGTCCTGCAGAAGTTCTCTGACGACTCTGCCATCATTGGACTCATCACGGACGAAGCGGAGTACAGGGGACTGGCGCAGGACTTTGTGGACTGGTGTCAGCGGAACCACCACCTCATCAACGCGGGGAAGACCAAGGAGATGGTGGTGGATTTCCGCAGACGCCACCCCACTGCCCCCTCACCAGTGAACATCCAGGGACGGGACATTGAGAGAGTGACTCATACAAGTACCTGGGTGTTCATCTGAACCACAAACTGGACTGGACTCATAACACAGACGCACTGTACAGGAAGAGCCAGAGTTGGCTCTACCTCCTGAGGAGACTCTGGTCTTTTGGAGTGACAGGGCCACTCCTGAAGACCTTCTCTGACTCTGTGGTGGCATCAGCCCTCCTGTACGGTGTGGTCTGCTGGAGCAGCAGCATCACAGAGAGGGAGAGGAAGAAGCTGGACAAAGTCATCTAGAAGTCCAGCTCCGTCCTGGGCTGTGCTCTGGACTCGGTGCAGGAGGTGGGGGACAGGAGGGTCCTGGCTAGATTCACATCTATGCTGGACCATGAGTGTCGCCCCCTGCAGGACACTCTGTCCCCTGCAGGACACTCTGATCCACCCTCGCTGTGTGAAGGAAAGGTTTCGCAGGTCTTTCCTTCCTGCTGCTACTTTACAACAAACACTGTTAGTCCTGAACACTCGCAATACTGACCTAACCATGTGCAATTCTGTCATATGTGCAATTACTGTGAAATTCATGTGCAATCGGATTGGTCGGTAATCGGTAATTGGACCACGCTGCGTCGTGAGGGCAAACGCAGCGCGGCGACAGGTCTTTGAACCGCCGAAAGCTCCCGCCAACGTTGTTTTTGACGCTCTGTTGTAGCGATTATCAACAAATTGCATTGAATCTCGCGTTGCTAAGTCGCTAGCGTTAGCGGCTAGCCCGAGCACGTGCGGGTAAACGAGCCGTAGCTTTCCGTCTGTCCGCTTTGTTTTCTTCATGTGAAATCCATGTTAAATAAACGTCTGATAATAATATGCACATAATTATCAATGAATCACACGTCTCGCGTTGCTCAGTCGCTAGCGCAAGCCTCGAAATAATGGGCCGGACACGGTCAATGACCGGCGCAAAAATCAGTTTTGACCGACTCCAAAATCAAGGCTCCGGACACAATGACAGATGCAAATTTTTCGCCGTAATATATATTTTTAATAGGCAAAAACAGCGCGGTGAACATGCCAAAAGCGATTCCTCTGCACAAACTCGGGCGCGCTGTACTACAGACCACGATTATTGCTGTAGTTATACAGCAGCGGAAGGCAGCGCAGTGCATCATGTGCGCGCGCAGAGCATCATGTGCGCGCGCAGAGCATCATGTGCGCGCGCGGACAAAATCATGGCAGATAAACACCATGCTGCCGCTTTCAAACATAAACAAAAAACTGCGGCTGCTAGGACTAAGTTTTGTGCCCGTGACCGGCTGGAGTATGATGAGAACAAAGGTGTTGTCATCGCTCTAAAGTGCAAGTGTAAGTTCTGTAGAGAGATAGAATCCCTCAGTTTTGTTTAAAGTTGTAACTGTGCAAGGGAGTAATATATATGGTTGAGTGACCAGTTTTGATGTTACAATTACGTTAAATGATAACGAGACAAGTTCATTTTTCATTAATGATGTTATTCTGTTTTCCTTTCCTTGTGACCGATTCAGAATTAGCCATGACAGGTACCAAATGATCGGTACCTGTCATGTTGACAGGGACGTAAAAATAATTATTTCAAGGCTCGCTATCGTTAGCGGCTAACCCGAGCGCGTCCGGGTAAACGAGCCGTAGCTTTCCGTCTGTCGGGTCATGTTGAATAAACGTGTGATGAGAACAGTAACACGTAAATACTGCAGCGTCTTCATGAGATTAATCCACCGTTATGGAGTTGTAGAAGTAGAAAGCGCAGCAAAACGTACAAGTTAAAACGGGTTCACCAGGTTTTTAAAGTGCCTATGACCTTTCATTGAACTGAAAAATATATATATGCCAGTATAGCTCATTTTTAAGTCTATAATTATACTTCCTGTTTCTAACTGATGACATCACACTGGGCCAAAACTCATCAAATTAATTTCAATTTAACAAATGAGAGTGACTTTATTTTGTTGAATGATTGTGTCAAAAACGCTGTTTCTTTTGTGTAAATTATATATCATATTTTCCGGACTATAAGTCGGACCTTTTTTCATAGTTTTGGCCGGAGTGCGACTTATATTTATACTTATACTCCGGAGCGACTTATGTGTGATATTATTTGTTATTTTCAAACTGCAGTTCATACTCCAGTGCAACTTAGATATGTTTTCTTCTCTATTATACATTTTTTGGCTGGTGCGACTTCCGTAAAATACGGTGTAAACTTGAGATGGAATGAGTGTCCCTGGTGTGATGTCACTTCCTTTTCATTTTCCACAGATTTTTCCACATTTCCTCCACAAATACCGGCTCGATTGGTGTAAAACTATCATTTATAAGTACGACAGGTACAAATTCACCACATAAACACCTGTCATAGGCACTTTAAATACCGCGTTGCAGCTGAAATACATTCTCGCACAACATACTCTACAGTTTGGTCTCTCTACGTGGAGATAAAAGATAAAGCGCGTGTGTTTGTCGTCAAGAGTTTTATAAAAAAAAGTAAGAACCTGTGTCTGAATGTCGTCTCCCGTCACGATGTTTCCCACGGCGCGAAGAGCAGGAGACACCACTTTATAATCGCTGTGCCTTTAAAAGACAAAACGCATCATTCACATTCGGTTAGAGCAGAAATGATCGTATCCGAGCGATCGGCCGTAACATTACGACCAACGACGCTAATGACAACAAAGCCCTCAAAAAAGCTCCCCATCGTTTTCTTCATGAATGAAACCCAAACCGTCTGAATTATGCCTTTTAAATTGTGAGGCCAATCGCAGCGATTCACAAAAACATGTTTAGTAATTCCGAGTTTGGGTGTGTGAGGGGTGTGGCTAAAGCTAGCGCAAACGAGAACGGTTTTGCCTCATTTCGTTGACTTCTCTGCAAAGCCTCTACGTCGCGTTTGAACCTCTCTTTACGTCATGTTGGACGCATAATTGCCTGGAAATGTCGTTGCGCGTTGATGAACGGGAAACGGCTAATGCTAACATGCTTTGCTAGCTTTGTGTTGCTAAGCTCGGCTGCAGAATTACAATACAGGCTTGCTAGTGGGGAAAGTGGGTTCTGCTGCTGTGGCAGTGGCGGCCATCTTGTATGTGTGGAAAAATGTAAAAAACAGGGCCATAAAATCCATAGATTTAAGTGTTTGCGTGATTAAGACCCTAAATATACAAATATGTTAATTTAGAGAGAACTACATTTTTTGTCGCTAAAAACACTGCACCAGTCTATATTTAAAAGGACAAATATCACACATTATGTTGTATTGTTATCAGGCATTAAACATGCTCTTGAGACCCTCTGGTTTAACGGTTTTATAAAAAGACCAAACGGGATCGTGACTGTAATGCTCCGGCTGATGGCGCTCGTGTTCTTTTCTCGTGTCTTACATGAGAAGCTCCACGAGGCGGCGGCAGACCCCCGAGTCGATGACCGTCTGTATTTTGTCGTTGGGGCCGTCGGAGAGGTACGACAGGGCCCAACAGGCGTCCGCCAGAACGTCCGGATCGCTGCTGAAGAGGAGCCGCGACAGGATGCTGAGGCACGGCGACACCTGCGGGACACAAACGCTGAACGCCGACGTCCTCCAGGGGGGCTCCCTGAAGGTTCAGTGATTGTACGGGGTCGACGCTGGCATTCCAGGTCCCAAACACCGGTCTTAGCTAAAGGAACGCTTCCCTAACCTGGTCCGAGCAACTGATTACCCCCATCCCCTACGTGTCAAATAAATGTTAAAAAAAGTACAATTCTAACCTTCAAACTCTAATATTAACCAACTGAACGATTCTGAACCCTTATTTTACCCAATGTGTCAAATAGTCAAATTCTAATTTACAAACTCTAATCCAATCCAATTGAACAATTCCTAAACCTAATCTGAACCCCGATTTACAGGTTGGAAGTACAATTCCAACCTTCAAACTCTAATCTTATAACCGAACAATTCCTAAACCTACCGGTGTATAGTTTAGAGTTTTAAAAAAAAAAAATAAAAGGTTATGTTGCCAAGTTTTAAATAAGGTTTTAAGCTGATACTTCTAAATTTTTCTGGTCAATTTTACAGCCGACAATTAAATTCGTCTGACAATGACACGTTACTTCCCTCGTTTCGTCCGTAACGTGAACAGAACTGGAACATTCGTCATAAACTCTCGTCTTTTCTCGTTCTCGTCTGACCTTGGCGAAATCCGGGGCCGGGTTCTTCCCTCTGCAGAGGTTGGACAGAGCCCAGACGGCGTTTCTCGTCGTGGTCAAGCGGGTCGACTTGTCCAGGAGCCTGTGAACGCAGAGGCCGGTGACCGGGCGTTGTCTCGACGACGACTCGGTTTAATGAAAAAAAAAAAGAGGGGGGGACTCACTGTTGCAGAGAGGGCAGGATCCCGCAGTCCAGCACGTAGTCTCTGCACTCCGCGTTGTCCCCGGCGATGTTTCCCAACGCCCACACGGCCTACCACACAAAACGGAGACTTCAGTCATTAAACGGTCCATCTTCTGCCGTTTAAAAAGTTCCCTTCTTAAACCCGCGGCTCACAGTTCAAGTCCACGTGACGCATTAAACTCAACTTTTCACTCCATCGAAGGGAACGCGATTCTACGCAAGATTCTACCAAAAAAACATGCAATTTTTCTCCAATTTGCCCATTTCGGCGACGTTCATAAAGTCACTTCCTGGTGTGCTACAGCCAGTAAATATAACAGAGGTAATTCCACGCTGGTTACTTAGCAACCGGATTGTAAACAAGGGCCAGAGTCCATTGAATTAACCATTTTCAGTTTAGTAAGACCACGAGAAGGAAAGAAAAGTAAAGATTTCATGGTCGTTTGGTCTCAATAATCGCTAAAGATCGCGACGCTAAAGAAGAGAAACGGCTTTTTTCCTCAAGTAAGACGCTGCTACTTCAATAGAAATATCACTCATGTCGGAGTAATTGTGTATAAATGTAGGAGTAAATAGTAAATGTAACAGAGTACCAGAACTCGACAGTAAACAGCGGCCCCTTGACCCTCGATTAGACGCTCTACGTGGGCGTTTGGGTTCTCGCCCGGCCCGAGGCGCTCACCTGCTCCTGGACGTCCTCGTACTCCGAGTTCAGGAGCTTGATGAAGATGGGCACGGCGCCGGTCTCGATCACCACTTTCGTGTGAAGGAAGGTTCCCGAGGCGATGTTGGTCAGGGCCCACGCCGCCTCGAACTGGACACACAGACGGACGCAGGTCAGAGCGGTTTAGTCGCCCGGAGTCGCGTTTACTTTCGATCGCGCTCGTTTGACACGTTCTCTTCCTCTGAACCCTCAGTTTCCAAGTACATAAATCATCGCCGGGCCCGTTAGCTAGCTTCTGTTTATTATCCCATGGTAATTCCCTCAGCTGCCAGTAGATGGAGCGCTAACACTAAAGGAATGCCTCACAGACAGAAAGTAACTTGTGGTTTCAATAAATACAATGCTGTGATGGTTACCGTATTTTCCGGACTATAAGTCGCACCTTTTTTCATAGTTTTGACTGAAGTGCGACTTATACTTATTCTTATTCTTATATACTTATACTCCGGAGCAACTTGTATGTGATATTATTGTTATTTTCACACTTGCAACTGCATTTCATACTCCGGTGCGACTTTTTCCTTCTCCGTTATGCATTTTTGGGCTTATAGTGCGACTTATAGTCCGGAAAACACGGTAAATATGTATTTTGGGGGCGTTTGAAGTTGCCGTCGTCGCCCTCTGCTGTCCGAGGGCAGAAAACTACATCTTATTCTATTCTACGTCTTATGATAAAGAAGAAAATGTGAAAAAAGAAAAAAAAGCTTTTGCGTCTATAGTTCTTTCCACCAGGGACCAGCAGGGGGAGCTCTACTGCCAGAGGGACTCAGATCTGCAATGAAGAGCAAGTAGAACAAGACAAGTAATGCATAACAGTGGAACCTACCATACCTACCTGTACAGTTCTCAGTTCTTTGGAGGAACTTGACAAAGCCTACCTGCAGAGTACAGTTCTCAGTTCTTTGGAGGAACTCGACAAAGCCTACTTGCAGAGTACAGTTCTCAGTTCTTTTGGGGGAACTGGACAAAGCCTACCTGCAGAGTACAGTTCTCAGTTCTTTGGAGGAACTCGACAAAGCCTACCTGCAGAGTACAGTTCTCAGTTCTTTGGAGGAACTCGACAAAACCTACCTGCAGAGTACAGTTCTCAGTTCTTTGGAGGAACTTGACAAAGCCTACCTGCAGAGTACAGTTCTCAGTTCTTTGGAGGAACTCGACAAAGCCTACTTGCAGAGTACAGTTCTCAGTTCTTTTGGGGGAACTGGACAAAGCCTACCTGCAGAGTACAGTTCTCAGTTCTTTGGAGGAACTCGACAAAGCCTACCTGCAGAGTACAGTTCTCAGTTCTTTGGAGGAACTCGACAAAGCCTACCTGCAGAGTACAGTTCTCAGTTCTTTGGAGGAACTGGACAAAGCCTACCTGCAGAGTACAGTTCTCAGTTCTTTGGGAGGAACTCAACAAAGCCTTCCTGCAGAGTACAGTTCTCAGTTCTTTGGAGGAACTGGACAAAGCCTACCTGCAGAGTACAGTTCTTTGGAGGAACTGGACAAAGCCTACCTGCAGAGTACAGTTCTCAGTTCTTTGGAGGAACTCGACAAAGCCTACTTGCAGAGTACAGTTCTCAGTTCTTTTGGGGGAACTGGACAAAGCCTACCTGCAGAGTACAGTTCTCAGTTCTTTGGAGGAACTCGACAAAGCCTACCTGCAGAGTACAGTTCTCAGTTCTTTGGAGGAACTCGACAAAACCTACCTGCAGAGTACAGTTCTCAGTTCTTTGGAGGAACTTGACAAAGCCTACCTGCAGAGTACAGTTCTCAGTTCTTTGGAGGAACTCGACAAAGCCTACTTGCAGAGTACAGTTCTCAGTTCTTTTGGGGGAACTGGACAAAGCCTACCTGCAGAGTACAGTTCTCAGTTCTTTGGAGGAACTCGACAAAGCCTACTTGCAGAGTACAGTTCTCAGTTCTTTTGGGGGAACTGGACAAAGCCTACCTGCAGAGTACAGTTCTCAGTTCTTTGGAGGAACTCGACAAAGCCTACCTGCAGAGTACAGTTCTCAGTTCTTTGGAGGAACTCGACAAAACCTACCTGCAGAGTACAGTTCTCAGTTCTTTGGAGGAACTTGACAAAGCCTACCTGCAGAGTACAGTTCTCAGTTCTTTGGAGGAACTCGACAAAGCCTACTTGCAGAGTACAGTTCTCAGTTCTTTTGGGGGAACTGGACAAAGCCTACCTGCAGAGTACAGTTCTCAGTTCTTTGGAGGAACTCGACAAAGCCTACCTGCAGAGTACAGTTCTCAGTTCTTTGGAGGAACTCGACAAAGCCTACCTGCAGAGTACAGTTCTCAGTTCTTTGGAGGAACTGGACAAAGCCTACCTGCAGAGTACAGTTCTCAGTTCTTTGGGAGGAACTCAACAAAGCCTTCCTGCAGAGTACAGTTCTCAGTTCTTTGGAGGAACTGGACAAAGCCTACCTGCAGAGTACAGTTCTTTGGAGGAACTGGACAAAGCCTACCTGCAGAGTACAGTTCTCAGTTCTTTGGAGGAACTCGACAAAGCGGCCCACGACTCCTGGAGTGGCGATGACCTCGTCGATGGGCGGGTTCGGCTCTGGAACACACAGTTTGAGGACAGTGAGTGGACAGATGCGGTTGAAGAGAGCGAGGGGGGACATTCGGCGCGTTGTCACGAGCTGGGAAATGGAACCAATCGCACTGAGACCGGGACAAACCCCCTCATCTGCGCTCGACCGCCTCGACCCAACAACCACGTGCACGAATCTTGACGAGTGGAAAAAAGTAGTCGTGTTGATAATCGTTACCAAGACGACACAAAGTAAATATAGTGACATTTTAAATCAAAAAGGGTTTTGTTTTTTTTACCATTTCCATTTATTCTTGAATATTCATATGAAATGGAATCATACGTCTACAAATATACAGCCCCCTTTTTTACATGATAGTGTTTCTCAAACTGTGGCGCTGCTCCCGGTGGGACACGAGGTCCTCTGGGCTTTCGGTTTGACAAACCCATCTGCTCTTTTGACTTGATCTCCAACATGTCGCCAAAGCAAAGGACGGAAGTATTCATCGTCCAGATGATTCTATGGGACAATCATCTCCCAGGATTTCCAGGGGGAGCGTGACCCCCTCGACACGTCGCCTGAACACTAAACTGTATTTCTGTGGATTTCTACCAACACTCTGAGACTCCCATCGTGGAAAAACGACAGGCTGAACGGGCACATTTCCAACACGTAACCATGACAATCACCTTTGGACAGCAGCTTCCGGAACTTCTGCGTGGCGAGCAGCTGCTGGTCCGGGTCGTCCGAGAGGATCATCTGGACCATGTCTGGAGAGATGACGGCGTCCTGACAGAGGCGCACAACATCAGTCACGTGTGTGTGTTAGCGTGTTAGCATGTTAGCGTGTGGAGGCAGAGGCTCACCCCGGCGTTGGGAACGGTGGTGCTGATGTCTGGATCCTGGATGGGACACTCCGACATGGACTCGTCGTTTGGGAGGGACACGTTCCTCCGCTTGAACAACTGCGGGGAATAAAAACTGTCACTGTCAAACTGTCACTCTCAAACTGTCACTCTCAAACTGTCACGCTCAAACTGTCACGCTCAAACTGTCACGCTCAAACTGTCACGCTCAAACTGTCACGCTCAAACTGTCACGCTCAAACTGTCACGCTCAAACTGTCACGCTCAAACTGTCACGCTCAAACTGTCACTCTCAAACTGTCACTCTCAAACTGTCACTCTCAAACTGTCACGCTCAAACTGTCACGCTCAAACTGTCACGCTCAAACTGTCACGCTCAAACTGTCACGCTCAAACTGTCACGCTCAAACTGTCACTGTCAAACTGTCACTCTCAAACTGTCACTCTCAAACTGTCACGCTCAAACTGTCACTCTCAAACTGTCACTCTCAAACTGTCACTCTCAAACTGTCACGCTCAAACTGTCACGCTCAAACTGTCACGCTCAAACTGTCACTGTCAAACTGTCACTCTCAAACTGTCACTGTCACTCTCAAACTGTCACTCTCAAACTGTCACTGTCACTCTCAAACTGTCACGCTCAAACTGTCACTGTCAAACTGTCACTCTCAAACTGTCACTCTCAAACTGTCACTCTCAAACTGTCACTCTCAAACTGTCACTTTTGACCATTTTTTTAAATTTAAAAGACAGATTTTCATGACTTTTTGAGCTAAAACGGTGAAATAAATTCACCAAACACAAATGTCAACATCCTGTCGAGCCCCGTTAAGAAACGCAACACTATCATCCACGGAGAACTGACGCTGAACTGCTTTATGTCTGTCCCGCTCGCTGCTGAGCTTTATGTCTGTCCCGCTCGCTGCTGAACTGCTTTATGTCTGTCCCGCTCGCTGCTGAACTGCTTTATGTCTGTCCCGCTCGCTGCTCGTCACCTGTTCCTCGCGCTTCTGCTTGCGGAGCTGCACGCCTTCCTCTTCCCTCCTCCGCCTCATCTCCTGTGGGTTCAGAGCGTTGTTCTTGTAGCTCTTCAGGCGGAAACACTCGCTGCCCGGACTCGCCATGTTCCCTGGTCGTCACGGAAACGGGCGGCGTGAGCGGGGAAAGAAACGGGAAGAAAAGAAACAAACAATCAGCAAATCACAGACTTATAGAAATATTCAGGTAAACAAAGACAGAAATGGGATTAAAAGAGTTCATATTTCAGTCTTTTCTCAGATATTCCTGTAAAGCAAATCTAATATTAATTTCTCGACGATGAAAAAGAAGTTCACAAGCGTTTTTAAATCATTCTTGAGCAATTATTAGTATTAATGATAACAGTATTATTAATATTGACTTGAGATTTGGGGGAGTGTTCTAAAAATGCAGACTAAAAACTGAAACAACTAAAAAATATAAAGGTTCTAGAAAGAGCGTGAGAAACGTCGCGATATCAAACAATTATTGTGAGGAAAACATCACGATTATTCACAATTATCAAGACCAAACGACGGTGAAATCTTTAATTTTCGGCCTTTCTCATGGACCGACTTGACCAAATGTAACTTTCAGAAAGACATAATGAAGTTAAACGTGACAAAAACAGACAGATAAAAAGGTTCTTTACGTTTAGCTCCATTTTTAGACGATAAATTATGTTTTGGTGCTCACGATTGTAATGTGACCAAAATAATCATGATTTTTAAGATTAAACTAATAATCTTGACGTCCAGAGTCGGCGTAAACCCGGCTTAACACGTGCCCGCTCATGACTACAGTGTACAACATTATGATGATGATTATTGTTCAAATGATATGCCTGTAGTGTTTGTTTACTTTAACGATTGTGTAAAATCCACATTATTTTAACAATTAGAACGCATTTCACTTGAAGCTGGACATTCAAATGAAACTGAAACACGTTCAAAATGTTAACAAAACGTAGGATTTCACAAAAATAAAAATAGTTAATTTATTTTGTCTTAAACCTTGAACCCGGAGCTTCAAGTTTGTGTGTAAAATAAAAATATTACACCAACTACAAAAAATGTGTGTTTTTCTTCGTAACATCACAGGAAACACTTTGGATTACGGCTTTAAACCTTTATTTTATTGTAGATTTAAAAGTAGAGATGAAAAGACGTGTATTAACCGACTCATTCGAGAGAAGTTAGAAAATAAGTTTTACAGTTTAACCACATTTTAACTGTTGTTTTTTTGTTTCATGTTCAAATTGTGAAACTGACGAGTTACATTTTAAATTTTAACTTTTAAAAACGCCAAAACGTACGTCACATCCAACCCACGTACTGATTATGGATGACTATTGTAGACTCAAATAACAGTTATTCTAGTAATCGGCAAGTCAGTGATTATTTTGATTAATTAATTATGATTTTGATCTCATTTTAGTTTGAAACGT
Organism: Eucyclogobius newberryi; assembly: GCF_026437365.1. Classification (NCBI taxonomy): domain Eukaryota; kingdom Metazoa; phylum Chordata; class Actinopteri; order Gobiiformes; family Gobiidae; genus Eucyclogobius; species Eucyclogobius newberryi. The sequence goes on along the minus strand of NW_027315945.1, from coordinate 38,305,937 downwards.
TGCGACTGAAAGCTTCTGAACAGAGAATATTTACGTGTGTTTTCCCTTTTTGACATTAGGATTAATGCCACAGTCTTTATAATAGAAATGACTTCTATCAATGAGAAAACAACTAGGTAACTGAAAGTACAACTGAAATAAACGTCCATTTGACTATAAAGATGCACAAAGGTATAGAAAGTTTGCATTTCTTCCGTTTTATTTAAGCTCCAGCTTCGGAAAACAAAACGCTCCAGACGCAGACTTACGGTGTCATAAACATCGCGGGGTTTATACTTTAATAAACTGTCTTCTTTCGTGTCATTCGTACACTTTTACCGTGTTTACCATCGTGCGACTCTTTACCTTTGTATTTGGGACGTAAAGACGGTCAAATAGTAACAAGTTCACGTTAGCATAAGTCGCTACTACAGCTAGCAGTGGGATGCATACCTAAACCCACGTTCAGGTTCAAGTCCGGATTCGAATCCAGAGGTTTAGGTTCAGGTCCGGACCTAATGAGTCCGGCTGAACTCATGCCATTTTTGCATAATGTTATAACAGCATAACACAAGACACTTGGCTAAATTAAGTTGAAGACACATGAACGAGGACGACTATCAAAACACAAGGCTTAACTGCAGACTGGAATAAACTCAATTTATCTGGTTTATTCACTGTTTATTAACAGAAGTTCCAACTTACAAATCACAAGCTGCTAACTAGCTAACACACATTCATGTGTTTTACTAGAGGAACAAGAGCAAGTTGAGTATTGGTATTGGAGCAGCTGTTTCAGCCGATACTATGTTTGTCCAGTGTGTTACTGGTTTGACTGGGCTGTTCCCACACCTGAAGTTTAATGCTTTAGATACATTTACACTCTTTAATTTTGCAGATCCATTGGCATCAAAGTCACGTAAAAACCTTCAAAAACTAGAACCACTATAAATCAATCAACTTAGCTGTATCAAAAATAGAATATGAAAATATTTTACACTACACACAATACATCATATTAACAGCATTAAACACAAGCCCATATTTAATAACTGTAGAATACAAATACTATTAAACAATATTACTTTGACTTAGTATTTACTTAGATGTATAAATATGTATATTGCACATTAACCCACCTAAATAAATGCTACATCACACCACAACATGCTATTGCTTGCATTGATTGCATGCTAGTTATTTTATTCATATTGTAACGACCCTAGTCTCTAGTGCGCGTGCGTGTGGTCTCTGGGGCGGAGCTAAGAGCGGCTCAGGAGACGAGGTAGTTTCTGATGTTCCTGTTCCATCACCATGGTTACTGTTCAAGAAATAAAGTGACAACTTGTGAGCACTAAACCAGCATTACTGACCTGAGCGAGAAGTTACAATATTTACACCCAAACCAAAGCACAACCCGCTCCTTTAACGTCTTAAACTAACTCACGGAGCGGCACAAGCGGCGACGGTTCAATTAAGCCAGCGATCTTCCCGAATGTTCGGTCTCTCGCGTCTTTAAACTCATTGCGCCGGCTTCAACTTCTGCCGCGCGGAAGACGCGTGCGTCGCTGATGGCTCCGGGTCATTGACAGCGATGTCAGTGTTTACGTCTTTTCCAGCGCAAATTTCGCGATCTATGGAAGGTTTAGGATGGTTTAGATTCTAGAACGTAAAGGATATAGAATGAGTGGTGGTTTTAATGAGTCCAGAACCGAATCACCGGGGTTTCGGTTTTTTTGGACCTGAACCGAAACGTTTTTACAAGTCCGGATCCGGTCCTGCGGAACGGTACGCATCCCTAGCTAACACAGCAGCTAAGAGCCAAACACGGGCTTAATCTGGGACAAACCTGAGACTAAAACGCACTAAATGTGACCTCGTGCTTGAATACAAACACGCGCGACATGTTCAAATGTATTTAATAAGCGCAAATGCAAATGTTTTCTACATAGAGGTGGGTTAGCATTGACTTTAGCCGTAAAGCTAACGCTGCGTTGTGCCCGATTTCTGTCAGAAATACGGGTGAAATCGGTAGTTTTTGCGTTTTTCGCGCGCATACAGCGTAACGCGACTGTAATAACGTAACTCTTCAAATACCTGGTGTGCGGTGAGCTGCTTTTGAGAGAATAACCTCTTCACTTCTCCAGGAGCAAAATGGCGACACGCTAGAAGTTCCAGGCGTCAACAGAAGAGAGCACTTCCGCCCGGAGGGGAGTCGCGAGGGCGGGACTTCCGGAGCAGGCTGGCACGGAGAAAATGTATTTATTTTATTTTTTAATCCACACATCGTAAATGTGTGTAGTTGAATGTCAATGGAATAAAATGGAATTGGGGCGGTGAGTTCCGTTTTGAAGTTTGCCGAAGTTCTGGAAGTTGCCATAGAGATAAGCCATGGATCTACTTCCTTTTTATGAAACCGAGCGGCTAGTTATCACTTTTTGTATTATACATATTCATAAAACAAGGGGGGAGACTTATTTTTCCTATTTGGTCATTCAATCTTTATTTTTTGCTTCTTACAGTTAAAAGATGGCCGCCGGAAATGCCACGGCAGAGTTTTCCTCTAGTGTTCTTCTGGGAGGAAACATTGCCATCGGGGAGACGCAGCCGAGCCCGATGTGCGGTTAGCTCTGAAGCTAAAGCTAAAAACACTTTGTTAAAATGTCTAAAGGACAAACACTGAGAGTTTTGGTGAATGCGCGGCTGACTGCGGCTGCGCAAGAGATATTTGTGCTGTTTGAAAGAACGATAGCGGAGTATGAGGAGGAACTGTGTCGCTCCAAACAGGAGAACCAGAGGAAACAGGAACTGCTGGACTCACTGAACCCGAACCAGGGACTGAACCCGGGACTGAACCCGGGACTGAACCCGGGACTGAACCCGAAGCAGGGACTGAACCCGGGACTGAACCCGAAGCAGGGACTAAACCAGGGACTGAACCCGGGACTGAACCAGGGACTGAACCAGGGACTGAACCAGGGACTGAACCCGGGACTGAACCCGAAGCAGGGACTGAACCAGGGACTGAACCCGGGACTGAACCCGAAGCAGGGACTGAACCAGGGACTGAACCCGGGACTGAACCCGAAGCAGGGACTGAACCAGGGACTGAACCAGGGACTGAACCCGGGACTGAACCCGAAGCAGGGACTGAACCAGGGACTGAACCAGGGAATGAACCCGGGACTGAACCCGGGACTGAACCCGAAGCAGGGACTAAACCAGGGACTGAACCCGGGACTGAACCCGGGACTGAACCAGGGACAGAACCTGGGACTGAACCCGGAGCCTCCTCACATTAAAGAGGAGCAGAGCCTCAAACAGGAGGAGGAGCTCCTGCTGCAGGTGAGTTGTGATGGAAACTAGTCTGTGGCTAAAGTCTGGTATATTTACATGTATCATATGTTCATTAATATACATTATCCCTGTTAATGATAATTGTTTTCTAACCTGGTACAGTTACTCTTTCTTTTGGTGGATACAGAGGGATACATTGCTGTATTTGAGCACACAATTTAATTCATTAAATTCAATGTATTTTTGTAATGCTCAAAATTACAACTGTTGCCTCGATGGGCATCCCAGAATTTGTATTTTGTTTAATTCATTCATTTAGGCAATTAATTAAATAAATAAATCATAATTATTCAGCTCGATTTAGGATAGAAAAACAAACAAACATAATATTAAATTGTTTTGTTTTGCACCGAATCACCAAGATAAGTTCCTATGTTTGTGAATTCTGTTCATTGACAACGGCAATAAACCTTTTCTGATTCTGAAATTCAGTTCTATTTTTGGCCATAAGTTTATATGAATGTATCAAATATTCACAGTTAACAAATTATAAATATGAGTCACAACTGTAAAAGCTGCTGCTGTGGAACCACTTTCCTCCAAACTTTAATCAGGACTTACCCGGGGTTTTTAATTATATGACATTGAGAGGGTTGTGAATGAGGTAAGAGGACCATTTTCCTTGAATGTTTTAATAAAGTCTAACATCAGCACTTGAGCTTCACCTGGTGCAAAGATCTCCGCCGGGTTCAGAGATCTCCGCCCGGTGCAGAGATCTCCACCCGGTGCAAAGATCTCCGCCGGGTTCAGAGATCTCCGCCGGGTTCAGAGATCTCCGCCGGGTTCAGAGATCTCCGCCGGGTTCAGAGATCTCCGCCGGGTTCAGAGATCTCCGCCCGGTGCAAAAAGATCTCCGTCCGGTGCAAAAAGATCTCCGCCCGGTGCAAAGATCTCCGCCTGGTGCAAAGATCTCCGCCCGGTGCAAAGATCTCCGCCTGGTGCAAAGATCTCCGCCCGGTGCAAAGATCTCCGCCCGGTGCAGAGATCTCCGCCCGGTGCAAAGATCTCCGCCGGGTTCAGAGATCTCCGCCGGGTTCAGAGATCTCCGCCGGGTTCAGAGATCTCCGCCGGGTTCAGAGATCTCCGCCTGGTGCAAAAAGATCTCCGCCGGGTGCAAAGATCTCCGCCGGGTGCAAAGATCTCCGCCCGGTGCAGAGATCTCCGCCCGGTGCAAAGATCTCTCTCATGCATGCACAGCGTCTCATCAAACACTTAAACTGATTGTGCTTTTGTGCCGTTATTCCCCAGCTCCCAGAGTTCAGTGCGGTCTGTGTGAAGAAAGAAGAGCGGGACACTGACGACGATGAAGACTGGGGAGCTCCATTCGGCTGTTGGTCTCCCTTCGGCTGTTCGGCTGCACGGATGGAGACCGAGGCTGTTGGAGACCACTACAACCAAGTCCAGCTCAAAGCCAGAGGCGCCGCTGCGACAAACTCTGGTCCATGTCCCAAACACCCGTCTGCACCTGAGACGGGTGTCGCTGTGAACAAAGGAGATGTGCCAGGAACAGCTGAAGGAGCTGAGAGCAGGAAACACCAGTGCCCCGTGTGTCAAAAGAGATTCCAGACAAAACGAATCTTACTAAACCACATTAGAGTTCACACAGGAGAGAAACCATTCAGGTGTACCATATGTAAGAAGTCATTTACTCAAAAGAGCAGTCTAGATACACACGTGAGGACGCACACAGGGGAAAAACCTTTCAGTTGTTCGACATGTATGAGGACATTTTCCCATAAAGTGAATCTACTTGTACACGCGAGAACACACACGGGTGAAAAACCTTACAGCTGTTCAACGTGTATGAGGACGTTTTCCCATAAAATCTCTCTAAATAAACACGTGAGAACACACACGGGCGAGAAGCCTTTCAGTTGTTCCATGTGCGACAAGTCATTTTCGGACAAGACTCATCTGCTGGCACACGTGAGGACTCACACGGGTGAAAGACCTTACATCTGTTCCATCTGTAACAAAGGGTTTACGCTCAACTTTAAACTGAAAAGACACATGAAAACTCACAGGACAGAAAGTAACTGAACGTGTAACAGTTTTAGGAGCGAAAATCCTGATCTTCAATATTTTATTTATTTTATTTACAACCGGGACAATACAATTAAGCATTGCAATCAAATATGTAACCTCTGTGAACTCGAGGCTTCTGTGGTTAAAGCTCCTGTACTTGATGTTGAACTTCTTTCTTACTCACAGGCTGTTGTAGTACACTTTTCAGTACACCTGTCTGTACACCTGTATGTACACTTGTAATTACACTTGTAATTACACTTGTAAGTACACCCGTCAGTACACTCGTAAGTACACTTTTCAGTACACTCGTCAGTACACTCGTCAGTACACTCGTCAGTACACTCGTCAGTACACTCTCCAGTTCACTCGTCAGTACACTTCAGTTCACTCGTCAGTACACTCGTCAGTTCACTCGTCAGTACACTCGTCAGTTCACTCGTCAGTACACTCGTCAGTTCACTCGTCAGTTCACTCGTCAGTACACTCGTCAGTACACTCGTCAGTTCACTCGTCAGTACACTCGTCAGTACACTCGTCAGTTCACTCGCCAGTACACTCGCCAGTTCACTCGTCAGTACACTCGTCAGTTCACTCGCCAGTTCACTCGCCAGTTCACTCGCCAGTACACTCGTCAGTTCACTCGTCAGTTCACTCGCCAGTTCACTCGCCAGTACACTCGTCAGTTCACTCGCCAGTACACTCGTCAGTTCACTCGTCAGTACACTCGTCAGTACACTCGCCAGTTCACTCGCCAGTTCACTCGCCAGTACACTCGTCAGTACACTCGCCAGTTCACTCGTCAGTTCACTCGTCAGTACACTCGTCAGTTCACTCGTCAGTACACTCGCCAGTACACTCGCCAGTACACTCGCCAGTACACTCGCCAGTACACTCGCCAGTACACTCGCCAGTTCACTCGTCAGTTCACTCGTCAGTACACTCGTCAGTACACTCGTCAGTACACTCGTCAGTTCACTCGTCAGTACACTCGTCAGTTCACTCGTCAGTACACTCGTCAGTACACTCGTCAGTTCACTCGTCAGTTCACTCGCCAGTACACTCGCCAGTTCACTCGCCAGTACACTCGTCAGTACACTCGTCAGTACACTCGTCAGTACACTCGTCAGTTCACTCGCCAGTTCACTCGTCAGTTCACTCGTCAGTTCACTCGTCAGTACACTCGTCAGTTCACTCGCCAGTTCACTCGCCAGTTCACTCGTCAGTACACTCGCCAGTACACTCGCCAGTACACTCGTCAGTACACTCGCCAGTTCACTCGCCAGTTCACTCGCCAGTACACTCGCCAGTACACTCGCCAGTACACTCGCCAGTACACTCGCCAGTTCACTCGCCAGTACACTCGTCAGTGTTTTAACCTTGTGTGTGACTGTTTTTATTCCCCTGTTTGCAGCTGTATTTTTAACTCTGTTTGACTCTGAACTGTGTAAAAATATGTGTAAATCCTTTTTTTTGCTTTTCATATTTTTAATGGGACTCTGTACATCTAACCGGTTTGTTCTTTGGAAGTCTGTGAAAAATGTTCATAGAAACACATAACTGCACAATTATTGCTTCACTCTGTAAAAATAATGTGTAATTGAAAAATAAAATGCTGTTTTGAATAATATGAGCGCTGAACAAAGCCACTTAAACAATAAAAGTAAAATTGGCATTATTTTGCCACTAGTCGAAATGTTTGAGTTTGTGGTTTCAATAATGACCATAGAAAAATTAAATGTTGTGCTCTTTATCATAAAAACCCTTTATAGAAACAAAGGAAAGAAAAAACAGACGGCAGCGATTAGCATGCTAACTGTCTCTCACAGCTAATGCTATCTTTGATTTAAAACGTAAAATAAGAAAAATAAAACTAAATAAAGACTACCTGATTGTTTTAATGATATATTATTAATAGTTAGTTATTTTAATTAGTCTTACGTTTATATTTATTTGCCCTCAAAATTAGCATTAGCATTAGCTTTGACTTACAAAGTGGTTTCTCCAGTGAAGTATTCTGCTCATTTGTAAAGTCGTTAACACGTGTGGGGCTGAAACCGGCCCTCGACAGTTTGCTGCATGTCATTCCCCAGTTGTTTCCACGGGAACCAACGAGTGTTTACTTTTTGTACTTTTTGTAAACGCAAAATGAAAGGTGTTGGTTTGTGCCTGAAAACGTCTCACTGTCAGTGCAGATATCGAGGCTTTGAGCGGCTTTTACGCGGCTTTACGCAGACTTTTAACAGACAAAAACCCTCAAAGTGAACACTAAAAGCTCAAAATCACAAAAACATAACTTATATTTAGAGAAGCGCTTTTACCACGCACAGGGAACGTTTATGTTTCTAAAAGAGTCCATTCTGCTTGACCTGAATGCTAACCACCGATGCTAACCATTTAAGATAAGATAAGATATTCCTTTATTGTCACACATGGGGAAATTTCATTGATGCAACGCAGGAAGATACAGAGATAGATACAGAAGAACAGAACAGATCACTTATAGGAAGTCTGAAAAACATTTTCAGTAGAAGATCTCCTATAAATAAATAAAAACTCCCATAGACAAATGAATAAATAAATACATAAATACCATTGCATGTGTCACGACAGTAATTGCACATGAATATGTGTCACGACAGCACATAGATTGCACATGAATTTCATAGTAATTGCACATGAATTGCACATGAATTCCAACAGCAATTGCACATATGACAGAATTGCACATGGTTAGGTCAGTATTGCGAGTGTTCAGTACTAACAGTTTTTGTTATAAAGTCTGACAGCAGCAGGAAGGAAAGACCTACGGAACCTTTCCTTCACACATCGAGGGTGGATCAGTCTCTCACTGAAGCTGCTCTCCAGAGAGAGTGTCCTGCAGGGGGCGACACTCATGGTCCAGCATAGATGTGAATCTAGCCAGGACCCTCCTGTCCCCCACCTCCTGCACCGAGTCCAGAGCACAGCCCAGGACGGAGCTGGACTTCTTGATGACTCTGTCCAGCTTCCTACTCTCCCTCTCTGTGATGCTGCTGCTCCAGCAGGCCACACCGTACAGGAGCCGATGCCACCACAGAGTCGTAGAAGGTCTTCAGGAGTGGCCCTGTCACTCCAAAAGACCTGAGTCTCCTCAGGAGGTAGAGCCGACTCTGGCTCTTCCTGTACAGTGCGTCTGTGTTATGAGTCCAGTCCAGTTTGTGGTTCAGATGAACACCAGGTACTTGTATGAGTCCACTCTCTCAATGTCCCGTCCCTGGATGTTCACTGGTGAGGGGGCAGTGGGGTGGCGTCTGCGGAAATCCACCACCATCTCCTTGGTCTTCCCCGCGTTGATGAGGAGGTGGTTCCGCTGACACCAGTCCACAAAGTCCTGCTCCAGTCCTCTGTACTCCGCGTCATCGTCGTCCGTGATGAGTCCGATGATGGCAGAGTCGTCAGAGAACTTCTGCAGGACACAGCTGTCCGTGTCATGTCTGAAGTCTGCAGTGTAAAGGGTGAAGAGAAAGGGCGCGAGGAAAGTGCCCTGGGGCGCCCCCACACTGCAGGTCCGAGTGTCAGACACACAGTCCCGGGCTCTCACAAACTGGGGTCGGTCTGTGAGGTAGTCCAGGATCCACTCTGCCAGGTCATACTCCACACCAGCAGTCTCCAGCTTGTCCCTCAGGAGCAGCGGCTGGATGGTGTTGAAGGCGCTGGAAAGATCGAAGAACAGAATCCTCACAGAGCTGCCAGGCTTTTCCAGGTGAGAGAGAGAGCGGTGCAGCAGGGAGATGACACCGTCCTCCACTCCGATGCCAGACCGATATGCAAACTGCAGCGGGTCCATGGCTGAGCTCACGGTGGAGCGGAAGTGGTCCAGGACTAGCCGCTCCAGTGTCTTCATCAGGTGGGACGTGAGAGCCACTGGCCTGAAGCTGTTGAGGTCTTTGGGGCGCGGTGTCTTAGGCACAGGTACCAGACAGGAGGTCTTCCAGACCTGTGGTACCACCCTCAGCTTCAGGCTCATGTTGAAGATATGCTCCATAACTCCACACAGTTCATCTGCGCAGGACTTAAGGAGCCTGGGGCTGATGCCATCAAGTCCTGCTGCCTTCCTCACTTTAATCCTCTTCAGCTCACTCCTCACCTGTGCTGCTGTGACAGTCAGTGGTTGGCAGGGGGACGGTGTGCTGGGGGGATGGGTGAGTCCAGGCGAAGTGGGGAGCTGATGGTCCGGGGCAGATAAGCAAAGAGGAACAGATGCAGGGCATTGTCCAGCTGTGGAAGAGGGAGCATGCAGCTGTGCAGGGGGAGGGGCGGGTGACCGATCAAACCTCAAGAAGTGAGCATTTAAATCATCACCCACTGTAGATCCCCCTCTGTCTCGGCAGGGGGGATTTTGAAGCCCGAGATTGTTTTCAGGCTCCTCCACACTCCCTGAATGTTCTTTTGCTGCAGCTGCTCCTCCATCCTCCTCTTGTAGCCGGCCTCAGCCTGCCTGATCTTCCTCCTCAGCTCCTTCTGCACAGTCCTCAGCTCCTCCTTGTTCCCTGACCTGAAGGCTCTCTTCTTCTCCTTCAGCAGAGCCTTCAGTTCACGGTTAATCCATGGCTTTTTGTTTGGGAAACACCGCACCGTCAGGGAGGGAACAATGTTCTCAAAACAGAAGTTGATGTAGTCCGTGATGCACTCTGTGATGGTGTTGATGTCCTCCCCATGTGGGTCATAAAGCTCAGTCCAGACAGTGGTGCTGAAGCAGTCCCTCAGAGCCTCCTCGCTCTCAGCAGACCACATCCTCACCTCACGGGACACCACTGGCTGCCTGCGCACGATGGGTTCATACACAGGCCTCAGATGTACAAGGTTGTGGTCCGAGCTGCCCAGGCGAGGGAGGGGGGAAGAAGAATAAGCCTCCTTGGTGTTGGCAAAAAACAAGTCCAATGTTCTATTCTCTCTGGTGGGGCAGGTAACATACTGGGTGTATGTTGGTAGGACAGAAGAGGGAGAAGCGTGGTTAAAGTCACCAGAGATGAGGAAGAGAGCCTGTGGATGCTGTGTTTGCAGCCTACAAGTGCAGGAGAGCAGTGCTTCACAAGCATTTTCAGCATTGGCAGACGGGGCCACATAGACTGCGATCAAAATCACATGTGAGAACTCCCGGGGCAGATAATATGGCCTCATGCCAATAGCCAATAGTTCAATATCCTTGTTACATAGCTGCTCCCTCACTGTGCAGTGTTCGGGTTTGGACCAGCTCGTGTTCACATACACCGCCAGACCTTCACCTCTTTTCTTCAAGCATTCTCTCGTTCTGTCCGCCCGCAGCAGATGAAAATTGTCCAAACCTACAATAGAGTCTGGCATTTCTGCTGTTAACCAGGTCTCTGTGAAAATCAAGACGCTGCTGTCCCTATAAATCCTCTGGGACCGCATGAGGCTCGCTATTTCCGTCATTTTATTTTGAAGGGACCTCACGTTACCCATGACTACGGCGGGAACCGACTTCCTGTTTGTCCCTCTCTTCTCTCGGAGTTTACGTCCAGCCCGTCTGCCTCGTTGCGTTTTCTTTAGGATGTCCGCCGGGATAACGTGACGATCTCCGGGTAAGACGACTGTTCTCCGCAGTTTCATGAGTTCCTCCTTTGTGTAAACGCGGTACGGCGCCAGGCGGGGGGCGGGGCCGGAGCCGGGGGACTCAGAGCCAAGACACATCGCAACGACGCGACGAAAACACTCAATCCAGCCGAATAAAGTCAAAACAAGTTAATTTAAAGCGATTCCAGTGCGTGTCCCGATCGTTCGTGAAGTTCCTCTTTCATATAAACGTGTATATAAACGTGTACCGACGACACGCCGTACTTTAGCGCGGCCGGAGGGCGCGCGGGGAGGGGCTGGTGGGCTCGCTCGGAGCTAGCTCACGTCACAACAACACAACGAAAAACGCTCAAATCCAGCCGAAAAAAGTCAAAAACAGTTGAATTAAAAAAACTATTCCAGCGCGTGTCCCTATCGTACAGTAAAATAGAAAAAATATACTAATTATATTTACAAAATATAGGAGATAAAGCACAATAAGTGTGAGAAAGAAGAGAGAGCGTTTACACCGGGCTGCCAGCTGTACCAGCGCCTTATGACGTATGAGCATCATACGTCATAACAACATTTATAAGCATCATTTACAAAACTCTACCACAAAACCACATTTGAATTCTAAAATGCAGCTTCACTTTTGCACAACGTCATTTGTTGTTGGATGGTTATGATATCCGAGCAGTTTATGCAGATTTTCGTTTTGCATTTACATTTGTTACATTAGCGACAAGAACCAAGATGGCCGCCGGCGGCACAGGTCTCGTGTCTGTCGGGAATCGATAGACTTTCTGTACGTAACATATTCATTTACTGTTTTATTAGTATTCTGAGCCCTGCCCCCCTACGTTTTGTACACGTGTGTCTGTCGTGACTTAAAATAAAAAAGGAATTAAAAAGGAATCGATAGAGAAAATTGGACCGGAAGCAGTAACCCTGAGTTAGCCGGGTTAGCGTCACTGCTTCCGAGCCCATTCTACTGGCCCTTTTCACGAACACCGAGCGGCTAGTTCCGGTTGCCTTTAAAACGCCGAGCTCCAATTCCTGCTCCATTCATTCTTATGGGGAATTAGCCGAGTGTCGCTAAAATAACTCTTTCAGATGGATAATCACAGGCAGCGTGTTTAGACCTTTACGTACCATGTTCTGTCAGTTATATTCTACAGAAAGAACTTACAAACTGTAAACATGGAGCTGCCAATGTTCTGTAACAAGATTCTTTTAAATGTATACATTATTGTTTGTATATTTGTGTTTTGTTGAATGTCAAAAATCAATCTAACTACTGTTTAAAAAAACTAAATGTATTTTTCTTTTTGATGATTAAAAATACTTGAATATAAGTTGGTGTGACGTTATTAGAACACAAACACGCTGTAATATGTGTAAATAAAAAAAGCTAGCCTTGTGCTGTTTCATGACAATTCACTAAATGTTCTGACTTAATGTTCTCTAAACCCTAACCCACACAGAAAGAGTTTCATCTACATTTTAGACCATTTATTTATTAAAGAACAATGACATTTGTGGCCCTGTTTTTCACTTCCTACAGTTACAAGATGGCCGCCGGAAATGCCACAGCAGCGGATGTCACTAGACCTCCAGTATTCTGTATGTGAAGGAAAGACAGCCCGATGTGCGGTTAGCTCTGAAGCTAAAGCTAAAAACACTTTGTTAAAATGTCTAAAGGACAAACACTGAGAGTTTTGGTGAATGCGCGGCTGACTGCGGCTGCGCAAGAGATATTTGTGCTGTTTGAAAGAACGATAGCGGAGTATGAGGAGGAACTGTGTCGCTCCAAACAGGAGAACCAGAGGAAACAGGAACTGCTGGACTCACTGAACCCGAACCAGGGACTGAACCCGGGACTGAACCCGGGACTGAACCCGGAGCCTCCTCACATTAAAGAGGAGCAGAGCCTCAAACAGGAGGAGGAGCTCCTGCTGCAGGTGAGTCACGTGCACACACATTGTGTGATTAGATATATTAGATTAGAATAATACAGCAAAATAAAATAATCTAAGAACAGCAGCAAAAATAAGAGTTTAAAAATACAGGAAATAGAGCTGAGTTCTTAACCAGAATCCCTCTGTGATGTCATCAATATATACAATATATATATTTATACATCTATATATATATATATATATATATATATATATATATACACATATATATATATATATAGATGGTTTATGTGCTGTCGTGACACATATTCATGTGCAATTACTGTCGGGATCACATGCAATGGTATTTATTTATTTATTTGTCTATGGCAGTTTTTATTTATTTATAGGAGATCTTCTACTTTTTCAGACTTCCTATAAGTGATCTGTTCTTCTGGATCTACCTCTGTATCTACCTGCGTTGCACCAATGAAATTTCCCCATGTGGGACAATAAAGGAATATCTTATCTTATCTTAAAACCATTCCTTGATGAAGCAGGCGTGTGATTGGCTCTCGGCACAACGATAACACAGATTTGAAAATCATGTTCCCAACTTGACTTTGTCAATATTCTCCAGCTCCCAGAGTCCAGTTCTGTCTGTGTGAAGACTGAAGAGTCCTCACCTGAGCACAGAGAGGAGACACAGGGAGAGGACATCACCACGGAGACACATTCACACAGAGAGAGTGAGAGTGAGACAGAACACTCCTCTGACCCTGACCATGAAGACTGGAGAGCTCCATTCAGCTGTTCAGCTGCACAGATGGAGACAGAGGCTGATGGAGACCATGACAACCAAGTCCAGATCAAATCCAGAGGAACAGCACAAAACTCATGTCCATGTCCCACACACACGTCTGCACCTGAGACGAGTGACGCGGTGAACAAAGAAGATGTGTCAGGAACAGCCGAAGGAGCTCAGGGGAGGAAACACCTGTGCCCCATGTGTCAAAAGGGGTTTGAGAGTGTGCATAAATTAAAACGACATATTAGAGTTCACTCGGGTGAGAAACCATTCAGCTGTTCAACTTGTCAGAAAACATTTACTCAAAAGGGCCATCTAGATGTACATATCAGGTTACACACGGGTGAGAGACCTTACAGCTGCTCAACGTGTGAGAGGACTTTTGCCTTAAAACATAATCTAGATTTACATGTGAGGACACACACCGGTGAAAGGCCTTACAGCTGTTCAACGTGTGAGAAGACATTTACCCTAAAGGGTAATCTGCTGGCACATGTGAGAACACACACAGGGGAAAGACCTTACAGCTGTTCAACCTGTGAGAAGACATTTACCCTAAAGGGTAATCTGCTGGCACATGTGAGAACACACACAGGGGAAAGACCTTACAGCTGTTCTATCTGCAATGAAAGTTTTACACAAAAGGTTCAGATGATTAAACACATGAGAACTCACAGAATAGGAAGTGAACGTTCAGGAGATCACAGAACAGGAAGTGAACGTTCAGGAGATCACAGAACAGGAAGTGAACGTTCAGGAGATCACAGAATAGGAAGTGAACGTTCAGGAGATCACAGAACAGGAAGTGAACGTTCAGGAGATCACAGAACAGGAAGTGAACGTTCAGGAGATCACAGAACAGGAAGTGAACGTTCAGGAGATCACAGAACAGGAAGTGAACGTTCAGGAGATGTTTTATAGAACCTGGAGTGGACCTGTGTCCAAACGTGGGCTGGTCCAACGCTATTATTGTTTTATTGTTTATTATGGCAAATTCGTTTCAAGATTTGACCGAAAATACAAGGAACAAATGCCAGGAAATCAGGAAACGAGGCACAACAGCAATGAACGGAGACGAGGGTGCTGTCATCCTCCCACACGCCTGGGACTCGCTTCTCCAGGGACCACCGGGCGGCAGGGGCTGGGTCAGCACCCGTCACAGAGTGGTCTCTGAGGGCGACAGACGCTCACCCAAACATGTCCAGGTAAAATAAAAAGATCATAATAAAGTTGTTCAGTCATTTATTGCATTGTTATTTTTGATGAAAAGAGCTGTAAGTTCTGATTATTTATTGGTTATTAAAGGAGGAGGCGCTGATGAACCAGAGCCACCTGAAGGAGGCGCTGATGAACCAGAGCCACCTGAAGGAGGCGCTGATGAACCAGAGCCACCTGAAGGAGGCGCTGATGAACCAGAGCCACCTGAAGGAGGCGCTGATGAACCAGAGCCACCTGAAGCAGGCGCTGATGAACCAGAGCCACCTGAAGGAGGCGCTGATGAACCAGAGCCACCTGAAGCAGGCGCTGATGAACCAGAGCCACCTGAAGGAGGCGCTGATGAACCAGAGCCACCTGAAGGAGGCGCTGATGAACCAGAGCCACCTGAAGGAGGCGCTGATGAACCAGAGCCACCTGAAGGAGGCGCTGATGAACCAGAGCCACCTGAAGGAGGCTCCTACAGGAGGAGGACACAGGCTCCTCAAATGAAGATCATTTTGTTCAGCAGCTAATTCTGTCTTTTGAATCAAATGGACTGTGTTTTTCTTGTTGCTTTAACTGCATCATGTGATCGAAGTCCATTATTCAAAGTGATTTGTCTGTTTTCTCCTCCGGCTCTTGAACTGTGAGACAAATAAAGATTCTTATCTTAAATAATTATATATAATATTATTGACTGTTCACGTGAAACCTTAACATTGTAGAATCCCAATAGTTTGTAGATTAATATGGATATGAATGTTTAAAATGTGCATCAGCAACAAAAACAATGCAGTCATTCAATCTAATACAACAATCTTGTTTCTTTAGATTATTTGCATACAATTTAGTGTTAATTAAAATGATTATTTTAGTATGACAGTTGTAGAAAGCTATAATAAGAAATGATTACAAATTATTATTATTGTAATAATAATTATAGTAATTATTAACGATAATAGTTATTAGATATTGTTATCATCATTATTACTATTACACACTGGCCATAGCATAAACCAGCCGGAGGTATAGCCCCGCCCATCGATTGATGGCCCCGCCTCCACTATGTGTAAAGGTGATGCATGCTGGGTAATGCAGTCTATGTGGACTCCAGCTTCCGGATGATCCGGACCAATGGCATTTAGAGGGAGAAAAACAGCGGAGCCTCGCGTGGTTAGCTCTGAAGCTAAAGCTAAAAACACTTTGTTAAAATGTCTAAAGGACAAACACTGAGAGTTTTGGTGAATGCGCGGCTGACTGCGGCTGCGCAAGAGATATTTGTGCTGTTTGAAAGAACGATAGCGGAGTATGAGGAGGAACTGTGTCGCTCCAAACAGGAGAACCAGAGGAAACAGGAACTGCTGGACTCGGTGCTGAGCCCGAGAGTCGTGCTGCTCAAGGCGGGAGTCGAGAGCCCCTCAACGAGTCCTGGACCCGGCCCGAACCAGGAACTGAACCAGGAACTGAACCAGGGACTGAACCAGGAACTGAACCAGGGACTGAACCAGGAACTGAACCAGGGACTGAACCAGGGACTGAACCAAGGGCTGAACCAGGAACTGAACCAGGGACTGAACCAGGGACTGAACCAGGAACTGAACCAGGGACTGAACCAGGAACTGAACCAGGGACTGAACCAGGAACTGAACCAGGGACTGAACCAGGGACTGAACCAAGGGCTGAACCAGGAACTGAACCAGGGACTGAACCAGGGACTGAACCAGGAACTGAACCAGGGACTGAACCAGGGACTGAACCAGGGACAGAACCAGGGACTGAACCCGGAGCCTCCTCAGATTAAAGAGGAGCCGGAGGAGCAGAGCCTCAAACAGGAGGAGGAGCTTCCGGTGCAGGTGAGGTTCCAAATAGATGTGGAATATAAAGCAAATAAAAGCTGCAGTTTGTCCACTAACAGCAAAATAAATATCTTTATTCTGCATAAAAATGGCCAAACCTGTAGTTCAGATCGTGCGACATGTTCTGTCTGAAGTGTGATGTCTCGTGTCTCTGTGGGCACTCTCTGTGGTCACTCCCTGTGGGCACTCTCTGTGGGCACTCCCTGTGGTCACTCTCTGTGGGCACTCCCTGTGGTCACTCTCTGTGGTCACTCTCTGTGGGCACTCTCTGTGGGCACTCTCTGTGGGCACTCTCTGTGGGCACTCCCTGTGATCACTCCCTGTGATCACTCTCTGTGGTCACTCCCTGTGGGCACTCTGTGGTCACTCCCTGTGGGCACTCCCTGTGGTCACTCTCTGTGGTCACTCCCTGTGGGCACTCTGTGGTCACTCCCTGTGGTCACTCCCTGTGGGCACTCCCTGTGGTCACTCTCTGTGGTCACTCCCTGTGGGCACTCTCTGTGGTCACTCCCTGTGGGCACTCTCTGTGGTCACTCCCTGTGGTCACTCTCTGTGGGCACTCTCTGTGGTCACTCTCTGTGGTCACTCTCTGTGGGCACTCTCTGTGGTCACTCCCTGTGGTCACTCCCTGTGGTCACTCTCTCTGGTCACTCCCTGTGGGCACTAAACTCGGCCCGGTCGGAAAGTGGGTCCAGCAGTGACGTGCGGTCAGTGCAAACAAGGCGAGCAGTGATTGACCAATTAATTTGAATATATATCCAAATTAGCCAGTTTCCCCCTCGTGTCTGCTGAAGCCTCCACAGGCCGCTGAGCAGTAACGCAGGAACCTTGGTTCTTCTTCTCCTGCAGCTGGGGGTTAGGGCCCGTTCATGCTCCGCCCTCTAACATGAGAAGTGAAGCTCTAACTGCGCATGTGCAGAGGAGAAGTGAAGCTCTAACTGAGCATGTGCAGAGGAGAAGAGAAGCCCTAACTGAGCATGTGCAGAGGAGAAGAGAAGCCCTAACTGAGCATGTGCAGAGGAGAAGAGAAGCTCTAACTGAGCATGTGCAGAGGAGAAGTGAAGCTCTAACTGAGCATGTGCAGAGGAGAAGAGAAGCCCTAACTGACCATGTGCAGAGGAGAAGAGAAGCCCTAACTGAGCATGTGCAGAGGAGAAGAGAAGCTCTAACTGAGCATATGCAGAGGAGAAGAGAAGCCCTAACTGAGCATGTGCAGAGAAGTGAAGCCCTAACTGAGCATGTGCAGAGGAGAAGAGAAGCCCTAACTGAGCATGTGCAGAGGAGAAGAGAAGCCCTAACTGAGCATGTGCAGAGAAGAGAAGCCCTAACTGAGCATGTGCAGAGGAGAAGTGAAGCTCTAACTGAGCATGTGCAGAGGAGAAGTGAAGCCCTAACTGAGCATGTGCAGAGAAGTGAAGCTCTAACTGAGCATGTGCAGAGAAGAGAAGCCATAACTGAGCATGTGCAGAGGAGAAGAGAAGCCCTAACTGAGCATGTGCAGAGGAGAAGTGAAGCCCTAACTGAGCATGTGCAGAGAAGTGAAGCTCTAACTGAGCATGTGCAGAGGAGAAGAGAAGCCCTAACTGAGCATGTGCAGAGGAGAAGTGAAGCCCTAACTGAGCATGTGCAGAGAAGTGAAGCCCTAACTGAGCATGTGCAGAGGAGAAGAGAAGCCCTAACTGAGCATGTGCAGAGGAGAAGAGAAGCCCTAACTGAGCATGTGCAGAGGAGAAGAGAAGCCCTAACTGAGCATGTGCAGAGGAGAAGTGAAGCTCTAACTGAGCATGTGCAGAGGAGAAGTGAAACTCTAACTGAGCATGTGCAGAGGAGAAGAGAAGCCCTAACTGAGCATGTGCAGAGAAATCAAATCAAATGAATTTATTTTTGTAAGGCCCAAAATCACAACAACAGTTGCCTCTGAGGGCCACAGGGAGAAATGAATCAACAATGTCTCTGGTGGCGATGGAGTCAGACAATGTCTGTGGTGGCGAGGGACGATGTCCCAGGGTCCTCTGTCCTTAGACTCTCCTTCTCGGCCAGGAAAAACTACAAAAAAAACCTCTTTGGGAAAAAAGTGTAGAAACCTGGAGGAGTTCCAGTGAAGGAGAGATCCGACTCTCACAGACGGACACGAGGGAGACTGGAGCTGGAGCCACTCTTCAGGCAGATGAGGGACTGTCGGAGGCGAACTGGACCCACTCTTCAGGCAGATGAGGGACCGTCGGAGGCGAACTGGACCCACTCTTCAGGCAGATGAGGGACCGTCAGAGGCGAACTGGACCCACTCTTCAGGCAGATGAGGGACCGACTGAGGCGAGCTGGACCCACTCTTCAGGCAGATGAGGGACCGACTGAGGCGAGCTGGACCCACTCCTCAGGCAGATGAGGGACCGTCGGAGGCGAACTGGACCCACTCTTCAGGCAGATGAGGGACCGTCAGAGGCGAACTGGACCCACTCTTCAGGCAGATGAGGGACCGACTGAGGCGAGCTGGACCCACTCTTCAGGCAGATGAGGGACCGTCAGAGGCGAACTGGACCCACTCTTCAGGCAGATGAGGGACCGACTGAGGCGAGCTGGACCCACTCTTCAGGCAGATGAGGGACCGACTGAGGCGAGCTGGACCCACTCCTCAGGCAGATGAGGGACCGTCGGAGGCGAACTGGACCCACTCTTCAGGCAGATGAGGGACCGTCTGAGTCGAGCTGGACCCACTCTTCAGGCAGATGAGGGACCGTCGGAGGCAAACTGGACCCACTCTTCAGGCAGATGAGGGACCGACTGAGGCGAGCTGGACCCACTCTTCAGGCAGATGAGGGACCGTCTGAGTCGAGCTGGACCCACTCTTCAGGCAGATGAGGGACCGTCTGAGTCGAGCTGGACCCACTCTTCAGGCAGATGAGGGACCGTCCACACAGGGCAGGGACCACTTCACCAGGGGAGGGGCATCTGGGTCCACAGGTCCTCAGGAGTGAGATAAAGAAAAGAAGGCGGTGAACAGTTTGCAAGTGGAATTAAAAAATAAATATTGTTTGATAGCATAAGTAGTCAGAAGAAGAAGAGGATAGTGCTCAAGCTGTCATACTTCCCCCAGCACAGTTACACCTAGGGCAGCGTAGCTAAAGCTGTGGGTTTATGTTTCTGTTCCTAACTAGTCTGACCATAAGCGATTTCGAAGAGGAACGTTTTAAGCCTGGACTTAAATGAAGAGACTGTGTCAGCATATTTAACATGGGTCGGGAGCTGATTCCATAACACAGGCGCTTGGTAGCTAAACGCTCTACCTCCTACAGTACTTTTAGAGACTCTTGGCACCACCAGAAGGCCAGCATTCTGAGAGCGAAGAGCTCTGTTTGGATGATATGGTTCTATAGCATCTTTGAGGTAGGATGGGGCCATGTCATTTATGGCTTTGTAGGTCAAGAGTAGAATTTTAAATTTGATTCTAAACTCGACGGGGAGCCAGTGAAGAGACTCCAGCACCGGTGTAATGTGCTCTCTTCTTTTAGTTCCTGTTAGTAATCTTGCTGCTGCATTTTGAACCAGTTGAAAGCTTTTTATGGAGCTTTTAGGACACGCTGTGAGCAGGGAGTTACAGTAATCTAATCTAGTCGTTACAAATGCATGGATAAGGTTTTCGGCATCACTTTTAGGCAGGATTCTTCTGATTTTGGCTCTTGTTGCGCAAATGGAAATAGGCTGTTTTACAAGCTTGATTTATATGAGCTTTAAATGAGAGCTCCTGGTCAAATAAGACTCCAAGGTTTCTTACAGTAGAACTGGAGGCTACACTGACATTGTCCAGTGTGACTATCTGCTCAGATAGAGAGTCTCGTAGATGCTTAGGACCAAGCACAATGACCTCGGTTTTTTCAGGGTTAAGAAGCAGGTTGTTAAGTGTCATCCAGGTTTTTATCTCCTTCACACAAGCACTAAGTCTGTCTACTTGATCGCTCTGATCAGGTTTCATTGATAAATACAGCTGAGTGTCATCTGCAGAGCAGTGGAAGTTAATGCCATGCTTTCTGATAATGTTGCCTAATGGCAGCATATAAAGAGTAAACAGAATTGGACCGAGTACTGAACCCTGTGGCACACCGTAAATTACTTTAGAGCTTGGTGAGGAGCTCTTGTTTACATTAACAAATTGGAACCTATCAGATAGATATGATTTAAACCAGCTGAGGGCTGTTCCTCCAACACCTACATCACATTCTAACCTCTGCAGTAGAATGTTGTGGTCGATGGTGTCAAACGCTGCGCTGAGGTCCAACAGAACCAGGATTGAGACCAGTCCATCGTCAGCGGCTAATAACAAATCATTTGTGACTTTAACTAGTGCAGTTTCAGTGCTGTGGTGGGCTCTGAACCCTGACGGGAAAACTTCAAATAAGTTATTGTCCTGTAGGTGGCGACAAAGCTGTTTTACTACAACTTTTTCAAGGATTTTAGAGACGAAGGGAAGATTTGAAATAGGTCTGTAGTTTACCAATAGGTCGGGATCTAGATTAGGCTTTTTCAGAAGAGGTTTAATGACTGCATGTTTGAAGGACTGTGGAACATAGCCACTTTGGAGTGAAGTATTTATTATATTAAGAATAGGGTCTATAATTAGGGGAAGAATGTCTTTGAGGAGTCTGCTTGGAATGGGGTCTAGGACACAAGTGGAGCTTTTAGAGGACATAATGGCTGAAGTTATCTCTGCTTGATCAACAGCTGTGAACCTTTCTAAGTTTACAGGTGGATTTATATGGGACGTTAGATTTACAGCTTGGGCTAGTTCAGGGCTAATAGCGGGGGTAATTTCATCTAATTTATCTCCGTTTTTATTTTATTATTAAAAAATAGGAGGAAATCATCAGAGCTGAGAGAAGCTGGGATTGAGGGCTCTACTGCACTGTGACAGTTTGTTAGCCTAGCTACAGTGCTGAAAAGTAATTTAGTGTTACTTTTGTTGACTTCTATTAGATTTGAATAATATCTGGTTTGGGCCTTACGCAGAGCCTGCTTATAGGACAGCAGGCAACTTTTCCATGCTTTTAGGGATTCTTCTGTGTGAGAGCGACGAAATAATCCCTCTAACTTTCTAACTCTTTGTTTATGTGAACGCAGTTCTTGGTTGTACCATGGGGAGGCGCGCTTTGGCCTAATGTCCTTCTGTTTTAACGGCGCGACAACGTCAAGAGCAGACTTCAGAGAATTCATGGTCAAGTCGACACATTGATCACTTAAACTGGGACTAAAACTGTTCTCAGCAGGATCACATGACATGTCACTGAATATTGGCTCTATTATTTCTTTGAATTTTGAGATAGATTTTTCAGATATTGTCCTTTTCATTATAACTTTATTTTGTGGGACTGGATGATCTTTAAGAATAAACTGAAAGGTAATTAGGAAATGATCTGACAATATAGGGTTTTGAGGGAGGACAATGAGGTCACTAATCTCTGTTCCATACGTTAGGACAAGATCCAGAGTGTTCTTGTGAGTGTGAGTCGGTTTATTTACATTCTGAGTGAAACCAATGCTGTCTAACAAGGCGCTGAAGGCATTACTGAGAGAGTCATCACTCATGTTCACGTGGATATTAAAATCTCCAACTATAACTATTTTATCCCAGGCTAACACTAAGTTTGATATAAAGTCAGAAAAACTCTGTTAAAAACTCTGAGTAGGGACCAGGGGGTCGGTAGATAACTATGAACAAAACTCCTTTTAGGTTTTTCATATTTGGACATTGGGTTAGGGTTAGTGATTGACAGCATAAGGCTTTCAAATGAGTGAAATACATTGTTAGTTTTAGGGCTCATGAGTAGGCTTGAGTGGGAGATCACTGCCACACCACCACCTCGGCCTGTGCTCCTGGCAGTCTGAAAGTTAACATGGGTGGGTGGGGTGGACTTATTTAGTCTGACGTAGTCGTCTTGTTGAAGCCACGTTTCAGTTAGAGCTAGAAGATCTATGTTATAGTCACTAATTAATTCATTAACTAAGAGCGATTTGGAGGAAATTGCTCTAATGTTTAGCAGTCCACATTTTACGTGTTTATTCATTTGTGTATTTGTGTCATTTGTGATTGTTATTTTCCTTACGTTATTTGGTCTGACGCCTGAAATAGTTTTTCTGAGATGTGACTTTTTGGCATTATTTGTACGAGGGACACACACAGTCTCTATCTGTCTTGAATCTGAACACTTCACATGTAACAGAACGGGCGAGAGTTCAGCGACAGAGGAGCGTCTTGAACTGCTGCTCTGCACCTGGGGCTCATCCCTAGATGGTCACTTAACACGACTAAGACTATCGGTCAAATTCCGAACTAATAGGGATGTACCCTCCGAAGTCGGATGGATGCCATCCCTGCGTATGAGCCCGGGCTTTCCCCAAAACGCACTCCAGTTATCAATAAAGACTACGTTGTTTTGAGGGCACCATCTAGATAACCAGTTGTTGAATGCTGAGAGACGGCTGTACAATTCAGCATTGATCCGATTGGGCAGGGGACCAGAAAATATTACAGTGTCTGACATCGACTTCGCTAGGTCACACACCGCGGCTACTTGAACTTTGAACACCTCTGATTGTCTCCGCCGGGCGTCATTACCGCTCGCCTGCGTGAATCACGACTCGCCGGAAACGGGTCCTGCTCCGCTTTAAGATCCTAAGGTTTCCTTCGATGTCACCCATTCTGGCCCCCGGGTAACACCTAACGCTAGCAGCTGGCAGCTTCACGTCTCTAACAATAGAACTCCCGATTACAAGAGTTTCTCTCGTGTGTTCAGCGGGCGTGTGATCGCTGAGGGGAGAAAACCTATTATAGACGTGAAGCTCACGGCGCTCTGAGGTTCGGCGTTTAGCGCCTTGTCCCCTCCGAACTGTCACAAATTGGTCCCTATTCTGTTCCTGGTCTAGTCTCGGCTGCACGGGAGACGCTGAGGGGCTGAGCTCGGCCATACTGCTACTGCTAATGCTAATGCTACGCCCTGCAGCGCGGTCCGGTAGCCCTCGCGCTAAAACCGAACTATAACTGGACTTAAGCTCCTCTAAACAGCGGATCCGCGCTTCTAACTCCGTAACCCTGGCCTCCAAAACTACCACTACACTGCACTTCACGCACCTATCATCAGAGAAGGAGCCAGGGTTCTGACTCGACATATGACAGCTCAAACAGGTAAAGGTAGGTCCAGCCATGACGCTAGCGGCTAGGCTACGCTAGGCTAGTTCAGGCTGGAGCTAGAGAGTGAGGAGGGCTTTTTAATCCACGAAATACTGAAAAGCGAGCGGCTTGAGGCTCCGGATTGTTTGCGGAGAAATCAAACGCTCACTTTTGTGTATATGATGCGTAAATAGTGTGTATAATTCGTGGATTAATCGGTAAAAGGCTCTAAGAACGAACAGCTCTGAAAACGCGACACACTCACCGGAAATGACGTCACCAACCAAGAAAAAAAAAAAAAAAAAAGCATGTGCAGAGGAGAAGCTCTAACTGAGCATGTGCAGAGGAGAAGCTCTAAATGATGATCCAGCGCCCTCCTTAGACAGAAACACAGGCGTTAAATGAATAACATGAAGTACAAACTTGGGTAATGAAGTGAGCATGATTCATTATTCATTACACCATTCAGCTGTTGTGGCATAGGCGACCACAATTCACTTTTACACGTTTGTTTTTTTCACTTTTGTCGTAATGACGTACACCCCAAGTCTGCTGCACATCCGTATAAACGTCACCACGCGCTCCTGGGTCCCACTAAAGGCTCTGCAGAAAACTCTGGTCCATCGCCCCCAAATACACGTGTGCACGAAAGACGAGGTCAGGAACAGCTGAAGGAGCCGAGGGGAGGGAACACCAGGGCCCCGTGTGTCAAAGAAGAGATTTGGGAAGGACACCTGAGAGTTCACACAAGGGAGAAACCTTTCAGGTGTTTGACATGTAAAAAAAAAGGACCATCGAGATCCACATGTAATGATACACGCAGGCGTTCATTCGGTAAAAGAACATTTAACCGCAAGAGTAACCTGGAGAAACATGTGAAACTACACACAAGAGGGAAACCATTCAGCTGTTCACCCTTTAAAGAGTTGTGTCGCAGAGAAGCACATTAAAAAATACACCTGGCGAGCAAACCATTCAGCTGTTCACCCTTTAAAGAGTTGTGTCGCAGAGAAGCACATTAAAAAATACACCTGGCGAGCAAACCATTCAGCAGTTCAACCTTTTAAAGAGCTGTGTGGCCGAGAAGCACATTTAAAAATACACTCTGAGAGGAAACCATTCAGCTGTTCGACTTGTACAGACAACATTCAGCAGAACAGATTGATTAGAATCACACGGGGGGAGAAAGAACTGAAGAAGCACCTCGAGCCGGCACCAAACACAGAAGAACACGCAGGTGGTTTACAGCGTTTTACATGTGACCACAGGGGGGTGACGTTTCAACAATTTAACCATGATTCACGATTATTTCTGAGACCGGGCGAACACCTAACTGTCTCTCGAGTTTGTGGCCAACTTTATGAAACTGAACTGTCTGAAAATGTGACTAAAATGGCCATAATAAAAAGCTCTTTGAATTTAGATTGTGTTAAAACCACTTCATTTTGCTTCTAAAACGATGGAGGTGTTTGAGTTCTGGTCGTATCGTGACTATTGATTAAATGAATAACCTCGACATCCGTAATCACAGATCTCTTTGGCAACTCGTAACTGACAACAGGAAGTCAACACTTTAACCAATCAGAGCGGAGAATCCAGCCGCCGCCAGAGATGATTGTAGTTTTTCTACAATCATTGTACTTTTCTCTTGGCTCATGTTTAGAACGTTCCGTTAGCGTTGAACAATTAAACGACCTTTTGAATCTTCAGCTTCAACATCGAACACTCATGGTCTCGTCTCCGCCCTCCTTCACAGGTGGGCGTCGCCGACGTCGACTGGACGGACGGCGGGCGTCTGGCGCTCTTTGTCCCGGCGTTCGGAGACGGCGTCGCGGCGAGGCCGTCGCGCTCGGACGGCCCGAGCACGTCCAACTCCAACCGGCTCTCCCTACTCGCGAGGCTAAAGCAGAAGATGGGTGGAGGCTGGGACGAGTACGCGGCGGCACGGGGTCACCACGCGCTCTTCCGGAAACGACCGCTCGCCCTCAACAACACGTGGGCGCGGAAAAAGACGCGTAAGATCGAGCTGGGCTGGATCCACGAGGGGAAGCAGGTGAGAAAGAGGCGCGGCGGCGGGACGAGGACCATCACGGTGCCCAAGGAAACTAGGAAAGCACAACTGTTGAACTACGCCAGAGACTTGTTCTTCCCAGACGGGGAAAACCAGCTGGGGAAGTTCAGGCGGGCGACCTCGGACATAGTGGACTTCCGGGTCGACCCCATCATCGACGACGAGGTGACGGTCGGCGATCTCTACGACATTCTAAAGCGGGGGATGCTGCGATTCTACCTGTCCACGAAGAACCCGCGCGGCGACAAAGGCGGAGGCGACGAGGAGGACGAAGAGGAGGAGGAGGAGCCACGCGGCGACGGTCGGGAGCGCGACTGGGAACGGGATTATGTCAATAGTGACGCGCAATTCGAAAAGGACCCGTCCGAAGAGGGAAACGAGGAGGCGGAGGATGTTTTTTCAGACTCTTTGGAGGTGAAGGTGAGAGACCCAGAGCTCCAGCAGCTCCAGCAGCTCCAGCAGCTCCAGCAGCTCCAGCAGCTCCAGCAGCTCCAGCAGCTCCAGGACACTGTGAACTCAGAGGTGGAGGACATGCACACGACGGCACAACA
Organism: Eucyclogobius newberryi; assembly: GCF_026437365.1. Classification (NCBI taxonomy): domain Eukaryota; kingdom Metazoa; phylum Chordata; class Actinopteri; order Gobiiformes; family Gobiidae; genus Eucyclogobius; species Eucyclogobius newberryi. The sequence goes on along the minus strand of NW_027315945.1, from coordinate 38,279,477 downwards.
GTCGTGACTGTCGGCGGCACAACAGTCGTGACTGTCGGCGGCACAACAGTCGTGACTGTCGGCGGCACAACAGTCGTGACTGTCGGCGCCACAACAGTCGTGACTGTCGGCGCCACAACAGTCGTGACTGTCGGCGCCACAACAGTCGTGACTGTCGGCGCCACAACAGTCGTGACTGTCTGCGGCACAACAGTCGTGACTGTCGGCGCCACAACAGTCGTGACTGTCGGCGCCACAACAGTCGTGACTGTCGGCGCCACAACAGTCGTGACTGTCGGCGCCACAACAGTCGTGACTGTCGGCGCCACAACAGTCGTGACTGTCGGCGCCACAACAGTCGTGACTGTCGGCGCCACAACAGTCGTGACTGTCGGCGCCACAACAGTCGTGACTGTCGGCGCCACAACAGTCGTGACTGTCGGCGCCACAACAGTCGTGACTGTCGGCGCCACAACAGTCGTGACTGTCGGCGCCACAACAGTCGTGACTGTCGGCGGAGCGCTGAAGGACATCTTCTCGATAAACGAGACTGAAACTGCGCTCTTTCATCACCGACACAGACTTTGGGACCGATCAGCTTTCTCTGCCTCGTTAAGATCTTTCTGAGTCCGTTTATTGAGGAAACGGTAACAGTTTATACTGTATTTTCCGGAGTATAAGTCGCACCGGACAAAAAATGCATAATAGAGAAGAAAAAAACATAAGTCGCACTGGAGTATGAAATGCAGTTGCAAGCGTGAAAATAATATTACATAAGTCGCTCCGGAGTATAAATATATAAGTATAAGTCGCGCCCCGGCCAAAACTATAAAAAAAGGTGCGACTTATAGTCCAGAAAATACGGTAATGACAAAGTATTTGATTGAACGCTTTTCCACCTTCGAGGCGGTTTACGAGGTGACGTGTCTCGCCTAAGAACGCGACGACGCCCCCTCTAGCGCCCCCCCCATGGCACCCCGTGTTCCGGCGGTCTCCCATCCGAGGCCCTGCCCATCCGAGGCCCCGCCCATCTGAGGCCCCGCCCTGCTAAGCTCCAGACGAGGTTGAGAGCGGCCACGATAACGACTCTTATTCCTGCCTCAGTGAAACATGAACAAAGACTTATTTCATAGTGAAGAAATAGTTTAATAATTCTGGCTTTGTAAACCAACTTAACTAGTTCTCTTAACTAGTTCCCTTAACTCTATGACTAACCCTAAACTTAATTAACTAGTGACTACACCTCATGCTTAGTCAACTCTATGTTCATAATGTAGAAGTCTTTGTTCAGGGTGAGGTTTTTGTGAAGCGACGCTGAGGAAACGGCTCTAGCTCCGCCCCGCTGTGTTATAACAGAGTCTGAGAGAGGGTTTTGTTGCCGTGGCAATGGTGGCGGCCATCTTGTGAGTGAAGAAAGGGCCGAATTCTAAAAACGGGGCGATTTAAAGAGTTTAAATTAACATTACAATGGTTTCTTTGAGTTTGACGCTGAATTAAACGTGTTCCGTGGTCTGTTTACATCACAAACGTGACTTTAAAAGAAGAATGTATGACCACCACAATTAAAAGTATATTTTTTCAAGCTTTGTTGGTGTCAGTTTGGTAGAACACGAGCGTTGGATGAAGTGCAAATACAAAAAAAAGTCACATTATCAAAGTATTTATGACATGATAATAATGATGATTTGAAAACTGCAATTTGACGACACGACGCTGAGCTGGGTGTTGTTGACCACAGGTTACCGTGGCAACGCCTTTATTACGACAAACACATGTTTCTGCGCAGTCGGAGAAACTACCTTCAGGTGTCGCGGGGCCGGTGACGCGGGGCCGGTGTCGCGGGGTCGGTGGCGCTGGTGTCGCGCGGTTTGGTTCATTCTGGGGCGGCGACTGTAACCTTCATCTTCAACTTGCCATCGAAGCGAGCCATTAAAAGTGCGAGTGCGTATTACAAGTGCGTGTTACAAGTGCGTGATACAAGTGCGTGATACAAGTGCGTGATACAAGTGCGTGATACAAGTGCGTGATACAAGTGCGTAATACAAGTGCGTGTTACAAGTGCGTGTTACAAGTGCGTATTACAAGTGCGTGATACAAGTGCGTGATACAAGTGCGTGATACAAGTGCGTGATACAAGTGCGTATTACAAGTGCGTGATACAAGTGCGTATTACAAGTGCGTATTACAAGTGCGTATTACAAGTGCGTGATACAAGTGCGTGATACAAGTGCGTGATACAAGTGCGTGATACAAGTGCGTATTACAAGTGCGTATTACAAGTGCGTATTACAAGTGCGTGATACAAGTGCGTGATACAAGTGCGTGATACAAGTGCGTGATACAAGTGCGTGATACAAGTGCGTGATACAAGTGCGTATTACAAGTGCGTGATACAAGTGCGTATTACAAGTGCGTGATACAAGTGCGTGATACAAGTGCGTGATACAAGTGCGTGTTACAAGTGCGTGTTACAAGTGCGTGTTACAAGTGCGTGTTACAAGTGCGTGTTACAAGTGCGTGTTACAAGTGCGTAATACAAGTGCGTGATACAAGTGCGTATTACAAGTGCGTGATACAAGTGCGTGATACAAGTGCGTATTACAAGTGCGTATTACAAGTGCGTGATACAAGTGCGTATTACAAGTGCGTGATACAAGTGCGTGATACAAGTGCGTGATACAAGTGCGTGATACAAGTGCGTATTACAAGTGCGTATTACAAGTGCGTATTACAAGTGCGTATTACAAGTGCGTATTACAAGTGCGTGATACAAGTGCGTATTACAAGTGCGTATTACAAGTGCGTGATACAAGTGCGTGATACAAGTGCGTATTACAAGTGCGTATTACAAGTGCGTGATACAAGTGCGTGATACAAGTGCGTATTACAAGTGCGTATTACAAGTGCGTATTACAAGTGCGTGATACAAGTGCGTGATACAAGTGCGTATTACAAGTGCGTGATACAAGTGCGTGATACAAGTGCGTATTACAAGTGCGTATTACAAGTGCGTATTACAAGTGCGTGATACAAGTGCGTGATACAAGTGCGTGATACAAGTGCGTGATACAAGTGCGTGATACAAGTGCGTGATACAAGTGCGTATTACAAGTGCGTATTACAAGTGCGTGATACAAGTGCGTGATACAAGTGCGTGATACAAGTGCGTGATACAAGTGCGTGATACAAGTGCGTATTACAAGTGCGTGATACAAGTGCGTGATACAAGTGCGTGATACAAGTGCGTGATACAAGTGCGTGATACAAGTGCGTGATACAAGTGCGTGATACAAGTGCGTGTTACAAGTGCGTGTTACAAGTGCGTGTTACAAGTGCGTGTTACAAGTGCGTGTTACAAGTGCGTAATACAAGTGCGTGATACAAGTGCGTATTACAAGTGCGTGATACAAGTGCGTGATACAAGTGCGTATTACAAGTGCGTATTACAAGTGCGTATTACAAGTGCGTGATACAAGTGCGTATTACAAGTGCGTGATACAAGTGCGTATTACAAGTGCGTGATACAAGTGCGTGATACAAGTGCGTATTACAAGTGCGTATTACAAGTGCGTATTACAAGTGCGTATTACAAGTGCGTGATACAAGTGCGTATTACAAGTGCGTATTACAAGTGCGTGATACAAGTGCGTGATACAAGTGCGTATTACAAGTGCGTATTACAAGTGCGTGATACAAGTGCGTGATACAAGTGCGTATTACAAGTGCGTATTACAAGTGCGTATTACAAGTGCGTGATACAAGTGCGTGATACAAGTGCGTATTACAAGTGCGTGATACAAGTGCGTGATACAAGTGCGTATTACAAGTGCGTATTACAAGTGCGTATTACAAGTGCGTGATACAAGTGCGTGATACAAGTGCGTGATACAAGTGCGTGATACAAGTGCGTGATACAAGTGCGTATTACAAGTGCGTATTACAAGTGCGTATTACAAGTGCGTGATACAAGTGCGTGATACAAGTGCGTGATACAAGTGCGTATTACAAGTGCGTATTACAAGTGCGTGATACAAGTGCGTGATACAAGTGCGTGATACAAGTGCGTATTACAAGTGCGTATTACAAGTGCGTGATACAAGTGCGTATTACAAGTGAGTGATACAAGTGCGTATTACAAGTGCGTGATACAAGTGCGTGATACAAGTGCGTATTACAAGTGCGTGATACAAGTGCGTATTACAAGTGCGTGATACAAGTGCGTATTACAAGTGCGTATTACAAGTGAGTGATACAAGTGCGTATTACAAGTGCGTGATACAAGTGCGTGATACAAGTGCGTGATACAAGTGCGTATTACAAGTGCGTATTACAAGTGCGTATTACAAGTGCGTATTACAAGTGCGTGATACAAGTGCGTGATACAAGTGCGTGATACAAGTGCGTGATACAAGTGCGTGATACAAGTGCGTATTACAAGTGCGTGATACAAGTGCGTGATACAAGTGCGTGATACAAGTGCGTGATACAAGTGCGTGATACAAGTGCGTATTACAAGTGCGTGATACAAGTGCGTGATACAAGTGCGTATTACAAGTGCGTATTACAAGTGCGTGATACAAGTGCGTATTACAAGTGCGTGATACAAGTGCGTGATACAAGTGCGTGATACAAGTGCGTATTACAAGTGCGTGATACAAGTGCGTATTACAAGTGCGTGATACAAGTGCGTGATACAAGTGCGTGATACAAGTGCGTATTACAAGTGCGTATTACAAGTGCGTGATACAAGTGCGTATTACAAGTGCGTGATACAAGTGCGTATTACAAGTGCGTGATACAAGTGCGTATTACAAGTGCGTATTACAAGTGCGTATTACAAGTGCGTATTACAAGTGCGTGATACAAGTGCGTGATACAAGTGCGTGTTACAAGTGCGTGATACAAGTGCGTGATACAAGTGCGTGATACAAGTGCGTGATACAAGTGCGTGATACAAGTGCGTGATACAAGTGCGCGATACAAGTGCGTATTACAAGTGCCCGATACAAGTGCGTGTTACAAGTGCGTGATACAAGTGCGTGATACAAGTGCGTGTTACAAGTGCGTGTTACAAGTGCGTGTTACAAGTGCGTGATACAAGTGCGTGATACAAGTGCGTGTTACAAGTGCGTGTTACAAGTGCGTGATACAAGTGCGTGTTACAAGTGCGTGTTACAAGTGCGTGATACAAGTGCGTGTTACAAGTGCGTGTTACAAGTGCGTGATACAAGTGCGTGTTACAAGTGCGTGTTACAAGTGCGTGTTACAAGTGCGTGTTACAAGTGCGTATTACAAGTGCGTATTACAAGTGCGTGATACAAGTGCATATACATTACATTTCATTTTCAAATTGCCTCTGGACTGAAGTACAATTATGATAAATATTTAGCACAAAAAGTATACAATCTTAATATAAACAAAGTAAAAATAATGACATAATTTTTATGCACTTTGAGGCTTTAAGTTCTTTCAAAAAACAACAACAATCACGTCATTTGAGTTGAAAAAGCAATTTCAATTGTGTTTATTTGTGCTAAACAAAAAGATGCTGAACTTTGTGTCAGTTTTTGTTTCATGAGGACAGTAACGACAGAAATATGAAGCATAAACCGGGTCAAAGTTCAACAGAAGATCATCAATAAATGTGACTGATCATTGCGATTATGATTTTTACCCGTGTTTAGTACAAACTCTAATAACTCTAGATTTAATTAAACAGCGTGAAATACAGTGCGTGTCCAGAAGGGGGCGACGTGCTTCAGTAAAACGGCACAAACAATGTATTTTTCACAAAACTTTATTTAAACAACAAAACAACACCACGTGAAACACATTTTGAACACGAGCGCGACACACGGTGAAAAGTTTCAGGTGAAAACTGCAACAACAAAACAAACACCGATTTATTTTTAAAAAATGTTTCAACGGCGCCATCATTTTACCACCAAAAAAACATACGATACAGTAGTTTTTTTATGATAAAAGTATAAATATTAATAGCCATAACATGTTTAAACTATTATCTCAATTATTCTGACCATAAAATAAAAAAAACGTGACACAAATTTAACAAACGCAGTAGAACAGAAAGTACAGATGAAGTGAAGTACAAAATAAAAGTATTCGCTGTAATATTTACTTTAAGTGCCTGTACCGGATATGAAGTGTTTTATTCTCTTCAAAGCAGGAAGTGCGCCGTTAGCATGCTAACGTTTGTTAGCATTTAGATGGTAAAAGTCGTTCTGGGCTCGTGAAAAGTGCTTTTCTCATCGCAGTGAATATTTCGGATCATCTACGGAAGCCCCGAGGGGTAAAGCAACAACAATAAAGTGTCATATTTTAAAGTTCTAAATATTTGTTCCTCCAGTTTGTACTTGCAGGTGAAACTAAACGTGTTTTGTCGGTGGGTTTGAGTTTGACTGCTCCAGAGCTTTAAGTGAAATGGAATCATCAGTGGAACAATGATGTGAGTGACGTGTGGACTGAAAGAAAAACTGTGATCACACGTATCAGGTACAGCGCCTTTAAGTAAAGTACTTTTACTTTTGTACTTCATCCTAAGTTCGGTCCTGGATTAGTACTCTGAAACCCAAGTATCTTCTGGTCCAGAGCCAGGTCAGACCCAGGAGCCAGGTCAGACCCCGGGGCCAGGTTAGACCCAGGAGCCAGGTTAGACCCAGGAGCCAGGTTAGACCCCGGAGCCAGGTTAGACCCAGGAGCCAGGTTAGACCCCGGAGCCAGGTTAGACCCAGGAGCCAGGTTAGACCCCGGAGCCAGGTTAGACCCAGGAGCCAGGTTAGACCCAGGAGCCAGGTTAGACCCAGGAGCCAGGTTAGACCCCGGAGCCAGGTTAGACCCAGGAGCCAGGTTAGACCCCGGAGCCAGGTCAGACCCAGGAGCCAGGTTAGACCCAGGAGCCAGGTTAGACCCAGGAGCCAGGTTAGACCCAGGGGCCAGGTTGGACCCTGGAGCCCGGTCAGACTCTGGAGCCAGGTTGGACCCTGGAGCCCGGTCAGACTCTGGAGCCAGGTTGGACCCTGGAGCCTGGTCAGACCCTGGAGCCCGGTCAGACCCAGGGGCCAGGTTAGACCCAGGAGCCAGGTCAGACCCAGGGGCCAGGTCAGACCCAGGGGCCAGGTCAGACCCCGGGGCCAGGTCAGACCCCGGGGCCAGGTCAGACCCCGGGGCCAGGTTAGACCTCTTCGGTGGACGTGCTGGACAGACGGCTGGCCTTGGCTGCCCCGGCCGCCTCAAACACGTCGTCCTCCAGGCCCTCCGCGATCGGCTTCATCTTCGCCGATGTTTTGGTGCTCGGGGATTTGGACTCTGCGAACGAAGAACACGAGCGTGAGGAAAGGGGCGTCGACAATGGACCACCACGAAAGGGGCCGCAACTCCACCGGGGCCAGTCCAAAGATCAGAGTCGATTTTCAAGTCCAGACATTTTCGCCCGAATGACATAAAGATACGTTAAAACAGGAAGTAGCGGCGCGGCGAAGCTAAATAATGTCTCGAGAGCTGAAGTCGTTTCCTGTTCGGTTTAGCTTTAGCTTTAGCCGCGCCACAAACGTCGAACCACGGAATGTCTTTTTGCGAATCGCCGAGATCGACTTCCAGCAACGACGGATTCTCGTTTTTTGAGAGTTCGTAAAGTCTGGAGGATTCATCTGGTCAGGCTCGATCGTGATTGGACCTGAAACCATGAGTGGCGCGGGACTGGACCAATCACAGGCCGGCAGTTCCAGACGACACATATCTGCACGTTTGATACTAGATGTTTGTACTTTTCTGGATTTAACAGCATGATTCAGGAGCGATTTAAAAAACAAACTCCGACTGAAACAGCGACTTTAAGCTCAAATGGTGTGAGCACGGTCGCTACGGCGATACGAGCGGCCGCGTAGGAGGCCCACCACTTTCCCAATGAAGCTTTGTATGAAAATAAAGGGAGTGAAGTGGCCCTTTTGGTCTGTTTTGCGCGTTAAGTGGCTAACGCGGCGCCTGTGAAGCCTTTGAACGTTTTTGTCGGAGAAAATCATCTGCATAAAGGAAACGAGCTCGATGCGTTTGAAGAGGACGACGAGGAGGCTCCGCCCACGCGCTCCAGGAAACGGTCTAAACCACGTGTTTTAGTTCAGACGGAACGAGTGAGCGGACCAGAGCGGCACCTTTCAGTAAACAACAAACGGTAAACAACAAAAGGTAAACAACAAACAGTAAACAACAAACCGTAAACAACGAGACCAAATAATAATAATAATAATAATAAGCAGAAGCAAATCAATACTAATAAGGCTACCGCAGATAAATTGTCTGTTTGCTGTAACCCGACCCAACATTTTTCAAGTGGGTCGGTAGGCAAATTCTTATTTTTTTTACTTTGAAGGCAAAAAATAAAAGATCCAAATCGTCGCCATTTTTGACTCGGAGTGACCGCCAGGGGTCGGGCTTTAACAGTCCAGGGGTCAGGCTTTAACAGTCCAGGGGTCAGGCTTTAACAGTCCAGGGGTCAGGCTTCAACAGTCCAGGGGTCAGGCTTCAACAGTCCAGGGGTCAGGCTTCAACATTCCAGGGGTCAGGCTTCAACATTCCAGGGGTCAGACTTCAACATTCCAGGGGTCAGGCTTCAACATTCCAGGGGTCAGACTTCAACAGTCCAGGGGTCAGGCTTCAACATTCCAGGGGTCAGGCTTCAACAGTCTAGGGGTCGGGCTTCAACAGTCCAGGGGTCAGGCTTCAACAGTCCAGGGGTCAGGCTTCAACAGTCTAGGGGTCGGGCTTCAACAGTCCAGGGGTCAGGCTTCAACAGTCCAGGGGTCAGGCTTCAACAGTCCAGGGGTCAGGCTTCAACATTCCAGGGGTCAGGCTTCAACAGTCTAGGGGTTGGGCTTCAACAGTCCAGGGGTCAGGCTTCAACAGTCCAGGGGTCAGGCTTCAACAGTCCAGGGGTCGGGCTTTAACAGTCCAGGGGTCGGGCTTCAACAGTCTAGGGGTCGGGCTTCAACAGTCCAGGGGTCAGGCTTCAACAGTCCAGGGGTCAGGCTTCAACAGTCTAGGGGTCAGGCTTCAACAGTCCAGGGGTCAGGCTTCAACAGTCCAGGGGTCAGGCTTCAACAGTCCAGGGGTCAGGCTTCAACAGTCTAGGGGTCGGGCTTTAACGGTCCAGGGGTCAAGCTTCAACAGTCCAGGGCTCAGGCTTCAACAGTCCAGGGGTCAGGCTTCAACAGTCCAGGGGTCAGGCTTCAACGGTCCATGATGGAAAACGTCTCCTTTATTTTGGTAGCAAAGGCGAGCAAGGGGAGCATGCGGGGGACACAGGCGCGGCCATGTTTGTTGTGATTACGCTGCTGGGCGTGTTTCTGTCCCAGAATGCAAAGCGCAAAGTGTGCAGGTAGTAGTTAATATGAAATCGACATCATGATGAACAACGTGAGTGGAGCCGAAACTAGTGACAAATCGAAGAAAAAAAAAAATACAGGTTCAACGCTGCATCTGTTCAATACAGAAACATGTGGAGGAGCGAAAAGGGGGACGGACATGCGTCCTGTGTCATGTGTCATGTGACGCACATTCCAGTGTTTTCGTTATATTTATTTTATTTGTTTTTATCTCTTAATTCTGATGAAATTTGGGGGGCAATCTCCCGATTTTGTAAGAAGAAGAAGAATCATAATTATAATCATACGAGTAAGCATAATAATAATAAGCAAAAGAAGAAGAAGCAGATACATTTACTTGAGTAACTTTTTCAAGAAATTGTACTTCTTTGAGTGACACTGTACTTTTACTGCTCCTAAGTAATACTCCAGTGCGACTTATATGTTTTTTTCTTCTCGATTATGCATTTTTTGTCCAGTGCGACTTATAGTCTGGAAAATACGGTAATCGCTCACTACTCTGTACTTCCACGAGTGACATTACTTTGAAGTAACTCTTACTCTACTTCTGTCTTGGCACGACGGACAGAAAATAACCTTTTGTTTCTAATTCCGGCACATTTACGGTTTATTACACAACGAATAAACAAATACATGTTTATTCTTTTTGGACATTTTGACTTGATGATGTCTTTTGTTATTTAAGATGTGTACGATTCAGACGACAAATACGAAATACGCCTCACAATCATCTCGACTAATCACTCTTAATCAGGAGAACTGTGGCAGACGAGAGAGTGAATATATAAACGAGTCTCTGAAATAACTTATTCCCAGACGAGTTAAATGCAAAGTTCACACTGTTATTCAGAGTCTCAAGTGAGTTAATGTTCCCGCTCGTTTCCCTGACAGCCGGGGCTAAAATGTCACCTTTGCAAGTTAAATATGTCGTTAACGATGTGATTTAAATACTTATCCCCGCGGGAGTCTGAGCGCCACGTCACCAGAAGCTCCACTTTTCCATTTCACGCCGCGACCGTCTCATGTGACGCAAAGAGCTGTGAAATGCAGAAGTTTGTGGACTTCTGCGGTACTTTCTCCCACTAAAGGCCCGAGATGAGTCGGGGTCCAGTCGCGTCTGTGGAGCGGCAACTCACGCAGAGAGGATCCGCCCGAGCCGCCTCTGAGGATCTGGTGCAGGACGTCGTCGGTGTCGCTGGTGCTCGCCAAGCTGTTCCTCATCTGCATCACAGAGAGCTGCGAGCAGAGGCTGGGCTGACGGTCCATCTGCTTCACCGCCTGAACACAGGGGAGGAGCCTGAGCACGGGGGAGGAGCCTGAGCAAGGGGGAGGAGCCTGAGCAAGGGGAGGAGCCTGAGCATGGGAGAGGAGCCTGAACATGGGGGAGGAGCCTGAGCAAGGGGGAGGAGCCTGAACACGGGGGAGGAGCTTGAACACGGGGGAAGGAGCCTGAACACGGGGGAGGAGCTTGAACACGGGGGGAGGAGCTTGAACACGGGGGGAGGAGCTTGAACACGGGGGGAGGAGCTTGAACACGGGGAAGGAGCCTGAACACGGGGGTGGAGCCTGAACACGGGGGAGGAGCTTGAACACGGGGAAGGAGCCTGAACACGGGGGAGGAGCCTGAACATGGGGGAGGAGCTTGAACACGGGGGGAGGAGCCTGAACACGGGGGAGGAGCCTGAACACGGGGGAGGAGCTTGAACACGGGGGAGGAGCTTGAACACGGGGGAAGGAGCCTGAACACGGGGGAGGAGCCTGAGCACGGGGGAGGAGCCTGAGCACGGGGGAGGAGCCTGAGCACGGGGGAGGAGCCTGAACACGGGGGAGGAGCCTGAACACGGGGGAGGAGCCTGAGCACGGGGGAGGAGCCTGAACACGGGGGAGGAGCCTGAACACGGGGGAGGAGCTTGAACACGGGGGAAGGAGCCTGAACACGGGGGAAGGAGCTTGAACACGGGGGAGGAGCTTGAACACGGGGGGAGAAGCCTGAACACGGGGGAGGAGCCTGAACACGGGGGAGGAGCTTGAACACGGGGGAAGGAGCCTGAACACGGGGGAAGGAGCTTGAACACGGGGGAGGAGCCTGAACACGGGGGAGGAGCCTGAGCACGGGGGAGGAGCCTGAACACGGGGGAGGAGCTTGAACACGGGGGAGGAGCTTGAACATGGGGACATGTGTGACTGAATAATCACAAGTACAGGATGTGGGCGGGGGTAGGGGGTAGGGGGTAGCAAACAGGACCTTTCTGAGCCCTCGAGCCTCAGCTGCAGGACAAAACAGGATGAACTCAAACCTCACATGTTCATGCATTAATGTTTCACTCTCCACAGTCCATGGTAAGCCACAGCTGCCCTGGGGCAGACTGATGGAGACTTGGCCAATTCAGACCTTCACCAATCACACGTCACATGGGGAAGTGCTTTGCCCAAGGACACAATGGCAGAATAACCTGCAGCAGGTACTCGGATCTCAGAGTTAAAAGTTCATGTTCTGAAAATAATTCTAACCTTAGTGACGGCTGAAGGTCGCTGTCCCCCGAACACAAGCCCTTTGATGTCACAAAAGCACTTACAGAACACTGATCACAGACTGGGCAAAGAGCTGTGTGCAGGTCGTAGGTCGTTGCCATGGCGCTTCGTCGGCCTCTCACCTTGTCGCTGAGCGTGGGGTCGTTGAGCGAGTAGAGCTTGTTGGTGATGTCTTTCCCGATCAGATATCTGAAGACTTCATTCAGAAACGTGTCCGACTCCAGGAAGTACGTGAGCCGCTCCCGGGACCAGCACAGGAACTTGCAGTTCTCCTCCGCCATGATGGTCACCTGCAGCCAGAGCAAACCAGATGCCCCGTCACCAAACGGCGCTAGCTTTCGCCAGACGCCGGCCCGAGCGAGTCGAGTACCTGGAACCTCTCTCCTCGGTGCATCTCGGTCGACCGGAACTCTGGAGAGTCGATGAAGGCGTTTGTGTAGATGTTGTGCAGGAAGTGGCCCCGGTAAGACACCTTCATCCTTTCAAAATAAAATAAAATCATGGGTGGTTGCTTATACAGTAGGACATCAGTTGGTTTGCGGTATCGGTTTGATATTTAACATTTAGCCGTTGCTTTGGACTGTCATTTTGTGTGTGTATGTGTCATTTCTAGTTTGTCCACTAGGTTTAGAGCTTTAGTTGTCACAGAAACTCTCCGTCAATCGATTCGTCGACTGAAAAGGGGCGTGAAACTGACAGAATTTGTGTAAAAAGGGAAATTAACCTCATGATAACAACAAATCTTGACGACATTCACTGAAATCAAAATCTTTTATGTCCAAACTGTTAGTGGGGTATTAGTTCCTCCAAATACCTTTTTACTCTTACTCAAGTCATTATTTGGGCCATTACTTTTTAGTGTTGCGTAATATTATTTTAAAGTAACCGTTAAAGGACAAATATTACGCATTATTTGTCTCGTTCTCGGCCGTCAAACCTGCTCTTGAGTAACTTTAGTTTGGCATATCATGTTTTAGAACTAGAACTAGAATTAACATCTGGATCGTTGCTGTTTCGCACGGCTCTGACTGAGTTTCCGCACCATCTACTGGTTGCGCAGGGAATTACACAGGTTGATAACAGCGATTCAACAGTTTTCTCGTGGATGCCCGACAGCCACGCAGTTGTTCTGATCGCGAATCGACGGCAGAAATGCTCAGAGCGAGTCTTGGAGATGATTTATGGAGTTAAAATCAGCAGAAGATTCTCAGAGCCGCGTCACAGTGTCAGAACACGGTTGAAAGAGAGAAAAGTCAAACTTGAGCGCGTACTTTCCCTTGAGCAGGATGCTGAGGCGCTCGTCCACAGAGGTCTTGTCCTCCACAGAGTAGGCCTGTCCCTTCTTCAGGGTCTGGATGGTACAGAACTGTCCCGTCAGCCTCTGGAACAGCGCCTCTCTGACGTGGAGCGGCTCGAACATGCGCTTGTACACGGACCTCAGCTCGCGGTCGATCTTTATCTGCGCCACAAGACGACAGCGCGGCGGTGAGGTTTGGGTGGTTCAGTTTGGGTGGTTCAGTTTGGGTGGTTCAGTTTGGGTGGTTCAGTTTGAGTGGTTCAGTTTGGGTGGTTCAGTTTGGGTGGTTCAGTTTGGGTGGTTGAGTTTGGGTGGTTCAGTTTGAGTGGTTCAGTTTGGGTGGTTCAGTTTGGGTGGTTCAGTTTGGGTGGTTGAGTTTGGATGGTTGAGTTTGGATGGTTCAGTTTGGGTGGTTCAGTTTGGATGGTTCAGTTTGGGTGGTGCAGTTTGGGGCGGTTCAGTTTGGGTGGTTGAGTTTGGATGGTTCAGTTTGGATGGTTCAGTTTGGGTGGTTCAGTTTGGGTGGTTCAGTTTGAGTGGTTCAGTTTGGGTGGTTCAGTTTGGGTGGTTCAGTTTGGGTGGTTCAGTTTGGGTGGTTCAGTTTGAGTGGTTCAGTTTGGGTGGTTCAGTTTGGGTGGTTGAGTTTGGGTGGTTCAGTTCAGTTTGAGTGGTTCAGTTTGGATGGTTCAGTTTGGGTGGTGCAGTTTGGATGGTTCAGTTTGGGTGGTTCAGTTTGGGTGGTTCAGTTTGGGTGGTTCAGTTTGGGTGGTTCAGTTTGGGTGGTGCAGTTTGGATGGTTCAGTTTGGGTGGTTCAGTTTGGGTGGTTCAGTTTGGGTGGTTCAGTTTGGGTGGTTCAGTTCAGTTTGAGTGGTTCAGTTTGGGTGGTGCAGTTTGGGAGGTTCAGTTTGGGTGGTTGAGTTTGGGTGGTTCAGTTCAGTTTGAGTGGTTCAGTTTGGGTGGTGCAGTTTGGGTGGTTCAGTTGTTTTTTGTCCTTTTGGGTTGATGTGTTGCTTTAAGGTTTGGTTTAAAATGAAAGACAAAATAATACTTTTCTTGTTTTTCAGAACCTAAAACACGTGAAAAAAAAGACAATTTTACGACAAAGACAGAAACATTATTAAATCAAAATGTCAAAAATAATGAACGTTTTCTTCTTTTCACCAAATAGAAGTTTATTTGTGAATTTTCTCTCTGTGAAGCCTCAAAACTCCACATCTCACACTTTATCTGGTTCATCATTTGACCAATGGACTAAAAAGTGAAAAAATTAAAGAGAAAAAGATAAAAAAAAAGGAAAGAAGAAAGAGACAAAGAAAGAGAAGGAGAAAGACAGAGAGATTAGTGAGGAAAACGCAAAAGATAAAAAGTGGTAGAATTCTGTAAAATAAGAGAACAGGAGATAAAAAAGAGAGAAATAATTAGAAATAGAGAAGGGAACGAGTCAGAAAGCGAGAGAAACAGAAAAATAGGAGATAAAGAGAGAAAAAAATGAAGAAAGAAAAAATGAAGACTACAGAAGACGGAAGAAAGAAGACAAAAGACAGAAGAAGACACTCACAGGCCTGCGTTTGTAGAGCAGGAAGAACAGGTGCATGAAGTTGACGACGAGGAAGACGAGGTTCCACACCAGGACGTCCAGGTTACAGCGATACAGCGCCGCCCACAGCATGAACACGCCACAGCCTGCAGGGGGCGCAATGTGCACAGCGTGAGGAGGGACAGGGCCACAATCAGGGACAGGGCCGCAATCAGGGGCAGGGCCGCAATCAGGGACAGGGCCGCAATCAGGGACAGGGCCGCAATCAGGGGCAGGGCCGCAATCAGGGGCAGGGCCGCAATCAGGGGCAGGGAACTGGAAAGGACATTCTCCGGGTTTGGTTATGCATTGTGTAACTTTTCTAGTGTGTGGAGGTCGTGTGGAGGTCATGTGGAGGCCGTGTGGAGGCCGTGTGGAGGTCGTGTGGAGGTCGTGTGGAGGTCGTGTGGAGGTCGTGTGGAGGTCGTGTGGAGGCCGTGTGGAGGCCGTGTGGAGGTCGTGTGGAGGTCGTGTGGAGGTCGTGTGGAGGTCGTGTGGAGGCCGTGTGGAGGCCGTGTGGAGGCCGTGTGGAGGCCGTGTGGAGGTCGTGTGGAGGTCGTGTGGAGGCCGTGTGGAGGCCGTGTGGAGGCCGTGTGGAGGTCGTGTGGAGGTCGTGTGGAGGTCGTGTGGAGGTCGTGTGGAGGTCGTGTGGAGGCCGTGTGGAGGCCGTGTGGAGGCCGTGTGGAGGTCGTGTGGAGGCCGTGTGGAGGTAGTGTGGAGGCAGTGTAGAGGCAGTGTGGAGGCCGTGTGGAGGTAGTGTAGAGGTCGTGTAGAGGTCTTGTGAAGGTCGTGTGGAGGTCGCGTGGAGGTAGTGTAGAGGTCGTGTGGAGGCCGTGTGGAGGCCGTGTGGAGGCCGTGTAGAGGCCGTGTAGAGGCCGTGTGGAGGCCGTGTGGAGGTCGTGTGGAGGCCGTGTGGAGGTCGTGTGGAGGTCGTGTGGAGGTCGTGTGGAGGCCGTGTGGAGGTCGTGTGGAGGTCGTGTGGAGGCCGTGTGGAGGTCGTGTGGAGGTCGTGTGGAGGTCGTGTGGAGGTCGTGTGGAGGCCGTGTGGAGGCCGTGTGGAGGTCGTGTGGAGGTAGTGTGGAGGCCGTGTGGAGGTTGTGTGGAGGTTGTGTGGAGG
>NW_027315945.1:38243577-38258577 GCF_026437365.1 Eucyclogobius newberryi | reverse complement strand
TAAACTCATATATAAACTCATATATAAACTCATATAAACTCATATAAACTCATATATAAACTCATATATAAACTCATATAAACTCATATAAACTCATATATAAACTCATATATAAACTCATATATAAACTCATATATAAACTCATATAAACTCATATATAAACTCATATATAAACTCATATATAAACTCATATATAAACTCATATATAAACTCATATATAAACTCATATATAAACTCATATATAAACTCATATATAAACTCATATAAACTCATATAAACTCATATAAACTCATATATAAACTCATATATAAACTCATATAAACTCATATATAAACTCATATATAAACTCATATAAACTCATATATAAACTCATATATAAACTCATATATAAACTCATATAAACTCATATAAACTCATATAAACTCATATATAAACTCATATATAAACTCATATATAAACTCATATATAAACTCATATATAAACTCATATATAAACTCATATATAAACTCATATATAAACTCATATAAACTCATATAAACTCATATAAACTCATATAAACTCATATATAAACTCATATATAAACTCATATAAACTCATATATAAACTCATATATAAACTCATATAAACTCATATATAAACTCATATATAAACTCATATATAAACTCATATAAACTCATATAAACTCATATAAACTCATATAAACTCATATATAAACTCATATATAAACTCATATAAACTCATATAAACTCATATATAAACTCATATATAAACTCATATAAACTCATATAAACTCATATATAAACTCATATATAAACTCATATATAAACTCATATATAAACTCATATATAAACTCATATAAACTCATATATAAACTCATATATAAACTCATATATAAACTCATATATAAACTCATATATAAACTCATATATAAACTCATATATAAACTCATATATAAACTCATATAAACTCATATAAACTCATATAAACTCATATATAAACTCATATATAAACTCATATAAACTCATATATAAACTCATATATAAACTCATATATAAACTCATATATAAACTCATATATAAACTCATATATAAACTCATATAAACTCATATATAAACTCATATATAAACTCATATATAAACTCATATAAACTCATATAAACTCATATATAAACTCATATAAACTCATATATAAACTCATATATAAACTCATATATAAACTCATATAAACTCATATATAAACTCATATATAAACTCATATAAACTCATATAAACTCATATATAAACTCATATAAACTCATATATAAACTCATATATAAACTCATATATAAACTCATATATAAACTCATATATAAACTCATATATAAACTCATATATAAACTCATATATAAACTCATATATAAACTCATATATAAACTCATATATAAACTCATATAAACTCATATATAAACTCATATATAAACTCATATAAACTCATATATAAACTCATATATAAACTCATATATAAACTCATATATAAACTCATATATAAACTCATATAAACTCATATATAAACTCATATAAACTCATATATAAACTCATATATAAACTCATATAAACTCATATAAACTCATATAAACTCATATATAAACTCATATATAAACTCATATATAAACTCATATATAAACTCATATAAACTCATATAAACTCATATATAAACTCATATATAAACTCATATATAAACTCATATAAACTCATATATAAACTCATATAAACTCATATAAACTCATATATAAACTCATATATAAACTCATATATAAACTCATATAAACTCATATATAAACTCATATAAACTCATATATAAACTCATATATAAACTCATATATAAACTCATATAAACTCATATATAAACTCATATATAAACTCATATATAAACTCATATATAAACTCATATATAAACTCATATAAACTCATATAAACTCATATATAAACTCATATATAAACTCATATATAAACTCATATATAAACTCATATATAAACTCATATAAACTCATATAAACTCATATATAAACTCATATATAAACTCATATATAAACTCATATAAACTCATATATAAACTCATATAAACTCATATATAAACTCATATATAAACTCATATAAACTCATATATAAACTCATATATAAACTCATATATAAACTCATATATAAACTCATATATAAACTCATATAAACTCATATATAAACTCATATATAAACTCATATATAAACTCATATAAACTCATATAAACTCATATATAAACTCATATAAACTCATATAAACTCATATAAACTCATATATAAACTCATATATAAACTCATATAAACTCATATAAACTCATATATAAACTCATATGTAAACTCATATATAAACTCATATATAAACTCATATAAACTCATATAAACTCATATAAACTCATATATAAACTCATATGTAAACTCATATATAAACTCATATATAAACTCATATAAACTCATATATAAACTCATATATAAACTCATATATAAACTCATATAAACTCATATATAAACTCATATATAAACTCATATATAAACTCATATATAAACTCATATATAAACTCATATAAACTCATATATAAACTCATATAAAAACTCATATATAAACTCATATATAAACTCATATATAAACTCATATAAACTCATATATAAACTCATATATAAACTCATATATAAACTCATATATAAACTCATATATAAACTCATATATAAACTCATATAAACTCATATAAACTCATATATAAACTCATATAAACTCATATATAAACTCATATAAACTCATATATAAACTCATATATAAACTCATATATAAACTCATATATAAACTCATATAAACTCATATATAAACTCATATATAAACTCATATATAAACTCATATATAAACTCATATAAACTCATATAAACTCATATATAAACTCATATAAACTCATATATAAACTCATATAAACTCATATATAAACTCATATATAAACTCATATAAACTCATATGTAAACTCATATATAAACTCATATAAACTCATACTTCTATAAGTCTAAGTCGATATAAACTCATATATAAACCACTTTCTCTGGTTCAAACTCACTAAGAGATAAAAATGATCCTTTTTTGTCTTGAAGATGAATGATTTCAACACTTTCTCTGACAATTAAAGACTAAACCACAACTTTTTCAGCTTTAATTCATGTCATTTTTCATTGCTATTTTAATACAATTCTTTATTTCTCTTATTATTAGGATTGTTTTGTCTATATTCTGCGAAACATTCTGACATTTTAGTCTAATAAACTCTTAATAATAGTGTCGACTGGAGGCTAAAAGTTTGTACCGTAAGTCCGTCTATAAATGTGCAACAAAGAGTCAACATGTCAGTAAATGTGTTTTTCTGTTACAAAAGATGGAATAGATAGTGTTAAACAGTATAATTTGGGGTAAAGTATGTCATATATCATATAAAACGATTGTGTGGTCAACATTTCTGCCAGAATTTGTCAAATAAAACCTAAAAAACTGGATTTTTCATCATCAGAAATTATTATTGAAGAGAAAAATCAGATTCAAAAATCGTCAAAAAAGCATCTATCTTTTTGTTCCTATTTGGTATTAGAATAAAAATAATGCAGATTAGACTGTTATCATGTCTGCAATATTTAGAATATTTAGATTTCAGTAAAATTGGCTTTTAAAAACAATTACACAAAAAACAAAAAAATTAAATGGCACTTTTCTGTTATTTTTTTTTTACTAATGACCTCTTCAAGTGCAGCTCATTATTTCCAATTAAATAAACAAATCGCGTCAAACAAAAGTGTAAATGTGTTTACACCGGGCTCTGGCGTCTGTCACGTGACTCCCACAGCTTCCACTTTGACAAAACCACCGGGATTTATCATCATTTGTGACATTTTGTGACATTCTGTCGTTAATCCCAGTGAAATCACATCATGTCCCATGGAAACTTTTGTTTTTTTTTATCCTCCATTCTTGAATTTACAACGTTCTGTCCGTTCAGTTCAAATAGTTGCATAAAACAGAAGCACAAATCACCACAAACCCGCACAAACCCGCCACATTCCCACCGAGCACGAGCCCCCGGACGCGTCCCGTTACTCCGAGTGTCAGTGTGATGTGCTCCAGCCGCGCGCGTCAGGGGGAGGGGGGCTCGGGGTAAAAATAGAACCCCCCCAGCCCAAAAATACAAAACAGAAAAGAAACCACGCACGACCACCTTGGCCCCCCCGCGCGCGCTCCAACAACTTCGCCCGCAACGGCACCGTCAAACACTCACCGGGTCAGAGCCGTGGTCAGAGCCGTGGTCAGAGCCGTGGTCAGAGCCGTGGTCAGAGCTGTGGTCAGAGCTGTGGTCAGAGCTGTGGTCAGAGCTGTGGCCGAGGAGACGGAGGTCCGGGGACTCTGGCAGGGGGGGGGGCGCGGACACGTCGCACATTCCGCGGACGCAGCTGAGACGGACGCGGGCTAAAAATGGGCAAAGAGCTGGAGACGAGGCGGCTGCGGGGGCCCCGGGGCTCCGACAGGGGGCGCAACGGCGTGGGACAGGAGGGCGTGAGATGCGCTCTGGAGAGGGGGGGAGGCGCGCGCGGGATGGGGGGAGATATGGGAGTGAAAATATATTTTATATATATATATATTTATATATATATATATATATATATGTACACAGCCAAGTCGAAGTATCACGTTAGAGATCTACTGAAGTAAAAGTATGAAAGTATGCACTGTGAAAAATGTACTTCAAGAGTAAAAGTATGAAAGTATGCACTGTGAAAAATGTACTTAAAGAGTAAAAGTATGAAAGTATGCACTGTGAAAAATGTACTTAAAGAGTAAAAGTATGAAAGTATGCACTGTGAAAAATGTACTTAAAGAGTAAAACTAAACGCATTTCACACAGATTTTGAGAATTATTGAAGCGTCAAACTGTGATATTGATGAAGAACTGTCGTGATTGTTGCTCATCAGACGTAGAACTGCGACTAACGATCCGCTTTTAATTAATCGATCAGTTGTTTAGAACGTAAAAGCCGAGAATATGAGATTTTGTGCTGAATTAGATCAAGTTGAAGCCAAAGTAACGCGCCGTGAAGACGTCCTGGTCTGGAAGACGTCCTGGTCTGGAGGACGTCCTGGTCTGGAGGACGTCCTGGTCTGGAAGACGTCCTGGTCTGGAGGACGTCCGGGTCTGGAGGACGTCCTGGTCTGGAGGACGTCCTGGTCTGGAGGACGTCCGGGTCTGGAGGACGTCCTGGTCTGGAGGACGTCCTGGTCTGGAAGACGTCCTGGTCTGGAAGACGTCCTGGTCTGGAAGACGTCCTGGTCAGACGTCCTGGTCTGGAGGACGTCCTGGTCTGGAGGACGTCCGGGTCTGGAGGACGTCCTGGTCTGGAGGACGTCCTGGTCTGGAAGACGTCCTGGTCTGGAGGACGTCCGGGTCTGGAGGACGTCCTGGTCTGGAGGACGTCCTGGTCTGGAAGACGTCCTGGTCTGGAGGACGTCCGGGTCTGGAGGACGTCCTGGTCTGGAGGACGTCCTGGTCTGGAGGACGTCCGGGTTTGGAGGACGTCCGGGTTTGGAGGACGTCCGGGTTTGGAGGACGTCCTGGTCTGGAGGACGTCCTGGTCTGGAGGACGTCCTGGTCTGGAGGACGTCCGGGTCTGGAGGACGTCCGGGTTTGGAGGACGTCCTGGTCTGGAGGACGTCCGGGTTTGGAGGACGTCCGGGTTCGGAGGACGTCCGGGTTCGGAGGACGTCCGGGTTTGGAGGACGTCCGGGTTTGGAGGACGTCCTGGTCTGGAGGACGTCCGGGTTTGGAGGACGTCCGGGTTTGGAGGACGTCCGGGTTCGGAGGACGTCCGGGTTTGGAGGACGTCCGGGTTTGGAGGACGTCCTGGTCTGGAGGACGTCCTGGAGGACAGATTTACACATCATTTTCCTGTGATTACTGCTTTGTCTGAGTCTCTCTCTCTTTCTTCAGCTCATGACATGTTTTGCACCAGATAATGATGATTATTCGATAAATAAACTAGACTAAATTGCTGCAGCTTTAATAAGAAGTTCCTGGTATTTTTTTTTGGGTAAGAGAGGGTCAGAGAAGGGTCAGAGAGGTTCAAAGAAGGGTCAGAGTGTCAGAAAAGGGTTAGAGTGGGCAAGAGAGGGTCAGGGAGTGCTCATCAGACGCTGAACTGCGACTAACGATCCGCTTTCAGTTAATCGATTACTTGTTTAGACCGTAAAAGCCGTGAATATGAGATTTTTACTAAATTAGAAAATACTGCAGCTTTAATAAGAAGTTCCTGGTATTTTTTTTGTCTGTTTTTGTTTAGTTATGAGTTATAAAATGAAGGCAAAATGTCTCTCAAATGCGCAAAACAAATAAAACCCCTACGCCATTTCAGCAGCTCTTTTTAGTCCATTCAAGAGGAGAAACGTACAAGTACAAGTACTCATTCAAATACAGTATTTTACTGTTTCTTTTCACCGCTGATATTTGATGTTTATTGCTCTCTGAACTTGGAAACATCAAAAATCCAATCTGCGACTCAAGATGAGTTATTATCGTATTTAATCAGCCGCGTTTACAGATCAAACTGGGACGTATCGCGCAAAAAGTCCTGTTTTCACCTACCCCCTATCCCCGCCCACATCCTGTAATTGTTGATTATTCGGAAAAAATAAAAGACGGATTGACACACGTAGAGTTCTGAAATGTCACAATTTTACTCAGTCACTCAAAAAATGAACATATTTATATGTGAACATTATTAACACGTGAATGGACCAATGAAGCGCATGATGACTTGCCCCGCCCCTCCAGCGGCTCTTTCTCTGCTTAAAGGGCCCATGACAGGTTTTTATGATTTCATCATTTTATTTTGTGTATTTATACCTGTTGTACATTTAAATGATAGTTTTACACCGATCGAGCAGGTATTTGTGGAGAAAAGGTTGAAAAATCTGAATAAAACGACAGGAAGTGACATCACACCAGGGACACTCATTCCAGTCAAAGTTTATACAGAATTTACACAAAGAAACAACTTTTTTTACTCTCTGAACATTAATTCAACAAAATAAAGTTGCTCTCATATATTTTTATTTGTCATGTGACTTTAGATGAGTTTTGGCCCGGTGGTTGCTGGGTAATTTGTCATCAATTACAACCAGGAAGTCAAATGATAGCTCCTCTGGGTTAAAATGTTTATAATCTTTAGCTACATTTAAAATATATTTATATTAACTGCGTTTTAGTTCAACGAGTCGTCCGACCTGTAGGGGGCGCTTTAAATGATTTACATTTGATCAGTTTAATTTGTCTTTACAAGAAAGTTATACTTGTCATAACAGTTTAAATTATGTCAAGAAAACACTGAATGGTATTTTATTTGTTGACTTTTTGGACCAAACCTCCCCCAGCACAGCCTGAAGTAGCAGTTGTTGATGAAAAAAACTGTAAACTATAAAAGTACTTCATGTTTTAGTAAGACACTGAAGACACAAACAAAGATAATATTTCATTTTAATCCAAACATTCAATTACAAACGACTGGAATAAATGAAAGCGAAACACGACGTCCACACGAACCCTGGACGATTCTCAAAGATCTTCATGTTTTTTGTTTGTTTCTTCTCAAAGTCCATTCACTTCCACAGCGTCGCTCGCCATTCTGCCAGTGGCTGGAGTCCTTGCGCCCTCTGCTGGTCTTTTACGTTACACCGTGTGAAATGCCGTCTGGATTCGTCTGCTCTATAGCGCTAATCTACCACGCCGAAGGGTCATAATCTACCACGCCGAAGGGTCATAATCTCCCACGCCGAAGGGTCATAATCTACCACGCCGAAGGGTCATAATCTACCACGCCGAAGGGTCATAATCTACCACGCCGAAGGGTCATAATCTACCACGCCGAAGGGTCATAATCTCCCACGCCGAAGGGTCATAATCTACCACGCCGAAGGGTCATAATCTACCACGCCGAAGGGTCATAATCTACCACGCCGAAGGGTCATAATCTACCACGCCGAAGGGTCATAATCTACCACGCCG
Organism: Eucyclogobius newberryi; assembly: GCF_026437365.1. Taxonomy (NCBI): domain Eukaryota; kingdom Metazoa; phylum Chordata; class Actinopteri; order Gobiiformes; family Gobiidae; genus Eucyclogobius; species Eucyclogobius newberryi. The sequence continues at coordinate 38,250,488 of NW_027315945.1, read as the reverse complement.
AAGGGTCATAATCTACCACGCCGAAGGGTCATAATCTACCACGCCGAAGGGTCATAATCTACCACGCCAGAGGGTCATAATCTACCACGCCGAAGGGTCATAATCTACCACGCCAGAGGGTCATAATCTTGTATTTCAGGGATTTTAAAATCACAACATTGACCTAAAACAACAAGTTTATAAAATACATTTTCTTCTTACTTCTGTGTTTGAAAAACTGCAGTTCTGATTTGAGTCTCTTTTGGAATCTTTTTCACGCGGCTGAATCCTACGCATGTCGCCGTTTAGGAAAATACAATCGCTGAAGTAAGTTAATATCAGTGGGCGTGGCCAGGTGACTCAAGTATGCACCAATCACCCTAAATACAACTGTCAGTGGTTTAATGACAAGAGAGAACTATTATAATGTGATTAAACTCTTTTAAAAGTCGATTTTTACATAATATGTCTCCTTTAAAAAGCTTGAAAATGCGTGAGATGTTTGATATTTGACCGCTCTTTTCAAGGGTCCAAAGTCACGTGACAATAAGACACACCAGTTACATTTCTACTCTACGCCTCACACACAGTCTAGTACTTTTTCAGGTAGTCCTCCTCTGCCCGTGCCCCCGCAGCAGCCCCGTCTCGCCCTGATGCGGGCCCTGCCCCGGCTCCCGTTCGGCAGAGGGCGGGCGCTGTCCCTGCTCCCGTTCGGCAGAGGGCGGGCGCTGCCTCAGCTCCCGTTCGGTAGAAGGTGGGCGCTGCCCCTGCTCCCGTTCGGTAGAGGGCGGGCGTTGCCTCTTCTCCCGTTCGGCAGAGGGCGGGCGCTGCCTCTGCTCTTGTTCGGCAGAGGGAGGGCGCTGTTTTCGCTTCCGTTCGGCAGGGATCGGGCGCTGCCTCTGCTCCTGTTTGGCACTGGGCGGGCGCTGTCCCTGCTCCCGTTCGGCAGCGATCGGGTGCTGCCTCTGCTCTTGTTCAGCAGAGGGCGGGCGCTGTCTCTGCTCCTGTTCGGCAGCGATCGGGCGCTTCCTCTGCTCCTGTTCGGTAGAGGGCGGCGAGGGTTGCGGCAGACCCTGGTCGTCTTTGGCAAGCGGCGGGTGGCAGAAGCTGGGCAGACGCAGGTCGTAGCGGTGGCCGGAGCCGTCCACGGCCTTATCGTTGAGGGAGTAAAGTTTGTCTGCAATATCGTTCCTCACCACCAGGGCGAAGATTTTGGCCAGATACCGGTGTTTGGCGAAGAGCAGGTACAGCTTCTTCCGACGCCACGTGACGTAGCGGCAGCGGTTGTCAGCTTGCAGTGTCACCTACAGGACAGAGGGAGAACTACAGTCATGAACGACAAACCTACATCTGAACTCAACGGGGAACTCAGGCCAATCACAGCGTTCGTTTTTAACAGCGTTTAAAGGAGATGACCTGCTTCATAAGTCTTCCGGAGAGCCGACTTAAATGTTGCTTGTTATGGAAAACATCGTGTCATATTTATTAGGCGAGCTGAGTTTACAGCCGCAGTGTCGGGTCTTTTTTGCGCAAATCGTCGTTCATGTGACACGGACAAAAGACCGTAAACCCCCAAACGTAGAAAAGTTTTGGTGAAGAGCGCAAAAGTTTAAAAGAACTGGACAAATCAGCTGAGTTTGACCCGTCTCCTCAGCGGGCGACGTCAGGTGTGAACGTCGGGTTCTTTTCGCAGCTGGTGCGAACGCTAACGGGCATTTTTCAACGCGGAAAGAAATAGCGTTTCCCCAATTTCCGAGGACGACAAGAACACGTTACTCACAGCGCAAGAGAAACCGCGATGTATTACTCACGTAGGAGTAAAAGTATTGTGTCTGAAAACTACATATGTACCCGAGCGAGTGGGTTAGCGTGTCTTGACCAAGGGCACAATGGCAATTTGGATTTCTGCAGTGGACGGAGCACAAAAGTCTGAGGCGAGAGAAGACTGATTTTGTTCTAAATTATAAATGACGAGCGCCTCCGTTCCCCAGCTCTGATTGCACGCTTCTGTTTGAGTTTGGCTCGGGGCGTCGGCGGGCGAGTGACCCGACTCACCCAGGGAGAGTTTATGGTTAATAATGACTGTGTTATTAACCGTAAACTCAACCATAACCACAAACTGTTGAATAGAATATTGCCACACAAGACTCTGGTGTAAATCCTGACCTGGAAAATGCCCTCCTCCGATGGCCTGAGCGAGTCCCACTCCGGAGAGTCCAAGAACTGGAACGGGTAAATGTAGTGGAGGAACTCCCCGTTCACCGTCACCCGGATCCTGGGAACATCAGCAACGAAATGTGAACCTTTCGGTCATTTTATGTCATTATTAAAATGTGATCCTTTTATGTAAACCCCATGTTGTGTTTTAGTTTAAACTGTAGAAAAAGGTTCAGTCACCGCTGGTACGTGAGGACACATCTGTTACAATCAAGAAACAAGAGCTGAAGCCTTCTCAGAGCCCATCGATGCTGTGCACCCACATATCAGGTTTTCAAGAGAAGACCCTAAGGAGAACCGCTTGGACTTTCTTGATTGTTCCACGATCAGAGGAGAGGAAGGAAATATAGAAGTATATATGAAACTCAGAGCCCAAGAGGTGCTGGACAGACTTCTGGACAGACTGCAGGACACACTTCTGGACACACTGCTGGACAAACTGCTGGACACACTTCTGGACACACGGCAGGACACACTGCTGGACACGCTGCTGGACACACTTCTGGACACACTGCTGGACACACGGCTGGACACACTGCTGGACACGCTGCTGGACACAGGGCAGGACACACTGCTGGACACACTGCTGGACACACTGCTGGACACACTTCTGGACACACTTCTGGACACACTGCTGGACACACTGCTGGACACACTTCTGGACACACTGCTGGACACACTGCAGGACACACTGCAGGACACACTGCAGGACACACTTCTGGACGCACACTGCAGGACACACTTCTGGACACACTGCTGGACACACTGCTGGACACACTCCTGGACACACTCCTGGACACACTTCTGGACGCACACTGCCGGACACACTGCCGGACACACTTCTGGACGCACACTGCAGGACACACTTCTGGACACACTGCTGGACACACTGCTGGACACACTCCTGGACACACTTCTGGACACACTGCAGGACACACTGCTGGACACACTCCTGGACACACTCCTGGACACACTGCAGGACACACTGCAGGACACACTGCTGGACACACTGCTGGACACACTCCTGGACACACTGCAGGACACACTGCAGGACACACTTCTGGACACACTGCAGGACACACTTCTGGACACACTGCAGGACACACTGCCGGACACACTGCTGGACACACTGCTGGACACACTCCTGGACACACTGCAGGACACACTGCAGGACACACTTCTGGACACACTGCAGGACACACTTCTGGACACACTGCAGGACACACTTCTGGACACACTGCAGGACACACTGCTGGACACACTCCTGGACACACTTCTGGACGCACACTGCCGGACACACTGCCGGACACACTTCTGGACGCACACTGCAGGACACACTTCTGGACACACTGCTGGACACACTGCTGGACACACTCCTGGACACACTTCTGGACACACTGCAGGACACACTGCTGGACACACTCCTGGACACACTCCTGGACACACTGCAGGACACACTGCAGGACACACTGCTGGACACACTGCTGGACACACTCCTGGACACACTCCTGGACACACTGCAGGACACACTTCTGGACACACTGCAGGACACACTGCCGGACACACTGCTGGACACACTGCTGGACACACTCCTGGACACACTGCAGGACACACTGCAGGACACACTTCTGGACACACTGCAGGACACACTCCTGGACACACTGCTGGACACACTGCTGGACACACTGCTGGACACACTCCTGGACACACTCCTGGACACACTGCAGGACACACTTCTGGACGCACACTGCAGGACACACTTCTGGACACACTGCTGGACACACTGCTGGACACACTCCTGGACACACTGCTGGACACACTGCAGGACACACTTCTGGACACACTGCTGGACACACTCCTGGACACACTGCAGGACACACTGCAGGACACACTGCAGGACACACTTCTGGACACACTGCAGGACACACTTCTGGACACACTGCAGGACACACTGCCGGACACACTGCAGGACACACTGCCGGACACACTTCTGGACACACTGCTGGACACACTGCAGGACACACTGCAGGACACACTTCTGGACACACGGCAGGACACACTTCTGGACACACTGCAGGACACACTGCCGGACACACTGCAGGACACACTGCCGGACACACTTCTGGACACACTGCTGGACACACTCCTGGACACACTCCTGGACACACTGCAGGACACACTGCAGGACACACTTCTGGACACACTGCAGGACACACTTCTGGACACACTGCAGGACACACTGCCGGACACACTGCTGGACACACTGCTGGACACACTCCTGGACACACTGCAGGACACACTGCAGGACACACTTCTGGACACACTGCAGGACACACTTCTGGACACACTGCAGGACACACTTCTGGACACACTGCTGGACACACTCCTGGACACACTGCTGGACACACTGCTGGACACACTGCAGGACACACTTCTGGACACACTGCAGGACACACTTCTGGACACACTGCAGGACACACTGCCGGACACACTTCTGGACACACTGCTGGACACACTGCAGGACACACTGCAGGACACACTTCTGGACACACTGCAGGACACACTTCTGGACACACTGCAGGACACACTGCCGGACACACTGCAGGACACACTGCCGGACACACTGCAGGACACACTGCCGGACACACTTCTGGACACACTGCTGGACACACTGCAGGACACACTGCAGGACACACTTCTGGACACACTGCAGGACACACTTCTGGACACACTGCAGGACACACTGCCGGACACACTGCCGGACACACTTCTGGACACGCGGCCGGACACTCACCTCCCGGCCAGCAGCACGGACAGCTTGTCGATGGCGGTCTTCCCCTCCACGGCGAAGCAGTGGTCCCGCTCCAGCGTCTGCACGTCCCGCTCGCCGCACGCCACGATCTTCCCGAACTGCGTCAGCGACACGCCGATCCTCTTGAACAGGACGTTGTACAAGTCTTCGAACTCCTTCTCGAACGTGACGCCGCGCAGCCGGTAGGACACGTGCAGCGCCTGTCCCGCGCACGCCGCGAACAGCGCGAAGCACCAGAGGAACGTGTCGGTGGTGCACGGGTCCGACCACGACCAGACGGTGGAGCAGAAGAAGCCGAGCGTGAGGAGCGTGTAAAGGTAGAGGAGCCCGTAGAGCCCGCTGCCGCCCATGAAGCCCAGGAAGAGGAACATGTGCGCCAGGTGGAACACGGAGCCCTCGGTGCCGTCCCGCCAGCGCGCGCACACCGGGTACGTGAGCGGCGTGGGCTGCGCGGTGATGTTCAGCGACTCGAAGTCCGGGGGCTCCATGGCTCCCGCGGCTCGCACGGGACGGGACGGGACTATAACGGGACTATAACGGGACGGACGCGGACGCACGGGACTATAACGGGACGGACGCGGACGCACGGGACTATAACGGGACTATAACGGGACGGACGCGGACGCACGGGACTATAACGGGACTATAACGGGACGGACGCACGGGACTATAACGGGACTATAACGGGACTATAACGGGACTATAACGGGACGGACGCGGACGCACGGGACTATAACGGGACTATAACGGGACGGACGCACGGGACTATAACGGGACTATAACGGGACTATAACGGGACTATAACGGGACGGACGCGGACGCACGGGACTATAACGGGACTATAACGGGACTATAACGGGACGGACGCGGACGCACGGGACTATAACGGGACTATAACGGGACGGACGCACGGGACTATAACGGGACTATAACGGGACTATAACGGGACTATAACGGGACGGACGCACGGGACTATAACGGGACTATAACGGGACTATAACGGGACGGACGCGGACGCACGGGACTATAACGGGACTATAACGGGACTATAACGGGACTATAACGGGACGGACGGGACGCGGCGCTGGCATTACGCGCGGCGGGAGAGGAGACGGTGTCCGGGGCGCGCGCTGCCGCTCCACGCGCACCTGTGGCTGTCAGTCTGCCTGTCGCCATGGGAACGCGCCGGAAGCAGGGCAAACACAACGTCACTGTAAAAAACACAACAACAACATGACTCTCTGACTTTTGGTTTGAATCTAAGGTTTTGCCACGCGAGTAACTTTAAAGAATTATTACATTACATTACATTATATTATATTACATTACTTTATATTAGATTTCATTACATTACATTACTTTATATTACATTACTTTACATTACATTATATTACTTTATATTACATTACATTACATTGCTTTATATTACATTTTATTACTTTATATTACATTTTATTACATTACTTTATGTTACATTACATTACATTACATTACTTTACATTACATTATATCACTTTATATTACATTACATTACATTACATTATATTGCTTTATATTACATTATATTATATTACTTTATATTACATTTTTTTACATTACTTTATGTTACATTACATTACTTTACATTACATTATATTACTTTACATTACATTATATTACTTTATATTACATTACATTACTTTACTTTATCTTACATTACATTACATTACATTACTTTACATTACATTATATTACTTTATATTACATTATATTATATTACTTTATATTACATTACATTACATTACTTTACATTACATTATATTACTTTATATTACAATATATTATATTACATTATATTACATTACATTACATTACATTACATTAAGAATTACTTAACTCTAGGACTGAACCATTTAGAAAGTCT
>NW_027315945.1:38056077-38238577 GCF_026437365.1 Eucyclogobius newberryi | reverse complement strand
ATAGAATTTGAAAAGTTTTGTTTCCAGTGGTTATAGGGTTGCCTAACCCGCCAGCCACGCCCATATTCTGTTCCAATGCGTAAGGGTCTGGAACCCGAGTCAGAGCCAATGAAGTCGTCGGACCATAATCGTCTGATCCAATCCCAGGCGGAGGTTTTAACGCGTCACACTGAAGATACGGAAGTGGCTTTTCACCCCCGTTCCATTAAAGTCAGTTCGTTTTTAGCTCAGATGCTAGTTTTACACTCTAATTCTTATCTTAAAAAAAATGTTTTTGTAATAAAAGCCAATTATTACATTGTTATTTACGTGCAGCTAATGCCAAAGCAGGAGGCAAAATTATGAACGTCACCAAAATTGTGAAATTAGGTAAGAGTTATTCATCTATTTTAAACTAAAATTTTAACACGTCGACGCATTTTAATGAAATTGTCTGTCTGACTGCGCTGCACAAACAAGTACCGTATTTTCTGGAGTATAAGTCGCACCAGCCAAAAAATTCATAATAGAGAAAAACATATATAAGTCACACTGGAGTATAAGTATAAGTAAATAAGTATAAATATAAGTCGGCCAAAACTGTGAAAAAAGGTGCGACTTATAGTCCAGAAGATACAGTAATCTTAAGTAAGTTAAGCATCTCGCAATGTTTTGAGAAGATTTAACGTCCGTAAAATGACCTGAATCGTGTGTTTTTCTTCTTATTGTAAAGAGCTTTTTAAGTGTAACAAAAAGTCTCGTTCATTTGACTTCTACTCGAGATAAAAACGCCTAAATTCAAGTATTTCGTCTGGTTTGGTTTCTCAGTCATGTGATGTTCACGACGAGGACGAGACAGCGGAATATCTAATGTCTGAATGTCGTCCAGAAATGTGCAGCAGTGAAACCCGAGCACAGCGTCAGGGAGAGCCAGAAATAAAGACTGAGCGAGGGGGAGGAGGGGGGTGGAGGAGGGTGGAGTGTGTGGAGGAGGGTGGAGCGTGTGGAGGAGGAGGGTGGAGGGGGGTGGAGGAGGCTGTAGGGGGGTGGAGGAGGCTGTAGGGGGGTGGAGGAGGCTGTAGGGGGGTGGAGGAGGCTGTAGGGGGGTGGAGGAGGCTGTAGGGGGGTGGAGGAGGCTGGAGGGGGGTGGAGGAGGAGGGTGGAGGGGGGTGGAGGAGGCTGTAGGGGGGTGGAGGAGGCTGTAGGGGGGTGGAGGAGGCTGGAGGGGGGTGGAGGAGGCTGTAGGGGGGTGGAGGAGGCTGTAGGGGGGTGGAGGAGGCTGGAGGGGGGTGGAGGAGGCTGTAGGGGGGTGGAGGAGGCTGTAGGGGGGTGGAGGAGGCTGTAGGGGGGTGGAGGAGGCTGTAGGGGGGTGGAGGAGGCTGTAGGGGGGTGGAGGAGGCTGTAGGGGGGTGGAGGAGGCTGGAGGGGGGTGCTCTTTTGGCAGGACACATGTCTCTCTCTGGCTCTCTCCTGACAGACGTATTTTGACCCAGTTGAGCAGGATTCACAGTGAGGAACAGGTCAGGAGCTCAGGGCCGTGGAAAACATGGAGGAAGAAGAAGAAGAAGAAGAAGAAGAAGAAGGCCTTTTTAAACTGTTTATTATAAAGCAAGGACTAAACATGAACATATATGTTCATATATATATATATATATATATATATATATATGTACATATATATATATATATATATATATATATATATATATATATATATGAACATATATATATATATATATATATATATATAAAAATACTCCATTTGGCAAAGTGCGCACGTAGTGCTTTACATTGGGATGACGACCACTCACTAACGCACTCCTTCACTCATGCACGCCCCGTGCATACTAATTAGTAGTAGGAAAATGGAACATTACCGTTGTAAACGGGCAAAGCCCGTGCAAAAGTGCGCACTAAACGAGCGCTTTACATTGGGATCATCCCCATATAAAGGACTCAGTAGCTCACGAATACGTTCCCCGTCTCTTGCATGTTCCGTGCATAAGCATGTAATGCAAAAATTGAACATTAAAAAAAATCTGATCGTAGAATCATTAAATTTGGCGCAGAGGTAGATGGTGACAAGAGAAGTAAAAAATATTATTGCGGCAACGGCGTCCGCCCAACCAAATGTCGGCCATATTGGTTCAAAAATGGCTAAGCATGACTCCTCCCAGGGCGTTGGCCCTAAAAAGCTGAAATTTGGTGAAAATGGTGCTGAGGAGTGGGACGTCAAAAGTTATTCAAATGACATCGACCCTGTCACAGTCTCTGTAGCTAGAATTTCAGGAATCTCCCAATTTTAAAATTTCTGCCGTTTGCGCAGATAAAGTCCGAATTGCGTCAAATTAGAATCAGTTTTTAAACTCTTTGCCCTAAACCCACTTGAAGTGAAATAAATTCATTTGGCGCCACAGTGCCCCCTATAGATTTTATATGGAGGTTAAATGTTTAGTTTTGCGAAATTATATGAAATTTGACACACAACTCAATAGCATCCCCATCAAAAAAGTCAAAGAGACCCATGTCATAATTGTTACGGTTTTGCCAACGATGACCGAAACCTCCCACGTTATTCCAATGGGGAAATTGTCAGAACATGTTTACACTTTAGACTTTCACAAACTCCTCCCAGGGCGTCAGCCCTATTAACCTGAAATTGGGTGAGACTCATCTTCAGGGGTAAAAGTTATACACATTTTTATTCAAAGAGTCACGGTGTCTGTGCAACAAAGCCGCACATTGTGCCAAGAATTCAAAATAAAATTGCTTTTTGATGGTAAAACAAAGGGGAGAAGATGTGACAGCGTCACAGATTCAGCAGTAGATGTAATAAAAGGACAATTGGGGCGCGTTAGCGCCCCCTCCTATTGCAGCGTGGCGGTGGCGTGGCGAGGGCCGATCATTGCCGCTTGCGGCTATATTTATTAATATTGTCACTATTATCATTAGATATTCCTTTATTGTCCCACATGGGGAAATTTCATTGGTGCAACGCAGGTAGATACAGAAGAACAGATCACTTATAGGAAGTCTGAAAAACACTTTCAGTAGAAGATCTCCTATAAACAAAAACTCCCATAGACAAATAAATAAATAAATACCATTGCATGTGATCCCGACAGTAATTGCACATGAATATGTGTCACGACAGCACATAGATTGCACATGAATTTCACAGTAATTGCACATGAATTCCAACAGTAATTGCACATATGACAGAATTGCACATCAGTATTAGGTTAGGTCAGTATTGCGACGGGATAACGTGACGATCTCCGGGTAAGACGACTGTTCTCCGCAGTTTCATGAGTTCCTCCTTTGTGGAAACGCGGTACGGCGCCGGCCGGGGGGCGGGGCCGGAGCCGGGGGGCGGGGCCGGAGCCGGGGGGCGGGGCCGGAGCCGGGGGACTCAGAGCCAAGACACATCGCAACGACACGACGAAAACACTCAATCCAGCCGAATAAAGTCAAAACAAGTTAATTTAAAGCGATTCCAGTGCGTGTCCCGATCGTTCGTGAAGTTCCTCTTTCATATAAACGTGTATATAAACGTGTACCGACGACACGCCGTACTTTAGCGCGGCCGGAGGGCGCGGGGGGGGCTGGTGGGCTCACTCGGAGCTAGCTCACGTCACAACAACACAACGAAAAACGCTCTAATCCATCCGAAAAAAGTCAAAAACAGTTGAATTAAAAAACTATTCCAGCGCGTGTCCCTATCGTACAGTAAAATAGAAAAAATATACTAACTATATTTACAAAATATAGGAGATAAAGCACAATAAGTGTGAGAAAGAAGAGAGAGCGTTTACACCGGGCTGCCAGCTGTACCAGCGCCTTATGACGTGGAGACAAAGAGACGGACAGGTGCTTTTGGTGGGACAGTTTGAAGGTTTGACTGACACATGGCACTCGTCTTCGGTCCGGCCTGAGGAAAAGAAGAAACACCTTTGGGACAGAAACAGAGCGCGGGGTCTTTTATGAAGAGACCGAGATCAGATTCTGACCTTTATGAGTCGGGCCCTCGAGACGTGGGTCCAGTCTTCTTCACAGGAACGCGAGGAAGAGCGTCGAGGTGTGGATTAACTCCGGACGAAGCGGGTTCAAAGCTCCCGCACTGAACCGAGCAGTGTTGTGACCTTTGAAGAGCTTTAACCAGTGTCGTGACCTTTGAAGAGCTTTAACTTGTATTTTATGTTGTTTTTGGACGAACCAAAACTCTTCGCAAACGCAACTTTGAGGCTGCCAATGACGAGGGAACACCGTTAAGTTGATTTTGCGTGATTTGTCCCCTGTAAAGACCTAAATGAAATGTGTTCAAACGTGCGACAGTCAGAGTATCCGGACTATAAGTTGCACCAGCCAAAAAATGCATAATAGAGAAGAACAAAACATATATAAGTCGGGGGGAATTTATTTGATAAAATCTTAGACCAAGAACATCTTGAAATACTATTTAAAATACAGATGAGAGAACATGGTGAATAGGTGTATGTATGCTAACATGTTAACATGCTAACGCTAACACCTTCAGCTACATGAGGCACAGACAGAACTGTGGTAAGTGTCTGGTATGTTAACGTAACATATTAACAGTTATTCAGATAACTATAGCATAAAGAACATGCTAACAAGTTTAGCAAAGCATCAGTTTTACCCCAAATCACTAAATCCATTGAATTCTTCTTCCTCTGTGTCACTTCTAAACAACTCCACAAACTCCAGAGCAAGTGTAGATTCTTCTTCTTCCTCTTGTGGTTGCCAGTGTAAAAATAACGTAAAATATCACGTATAAGTCGCTCCGGAGTATAAGTCGGACCCCGGCCAAAACTATGAAAAAAGGTCAACTTGTACTCCGGAAAATACGGTACTTTACAGAAACTCCGCGTTCGGCTGATTGACCGCGCGACCTGGAGTTCGCCCTTCGCGACGCGTCCTCGCGCGGGAGAGTTTGACATTTTCGCTCTCCTCGTTCCGTCTTCATTAGCGGCGGGTTCGCTCGGCAGAAGGTGTCGGGGTCAGAGAGCGTCAGACGAGTGAGAGACGGTCCTCGGAAAGCGGCGAGAGTCCGACGGCGTTGGTGTCGGAGAATCGATCAGTTTGACGGAGAAAAAAGGACGTTTCTAAAGAAGATTTCTAGGGAATTGGACCTGAATTTATTGATGTGCGCATTGCACACAAGAATATATTTAGTTGTAAATGTAGGAAAATAAAGTAAAGTAAGCCCTGACTTCTTTGCATACAAAACTCAACGAATGAGCTGGTTTGAAAAAGCTTAAATAAGGCAAAAACATTAGCTGCGAGCAACTATTAAGGCCAGAATTATCACTAGACCTGAGGCAAACGGACTTTAAAAACACAGAGGAGCACACATTTGACTTCAGCAGACTAAATATGCACGATTACGCAAACCATCACCAGAAAGAAGCTTTAAACGTTCAGCCAGAACTGCAAATAAAGAAGAAATTATAATGTTTTCTGGGATTTTTGTTATTTTCTCATAATAATAATCAATAATCCAGCTTCAAACTAGAACAAATCATTCTGAAAACTGTCAGAAATATCTCCCAAATTGAAAATAATCATAACTTCTAGTCTTAAATATAGATCCTTTCTGCGTCGCGTTACATTCAAAACAACAATAATTCTCGCTTTCGTCTTCTCGCCAAATTTCCATCGAAACCACGACTTTGTTTGTTTGTTTGTTTGTGGTCACACGGTCGGCGGGAATGAAAATGCAGTGAAAACGTTGGATTGTTCGAGCGCGATCACGAGAATTCGATCCGTCAGAATCCACGACACCGTTTGGTTTGGTGCGTTACGGAACAATGACAGCCACGGTTTTTTCGTCGTGTAAAGCAAAGGATAAAAACTCACCGTTGCCTAGATACCGAGGGGTTATTAACACCATTAACACCAGAAAAGCCACACGTCGTGATTCTTCATGTATTTGACGTCGGGCGGAGGTTTTACGACACATCTTTAGTCATTTTGATCACTCATTTTTCAGTTCTAAGCTCAAGCCGCTTGTCGCTGTAGGAAAATGCATTTGACCCATTCTTCAGTGCCTCTTCAGCGCCACCACCTGGGATTGAAGTCGAGAGCTTTGGGACAAGATCTGTATTTATTGTTCTAGTTTGACTCGGGGCTCGTTTTTGTCCCGACATTTTTGCGAAAGCTCATGAAAGTAGATTTTCTAAGGCACGATTTTGCCTCCGTAAAATGTTAAACAAACACCAAAGGTCACGTGGCGTTTTAAGGCGAGACACTGCGGGTGAAGAGGAAGATCTGGAGTTGAAACGTCTCCTGTCGTTTACTCACAAACATGAAAGAACAAAACGTGTTACGTACGTTGTTTTTGTATAGATTTATTTTTGCATTTTAAGTGTAAAAACGGCCACAATTGCACACATTAGCGACATTTAAATCTGAAAAAATGTGTACAAGGTTTAAATGTCCAGCTTTCATTTTGTGGATATATTATTGAGGATTTCTTGTTTGGTTTTTGAATAAACTCGATCTGACTGAAAATTGGCCAAAAAATTCTAATGCCAAATTTGTTATACTTATGCCCACGATTTTTAAAGATTGGTGTGTAAGAGCTACTTTAAGGACTGATCTTTACGTCTGGAGAAGTGGTTTGAACGGAATTAAAACACAAACAAGACAATTAGGAGCAGATTGGACCGTTTTGTTGTTTCCACGTGAAATCCTTTATGTTCAGAGAGCAAACGAACACATTTTTTAACTAAATAAAAAAAGAGTTTTGCCTGTGGTGTCTTGCCTCAGCTCGCATCAAACATTTGACCTAAACTAGCGTCACTCGCACGATGGCAGAAAACACATCGTCTTGATTGTGGTTCACGGGAGGAAATAAATCCAAGGTCAATCACTCAAACCGTCGCCGTCAAATTAAGTCCTCGCCGCCTCCCTCGGGACCTTTAAGTCCACGGCCTCATCAAAGACGCTCAGTTGGTAGAGCAAACGCCCGCCACGCTGAGGGTTGGTGCTTTTGTAACCCTTAAATCTCGCTCTCGCCCGTCTCTGAAGCTGTGGGCGTGGCAGGTTACGGTCGAGATTTAAGATGTTATAATGTTTTCTGCTGTTTTCCTCGCTAACATACACCGACGCGGCAGGACGGCGTTTAGCAGCGTCGCTCTTTCTTTTCACGTGTTTTTTTTCCTGTGCGTCGGTCAAAAGCGCTGTACGGAAACAACTCAAACAGGAAACACATATATATACATATGCAGCGGGATAAAAGATTACCGTATTTTCCGGACTATAAGTCGCACCGGAGTATGGAATGCGTAATAGAGAAGAAAAAAACATATATAAGTCGCAGTGGAGTATGAAACGCGGTTGTAAGTGTGAAAATAACAAATAATATCACATATAAGTCACTCCGGATTGTAAGTATTGAAGGGAACACCAAATATAATAACCATTACTAGATTGTATTACCAATTATATTCATTTTACAAGACTGTATTAGACCTCAAGGACATCTACGTGTGAAAACGGCCAGTGGAAGAATCCTGAGAGAGGACGTCAAACTTTATATTCCACCTCATATCGAAATGTTATATACATACGAGCAGAGCGGGGAAAGCGGTGCATCCGGAGCGCCCGTGTGAGCCGCCGATCACATTCGATAGGAACGGATGGTAAGCGCTCTGTTATCTCTGTATTAGAATTGTACATGACAGGGATTGAACATTTGACTGATTTTAACTGTTTGATTCTTGCCTTTACTTTCATAAACGAGCACGCCAACAGTATATAAGTATAAATATAAGTATAAGTCGCACGCTGGCCAAAACTATGATAAAAGGTGCCACTTATAGTCCGGAAAATACGGTAAATGTACCCAAAATAAAATACACAATACAAACAAACGCTCAAATCGATATCAAAATATAAATTCCCCAAATAAATGTAAATTAATTAGAAATTTATGTTAAATAAAATCATACATTACATTATTTGGTTCCTGCTTCACACACAAGAATGTTGTTGTGTCCTTGGGCAGAACACTTCCACTTTCTACAGTGAAATACTGGACGAGGCTGCGTTCACACTGCAGGCCCGATCTGATTTTAGATTTATTACGCTGTTCTAAATGTGATTGGAGTCTTAAGAGCGACACCGGTCCCAACGCGGCGGTCCAAACACGGTGGTCCCAATGCGGCGGTCCCAACACGGCGGTCCCAACATGGCGGTCCGAACACGGCGGTCCGAACACGGCAGTCCCAACGCGGCGGTCCCAACATGGCGGTCCGAACACGGCGGTCCGAACACGGCAGTCCCAACGCGGCGGTCCCAACACAGTGGTCAGAACACGGTGGTCAGAACACGGCGGTCCCAACACGGCGGTCCCAACAGGCCGGTCCCAACACGGCGGTCCCAACGCGGCGGTCCCAACAGGCCGGTCCCAACAGGCCGGTCCCAACACGCCGGGCCGAACACGCCGGGCCGAACACGCCCGTCCCAACACGCCCGTCCCAACAGGCCGGTCCCAACCCGCCCGTCCCAACACGCCCGTCCCAACACGCCTGCCCCAACACGCCCGTCCCAACACGCCCATCCCAACATGCCAGGCCGAACACGCCGGTCACATTTACCGGACCCTACGGCATGAAAACAATGATCAGGAGCGGTGAAGAGGAGCGGTGACCAAGCGCAGCCCTAGCGTGTTCCAACAGTTGAAACACAAAGACTGAGGCTGTTTCTGAAGCTTTAGAGGCAGAAACACGAGTCTTTGTCGTTTTAGACTCTGATTATTATATATGATCAACTCAGAGCGTCAGATTTGACTTTTCTTAAATATAAAGCGCAGTGTAAAGCCGTTGTCAGGGAGACGGTCTGACTGACACTTGTTTGAGGCGTTTGCAAATACTTAACAAAATGTATGAATCTAAACGACATGATATCGAGAATATTGAATGTGATGGATATTTTATTTAAGGTCTTTCTACTTTTCTAATATTTATTCATTTGTTTATGTTCCATTTATTAACGATAAAGTATTTTAATAAAGACAATTAAATTAAAATAAAGTCTCTCATCATGTGACTTGTTTTTGTCCCACTTTAGTTCCTTTGAGTTCATGAAAAAAAAGATGAGAAACACTTTTCCCCAAAAATAAAATAAAATAGATAAAATAAGGTTTGAGGAGAACAATAAATGAGCATCGCGTCTGATTAAGACACAAAACAGCCCTAAAAGTCTCTTGAGACAGCGACGGTGAAACGAGGAGGCGACGGCGACGAGGAGGTGAGGAGCGTTGCCGGCGTCGTCACGGAAACGCCACCTCCTTAACCAAGACGAGGACGTTGAGAGGCTCTTCACCAGAGCAGACGTCAAACTGCAATCAGGACTAAATATGACAATAATGTTACTAAACCAGGTCTAAACCAGGTCTAAACCAAGAACTAAACCAGGACTAAGCCAAGAACTAAACCAGGTCCAAACCAGGTCTAAACCAGGTCTAAACAAGGACTAAACCAGGACTAAACCAGGTCTAAAGCAGGACTAAACCAGGACTAAACAAGGACTAAACCAGGACTAAACCAGGTTTAAACCAGGTCTAAACAAGGACTAAACCAGGACTAAAGCAGGACTAAACCAGGACTAAACAAGGACTAAACCAGGACTAAACCAGGTTTAAACCAGGTCTAAACAAGGACTAAACCAGGACTAAACCAGGACTAAAACAGGTCTAAACCAGTACTAAACCAGGACTAAACCAGGTCTAAAGCAGGACTAAACTAGGACTAAACCAGGTCTAAACCAGGACTAAACCAGGTCTAAACCAGGACTAAACCAGGACTAAACCAGGTCTAAACTGGATCTAAAACAAGGACTAAACCAAGACTAAAGTTCAAGCCTCGAGTTGAACATGAACAAAGATATTCATTCAAAAAGTCTTGGATAAATCTGAACAAAATCACTACATTTTCACTCTTTAATTGTCATCAAAAGTCTGCACAAAATGATGTACCTGTACTTTTACTCAACACAAGAGTATTTCTTCCACTCACTGCACATTTTCCATGGATCTCTTTCACGTCCTCCAGTCTTTAGGCTGTGGTTGTGTCGTCCTCTGGTGGACAGAACACCACACGACAGTGCAGTGTTCAGCCAGCGCAATGACGCAGAAAGAAAGTAATAACGAGCAGCACAATCCTCCAGAAGTTTGTTTCAATCTGCACCACGTTTACAGACAAAACGCTGTAAAAATGTGTCGTCGAAATGAGACAAAACCAGGACTAAGTTGGGACTAAACCAGATCTAAACCTGGACTAAACCTGCTCTAAACCAGGACTAAACCAGGTCTAAATCAGGACTAAACCTGCTCTAAACCGGGACTAAACCGGAACTAAACCAGGTCTAAACCTGGACTAAACCTGCTCTAAACCAGGACTAAACCGGAACTAAACCAGGTCTAAACCAGGACTAAACCAGGTCTAAACCAGGACTAAACCGGAACTAAACCAGGTCTAAACCAGGACTAAACCAGGTCTAAACCAGGACTAAACCGGGACTAAACCGGGTCTAAACCAGGACTAAACCCGGAACTAACACTGTCACTAAAATTAATAATTGTGAAGCAAAATGAGGTCGTTTCGATTGAATGAATCTGTTAAGTTTAAACGTTCAGCGCTTTGTATCACAATAACTTAAATTTTTTGTGTTTTTTAAAGTGTGATTTCATAAACACAAGACGCACAGATTAAACTACGTCGTCGTGGAACATTACAAGCATCTCAAACATCTCAAAGTCGACGGTTTTTGCATGAAAAAGCACAAAATCACTTTGACTTTGGTTGAAATATTGACACGTGGCGGTTTATTGCACAGAACAGCTTCAGGTCGGCAGTGTCAGCAGTCGCACCAGTGAAGGAAACGTGGGTTAAAACTCACAAATAAAGCAGCGTAAACAGTAAATCATGTGTGCTTTTTTGTTCTATTTTAGTCTTTGAACGTTTAGAGTTTAATATTAGTGCCACAAAATCATCTTTTTCTGAAGCTTCATTTTTGTACAAAACGGTTGATTAAACATTTTTTCACACCAAGTTTAGAAAAAATGAAAAAAAAACTAAGACAACATTTGAGGGCTTCAAACCTAAAAGTGAAATTTGCAGCGTTGAAATGTAAAACCTCGATTTACGAACAATAGAAATAAATATATTCTTACATAATTCATAATAACAACAGTTTCCACAGTAAGTACCGGGTTTTACTGTCTAAACCCTGAACACAAATAAAATCCACACTTTCGTCTCGTTAGTGTCACATTTGATATTAATTAGTTTATATTTCTGGTTCGTTTCGATGCTAAAGAAACTCCACACGATCTAAACCTTCAGTCGACAGAAAATTGGGTTCACGACACTTAAAAAACGACTCTTTTGGTCGTTCTTGTGTTTTCCACGATTCAATTTGACAGATTAAATACAGTTTAATACACTGTGAAGAGGCGGGGCTTATCACTGTGAAGAGGCGGGGCTTATCACTGTGAAGAGGTGGGGCTTCTCACTGTGAAGAGGCGGGGCTTATCACTGTTGTTGTTGTTGGGGCAAGAGGTGGGGCTTATCACTGTGAAGAGGTGGGGCTTATCACTATGAAGAGGCGGGGCTTATCACTATGAAGAGGTGGGGCTTATCACTGTGAAGAGGTGGGGCTTATCACTGTGAAGAGGCGGGGCTTATCACTGTGAAGAGGCGGGGCTTATCACTGTGAAGAGGTGGGGCTTATCACTGTGAAGAGGCGGGGCTTATCACTATGAAGAGGCGGGGCTTATCACTGTGAAGAGGTGGGGCTTATTACTATGAAGAGGCGGGGCTTATCACTGTGAAGAGGTGGGGCTTATCACTGTGAAGAGGTGGGGCTTATCACTGTGAAGAGGCGGGGCTTATCACTATGAAGAGGCGGGGCTTATCACTATGAAGAGGCGGGGCTTATCACTGTGAAGAGGTGGGGCTTATTACTATGAAGAGGCGGGGCTTATCACTGTGAAGAGGCGGGGCTTATCACTATGAAGAGGCGGGGCTTATCACTGTTGTTGTTGTTGTTGTTGTTGTTGTTTTATGGCGGTTGGCATCCAAGTGTTGCATTACCGCCAGACTTTATTCCTCAGACTCTGTGAAGAGGCGGGGCTTATCACTGTGAAGAGGCGGGGCTGTTTCCTTTAAGACTATCATTTATCGTTTTATCAGACAATTTCATTGTTTTATTAGTTTTTACTCTTGTTGTTTTTTTTATTCTTTGTGTTTCACTTTTGTCACTACACGTGGTTAAAAAGACGATGTTTACGGCGGGTTTGGTTTGGACCCAATCGTAAAACGCTTGCTGGACGTGAACCCAAACTTCCTGGACAAACAGAGAAGAGGACAAACAAAAGACTCCAGTGTCTCATTTGACGGCCTGCCAGACGATGATGATCAGCACCACCAGCACCAGGGACAGCACCATGGCCAGAACACACATCCTCTTACGAGACTTTCTCTGGAAAACACCACAACGGACACGATTCAGACATTTAGAGCTTCAATCTGGAATAATTAGATCTGTGTTTGAAATCTGATCATCCAAACCACACGTGGCAGTTAATGATTCTTTATAACTTGTATTTTCGGGGCATCGACACATTTCCTCTCACCTGATAATACGCCGCCTTCTGGAGCTGCCCCGCCCCCCGGTTCACGTGGACTTCTGCGTTCTCCACGTTGGCCTCGATGCTGTCTGAGGACGGAGACGGACCACAAGGAAGTGAACCCACAACCTCCGACAGAGAGGAACTAAGCCCACAACCTCCGACAGAGAGGAACTAAACCCACAACCTCCGACAGAGAGGAACTAAACCCACAACCTCCGACAGAGAGGAACTAAACCCACAACCTCCGACAGAGAGGAACTAAACCCACAACCTCCGACAGAGAGGAACTAAACCCACAACCTCCGACAGAGAGGAACTAAACCCACAACCTCAGACAGAGGAACTAAACCCACAACCTCTAACAGAGAGGAACTAAACCCACAACCTCCGACAGAGAGGAACTAAACCCACAACCTCAGACAGAGGAACTAAACCCACAACCTCAGACAGAGGAACTAAACCCACCGAAACACAGCTGAAACCCTCCCAGAACCACCCTTGAACCCCCGAAAACCACCCTAAACACCATGAAACACCCTAAACACCATGAAACACCCTAAACACCATGAAACACCCTAAACACCATGAAACACCCTAAACACCATGAAACACCCTCAACACCATGAAACACCCATAACACCATGAAACACCCTAAACACCATGAAACACCCTAAACACCATGAAACACCCTTAACACCATGAAACACCCTAAACACCATGAAACACCCTTAACACCATGAAACACCCTTAACACCATGAAACACCATAAACACCATGAAACACCATTAACACCATGAAACACCATTAACACCATGAAACACCCTAAACACCATGAAACACCCTAAACACCATGAAACACCCTAAACACCATGAAACACCCTAAACACCATGAAACACCCTCAACACCATGAAACACCCATAACACCATGAAACACCCTAAACATCATGAAACACCCTTAACACCATGAAACACCCTAAACACCATGAAACACCCTCAACACCATGAAACACCCATAACACCATGAAACACCCTAAACATCATGAAACACCCTTAACACCATGAAACACCCTAAACACCATGAAACACCCTTAACACCATGAAACACCCTTAACACCATGAAACACCATAAACACCATGAAACACCATTAACACCATGAAACACCATTAACACCATGAAACACCCTAAACACCATGAAACACCCTAAACATCATGAAACACCCTTAACACCATGAAACACCCTAAACACCATGAAACACCCTTAACACCATGAAACACCCTTAACACCATGAAACACCCTTAACACCATGAAACATCCTAAACACCATGAAACACCATAAACACCATGAAACACCATTAACACCATGAAACACCATTAACACCATGAAACATCCTAAACACCATGAAACACCCTAAACACCATGAAACACCATTAACACCATGAAACACCCTAAACACCATGAAACACCATTAACACCATGAAACACCCTCAACACCATGAAACACCCTAAACATCATGAAACACCCTAAACACCATGAAACACCCTAAACACCATGAAACACCCTCAACACCATGAAACACCCTAAACACCATGAAACACCCTAAACATCATGAAACACCCTTAACACCATGAAACACCCTAAACACCATGAAACACCCTTAACACCATGAAACACCCTTAACACCATGAAACACCCTAAACACCATGAAACACCCTAAACACCATGAAACACCCTCAACACCATGAAACACCCTAAACACCATGAAACACCCATAACACCATGAAACACCCTAAACACCATGAAACACCCTAAACACCATGAAACACCCTCAACACCATGAAACACCCATAACACCATGAAACACCCTAAACATCATGAAACACCCTTAACACCATGAAACACCCTAAACACCATGAAACACCCTTAACACCATGAAACACCCTTAACACCATGAAACACCATAAACACCATGAAACACCATTAACACCATGAAACACCCTAAACACCATGAAACACCCTAAACACCATGAAACACCCTAAACACCATGAAACACCCTAAACACCATGAAACACCCTCAACACCATGAAACACCCATAACACCATGAAACACCCTAAACATCATGAAACACCCTTAACACCATGAAACACCCTAAACACCATGAAACACCCTTAACACCATGAAACACCCTTAACACCATGAAACACCATAAACACCATGAAACACCATTAACACCATGAAACACCATTAACACCATGAAACACCCTAAACACCATGAAACACCCTAAACACCATGAAACACCCTAAACACCATGAAACACCCTTAACACCATGAAACACCCTAAACACCATGAAACACCCTTAACACCATGAAACACCCTTAACACCATGAAACACCATAAACACCATGAAACACCATTAACACCATGAAACACCATTAACACCATGAAACACCCTAAACACCATGAAACACCCTAAACACCATGAAACACCCTAAACACCATGAAACACCCTAAACACCATGAAACACCCTCAACACCATGAAACACCCATAACACCATGAAACACCCTAAACATCATGAAACACCCTTAACACCATGAAACACCCTAAACACCATGAAACACCCTCAACACCATGAAACACCCATAACACCATGAAACACCCTAAACATCATGAAACACCCTTAACACCATGAAACACCCTAAACACCATGAAACACCCTTAACACCATGAAACACCCTTAACACCATGAAACACCATAAACACCATGAAACACCATTAACACCATGAAACACCATTAACACCATGAAACACCCTAAACACCATGAAACACCCTAAACATCATGAAACACCCTTAACACCATGAAACACCCTAAACACCATGAAACACCCTTAACACCATGAAACACCCTTAACACCATGAAACACCCTTAACACCATGAAACATCCTAAACACCATGAAACACCATAAACACCATGAAACACCATTAACACCATGAAACACCATTAACACCATGAAACATCCTAAACACCATGAAACACCCTAAACACCATGAAACACCATTAACACCATGAAACACCCTAAACACCATGAAACACCATTAACACCATGAAACACCCTCAACACCATGAAACACCCTAAACATCATGAAACACCCTAAACACCATGAAACACCCTAAACACCATGAAACACCCTCAACACCATGAAACACCCTAAACACCATGAAACACCCTAAACATCATGAAACACCCTTAACACCATGAAACACCCTAAACACCATGAAACACCCTTAACACCATGAAACACCCTTAACACCATGAAACACCCTAAACACCATGAAACACCCTAAACACCATGAAACACCCTCAACACCATGAAACACCCTAAACACCATGAAACACCCATAACACCATGAAACACCCTAAACACCATGAAACACCCTAAACACCATGAAACACCCTCAACACCATGAAACACCCATAACACCATGAAACACCCTAAACATCATGAAACACCCTTAACACCATGAAACACCCTAAACACCATGAAACACCCTTAACACCATGAAACACCCTTAACACCATGAAACACCATAAACACCATGAAACACCATTAACACCATGAAACACCCTAAACACCATGAAACACCCTAAACACCATGAAACACCCTAAACACCATGAAACACCCTAAACACCATGAAACACCCTCAACACCATGAAACACCCATAACACCATGAAACACCCTAAACATCATGAAACACCCTTAACACCATGAAACACCCTAAACACCATGAAACACCCTTAACACCATGAAACACCCTTAACACCATGAAACACCATAAACACCATGAAACACCATTAACACCATGAAACACCATTAACACCATGAAACACCCTAAACACCATGAAACACCCTAAACATCATGAAACACCCTTAACACCATGAAACACCCTAAACACCATGAAACACCCTTAACACCATGAAACACCCTTAACACCATGAAACACCCTTAACACCATGAAACATCCTAAACACCATGAAACACCATAAACACCATGAAACACCATTAACACCATGAAACACCATTAACACCATGAAACATCCTAAACACCATGAAACACCCTAAACACCATGAAACACCATTAACACCATGAAACACCATTAACACCATGAAACATCCTAAACACCATGAAACACCCTAAACACCATGAAACACCATTAACACCATGAAACACCCTAAACACCATGAAACACCATTAACACCATGAAACACCCTCAACACCATGAAACACCCTAAACATCATGAAACACCCTAAACACCATGAAACACCCTAAACACCATGAAACACCCTCAACACCATGAAACACCCTAAACACCATGAAACACCCTAAACATCATGAAACACCCTTAACACCATGAAACACCCTAAACACCATGAAACACCCTTAACACCATGAAACACCCTTAACACCATGAAACACCCTAAACACCATGAAACACCCTAAACACCATGAAACACCCTCAACACCATGAAACACCCTAAACACCATGAAACACCATAAACACCATAAACACCCTAAACACCATGAAACACCCTAAACACCATGAAACACCCTAAACACCATGAAACACCCTCAACACCATGAAACACCCATAACACCATGAAACACCCTAAACATCATGAAACACCCTTAACACCATGAAACACCCTAAACACCATGAAACACCCTTAACACCATGAAACACCCTCAACACCATGAAACACCCATAACACCATGAAACACCCTAAACATCATGAAACACCCTTAACACCATGAAACACCATAAACACCATGAAACACCATTAACACCATGAAACACCATTAACACCATGAAACACCCTAAACACCATGAAACACCCTAAACATCATGAAACACCCTTAACACCATGAAACACCCTAAACACCATGAAACACCCTTAACACCATGAAACACCCTTAACACCATGAAACACCATAAACACCATGAAACACCATTAACACTCCTGAAACACATATTCATGTGCAATTACTGTTGTGATCACATGCAATGGTATTTATGTATTTATTTATTTATTTGTCTATGGGAGTTTTTATTTATTTATAGGAGATCTTCTACTGAAAGTGTTTTTCAGACTTCCTATAAGTGATCTGTTCTTCTGTATCTACCTCTGTATCTACCTGCGTTGCACCAATGAAATTTCCCCATGTGGGACAATAAAGGAATATCTTATCTTATTTTAAACACTCCTGAAACACCATGAAACACCCTAAACACTCCTGAAACACCCTAAACACTCCTGAAACACCCTAAACACTCCTGAAACACCCTAAACACTCCTGAAACACCCTAAACACCCCTGAAACACCCTGAAACACCCTAAACACTCCTGAAACACCATGAAACACTCTAAACACTCCTGAAACACCCTAAACACTCCTGAAACACCATGAAACACTCTAAACACTCCTGAAACACCCTAAACACTCCTGAAACACCATGAAACACTCTAAACACTCCTGAAACACCCTAAACACCCCTGAAACACCCTAAACACTCCTGAAACATCATGAAACACCCTAAACACTCCAGAAACACCCTAAACACTCCTGAAACACCATGAAACACTCTAAACACTCCTGAAACACCCTAAACACTCCTGAAACACCATGAAACACCCTAAACACTCCTGAAACACCATGAAACACCCTAAACACTCCTGAAACACCCTGAAACACCCTAAACACTCCTGAAACACCATGAAACACCCTAAACACTCCTGAAACACCCTAAACACTCCTGAAACACCATGAAACACCCTAAACACTCCTGAAAGACTCTGAAACACCCTAAACACTCCTGAAACACCCTAAACACTCCTGAAACACCATGAAACACCCTAAACACTCCTGAAACACCCTAAACACTCCTGCAACACCATGAAACACCCTAAACACTCCTGAAACACCCTGAAACACCCTAAACACTCCTGAAACACCCTAAACACTCCTGAAACACCATGAAACACCCTAAACACTCCTGAAACACCCTGAAACACCCTAAACACTCCTGAAACACCCTAAACACTCCTGAAACACCATGAAACACCCTAAACACTCCTGAAACACCCTAAACACTCCTGCAACACCATGAAACACCCTAAACACTCCTGAAACACCCTGAAACACCCTAAACACTCCTGAAACACCCTAAACACTCCTGAAACACCATGAAACACCCTAAACACTCCTGAAACACCCTAAACACTCCTGAAACACCCTGAAACACCCTAAACACTCCTGAAACACCCTAAACACTCCTGAAACACCATGAAACACCCTAAACACTCCTGAAACACCCTGAAACACCCTAAACACTCCTGAAACACCCTATACACTCCTGAAACACCCTAAACCACCTGAAACTCTTACCGATCATCTCGCCCTGGTCGTGGATCATCACGGCGAGGTCTTTGAAAATCTGGTTCACGTCCATAATGTCAGACTGTGGACACACCAGCAGTTCAATTAATGCTTGAAACAATAGCTGCCTGCACTACAGTGTTCTGAGTGCTCTAAAGAGTCTGCTGGAGGTGTTTGGCGTTACCTACTTTTGTCTCAAAATGATCTTATTAAATACAGATGATCATTAAAGGACAGATTTGATGCCGTATTTGTAATGTTAATGTCTTTTAAAGCAGAACTATGTCACATTTTCACCTTATTACACGTCTTCATCAGCCCCTGTGATGGTTAAATATGTATTTTCGGAGCGTTTGAAGTGTCCGTCGTTGCTACTAAAGCACACGGGACTGAGTCAGCGCTCCATCTACTGGCAACGGAGGGAAGTACAAAAGTGAAACCAAAAGAAAAGCTAGCTTGCCCCGACACGCTAATGCAGAACGAGTCTGTGGTGATTTATGGAGTTAAAAACAAGAGACTAGAGCTGTAATCTTAAATTCATGCAGTAATAAAGTATTTTCACAGTTTTGACAGGGGTGCGACTTATATGTGATATTATTTGTTATTTTCTCAACCACAAGAGGGCGCTCTAGGCTCTAAGTGATGCAGAAGAAGAATCTGCACTTCCTCTTCCTCTGGAGTTTGTGGAGTTGTTTAGAAGTGACACAGAGGAAGAAGAATTCAATGGATTTAGTGATTTGGGGTAAAACTGATACTTTGGTAAACTTGTTAGCATGTTCTTTATGTTATAGTTATCTGAATAACTGTTCATATGTTACGTTAACATACCAGACACTTACCACAGTTCTGTCTGTGCCTCATGTAGCTGAAGGTGTTAGCGTTAGCATACGTCATGTAGCTGAAGGTGTTAGCGTTAGCATGTTAGCATACATACACCTATTCATCATGTTCTCTAATGGAAATGTGTTTTTTCTTCTCTGTTATGCATTTTTTGGCTGGTGCGCCTTATATTCTTGAAACTACGGTAATGTTGGTCGACCGTTTCGTCCACAAAAGCACCTCGAGCTGTCGTATGTTGGTCTCCCGCTCTCTGATGACTTCCAGGTCGTCGTGGGTGATGCTCGGCTCCTGGGTCTGAGTCACCGCTTGGCCCCACTCGTCCTCCCTGAACGACACAAAACGCTCGTTAATGCTCGTTAATGACACCGGCGCTCGTTATGGATCCAACAGGGGCGGCGCTGGGATTTTTGAAACGGGGGTGGCCAAGGGGTGGCTCCTCCCCCCCACACACCACATTTCCAGTAATTTGGCGCACTTTTCAGGATCATTTTGGCAATTATTGTCAAGATGATTTAAAAAAACTCACGGTGATATAGTTAGATTTGATGTGGTGATGGTGACAAAGAGTTTTTACTGCGACGCGTGAAGGCGGTGAACGTGTGAAGCTCAAAAACGCCTCCATTCACACCCTTTTTTACCGCTTATTCATCCATTTTTGCCCCTGGTCACATATCCACGCAGAGTAAATGCACTGAAACAATTGCTCAGGATTCAAAGTTGGGTCGCGCCGCCTGAAGTCGGGCGGAAGCAAAGCGGGGGCCTAAATCGGGGGCCTAAATCGGGGGCTCAAATCGGGTGAAATGTCGTTTTGAACCCACTTTAGAACTACATCGAGACTTATGAGATGTTTAACAGCTCTTACTTTTCAAACGTGACCAGATGATCGTTCAGGTTGTCAGCGTCTCCCTGAAAAGAAAGAAAAACGGTTTCATTTACAGGCTTTTCTGAGTTTTAACGTGCACATTTCGAAATATCTGGGGCCCCGTCGTCGATGGGAAACACTCTAAATGTCACTTACTGCAGATAATACGGGTTTTGTTTGTTTTAAGTGATATTCTTACTCTAAAATGCCCTGAAACTTCACTTTTATACATGACCAGAGTATTTTACAGGCGTTTTGAAGCCAGTGCTGGAAGTGAAGTGCACAAGTACTGTATTTTCTGTACTATAAGTCGCACCTTTTTTCAGAGTTTTGGCCGGGGTGCGACTTAAACTTATATTTATACTTATATACTTATACTCCGGAGAGACTTATATGTGATATTATGTGTTATTTTCACACTTGCAACTACATTTCAAACTCCAGTGCAACTTATGTTTTTTTCCTCTCTATTATGCATTTTTTGGCTGGTGCGACTTATACTCCGGAAAATACGGTAATAAATATTAAGATATCTGCGCTCTACTTTACAGCGGATACTTTTTTTCTTTTACTTCACCACAGCTGTACTTTCTACTGCACAAAATATTTGAACTTTCCAGTCACTTTTCCGTTTGAGGCGCGTTAAATTGGCCACGCCCACATCCTGCCACAAGAGTTTGTCCGAATAAAAAATATAGAACTTACGCTTTAATAGTTTGGTGTGAAATAGTCCCAAAGTAACATTTTCAGGACGTTCTTTTAGATGATATTTTTACTTTTATTTGGGCAATGTTGTGCGAGATGAAGGATGTCACACCTACAAGAAAGATTACTGTAATTTCCGGACTATAAGTGGCACTTTTTTTCATAGTTTTTGCCGAAGTGCAACTTATACTTATATTTATACTTATTTACTTGTTATTTTCACTCCTGCAAATGCGTTTCATACTCCAGTGCAACTTATATGTTTTTTTTCTTCTCTTTTATGCATTTTTTGGCTACTGCGACTTATACTCCAGGAAATACGGTAACTGTGGGCACAAACAGCGAGTCATTTCAGTTCAACTTTTGCCACAAAACAGTCAAATTACATGAAAAGTCTGGCTGTTTATGTGACGACATCATTAGTTTTTCCAACTTTTAGACTTTCACAGCTGTTTTGGTCAAAAGCGCCAACAATCGAGAAAACACTTCTTATTTAGAAAAAAATGTGAATTTATTTTGGAAATTATTTGCTGTGCCTTAATTTGATTTATGTTTGTCGTTATGATCATTTTTATTTTTTGTATTATTCGTTTTTGTCCTATTTTCTGGTCCAGTTTCTTGTTTTTATTTGTTTCTATTTCCAAAATTGAACAAAAAAATTAATAATAATAATTTTGAAAATCGAGAAAACAAAGGGAAAAATCTCTGCCTTAATTTTATTGATGTTTGTCAATTATATCGATATGATTATTTCTCATTATTTCTATGACTATTATTATTATCATCATTATTATTATCTTTTTTTTTGTCATAATCTCTGGTCCTGTTTCTTGTTTTCATTTGTATCTATTCAAAAATGTAAGAAAAAAAAGAAAAACTGAATTGAAAAAATAAAAGTATCGTTTTACTAAAAATAAAACTAAGAAAAGCGTTTTCTCTCTTGAAATGAGAAAACAAACCCTCCTCCTCGTACTTTAGGACAGTAAAAATGTGCTCAAACCCAGACAAACACGACATAAAAGACGCTCTGGATCTTATTTAAGCGTTTTCCCGGCGACGCAGCGGCGTTTCTTGTTGCTATGGCGACCTGCTCGACCCACCGTGGCCCTGGAGCCGGCGCGAGCGCGAGCCACGCTCTCCTTCTCTTTGTCGGCCGCTCGCCTCTGGACCACCTGGAAGTTGTTGAGCGCCGCCGAGAAGTCGCTCATGAGGCGCTCCTTCTGCAGCTTCTGTTGCCGCTGGAAACGGGGGAAAAAAACATACATTTATGTCACTGCGACGCGTCCGGGACAAAGGGTAACGCTGACACACCCCGCATCGCACGCTTTTGTCTCCATTTAAGACATTTCTACTCAATAAATGCTAAATAAGTCGGAGTAGATGGTGTAATTTTGTGTGTTAATAAATAAACATCAGTGAATTATGTTTCATCACTTTTGTCTAATTCGGACTTAGTTTAGGTGCAAAATATTGTACTTTTACATCCGAAAAGTCGCAGTAAAATCTTTAACGTTACACACAGGAAACGCATACAATCTGAAATAAGACAAGTTAAAAAAAGTGTTTTAAAAAGTTAAAAAGTGATCGAATGAAGTTGTATTTCTCTTGATTTTAGCATGTTTTGACTTGATAGGACATTTTCTTCTTTTTTTTTTCTTCTTTTTTTTCCATCCATCCATCCATCCATCTTCTGCCGCTTTATCCGGGGCCGGGTCGCGGGGGCAGCAGTCTGAGCAGGGACTCCCAGACTTCCTTCTCCCCAGACACTTCCTCTAACTCCTCCGGGGGGATCCCGCCCAGGAGGCATCCGAAACAGATGCCCGAGCCACCTCAGCTGGCTCCTCTCGACGTGGAGGAGCAGCGGCTCTACTCCGAGCTCCCCCCGTGTGGCCGAGCTCCTCACCTTATCTCTAAGGGAGCGCCCAGCTACACGGCGGAGGAAACTCATTTCGACCGCTTGTATCCGCGATCTTGTTCTTTCGGTCATTACCCAAAGCTCATGACCATAGGTGAGGGTAGGAACGTAGACCGACCGGTAAATAGAGAGCTTTGCCTTTCGGCTCAGCTCCCTCTTCACCACAACGATCCGCCTGTCGATCTCACGCTCCATCCTTCCCTCACTCGTGAACAAGACCCCGAGATACTTGAACTCCTCCACTTGGGGCAAGGACACCCCACCCACCTGGAGAGGGCAAGCCACCTTTTTCCGGTCGAGAACCATGGCCTCGGATTTGGAGGTGCTGATTCTCATCCCAGCCGCTTCACACTCGGCTGCAAACCGTCCCAGTGCATGTTGCAGGTCCGGGTTTGATGGAGCCATCAGGACAACATCGTCTGCAAACAGCAGAGATGAGATCCTGTGGACCCCAAACCGGACACCCTCCGACCCCCGACTGCGCCTAGAAATTCTGTCCATAAAAATTATGAACAGAACCGGTGACAAAGGGCAGCCCTGGCGGAGTCCAACATGCACTGGGAACAGGTCTGACTTACTGCCGGCAATGCAAACACAGCTCCTGCTCCGGTCATACAGGGACCGGACAGCCCTGAGCAAAGGGCCCCGGACCCCGTACTCCCGGAGCACCCCCCAAAGGACACCCCGAGGGACACGGTCGAAAGCCTTCTCCAGATCCACAAAGCACATGTGGACTGGTTGGGCAAACTCCCATGAGCCCTCGAGCACCCGATGGAGGGTATAGAGCTGGTCCAGTGTTCCACGACCGGGACGAAAACCACTCTGCTCCTCCTGAATCCGAGGTTCGACTATCGGTCGGATTCTCCTCTCCAGTACCTTGGAATAGACCTTACCCGGGAGGCTGAGGAGTGTGATCCCTCTGTAGTTGGAACACACCCTCCGGTCCCCCTTCTTGAACAGAGGGACCACCACCCCGGTCTGCCAGTCCAGAGGCACGGTCCCCGAACGCCACGCGATGTTGCAGAGACGTGTCAACCAAGACCTACAACATCTAGATACTTTAGGTACTCAGGGCGGATCTCATCCACCCCCGGAGCCCTGCCACCGAGGAGTTTGTCAACAACCTCAGTGACTTCAGCTTGGGTGATGGATGAGCCAGCCTCCGAGTCCCCGGTCTCTACTTCCTCTTCGGAAGACGTGACTGAGGGATTAAGGAGATCCTCAAAGTATTCCTTCCACCGTCCGACGACATCCCCAGTTGAGGTCAGCAGGCCTCCACCCGCACCGTAAACGGTGTTGGTGAGACCCTCTCGTTCACCGGGGTAAACTCCAACACGTGGCGGCTGAGCTGAGGGGCTATCAGCAAGCCCACACCAGCCCGCCGCCTCTCCCCGCGGGCAACACCAGAGAAGTGGAGCGTCCAGTCCATCTCGAGGAGATGGGTTCCAGAGCCCAAACTGTGCGTGGAGGTGAGGCCGACTATATCTAGTCGGTATCGCTCAACCTCCCGCACAAGCTCAGGCTCTTTCCCCCCCAGCGAGGTGACATTCCATGTCCCCAGAGTTAGTCTCTGTGTCTGGAGATCTGGTCGCCGAGGCCCCTGCCGTCGACTGCCGCCCAGATCTCTCTGCACCGGCCCCTTATGGATCCTCCTGCGGGTGGTGGGCCCACGGGAGGGCGGCCCCACGCCGCTCTTTCGGGCTGTGCCCGGCCGGGCCCCGTGGGGTAAGACCCGGCCACCAGGCGCTCGCCATGGAGCACCCATTCCAGGCCTGGCTCCAGGATGGGGCCCCGGTGACGCCGATCCGGGCGACGTAAACTGCCTTGTTCGTGTCGTCGTCATAAGAGGCTTCTGAACCGATCTTTGTCTGACCCGTCACCTAGGACCTGTTTGCCTTGGGAGACCCTACCAGGGGCTTGAAGCCCCCGACAACATAGCTCCCGGGATCATTCGGGCACTCAAACCCCTCCACCACGTTAAGGTGTCGGTTCAAGGATATCGCAATTCCAATCATGACCCAATTTGTATTTGTATTTTAACAATAATAGTAATACTTCATACAAAGACGTTTTACAATCGAAGTAAAAAGACGACAATGGTGTGTATTTAATTGAGATTCAGTCAAGTCTAATAGTCAAAGATCAACTTTCTGATCAAGATTTTTAGTCTTATTATTTGGAGCAGAGTTTGGTGGAAGAAATTGGGCGATTTGTTGTGTCTTAATTATCTTTTTATTGTCTTTTTTAAATAAAAAAACGTAAAATAAAATAAAAAATCAACAGAAAAAAACTGTGGTTCCTTTTTCGCATATATCGCCCACTACTTTTTTCTTTTTCTTTTTAGCATTTCAAGTCAGAAAACACTCGTCTTTTTCTTATTTTTAAGTCAAACGAGATATTTTTTGCTCGTTCCATTGACAGACAAAAAACACTAAAAAGACGAGAAATACCACTTTTTTCAAGCACTTTTTAACTCATTTTCTCGTTTTGGATGGTCATTTTTCCAGTGCAGTGACAGTTTAAACCGCCGTTTGACAAAATAAAGGCGCTATAAGGGATTATTTACTACATTGTTATTATATTTACTCGTTCGTTTGTCCCTGTCTCATCTTTCTTGTGTCACTTTCTCCTAAAAATCTGTCAAAGCCGAGCAGAACCTGTCGTTCTGACCCCATCGAGCGTCTAGGGCGTGTTTTGGGGGCAGTTTTACGGCCGCCTTCAACGCTCTGCCCCGTTCGTGACCCTGGCCGGTGTGCTGGGTTCGTGACCGACCTGCTCGGATGGCGACATGGGCAGAGCCAGCGCGCCCAGGCCTTTCAGGTGTCGGTTGGTCTCTTTGGCCAGTTGGTTTGTGTAGTGCTGAAGCTGCTGCCTGAACAAACACACAAACACGTTTAGCGTTTTCCACGTTCAACACATCGGTCAAAACGCTGAACTTTCGGCAACTCACAGCTTCTCCTGAGACTCGGCGACATCACTTCCTGTTCCCAGTTGGTACAAAAGGTTCTTAATCTGACCGGCTGCAAACGACAGAGAAAAAAACAAACATTTTCAGGGATTTGGGGGTTTTTTCGCTCGATTTTAAAAGACAAAAAAAGTGAAGATTTAAAAAAAAAAAAAAAAAAAGATGTAGATTTTGTTTTCTGTCTTATAAATGTGTAATTTTTTAAAATGTGTTTACGGAATCGTTAATCATTGTTACTGTGACAAAATCAGCCAGATTAAAAAAGTTATTTACAATTAGGTCTATTTTTTTAATGCAGCTTGAACTAAAAATACTTAATTTTGCTTCTAAAATTGCCACAATTATTATTATTTAAGAATATTTAAGACTAAAAAATAAGAGTTTGAAACGACAGGAAGTAGAGCTCAAGCTGAATCCCTCTGTGATGTCATCAGTGTGCGACACAGAGACAGTTTAAACCATCGTTGGCCTAAATAAAGGTGTTTTTTGGTATCATTGTGTGTCAGATCAGAACCGTTGTGTCATTTATGTGGAGTTTGGCTCTTGTTTACAGACTGGTTGCTATGGTAACAGCTGTGGCATTACCTCTGCCCGTGTCAAACCAGGAAGTACAATTAAAAACTTCACAAAAATGGTTCAAACTGGGGACAAACGGGCAAAATGTTGAGTCAAATGCTGTGTTTGTGACTGTACGATGTTGTGCGTCAGTATTGTCGATGTCGCAGTCGCCGGCGGTTCGGGCGATATCGCGGGGCGTCGCCAGCGTTCTCACTGTTCTGCGTGATCTTCTGGATGTTCCCGCTGCAGGTCTGGATGAGGCCGCCGAAGTCCCGCGGCTGGGACCACTCGGCGCGGCCGTACGACATCATCAGCCGGGGGTGGGACCAACGCCGCTGCTCCGGTTCTGCTGCTCGCTGACCTGACAAACAAACAAACAAACAAACAAACAAACAAACAAACACAAAAAGGCCGGGTCAGAGATGATACAAATAAACAAACAAACAAACAAACACAAAAAGGTCGGGTCAGAGATGATACAAACAAACAAACAAACAAACAAACACAAAAAGGTCGGGTCAGAGATGATACAAACAAACAAACAAACAAATAAACACAAAAAGGTCGGGTCAGAGATGATACAAACAAACAAACAAACAAACAAACACAAAAAGGTCGGGTCAGAGATGATACAAACAAACAAACAAACACAAAAAGGTCGGGTCAGAGATGATACAAACAAACAAACAAACACAAAAAGGTCGGGTCAGAGATGATACAAACAAACAAACAAACAAACACAAAAAGGTCGGGTCAGAGATGATACAAACAAACAAACAAACAAATAAACACAAAAAGGTTGGGTGAGAGATGATACAAACAAACAAACAAACAAACAAACACAAAAAGGCTGGGTCAGAGATGATACAAACAAACAAACACAAAAAGGCCGGGTCAGAGATGATACAAACAAACAAACAAACAAACAAACACAAAAAGGTCGGGTCAGAGATGATACAAACAAACAAACACACATAAAAAGGCCGGGTCAGAGATGATACAAACAAACAAACAAACAAACAAACAAACAAACAAACACCTGAGTCACGTCGGGGTCAGATATGACACAAACAAACACTTAAAGCCATACTCTGCCGCTGGATAGGAAAAAATCTTAAATTTATAGATATCCATTTGAAACTTCTTGTATAGTTTATCCACGTAAATGTAAGAAGAAAATGTATTACAAGTTTTTTGTCACGTCACGTTTTCATATAGAATTAAAGGCATCTTATGTGTAAAAACGGCCAAAATTGCACACCATACGAGACATTTAAATCTGAAAAATGGACAAAGCAGGTTTAAATTTCTTCTTTTTTTCATTTTGTTGACTTATTAGATACACACACAAAAAACATTCACAGGATTTCTTTTTTACCTGCAGCTTTTGAGTTCACTTGACTGAAAATTGGCGTAAAAATTTAAATTCCGCACCATTTTTGTTGTTGTTAAAACTTAAGTAAATCAGGCTTTGAGTTAGATATCAACAAATCCTTTTCCACGATCTGTCAAAACCTCATTAAGTGCGTGTGGGAGGTACTTTAAGGCCTGATATTTGAGTCTGAGGGAGAAAAATGCAGCAAAGATCATTAAAGACCTAAAACAAAGACACAAAAATGTAATTAAAACTGAGAGAAAACAGAATGCGCTTTGTCAAATACAGATAATTAAACCGGTCTGACTCTTGTATTGTATCTAAGCTCGTTTGTGTTCACGGAATCAAATCTTACTATAATCTAACGCTTATTCACAATCATCGACACATAATTAGGTCGTCAAAAGTGTAGAAAATCCCTAGTTTACGCTTCTCCGCAGCCGCTGAACCTATTCACGCCAAACAAACACTGGCACAAAGTCAAAACTCTCCTCTCGCGGTAATTAAAAACAAAATAAGACAAAAAGGCATGTTTTCCCACGTTTTATTAATGCACAAAAGCGTCAGAAAGTCGTGACGTCATTCATAACCCCATAAAGACGCGATTGTTGGACTTTAAACCACAAACGCGACACAATAAGGATAATACGCGTGTCATAAGAGTGAATATTTCTTGGATAAACGTGCGACGTGAACACAACCTGTCGTCACGCTTATTATTATCATTATTCACCATTTTTTTTGCAATTTTTTTGTGTAGTTTTATGCCTTATTTCGTTAAGTTGTTGTAAATTGGCTTAAGCGGGTCATTCACGGCGTCACGTGAAACGCCCGCGCCGCTGATATAACCCCGCGAACCCGCTTAACTCCTCGGTCTACGACGCTACGGAGCCGCATTCGTCAATATGAAACGTTTTTACACTTGTCATTTGAATAATTCGCCATAATAATAATAATAATAATAATAATCACGTCGACATGAGCGTGGCCAGACGCGACGTAGCGGTCAAAACAATGCCGCGTTTCATTCAGATCGGGGCGTTTTTGCGGCTCAAACTAACGACACGTCTTTCACCGCGTAAATACCTCGCGTTTCACCGGGCGGACGTTGCGGTTGTCGTCGCTGAATAATCCCGCGGGTAAAGTCGGTTTTATTTGGTGTAAACTCCGGGAGGAAGAACGACGCTCCTCGACTGAGCGCACAAAGCCCAGCCCGGCCGTGACGTCAGACGCACGCGGACAACTCCGGCGTACGTCACGCGTTACGTTCACGGACAACAACAACAGTGGGACGGACGGGTTTCTGTTCAGTATTCACACGGGTTTGACACATTTCTGCCATGATAATTTACATATTCGTGCACATTATGTTTCTTACAATGTTTAATGAGCTCGTTTGATCGCTTCAGTGTATTTTTGTTTTGTTAAATTGCGTGCTATGTGTTTGTAAAGCCACCGTCCCGCCAAAACAAACGTTTCTGTTCGGTGATAAATTATGTGACGTGATTTAAGTGAAGCAACATAAAACTATGACATTATGCGTGTTTAAAAGGTTTCCATAATGATAAGAATGTTCACTTAATGTTCATATTTACAGGGTGGTGGTGGTATTTCCTACACGTGTCCGGTGTGTCCGGGGGTCCCGTGCTTGTCCCATGACTTCCACACCGGTGCTAATGAGAAAGGGACTCAAACGCATTACAAGTGAACAAAACAGGGTATAAAAGCCTTCTCAAGCAACGTTCATTTATATTTGGTGCTGCAGCGTGAATTTACCCATTTTATTTCATTTATTCACCTTTATTTAACCAGGTAAAACCCACGGCGGCCTGAGAGCACAAGCACGGATAAGAAACATGTAAGAACAAATAAAAACACAGTGCACATCTGACTTACACAGTTCACAGTCTTTATGGTCAGAGGGTGTGGTCAGGGGTCGGAGGGTGTGGTCAGGGGTCTGAGGGTGCGGTCAGGGGCCGGAGGGTGTGGTCAGAGGGTCGGAGGGTGCGGTCAGGGGTCTGAGGGTGCGGTCAGGGGTCTGAGGGTGTGGTCAGAGGGTCTGAGGGTGTGGTCAGGGGTCTGAGGGTGCGGTCAGGGGTCTGAGGGTGCGGTCAGAGGGTCTGAGGGTGTGGTCAGGGGTCTGAGGGTGCGGTCAGGGGTCTGAGGGTGCGGTCAGGGGTCTGAGGGTGCGGTCAGAGGGTCAGAGGGTGCGGTCAGAGGGTCTGAGGGTGCAGTCAGGGGTCTGAGGGTGCGGTCACGGGTCGGAGGATGTGGTCAGAGGGTCGGAGGGTGCGGTCAGGGGTCTGAGGGTGCGGTCAGGGGTCGGAGGGTGCGGTCAGGGGTCGGAGGGTGCGGTCATGGGTCTGAGGGTGCGGTCAGGGGTCGGAGGGTGCGGTCATGGGTCTGAGGGTGCGGTCAGGGGTCGGAGGGTGCGGTCAGGGGTCGGAGGATGCGGTCAGGGGTCGGAGGGTGCGGTCAGGGGTCGGAGGGTGCGGAGGGTGCGGTCAGGGGTCGGAGGGTGCGGTCAGGGGTCGGAGGGTGCGGTCAGGGGTCGGAGGATGCGGTCAGGGGTCGGAGGGTGCGGTCAGGGGTCGGAGGGTGCGGAGGGTGCGGTCAGGGGTCGGAGGGTGTCCGGTTTGGGGACCACAGGATTCCATCTCTGCTGTTTGCAGACGATGTTGTCCTGATGGCTCCATCAAACCCGGACCTGCAGCTGCACTGGGACGGTTTGCAGCCGAGTGTGAAGCGTCTGGGATGAGAATCAGCTCCAAATCCGAGGCCATGGTTCTCGACCGGAAAAAGGTGTCTTGGATGGGATGGGGAGTCCTTGCCCCAAGTGGAGGAGTTCAAGTATCTCTGGGTCTTGTTCACGAGTGAGGGAAGGATGGAGCGTGAGATCGACAGTTGGATCGGTGTCGGACTGTCGTGGTGAAGAAGGAGCTGAGTCGAAAGGCAAAGCTCTCGATTTACCGGTCAATCCGCTGTAAATCCCAAAGGATAGACTTCGCCCATCGAAAGCAAAGGGCTGTTTTAATTTTGGGCGTTACAAAAATA
This sequence comes from Eucyclogobius newberryi, assembly GCF_026437365.1. Lineage (NCBI taxonomy): Eukaryota > Metazoa > Chordata > Actinopteri > Gobiiformes > Gobiidae > Eucyclogobius > Eucyclogobius newberryi. The sequence goes on along the minus strand of NW_027315945.1, from coordinate 38,207,216 downwards.
AAATGAATTGAACGTGTGGTGACGGTTTGCACACGGCTGACACACTTTTCCGAAGAACGTTACGATCATTAAAGGAAATGAAGGTGTTGTCAGGCAGGGTGTGTCACATGGTCGCGGTTACCTCTACGTCTGTCGTATCTGACTTCGTCCAACCAGGAAGTACAAATACACTTAAACAAATAACTATAACGGTGGACAAATAGCCACATTGTAGCCATTTTGAGTCCAATCTGAAATAGAATCACGCTCATTACCTTTTAGTGAAATGTGTAGTCTTGTTCCTGTCAGGGGTCTGGATCCTACCCCAGTGTCTTTGGGCCTTAGGCGGGTTAATCCCGGACAGGGGCCCGTCACAGGGTTAACACAGAGACACAGACACACATTCACTCTCACGTTCATTCACTAGGGGCCCCTGGTAAAGACTTGTAGACTCCACCCAGAAAGAGATCATGTGATGTAGGATCGGGAATCGAACATGCTTCTAGTGTATATTATGTAAAGAGCAGTTATAATAATAATAACACTGTAATAAATGGTGTATCGACACATAAGTTATCTGTTCTTTTACTTCTGTACCTACTTGAGTTGCAACTCTGGAATTTCCCCATTGTGGAACAAATTAAGGCTTATCTTCTCTTATCTCATCTTATCAATCTCTAACCTGTACTGCCTCCATCGTCCACATGGGGGCGCTGCTGATCTATGGAAGTTTAAAATCTGACAAGAGACAGTCTTTTATGCCTTTATTACACAGGGTTTTGTTTGCATCATCAAGCATTGTTTCTACTGTAACTGGACTTGAAGCGCGTGGCTGTGGCCTAAAGTGCGGCACATTTACAGTTTGAGGTGTTCAACATGTGACACACAATGTGTCACTTCAAACCACAATGACAAGTACAAAGGTCTTCATCAGAAACACTTATCCAGACGAATAAATGCATTTGAGCAAAACAATAATATGTGACAGATTCAAGAATAAAGTCTAAAGACTAAAGTTTAAAGAGCGAAGGAGCGAAGTCTAAAGAGCGAAGTCTAAAGAGCAAAGTCTAAAGAGCAAAGTCTGAAGAATAAAGTTTAAAGAGCGAAGAGTAAAGAATAAAGTTTAAGGCCGTGGCTGCAGAGCTGCGGCGCGGTCAAATGGCCCAGCAGTTTCAGGAACCGCGGCACAGCCATATAGCCTCATGGCTAATCCTAACCCTAACCCTAACCCTAACCCTGACCCTAACCTTACCCTAACCCTAACCCTAACCCTAACCCTAACCCTAAGCCTGACCCTAACCCTAACCCTAACCCTAACCCTAACCTTACCCTAACCCTGACCCTAACCCTAACCCTAACCCTAACCTAACCCTAACCCTAACCCTAACCCTAACCCTAACCCTAACCTAACCCTGACCCTGACCCTAACCCTAACCCTAACCTTAACCTTAACCCTAACCCTAACCTTAACCTTAACCCGGCGCTGTCTAAAACGGCGCTAAAACCCGGTCAAATAGCGCAGCAGTTTCAGGAGCCGCGGCCGGCACAAAATAACATGGCAGTTTTGGCCGCGCGCTGCGGCTCTGCAGAAACTCCCAAAGTTTAAAGTCTGAGAGTACAACTACAGTAGGTGGAGGCAATGTAACACTTGGATACCAACCGCCATAAAACACCAAAGAAGAAGAAAAAGAAGAAGACGCACACCTGAGCTAGCTCCGGACACGTGTAAGCCCTGAGCTAGCTCCGGACACGTGTTAGCCCTGAGCTAGCTCCGGACACGTGTTAGCCCACGTGTTAGCCCTGAGCTAGCTCCGGACACGTGTTAGCCCTGAGCTAGCTCCGGACACGTGTTAGCCCTGAGCTAGCTCCGGACACGTGTTAGCCCTGAGCTAGCTCCGGACACGTGTTAGCCCTGAGCTAGCTCCGGACACGTGTTAGCCCTGAGCTAGCTCCGGACACGTGTTAGCCCTGAGCTAGCTCGTCCCTGTCAGGATGACGTTAGCGCACAGTTGTAGTGAGCGCGATTTGAAGCAGAAACGCTCGTCTCTGAAGTCTGAAGATGTTTTATGGACTCAAAAACATCACGGGAAACCTCCAGATCTCCACTGAGGCTCAGAGCGAGAGGATCGACTAAACGTGCTCAAACTATCATGACTGAAGCTCCAGGCGTGTTTCCGATGACAGAACATAAACCGTGATTGTCCATAACACATCCCCTTTAATCTTGAAGCTGTTCCACGTAACATATTTGACAGAGGTTTTTTTTCCTCGACGGCATTAAAGCTCATACATCTACAGTCGCCTCTCCACAGATCTGACCAGTAACATGGAGATAAGCGTGCGTCCCGAGTCGTGTGTGTTGTGAAACCGCTCGTGCACGTCATCGTCGTCGTTGCGGTGACGTTCTGCCACAAACCGTCTGCAGATGCCGAGGACGTTGTGCAACTCCGACTTCCACAAACGGCGAATCAGCGTCGCCAGATTGAGACGCGCCTTCAGCCCGACTCCGCCCCAAACCTCCTGAGGTCAAAGGGGCGTGGTTTATTTCACATGTTTTGCCAGAGGAGTTCAGGCGAGTGAGCAGATGGAACCGAGGCGTTGTTGGTTTGCTTTTCCTGTGTTGCATGTGGCGAGTTGTACGAATGCTTCATGAGGACGGGACACGAGATAAGAGCGCTTTTATTTATACATCCTACAGCGGGGAGGATCTAGTGTTGCCACGGCAGCTGTTCACAAGGACGACACGTACGCTAAAGATTCACATTGTACCCGGAAAAACAACTGAATTAAAAAAAGAACGGAGACTTCACTGGAGAAACTGGGATTAACCTCAGAACGTCATGAAATATGAAGAAGTCACAGTAAACGTCTGGTTCAAGCACATATTTTATAGTATTTGTTTGTCTAAAAATAAGAGATTAGGAACGTCTGTGGGTAAATAATAAACAATCGACCCCACAATCTTTTTCTTTGTTATTTTTTCACATTTTCTTTTTTTTTTTGTCATGAAGCTCAGTTAGAGCTTCACTTCTCCTCTGCACATGCTCAGTTAGGGCTTCTCTTCTCCTCTGCACATGCTCAGTTAGGGCTTCTCTTCTCCTCTGCACATGCTCAGTTAGAGCTTCTCTTCTCCTCTGCACATGCTCAGTTAGAGCTTCTCTTCTCCTCTGCACATGCTCAGTTAGAGCTTCTCTTCTCCTCTGCACATGCTCAGTTAGGGCTTCTCTTTTTCTCTGCACATGCTCAGTTAGGGCTTCGGTGCATGAACGGCCCTCTGAACACGCCCACAGACTGAGCAGCTGCAGGAAAAGAAGAACCAAGCTTCCTGCAGTACTGCTCTGCGGCCTGTAGAGGCTTCAGCAGCAGACGTGAGGGGGAAACCTGGTTTATTTGGATATATTTCAGATAGATATTTAGAAGATAAGATATTCCTTTATTGTCCACACATGGGGAAATTTCATTGTTGCAACGCAGGTAGATCCAGAGGAAAAGGACAGATAACTTATAGGAAGTTTAAAAAAACGCTCTTAATAGAAGAACTCTTATAAACAAAAACTCTTATAGACAAAACCTCTCATTTCTAAATAAGGAATGAAGGGGAAAAATAAAGATAAAATAAAATAAAAACAGCTAGCGTAAGACAAGATAATACTAATAATAATAAACATTCTATTTTCATCAGTTATATGCACATGAATATGACGGTATTGCATGGTATAAAGTTGTGACACACGGTGAATTTAGACTTTATTGGTCAATCGCTGCCGGCTTTAATTGCCCTGACCGCACGACAGAATTGTGACTCGGAGAAGCGGCAAAACGCCTCCACTCTTAAAAAACATTTTTACACATAAACTCGCTCTACGTGAGGCGATGTTATCCTAACGCTGATGTCACACCGTGTTCCCCTGTGGTCCTGTGTCTCCCTTTGGCCCCGGTCCAGTCCAGAGTCTCCGGGACCAGAGTCCGCCCACGCCTTTCCCACCCGGGTGCTGCGTCTCTGGGTCAGCGCGGGTCAGTGAGTGCTCCTCATCAGCGCGCTCTGCAGACACGACCAGGACGTACAGTGACAGTTCTCTCACTCGCACCGCGGGAGGAGGACCAAACCGAAGCCATGTCCCGATATCAAACTTTAGAGTCACAAGACTAAAATGATTATCGACACTATGACCGAGCAGACGTGTTGGTAAGTAATTATTATACAGTTATAGTGACCCGTTCTCCTCAAAAGACTCTTTCTCCTCCGAAATCTCCTCCGTTAGAGCTTCACTTCGCCCACAGACTGAGCAGCTGCAGGAGAAGAAGAACCAAGCTTCCTGCAACACTGCTGCAATGTCTTCTTCTTCTCCTTTGGTCTTTTATGGCGGCTGATATCCGAGAGTTACATTCCCGCATTATCGAATATAGAAATCGAAGGCCTTTGAACTGAAACAGAAGCGTGTCGTGACCCCGGCGTCCTCGGTGACCGCTCGGCGCTTTATGCTCTTGTACCGAACAAATACGCTACGGACCAAGTGCTGTCCCGAACGCAGCAGTGGTTCAGAAGAAACGCATGAGTCCCGGTCCAGTGAGCGCACAGGGCCCACACGCCCCCGCAGAGGCGCCGCCGATCGCTCCCACAACGATCTCACAACGATCTCACGATGATCTCACAATGATCCAATGTGCAGCTCGCGTTTGGAGGATTCTGCAGGAAAAAGGACCGGACACAAGAGGCGATTGTCGAGGCTGAACAACGAGCTCAGGTTAAAGGAGGATGTGGAGGAAGCACCAACAGTCACACGGCAACGACCGGAATCATAGTCAAGTCCAAGTCCTCAATGTGGCAGGGATATAAGATCAGATCAGATAAGCCTTTATTTATCCACACATGGGGAAATTTTGGTGTTGCAACACAAGTAGATACAGAAGTAAAAGAACAGATGACACTCTCAATAGAAAAAAAAACTCCTTATAAACAAACAAAACTCCTATGGACAGAACCTATTCATATTCTTAATAGGGAATAGAAAAATTAAATAAATAAAAATCATATCATAAAAATAAATGATAATAATTAAAAAAAAAAAAACTATCATAAGACAAAGATACTAATCATGGTGGTAAAGTAATCACTCTTTTTTACAGCAGTTATATGCACTTGAAAATGACATTATTGCGTATGAGTATTGCACTTGAATATGACATTATTGCGTATGAGTATTGCACTTGAATATGATATTATTGCGTATGAGTATTGCACGGAATATGACATTATTGCGTATGAGTATTGCACATGAATGTGACATTATTGCGTATGAGTATTGCACATGAATATCACATTATTGCACGTGAATATGACATTATTGCGTATGAGTATTGCACTTGAATATGACATTATTGCGTATGAGTATTGCACATGAATATGACATTATTGCATATGAGTATTGCACGTGAATATGTTATTATTGCGTATGAGTATTGCACTTGAATATGACATTATTGCATATGAGTATTGCACTTGAATATGACATTATTGCATATGAGTATTGCACGGAATATGACATTATTGCGTATGAGTATTGCACATGAATGTGACATTATTGCACGTGAATATTACATTATTGCGTATGAGTATTGCACGTGAATATTACATTATTGCGTATGAGTATTGCACGTGAATATGACATTATTGCGTATGAGTATTGCACTTGAATATTACATTATTGCGTATGAGTATTGCAATTGAATATGACATTATTGCATATGAGTATTGCACTTGAATATGACATTATTGCATATGAGTATTGCCCTTGAATATGACATTATTGCATATGAGTATTGCACATGAATATGACATTATTGCGTATGAGTATTGCACTTGAATACGACATTATTGCATATGAGTATTGCACTTGAATATGATATTATTGCTCATGAGTATTGCACTTGAATATGACATTATTGCGTATGAGTATTTCACTTGAATATGACATTATTGCGTATGAGTATTGCACTTGAATATGACATTATTGCGTATCAGTATTGCACATGAATATGACATTATTGCGTATGAGTATTGCACTTGAATATGACATTATTGCATATGAGTATTGCACTTGAATATGACATTATTGCGCATGAGTATTGCACTTGAATATGACATTATTGCGTATGAGTATTTCACTTGAATATGACATTATTGCGTATGAGTATTGCACATGAATATGACATTATTGCGCATGAGTATTGCACTTGAATATGACATTATTGCGTATGAGTATTTCACTTGAATATGACATTATTGCGTATGAGTATTGCACATGAATATGACATTATTGCGTATCAGCATTGCACACGAATATGACATTATTGCTAATGAGTATTGCACATGAATATGACATTATTGCGTATGAGTATTGCACATGAATATGACATTATTGCACATGAATAGAATTTACCCCACTAATCAATTTATGCAAAGATATGTCAACACAATTGACCCCAATTGAACTTTTTGTCAAAAAATCCCCTGAAACAATTAGTCACATTTTTTGGAATTGCACTATTATTAAAACCTTTTGGAAAGACTGTTTACACTTTATAACACGTCACATTGAATCCAACTTTAGATTAAAATTTGAATATATAATTTTTGGTTTTCATGACAAAAGTGGACTTATATTTGGCAAATTCTATATTCATAAAAGATTTTCTGTCGTTATTAAACAAATTGAATCATATTCGCACCATTTCCAAAAGTTAAAACCAAAAATCCATTTCTCCTCATGAAAAATGTCATGAAATGTTTTTGATGTATAAAATGTAACTGTAATTGTAACATGCCGCGCCCCCTGGCATTCCATTAACTGTTATCTGTCATACATGTTTTGTTATAAAGAATTTTGACAATAACATAAAAATAAAAATATTGCAGTGATAAAGTTTACTCCATCCTCCACGAGAGCTTATTGCTGCTGCGCTTTTACGTCACGGAAATGTTTGGTTCCGTTTTAACCTGTTCCAGTTGTAAATGAGAACACTTTGTTTTCGAGAGTAAAAAGGCGCTCTTGACGACAAAATTACAGAAGCTTTATGCATCCGACCCACACCCGACCCACACCTGACCCACACGCAACCCACATCTGACCCACATCTGACCCACATCTGACCCACACCCGACCCACACCCGACCCACACCCGACCCACACCCGACCCACATCTGACCCACATCTGACCCACACGCGACCCACACCCGACCCACACCCGACCCACACCTGACCCACACGCAACCCACATCTGACCCACACGCGACCCACACGCAACCCACATCTGACCCACACGCAACCCACATCTGACCCACACGCGACCCACATCTGACCCACACGCGACCCACACCCGACCCGCACGCGACCCACACCCGACCCACACCCGACCCACACGCAACCCACATCTGACCCACACGCGACCCACATCTGACCCACACGCGACCCACACCCGACCCGCACGCGACCCACACCCGACCCACACCCGACCCACATCTGACCCACACGCGACCCACACCCGACCCACATCTGACCCACACGCGACCCACACCCGACCCGCACCCGACCCGCACGCAACCCGCACGCAACCCGCACGCGACCCGCACGCGACCCACACCCGACCCACACGCGACCCACATCTGACCCACATCTGACCCACACCCGACCCACACCCGACCCACATCTGACTCACATCTGACCCACATCCAAACCACATCTTACCCACATCCGACCCACATCTGACCCACATCCGACCCACATCTGACCCACACCTGACCCAAATCTGACCCACATCCGACCCACATCTGACCCACACCCGACCCACATCTGACCCACACCTGACCCACACCCGACCCACATCTGACCCACACCTGACCCACATCTGACCGACACTCGACCCACATCTGACCCATATCTGACCCACACCCAACCCACACCCGACCCACACCCGACCCACACCTGACCCACACCCGACCCACACCTGACCCAGATCTGACCAACACTCGACCCACACCCGACCCACACCTGACCCACACCCGACCCACACCTGACCCACATCTGACCGACACTCGACCCACATCCGACCCACACCTGACCCACATCTGACCCACATCTGACTCACATCTGACCCACACCCGACCCACACCTGACCCACATCTGACCCACATCTGACTCAAATCTGACCCACACCGGACCCACACCTGACCCACATCTGACCGACACTCGACCCACATCTGACCCACATCTGACCCACACCCAACCCACACCCGACCCACACCCGACCCACACCTGACCCACATCTGACCGACACTCGACCCACATCTGACCCACATCTGACCCCCACCCGACCCACATCTGACTCACATCCGACCCACACCCGACCCGCACCCGAACCACATCTGACTCACATCTGACCCACATCCGACCCACATCTTACCCACATCCGACCCACATCTGACCCACATCCGACCCACATCTGACCCACACCCGACCCAAATCTGACCCACATCCGACCCACATCTGACCCACACCCGACCCACATCTGACCCACACCCGACCCACACCCGACCCACATCTGACCCACACCTGACCCACATCTGACTGACACTCGACCCACATCTGACCCACATCTGACCCACATCTGACCCACACTCGACCCACATCTGACCCACACCCGACCCACATCTGACTCACATCCGACCCACACCCGACCCACACCCGACCCACACCTGACCCACACCTGACCCACATCTGACCGACACTCGACCCACTTCCGACCCACACCCGACCCACACCTGACCCACATCTGACCCACACCTGACCCACATCTGACCGACACTCGACCCACATCTGACCCACACCCAACCCACACCCAACCCACACCCGACCCACACCCGACCCACACCTGACCCACATCTGACCGACACTCGACCCACATCTTACCCACATCTGACCCACACCCAACCCACATCTGACTCACATCCGACCCACACCCGACCCACACCCGACCCACACCTGACCCACACCCGACCCACACCTGACCCACATCTGACCGACACTCGACCCACATCCGACCCACACCTGACCCACACCCGACCCACACCTGACCCACATCTGACCCACATCTGACTCACATCTGACCCACACCCGACCCACACCCGACCCACATCTGACCCACACCCGACCCGCACCCGACCCGCACGCAACCTGCACGCGACCCGCACCCGACCCACACCCGACCCACACGCGACCCACACGCGACCCACACGCGACCCACATCTGACCCATATCTGACCCACACCCGACCCACACCCGACCCACATCTGACTCACATCTGACCCACATCCGACCCACATCTTACCCACATCCGACCCACAACCGACCCACATCTGACCCACATCCGACCCACATCTGACCCACACCCGACCCACATCTGACCCACACCCGACCCACATCTGACCCACATCTGACCCACATCTGACCCACACCCGACCCACACCCGACCCATATCTGACTCACATCTGACCCACATCTTACCCACATCCGACCCACATCTGACCCACATCCGACCCACATCCGACCCACATCCGACCCACATCTGACCCACACCCGACCCACATCTGACCCACACCCGACCCACACCCGACCCACATCTGACCCACACATGACCCACACCCGACCCACACCTGACCCACATCTGACCGACACTCGACCCACATCTGACCCACACCCAACCCACACCCGACCCACACCTGACCCACACCCGACCCACACCTGACCCACATCTGACCGACACTCGACCCACATCTGACCCACATCTGACCCACACCCGACCCACATCTGACTCACATCTGACCCACACCCGACCCACATCTGACTCACATCCGACCCACACCCGACCCACACCTGACCCACACCTGACCAACATCTGACCGACACTCGACCCACATCCGACCCACACCTGACCCACACCCGACCCACACCTGAACCACATCTGACCCACACCCGACCCACATCCGACCCACACCCAACCCACATCTGACCCACATCTGACCCACATCTGACCCACACCCAACCCACACCTGACCCACATCTGACCCACATCTGACCCACACCTGACCCACACCTGACCCACACCTGACCCACATCTGACCCACACCCGACCCACATCCGACCCACACCCGACCCACACCTGACCCACATCTGACCCACATCTGACCCACATCCGACCCACACCTGACCCACACATGACCCACACCTGACCCACATCTGACCCACACCCGACCCACACCTGACCCACACCTGACCCACATCTGACCCACACCCGACCCACACCTGACCCACACCTGACTCACATCTGACCCACATCTGAGTTGAAAGAATCCTTTGAATTGGACAAACAGGACATTTATAGGTATTTACAAATAAGTGAGTTATTATAACCAATAAATTCAAAAAGAATGATGACCATTATAGCCTTTTGACTGAAACACTCAAGGGGATTAATATCTAAATTATATAAATGTGTTGACAATCTGTGTTTTGGGATTGTCCTGTTGGACTGAGATCAACGAAGCCTCACAGTTTATGACATCACCATTCCAATGGATTTCAGGACTCTGTATCTGTACCTCAGGACTCTGTATTTGGGCCTCAGGACTCTGTATCTGGACCTCAGGACTTTTGGGCCTCAGGACTCTGTATCTGGACCTCAGGACTTTAGGGCCTCAGGACTCTGTATTTGGACCTCAGGACTCTGTATTTGGATCTCAGGACTCAGTATTTGGACCTCAGGACTTTAGGGCCTCAGGACTCTGTATTTGGACCTCAGGACTCTGTATTTGGACCTCAGGACTTTAGGGCCTCAGGACTCTGTATTTGGACCTCAGGACTCAGTATTTGGACTTCAGGACTCTGTAGTTGGGCCTCAGGACTTTTGGGCCTCAGGACTCCTGCCATGGACACATTCAGCAGCTCTCTCTGGAGCCTCTTCCTGGCAGCAGAGAAAAAGGCCCTCACAAAAAAATGGATGACACAAAATGCAGGAGGATCAAGGACTGGACTGACATTACACTGGACATTCAACAAATAAAAAAAACACACATTTGGACTCAATTTGAAAATGGACAAATTTGACAGACTGTATGCAAAGTGAGACATTTGTTTGGGTTCATTTGTGTTTTAGTTTTTATTGATTTGTGAGATGTCTTTTGATTTATATCTGTTATTTTCCCTCTGGTTTTGTTTTGTATGTTTGTTTATGTATGTTTTTATTTTTTTTTGATTGTCCTGTATAAATTTGAAAAAATAGAGAAAAAATCTTAATTACAAAACTGGCATAATGCTCAGTAGAACTCAAAGATCGGTCAATGATGAGAAAGCTTAACTTGGCTCTGCGCCGTCGCAAAATGACGGATCATGAGTGGCGGCTCGCCCATAGGGGGCGCTGGGGCGCCGCCTGACCTGACTGCCTGTTTTTCTTTTATTTTTTGAATAATCTCTCATTTTGAAAAAAATAACCTGCGTTAATTAGATGCTATTGATGATTTTGCTTTATCAAATCAAATCAATTTATTTTTGTAAGGCCCAAAATCACAACAACAGTTGCCTCTGAGGGCCACAGGGAGAAATGAATCAACAATGTCTGTGGTGGCGATGAAGTCAGACAATGTCCGTGGTGGCGAGGGACGATGTCCCAGGGTCCTCTGTCCTTAGACTCTCCTTCTCGGCCAGGAAAAACTACAAAAAAACCTCTTTGGGAAGAAAGCGTAGAAACCTGGAGGAGTTCCAGTGAAGGAGAGATCCGACTCTCACAGACGGACAGACGGACACAAGGAGACTGGAGCTGGACCCACTCTTCAGGCAGATGAGGGACCGACTGAGGCGAACTGGACCCACTCTTCAGGCAGATGAGGGACCGTCTGAGGCGAACTGGACCCACTCTTCAGGCAGATGAGGGACCGACTGAGGCGAGCTGGACCCACTCTTCAGGCAGAAGAGGGACCGTCGGAGGCGAGCTGGACCCACTCTTCAGGCAGATGAGGGACCGACTGAGGCGAGCTGGACCCACTCTTCAGGCAGATGGGGGACCGTCCACACAGGGCAGGGACCACTTCACCAGGGGAGGGGCATCTGGGTCCACAGGTCCTCAGGTGTGAGAGAAAGAAAAAGGCGGTGAACAGTTTGCAAGTGGATTCAAAAAAAATATTGTTTGATAGCATAAGTAGTCAGAAGAAGAGGATAGTGCTCAAGCTGTCATACTTCCCCCAGCATAGTTACTCCTAGGGCAGCGTAGCTAAAGCTGTGGGTTTATGTTTCTGTTCCTAACTAGTCTGACCATAAGCGATTTCGAAGAGGAACGTTTATGGGTTTAGAACTCTCCAGAATTATATTTACATTCACTTTCAAGTTCCACGTTTAAAACGTGAACGTTCATCATGTTTGGTGTAGGAGCCAATAGGCTGTCTTGGTGGGGCGCTTGTTCGATCAGCCCCATTGTGCTCTATTTAAGCCAATGACTCCCCTGTTGCTAGGCAAAAAAGAATACACATCCGCCAATCATTGTCGAGGAATTTTATGGGTTTGGGGCGCTGAAGACCAGCGCCCCAAAGTACCAAGATGCACCGCTGTAGCTGCTTGTTTACAGGTGTTTTCATTCCAGCAGCGAAGTGTGTAAAACGGCGACGTCGGATGAATTTGCCGCAAATTCAGTCAAATCCTTACGTCTGCTTCTGAAGAAGAACTTTTGAGGAAAAGCTCATTGTAAAACAACTCGGACCTGACAAGCCAGAAGTGAACATAACCCAACAGACGAGAGAAAAGGGGAAAACATACACCAGAACCTTTTCCCGAGATTGTGCGTGTGATAGTTGGACTCTGTCTTCATGGCAGGGATAACCCAGGGGTTCACTCAAAGCACACATCAGGTAGGCTATCATTTTTTTGTGGTGATGAAATTGTGATATTTATAGGAAGTTCTAGTATTGTGCTCAGCCATGTGGATTCATGATGTCATTGTTTACATACAGTAGATTGAAGGATAACCGAATAAAAGTCTACTCCCGCTTGGCTCACGGGTGCAATACTACAGGCCGTTTCATTATATTTGGTAGGATGAAGGACACATTAGTTGTGAATACAATCACCAAGTTTGAAAGGTATTTTCCGTTAATAGCGGAGTGACAGCCAATTAAACAAAGTGATGCCGGCTAGCGAGCTAGTTAGCTAGTTTTAATGTGAGCACACTAGTTTTAACAGAGCGCTATGCTATTGCATGGCTGATTCGATTTTTTGATTAGGATGACACTCTGTTGTGTTAAATTAGTAGTTATGTGTGGTTTTAGCAAAGACCGCCGCCGTGCTTTTTACGATTACCGTAATTAACAGCCACATCGCGCAACAGATTTTCTCGTGCGGGCCACTTTACCGCGATCACTCTGAGGGGGAATCTCCCGCTTTACTACGCATTATCTCCCCCTGGGAAGACAAATGGGTTGAGAAGTATGCCTAAAATGCACCAGAATGCAGGAAATCACATCTACCCATCCATCCATCTTCTGCCGCTTTATCCGGGGCCGGGTCGCGGGGGCAGCAGTCTGAGCAGGGACTCCCAGACTTTCTTCTCCCCAGACACTTCCTCTAACTCCTCCGGGGGGATCCCGAGGCGTTCCCAGGCCAGCCGAGAGACATAGTCTCTCCAGCGTGTCCTGGGTCTTCCCCGGGGCCTCTTCCCGGTGGGACATGCCTGAAACACCTCCCGAGGGAGGCATCGGAACAGATGCCCGAGCCACCTCAGCTGGCTCCTCTCGACGTGGAGGAGCAGCGGCTCTACTCCGAGCTCCCCCCGTGTGGCCGAGCTCCTCACCTTATCTCTAAGGGAGCGCCCAGCTACACGGCGGAGGAAACTCATTTCGACCGCTTGTATCCGCGATCTTGTTCTTTCGGTCACGACCCAAAGCTCATGACCATAGGTGAGGGTAGGAACGTAGACCGACCGGTAAATAGAGAGCTTTGCCTTTCGGCTCAGCTCCCTCTTCACCACAGCGGTCCGATGCAGCGACTGCATCACTGCAGCCGCAGCACCGATCCGCCTGTCGATCTCACGCTCCATCCTTCCCTCACTCGTGAACAAGACCCCGAGATACTTGAACTCCTCCACTTGGGGCAAGGACACCCCACCCACCTGAAGACGGCAAGCCACCTTTCTCCGGTCGAGAACCATGGCCTCGGATTTGGAGGTGCTGATTCTCATCCCAGCCGCTTCACACTCGGCTGCAAACCGTCCGAGTGCATGTTGCAGGTCCGGGTTTGATGGAGCCATCAGGACAACATCGTCTGCAAACAGCAGAGATGGAATCCTGTGGTCCCCAAACCGGACACCCTCCGACCCCTGACTGCGCTTAGAAATTCTGTCCATAAAAACTATGAACAGAACCGGTGACAAAGGGCAGCCCTGGCGGAGTCCAACATGCACTGGGAACAGGTCTGACTTACTGCCGGCAATGCGAACACAGCTCCTGCTCCGGTCATACAGGGACCGGACAGCACTGAGCAAAGGGCCCCGGACCCCGTACTCCCGGAGCACCCCCCAAAGGACACCCCGAGGGACACGGTCAAAAGCCTTCTCCAGATCCACAAAGCACATGTGGACTGGTTGGGCAAACTCCCATGAACCCTCGAGCACCCGATGGAGGGTATAGAGCTGGTCCAGTGTTCCACGACCGGGACGAAAACCACTCTGCTCCTCCTGAATCCGAGGTTCGACTATCGGTCGGATTCTCCTCTCCAGTACCTTTGAATAGACCTTACCAGGGAGGCTGAGGAGTGTGATCCTTCTGTAGTTGGAACACACCCTCCGGTCCCCCTTCTTGAACAGAGGGACCACCACCCCGGTCTGCCAGTCCAGAGGCACGGTCCCCGACCGCCACGCGATGTTGCAGAGACGTGTCAACCAAGACAGTCCTAAAACATCCAGATACTTTAGATACTCAGGGCGGATCTCATCCACCCCCGGAGCCCTGCCACCGAGGAGTTTGCAAACAACCTCAGTGACTTCAACTTGGGTGATGGATGAGCCAGCCTCCGAGTCCCCAGTCTCTACTTCCTCTTCGGAAGACGTGACTGAGGGATTAAGGAGATCCTCAAAGTATTCCTTCCATCGTCCGACAACATCCCCAGTCGAGGTCAGCAGGCCTCCACCCGCACCGTAAACGGTGTTGGTGAGACACTGCTTCCCCCTCCTGAGGCGCCGGACGGTTTGCCAGAATTTCTTTGGTGCCGACCGATAGTCCTCCTCCATGGCCCCCCCGAACTCCTCCCAGGCCCGGGTTTTTGCCTCTGCGACAGCACGAGCCGCGGCTCGCTTGGCCTGCCGATACCTGTCGATGATCTCCGGAGACCTACAAGCCAGAGTGGCCTGATAGGCCTCCTTCTTCAGTCTGACGGCATCCCTTACTTCCGGTGTCCACCAGCGGGTTCGGGGGTTGCCGACACGACAGGCACCGGAGACCTTGCGACCACAACTCCGAGCAGCCGCATCAACAATGGAGGCGGAGAACATGGTCCACTCGGACTCAATGTCCCCAACCTCCCCCGGGACATGGGAGAAGCTCTCCCGGAGGTGCGAGTTGAATACCCTACTGACAGAGGGCTCCACTAGACGTTCCCAACAGACCCTCACAATGCGCTTGGGTCTGCCAAGTCTCTCCGGCTTCCTCCTCCGCCAGCGGATCCAACTCACCACCAGGTGGTGATCGGTTGACAACTCTGCCCCTCTCTTCACCCGAGTGTCCAAGACACGCGGCCGGAGGTCAGATGAAACGACAACAAAGTCGATCATTGACCTCCAGCCTAGGGTGTCCTGGTGCCATGTGCACTGATGGACACCCTTGTGCTTGAACATGGTGTTCGTTATGGACAATCCATGGCTAGCACAGAAGTCCAATAACTGAACACCGCTCAGGTTCAGATCGGGGAACCAGTTCTTCCCGATCACCCCTCTCCAGGTGTCACTGTCATTGCCCACGTGGGCGTTGAAGTCCCCCAGTAGAACAACGGAGTCCCCGGTCGGTGCACTGTCCAGTACCCCTCCCAAGGACTCCAAGAAGGCCGGGTACTCTGCACTGCTGTTCGGCCCGTAGGCCGCCACAACAGTGAGAGACCTGTCCCCCACCTGAAGGCGGAGGGACGCGACCCTCTCGTTCACTGGGGTAAACTCCAACACGTGGCGGCTGAGCTGAGGGGCTATCAGTAAGCCCACACCAGCCCGCTGCCTCTCCCCGCGAGCAACACCAGAGAAGTGGAGCGTCCAGCCCCTCTCGAGGAGATGGGTTCCAGAGCCCAAACTGTGCGTGGAGGTGAGGCCGACTATATCTAGTTGGTATCGCTCAACCTCCCGCACAAGCTCAGGCTCTTTCCCCCCAGAGAGGTGACATTCCATGTCCCCAGAGTTAGTCTCTGTGTCTGGAAATCTGTTCGCCGAGGCCCCTGCCGTCGACTGCGCCCGGCCGGGCCCCGTGGGGTAAGACCCGGCCACCAGGCGCTCGCCATGGAGCACCCATCCCAGGCCTGGCTCCAGGATGGGGCCCCGGTGACGCCGATCCGGGCGACGTAAACTGCCTTGTTCTTGTAGTCATCATAAGAGGCTTCTGAACCGATCTTTGTCTGAAATCACATCTACGAAATTCAAAATTTTGAATAGCCCCACCTAGGCAAGGCAAGGCAAGTTTATTTGTAGAGCACATTTCATACACAAGGCAATTCAAAGTGCTTCACACAGCAGGAAAAATGCATTAAAATCACAAAGAAATTAGAGAAACAGAAATACAATAAAATTAACTAAATTAAAAATCATCAATCCAACTGATTGTCTAAACTAATAAAATCACAAACAAAAGAGAAGAGTGCAAAGAAAAAATCCTTTCAGTCATATGCGCAGCTAAACAAAACTGTTTTTAGCTTGGATTTGAACATTGTCAGAGTAGAAGCCTGTCTCACATCTTCAGGAAGACTGTTCAAGATTTTAGCTGCATAAAACTGAAATGCAGATTCCCCATGTTTTGTCCTGACTCTGGGTACCAGCAGGAGGCCGGTCCATGTTTAGTCCTGACTCTGGGCACCAGCAGGAGGCCGGTCCCTGAGGTCCTCAGAGTCCGAGATGGTTCATATGGCACTAACATATCCAAGATGTACTTTGGTGCTAGGCCATAGAGAGACTTGTACACAAGCAGAGCTGCTTTAAAGTCTCTTCTCTGTGCCACAGGGGGCAGTGCAGAGACCTGAGAACAGGACTAATGTGATCGTACTTCCTGGTTCTTGTCAGGACCCGAGCAGCAGCGTTCTGGATGTACTGCAGCTGTTTTACAACTCGTTTGGAGAGACCAGTGAGCAGGCCGTTACAGTAGTCTAGTCTACTGGAGACAAACGCATGGATAAGTCTCTCTAAATCTGGTTTTGACACTATATTTTTGATTTTGGCTATGTTTTTAGATGGTAAAAAGCTGCTGATGTTGATTTGACGTGGCTGTTAAAGTTCAAGTCTGAGTCCATTATTACCCCCAGATTTCTAACTTGGTTTGTAGGTTTTAGAGCGAGACTCTGGAGGTGACCGCTAACACTTTCTCTTTGTTTCTGTGGAACAAAAACAATGATTTCAGTCTGGAGAAAGTTGTTTTGCATCCACAAACTGATCTGTTGGATGCAGTGACAGAGTGAATCCACTGGTCCATATTCACCTGCCGATAGTGAAACATAGATCTGAGTGTCGTCTGCATCATTGTGATTGGACACATTTTCACTGCGTATCAACTGACCTAACGGCAGCATGTAGAGGTTGAACAGAAGGGGACCCAGGACTGACCCTTGGGGCTCTCCACAGGTCAGGGTCATGTGGTCTGAGACACAGCTACCAATTTCAACAAAGTACTTCCTGTCTTCCAGATAGGACCTTAACCAGTTTAGGGCAGTGCCAGTGATGCCCACCCAGTCCTCTAGTCTCTGTAAGAGGATCCCATGATCGACAGTGTCAAAAGCAGCACTCAGATCTAACAGAATTAAGACTGAGGCTTTGCCCGTGTCAGTGTTCAGGCGGATGTCATTTGTCACCTTGACAAGAGCAGTCTCAGTGCTGTGATGAGGTCTAAAACCTGACTGAAAAACATCAAATGAGTTGTTTATTAAGAGGAAATCTGTGAGCTGTTGTAAACAACCTTTTCAAGGACTTTGCCCCAAAATGGCAGATTAGAGATGGGCCGGTAATTACTCAGTACTGCGGCATCAAGACTGCTCTTCTTTAGGAGAGGCTTTATGACCGCAGTTTTCAAAGACATTGGGAATGTTCCAGATTGAAATGACATGCTGACTATGTGAGTGAATGGTGCAAGCAAACAGCACAGACTTTAGAAATCTGGTGGGTAACACATTGAGGCAGCATGTAGATGAACTCAGACTGATGATGATCTCATGGACAGTTTTGTCAGTTAGTGTCACCAAGTGTCTTGGTGGTTTTAGGGTAATTTTTTTGCATTGTGGGATTCATAGCGTTTTTAATGCCCTGAACTTTGTCATTAAAGAATAATGCAAACTCATTACACTTGGATGTGGAAATGAGTTCTAACGGCAGCTGAGCTGGAGGGTTTGTTAATCTGTTTACTGTGGCAAACAGGACACGCAAGTTGTTACTGCAGCTTCCAATAATTTCAGAGAAATATCTTTCCCTAGTTCTACATAAGATTAGGTTGTACATGTTCAGCTTCTAAATCTCTTTTTGAACCTGGAGCTTTGACTTGTGCCATTTCCGTTCGGCCCTGCGACACTCCCTTTTCTGTGCCCTGACCGAATCATCATTTCTCCACGGCGCCTTCGGATTATTTTTAACCATTTTAGCCTTCATAGGGGCGATGGTGTCCAGAACATTCAAAACACTAGATGTAACAGAGTTCAACAAATCATTTACATTAGAACATGAGACATTTTCAAAGTTTATCATTTCCATAAACAGTGCACATGTGCCATCACTTATGTGTCTCCTCTGAACAACTGCAGGACCAGCCGGTGGTTTGGGAGAAACAGACAGGTCAAAGAAGACACAGAAATGATCAGACAGAGCAACATCGATCACATTAACATTTGAAATATTTACCCCCTTTGTAATTATGAGATCTAGAGTGTGTCCTTTGCTGTGGGTGGGGCCTCTCACATGCTGAGTAAGACTGAAGGTTTCAAGGACAGCATCAAGCTCTTTAGCGTTTCTGTCCCAAATATTATCAACATGCACATTGAAAACACCTGTAATGACCAAACCATCAAAGTCTGTGCATACGACTGAAAGCATCTCAGTAAAATCATCAATAAAACGTTTGCAGTGCTGGGGAGGCTTGTATAAAACAATGAAGAGAATGGATGGAGACCGTTTTAGCTCCATTTTAAAGGATACATACTCAAATGATGAAAACACCCCAAAAGACAACCTGCGGGTAATTATTTCATCTCTAAAGACAGCACGGACTCCACCCACTTTTTTGTTTTCTCGTGTTTCAGATTCAAACTTTTGGTGGAGCAGATTCTATTAGAACTACATTTCCTGCGTTTTTGTCAAGCCATGTTTCAGTTAAAAACATAAAATCAAGATTATAAGAAGAAATAAAATTATTAATTAAGAGTGATTTGTTACATAAGGATTTAACATTTAGCACAGCAAGTTTCAGACTAGTTTCAGTGGGACTGGGCTTTATCTTTTCACTGGGCCTGACTCGCATTTTGTTTTTCCATCTGTGTGATGATGTGACTACAGAAATAACACTAGGGGGGGCTCTTTTTACATAGAGCCCCGGGTTGGTTTGATTTTTAATATGACAATAAGTCCCGGCAACGCTAAGACCCAGTGCATCCTAGCTATGGGAGATACCAGGTGAAAGGCGAGGTTGGATGGGTGGTGGGGCTTTTGTAGCCGAGGAGAGTTTGGGACCAGGTGAGAGGCGAGGGGGGATGGGTGGTGGGGCTTTTGTTGGTGTAGTCGGCTTGTGCAGGGAAGAGTTGATAAGTAATGACATAACCCTTGATCTTGCTATATTGGGCGTGAGTGGAGCCATCTTAATGCCTGATTTGATCAGACTTTCAAAATGGCTGGGAAGGCCCATGGGTGAGAGTGGAGATGAGAAGGAGAATGATGAATCTTTAGTGGGAGTAGATGTTGCAGGGGGAACCCAGGGCTGGTGTGAAGGCAGGGGCGATGACAGGGATGTTGTTGGGCTTGTCACAGATGGGTCCAAGGCCTTTGAAGATTGTTCCTTTGCTGGAGGCGGTGGAGGTGAATGTGGAGCAGCTGGAGCTGAATCCTTTGCTTGTGGTGGTGGAGCAGCTGCTGATGAATCCTTTGGTAGAGGCTGAGGTTGTGGTGCTTTTGATGTTGAAACATTGGCTCGGTCTCTGGCTGATGGAGCAGGAATTCTTCTCTCATTCCTCTCTTCTCTAACTATCTGCTCAGGACCCTGTCCAGGCCCAGTCCAATGCCTCAGAGCGTGGAGCAGGTTCTCTGTCAGCACCCTCACTCCACCTCTGCATAGGTGGGGGCCATTTCTATTAAACAGGTCCTCTCGTTTCCAGAATAGATAGAAGTTCTCAATGTAGTGTTGTCCTCTCGGGGCACACTCTTTGGACAGCCATGTGTTCAGCTGAAGAAGCCGGCTAAACTTGTTTATCCTCCTGTCGATGTTTGGAAGAGGTCCACTTATGAATGTTTTGATTTCCATTTAATCAAGCACGGGAATAACTTCAAGAAGTCTTTTTTCAAAACTTCAGTCTGTTCCCGCCGCATGTCCACTGCACCCACGTGCACAATCAGCTGTTTAGCTCCTCCATGCTTAGCCATAATATTTGGAAGGAGTGACGTTATCTCAGAAACAGTGGCGCTTGGAAAAGAATGTGTGTTTATCTTTTCATGCGTCACGTGACTTATCGCGCCGTCCCCAACTAAAACAATCTTCGTGACCTTGGCTGTTGGCATAGTTCCTCCTTGCTGTATTTTGGCCACGTCATCTTTCCTTTTTTCATTTAATTCCATCTCTGAAAGTGGTAAAAATCTGTTTGTGAGCAGTATTTTAGGTGACTTCACATTATCTTTCTATCGTTTAGGCTTTGCTCCAAGTTTGTTCCAAGAAACAGCCTGGTCTTTCTGGTTTTCCAACGACGCAGAGTCACTGCGGTTTAGGTTGAAAGTAGCAGTTTTTCTTGTAAAAAGTGTGCTCTTCTTACCATCGGTTGACACAGGAATGGTATCGTGAAGAACTTTTTCAGATTACAAAACAAATATCCGTGTTTTCAGCTCATTAATTTCTTGTTGATATTTCCGAGAGCGTTCACAGTCTTTCTCCCTTCTTCTCCCGAACATGTCGCTGGCGTCAGATATGTTGTTAAAACTGGAAAAATGTTCTTAAAATCCTTGGTTTACTTGAAAAAGTCTAAAGCAAAAATGTTTGGAAGACAAAAACTGATTAAAAAGCAAAATAGATAAGGAAAGCAGCGATATCAAGCGGAGCGAGCGAAAAAGCGTGTGCACTCTTCGGAAGCAGAAAGTGCAGTCACCTAAAAAAAAATTCACCAGCCGCCACTGCGGATCATGTCTGTTTCTGGCCGGGTAAAGCTCCACGGTTCAGAACGCACCAAAAAGGAACAAAATGTGAACAACCTCCGGATTTGCAAAAGGCAGCAACTGCAAAGAAACGATCACCCCACTGTTTGTATCAGATCCTGGGCTTGTCCAAAACCACAACCATCAGAGGACCAGAGGGCTAGTAGCCTTGTGCCAAATAAAATAAAAAACTGCAATAATTTAGTTTATCAATTTCTAAATAAGAATGGATGAGTTAACTATCAGTGTTTGTTTGCCATAGTTTGTGGTTTAGCCACTAATGCTGCCTACTTTTGCAGTAAGTTATTATTCTAATATTTATAGTTAACTTTAATTAATCCTAACCCTGCGATCAGAAGACAACTCATGGAAACAGTTCGTCCTGTCTTCTGTCATCGTGTCCTAAAGTAAGGCGTTTCATCTTTAGCGCCCTCTAGTGGCTCCCTGGAGCTTTTTCAAAAATGTATGACAATGGAACTAGATGGGGTATTTGTTGTTTTAAGGCTTAACCCTAACCCAAGAGGTGGAATTTGTAAAGACATTTCCAGGGAAGGCATGCTAAAGAGATAATAAAGGGTGGAAAACCATTCACAGATGGAGAGTACATTAAGGATTCTGCACAAAGGGACATTAAAATGTCGGGCATCATCACCAATCGTCAAATCAAGGACATTAATTCAGCTCCAACATACTCAAGTGCCTGTGATGAGTCGTGTGATGTGATCGATATCCAACAGGTGGCGCTGTTATGCAGGTATGTGAACTCTGAACTGATCAAGTTTATATTTGCAGGCTGTGTTCAATTCCACTGTTGCCCAGATACGGGGGAGAGAGAAGAGGATTGTATTGTTATTGAGGTTTGAAGAGGACTTGACACAAAAAATCTGATTTCTTAATTGTATTTCTATATTTTCATCAATGCAATCATTGTAATGTAAGTTACACTAAAAGCACCAAATATGGTATAGCAGAGTCACGTGGTTCATCACTCTCTCCAGGGGGCGCTGCAGGGAAAATAAACATTTAATCAGGAATTATCATTATGTATTTGTAGCCTAGTCATTTTGATAGTGGCTAATATAGGGCTAATATAGCTAATATACACTTACAGACTTAATGGCTTGTTTAAGGCTTTTGTTTTTTCGCGGCGCCAGACAGATTTGTTTTTTGGTCCGGTGTGGCTCTTTGAACCGTTAGGGTTGCGGACCTCTGCCTTAAATGAATGAGGTGTTTGAGATTGGCAGCCTCACTTCCATCAGTCTGCCACAAGGCAAGTGTGTCTACAGTGACAGCTTACCACCACCGAGTGTGGCGTGAATGAATAATGACCTCTGCAAAGTTGAAGGTTGTCTTTATTACACTCGACAAGCAATTTGGTTTGTGGCAACAGAACACGAGCACATACAAACCACAGTAAATTAGCAATTAGCAAATAAAGCAAATTAGAAATGCAAGGCATTATTATTATTATTATTATTAATAATTTTGAGCATTATGAGCATCCGTCACCACTTGATAAAACATTTTATGGATTGACTCAGTTAGTCCAAACTATGGCCCAAAAGGCCAGATGTAGTTCTCATAATATTTTTTGTTGGCCCTCAGGGTTCCTGCTAAACGCCCAAATAACCTCACGTAGTACTTTTTGCTGTAAAATTTGAAATATTCCGCTTTCAAACATTTTGATGAAATAAATGTTCCAAGCTTCATTAAAAGGAGTGCTGGCTCATCAAAACTAGGTCAAATGCTAAATGTTGAATGATTCACATCGTCTGTTGCCCTCCACTCTGGAAAGGTTTCAAAATGCAGCCCTTGATTAAAAAAAACTTTGGATATCCCTTTGCGAAACATTAGCAGGTTAAAGCTAGTTAGTCGCTAAACCGGGTCAGCCCCATTTTCCCCCGTACCTACATTCCCCAGGACTTGCACCGTGGCTGGATATGCTGCTGTATGTCAAGTGGTAAAATCATACATTTATGCACAACTATCGGGGATGTGGAAACGTATATATGTGGTTGAACCAGTAGCCTATTCTACAATTTGAGGAGATTCAAGACAACAGGCCTACACTCAACAACATGCATGGAATGGCTGCACCGGGGAATACCGGAACCTTTCTAAATATGAGGTAACATAGGTATCTGTGAATATAGGTATGCACCGCTGCTAAAAATTAGCAAGTTGAAACTTGTTAGCAGCTAAACATTAGCAGTTAGCGGGTTGCTGTTGTCAACAGCTTCGTTGCCACACTCTAACGCTCTGCGAACTTTCTCCCAGAACAGGTCCTTATGCCTCCGGGCCTGGGTCCAGCTCAGGTACGTGTGGCTCTTCACCAGCTTCCTCATGCGGTAGAACGGACTCAGATGATTGGACGAAATCTCCTCCAGAAACAACAGGATCAGCACGTCCTTCTGCTCGTCGAACAGACGGAAGCTTCACACAGGAAATACATGAGTGTCAATGACTAAACCTGGTCATATTCAGGACTAAACAAGATCTTTCCCTGGTCCGACCCAGGGCAGATGTAGGTTTTAGTGAGTCCATACCTGGCCAACTGTATCTCCCGTGAGCACCACTCGCTCTGCAGGTAGCGACGGCTGATCACACACAGAGTCTTCCTGCTGCTGTAGATGGCGTCTGTGATGTTCTCAATGATGGGTTTCCCTGAACAGCAGAACATCATGTACAATTCCACATCTATAAAACCTCTGGAGGATTATCTTAATAAGTGGACCTCTGTGTGCAGATCCAGCTGTACCTGGCTGGAAGTCACGGTGGTGCAGACAAAGTCTCCATCCCTGTCGTTCTTCCAGTTCAGGCATTAACTGTCCATAAACCCAGTCTTCATCGTGAACGTTGTAGGAAACAAAGGCGTCGTAGATGTAAGGACATCCCTGTCTCCTCTTTTTACTGTCGTAGAGAAATGCCTGGAGGAGGTAGAAGCCATAGACCAACTGCCATCTCAGAAAGTGATAGATGAAGGAGGACAGAAGAGTGAGAAGAACCAAAGCAGAGCTGGACATGAAGAAGAGGAAGCCAGTGGACTCCCAACACAACTGCACATTGAAGTCCATCAGAAAGTGTCCTTCTTCAGACGGAGGAGAAGAACAAGTGAACTGAAAAGCATCGACCACCTGGACCTGTTTGTTTCTGATCGCCCAGTCAATAAACTCAGCGTTTGAGCAGTTACACACAAATGGATTTCCAGATAAATCGAGGTATTTTAGTGAAGGAAATGCCTTAAAAACAATCTCATTTATCATGATTATCTTATTATTCCTTAAGATCAACTTTGCCACTTTGGTGAGATTGGCTTCAAGCAGAAAGTCCAAAGATTGAATGTTGCTGTTGGTCAAGTCCAGAACTTGTAGGTCTATCAGAGGTTGAAAAAGCTCGGGTCCATTTCTGAAAGAGTCACAGTTGATCAATTGAAGTTGCAATAGTTTGGGACTTGAAACAAACGAGCCATCGTCAATGTGACTGCAGCAAAATGTATCTAATGACAATACTTTAAAATTTTTAAAATTTTTAAGAAGATCTGATGTCCATTCGAAACATGAATGTTCATCCCCAATCATATTTAACTCATGCAGTGAAGGTATATTGATAAAAAAGTCACTATTTGTTCTTGAATTTATGGAATTGTGGGTAAGGAACATAACAAGTTTTTCGAGTTTTTCAAAACCTGCAAAATTCCCAATATTTAACCAAGATGGTGAAAAAGTCAGCCGTTTTAAACTTTTAAGACCCTCAAACACATCAGGGTCGACAATGGCATGTCTGTCTGATTTCAAATCCAACTCAACAAGAGATTGTAGATTCTTAAATGTTCCTTTCTGAAGCCATCCAAGGCTATTTCCACTCACGTCTAAATTAATCAAATGATCCAAAGTGTTGCCAAAACTATCCCCGAGTAAAGAAATAAAGTTATTTTGCACCTTTAGTATTTCTAATTCCTTTAGATCCTCAAACACACAGCTGTTGAGTTTGGAAATTCTGTTATAATTTAGGTTGAGTTCAGATAATGATGTCAAACGTGAAAAGTCTGAACAGTGAAGATCAGTGATTTGGTTTTGCTCAAATGACAGATAAGTGAGAGTGGACATGTTTCTGACGGCTGTTGGCACTTTGGATAATTTATTTGACTTTATTGTTAGCAGAGTTAGCTGTGTCATCATACGCAGAGAATACTCTGATAAATCACTCATTGAATTGAATTGTAGGTGTAACTCAGTCAAATTAGTGCAGGACTGTAGAACACTTTCATTTAGAATCGGAGTCATACTGTAAGTTGTGTCAAACTTTTTCAAGGTTGGAATTTCACACATTAATTGTAAAAGGCCGTTGTCAGACTTCTGATCAGAGAAGTTCCACAGAAACACATTCTCAACTGATTCCACACTTTGGATGATGGATTTATACATTTGATGTATCAGTTCAGTGTCCCTTAAGGTCAGAGTCTTCACACTTGTTAGAGATCTGTCAGAAACGTCCCAGTCAAACTCTGGTCCTTCTCCTGACAGTCGCAGCTCATCTAAATTTGGGAACACATCTGAGTGAACACTAAACTTCACCACTGGGTTTTGAGTGAGATCCAGCTCCACAAGGTTTAACAAAGGTATTGGGAAAAGGTCAGATTCAAATGAGGTTAGCTGGTTAGAACTTAGATCCAGATGTTTCATTGCAGCACAATGTGATACAATGTTAACGATGTCACTGATTTGGACTAAGTTATTAGATCCAATGAAAAGATCCTGCAGTTTTTTCAAAGGCCCAAAAGCAAACTTTGAAATAGAATATATATGGTTCCTTGATAGATCCAGCGTTGTAAGGTTTGACAGTCCCTTAAATGTGTTGTCAGTCAGGGTTGTGAGTTTGTTGAAAGCCAATGCGAGTTCTGTTAAAGCAGATAAATCTGAAAAGGCCCCATCTTCAATGTGTGAGATCATGTTCGAATCCAGGTCTAAAAAGTCAAGTCTGGTGAAGCCTTTAAAGTCTGTCTGTCTGATTCTCTGGATGTCATTGCCAAACACACTCAGAGAAGTGGCGGTCTTGGGAATATCAGTGGGAACAGTCGTTAGCTTATTATAGTCACAAGCAATTTGATTCTGGTCATCAAAATCTATGGTGCAGTATTTTAAAGAGTAAAAGTGTGAAGAGCGAGGCACAAGAAGCAGAAGCACAAGTGAGAAAGTAAAAGCTCTTTGACGACTCATCTTGAGACTGGCCCCTGTTAAAGACACAAACATCAATGATTTAAAGTGGTGCACATTATATTTTGTGTGCATTAGACTTGTCCACTTCCATGGAACAAATCCATATAATCCAATATTACCAGATTAATTTTTGTTCACTTCAAAATGTTAACGCTAATACCAAATTGTCCATCCATCCATCCATCCATCCATTTTCTTCCGATTTATCCGGGGCCGGGTCGCGGGGGCAGCAGTCTAACCAGGGACTCTCAGACTTCCTCTCCCCAGACATTTCCTCCAACTCCTCTGGGGGGATCCCGAGGCGTTCCCAGGCCAGCCGAGAGACATAGTCTCTCCAGCGTGTCCTGGGTCTTCCCGGTCTTCCCGGCCTCTTCCCGGTGGGACATGCCCGGAACACCTCCCCAGGGAGGCGCCCAGGAGGCATCCGGAACAGATGCCCGAGCCACCTCAGCTGGCTCCTCTCGATGTGGAGGAGCAGCGGCTCTACTCCGAGCTTCCCCCGTGTGGCCGAGCTCCTCACCTTATCTCTAAGGGAGCGCCCAGCCACCCGGCTGAGGAAACTCATTTCGACCGCTTGTATCCGCGATCTTGTCCTTTCGATCCATGGCCTCGGATTTGGAAGTGCTGATTCTCATCCCAGCCGCTTCACACTCGGCTGCAAACCGTCCCAGTGCATGTTGCAGGTCCGGGTTTGATGGAGCCATCAGGACAACATCGTCTGCAAACAGCAGAGATGAGATCCTGTGGTCCCCAAACCGGACACCCTCCGACCCCTGACTGCGCCTAGAAATTCTGTCCATAAAAACTATGAACAGAACCGGTGACAAAGGGCAGCCCTGGCGGAGTCCAACATGCACTGGGAACAGGTCTGACTTACTGCCGGCAATGCAAACACAGCTCCTGCTCCGGTCATACAGGGACCGGACAGCCCTGAGCAAAGGGCCCCGGACCCCGTACTCCCGGAGCACTCCCCAAAGGACACCCCGAGGGACACAGTCGAAAGCCTTCTCCAGTTCCACAAAGTAAATGTGGACTGGTTAGGCAAACTCCCATGAACCCTCGAGCATTCGATGGAGGGTATAGAGCTGGTCCAGTGTTCCACAACCAGGACGAAAACCACTCTGCTCCTCCTGAATCCGAGGTTCGACTATTGGTCGGATTCTCCTCTCCAGTACCTTGGAATAGACCTTACCCGGGAGGCTGAGGAGTGTGATCCCTCTGTAGTTGGAACACACCCTTCGGTCCCCCTTCTTGAATAGAGGGACCACCATCCCGGTCTGCCAGTCCAGAGGCACGGTCCCCGACTGCCACGCCATGTTACAGAGACGTGTCAGCCAAGACAGTCCTTCAACATTCAGAAACTTTAGGGACTCAGGGCGGATCTCATCCACCCCCGGAGCCCTGCCACCGAGGAGTTTGCGAACAACCTCAGTGACTTCAGCTTGGGTGATGGATGAATCAGCCTCTGAGTCCCCGGTCTCTACTTCCTCTTCGGAAGACTTGACTGAGGGATTAAGGAGGTCCTCAAAGTATTCCTTCCACCGTCCGACGACATCCCCAGTCGAGGTCAGCAGGCCTCCACCCGCACCGTAAACGGTGTTGGTGAGGCACTGCTTCCCCCTCCTGAGGCGCCGGACGGTTTGCCAGAATTTCTTTGGGGCCGACCGATAGTCCTCCTCCATGGCCTCCCCGAACTCCTCCCAGGCCCGGGTTTTTGCCTCTGCGACAGCACGAGCCGCGGCTCGCTTGGCCTGCCGATACCCGTCGATGACCTCAGGAGACCTACAAGCCAGAGTGGCCTGATAGGCCTCCTTCTTCAGTCTGACGGCATCCCTTACTTCCGGTGTCCACCACCGGGTTCGGGGGTTGCCGCCACGACAGGCACCGGAGATCTTGCGGCCACAGCTTTGAGCAGCCGCATCAACAATGGAGGTGGAGAACATGGTCCACTCGGACTCAATGTCCCCAACCTCCCCCGGGACATGGGAGAAGCTCTCCCGGAGGTGCGAGTTGAATACCCTACTGACGGAGGGCTCCGCAAGACGTTCCCAACAGACCCTCACAATGCGCTTGGGTCTGCCATCACCACCAGTGGACTCACAACTGAATGCTTTTATTTTATTTCTATATTAGAGCAACTACAGTGGGGCAAAAAAGTGTTTAGTCAGCTGCCAATTGTGCAAGTTCTCCCACGTAAAAAGATGAGGCCTGTAATTTTCATCATAAGTACACTTCAGCTATGAGAGACAGAGTCCCACAATCCTTTGGAGCAGCCTCCCTCAGACTGATGATGTTCTCACCCCCATATTTCACAGTTGGGATGGTGTTCTTTGGATGCAACTCAGAATTCTTTCTCCTCAAAACACAACAAGTTGAGTTTGTACCAAAGAATTCTATTTTGGTTTCATATGACATTCTCCCAATCCTCTACTGGATCATCCTAATTCTCTCTAGCAAACTGCAGACAGGCCTGGACATGTACTGGCTTTAGCAGGGGGACACTTCTGGCACTGCAGAGTCCCTGGTGGCACAGAGTCTTACTGATGGTAGAATTTGTTACTTTGGTCCCAGCTCTCTGCAGATCATTCACTGGTTCGTGTGGTTCTGGGATTTTTACTCACCGTTCTCGTGATCATTTTGACCCAACGGGGTGAGATGGTACGTGAAGCCCCAGATCGAGGGACATTATCACTGGTCTTGTATGGCCTCCATTTTCTAATAATTGCTCCCTCAGTAGATTTCTTCACACCGAGCTGCTTGCCTATTGCAGATTCAGTCTTCCTGGTGCAGGTCTACAGTTTTGTTTCTGGTGTCCTTCGACAGCTCTTTGGTCTTGACCATAGTGGCATTTGGAGTCTGACTGTTTGAGGTTGTGGACAAGTGTCTTTTAAACTGATAACAAGTTCAAGTTAAACTAGTGCCATTAATTACAGGTCTGTGAGAGCCAAAAAATCTTGCGTTTTTGTAGGTGACCAAATACTTATTTTACTGAGGAATTGACCAATTAACTTATTAAAAATCCTACAATGTGATTTCCTGGATTCTTTCCCCCCATTCTGTCTCTCATAATTGAAGTGTACCTATGATGAATATTAGAGGCCTCTCTCATCTTTTTAAGTGGGAGAACTTGCACAATTGGTGGCTGACCAATTCTTTTTTGCCCCACTGTATACGAAATTAACTCTTTAAGTTTGAGATTCCGAAAGAATTCCTCTGGCTTAACACATGTTTCAAATGGAATACAATAAGTTAAGGATACATAATTTAGACCTTTTGATAGGACAGTCAGACAATCAGAGGACAGTTGTTTCTCAGACAAGTTCACCACAGTTAGAGGAGATCCTGCTGCATGTGGGGTACCTGGTCTGGACGTGCCTTTGGTCTTGTTTTGCTTTGTCTGCACTTTCTTCTCAGTTTTGAAGCTTTTCCACTCCGCAGAATGTCGTCCTCGTCGTCCTTTGTCTACATAGGTGGTGTGGCTGCTTCTTGACGCTTGACTGAACCTCAAACTCGCCGCCCATCGACGAAGCGCTGGACCTCCGGTGTGAGCTGCACGTCAACTGTCACTGATAAAAGCTGCTGTCATAAACTAGACAATGACCCAACGTTAAAATAAAGGACAGAAGTAGGTATCATATTACAAATACTTTTGGAAGAAGGAGAAGTCAGAAAACAGGAAGTTGAAAACTTGAAGGTTACAGATCCAGTTATGCCAGTATTTTATTTACTGCCAAACATGCACAAAAGCTTGACAAACCCTCCTGGCAGACCTATTGTTTCAGATCTAGGCTCTCTCACTGAAAACATTTCTGGTGTTGTTGGTTTCTTTATAAAACCTTTAATTGTAACTCTACTGCTATTTGTAAAAGACTATGTGGATATTATCAACCTTTTGCAAAAAATCAAATATCAATCTGGATCGCAACGTTGAAATCAAAACAATTGAATGGGAATTTTGTGTGAATGGGGCTTCGGGTAATGTGTTTAGGTTTAAAGGAAGTGAACCACGACATCTCTCCACATTGTACGACACACAGATAAGCAAAAACATAGTAGTCAAATCCAATTTTTACTTCAATTTATTTTTTGTAACACCGGCAATCATGACAGCAGTTACCTCAAAAGGCCTTTTAATTGTTGTTTTTTCATTTGTGATTCTTTAGCTGCTGCCCGCCATGGTCAGAAGTCACAAGTTATTTCATTCAAATTCTGGCATGTGGGGGCAATCATGTGCAATTTCCCACTCAACAAGTTGTATTTACAATAATTCACATAAAGACAGTATGAAGCTTGTTAGCAGCTAAACGTTAGCAGGTTGAAGCTTGTTAGCAGCTAAACATTAGCAGTTAGCGGGTTGTTGTTGTCAACAGCTTCGTTGCCACACTCTAACGCTCTGCGAACTTTCTCCCAGAACAGGTCCTTATGCCTCCGGGCCTGGGTCCAGCTCAGGTACGTGTGGCTCTTCACCAGCTTCCTCATGCGGTAGAACGGACTCAAATGATTGGACAAAATCTCCTCCAGAAACAACAGGATCAGCACGTCCCTCTGCTCGTCGAACAGACGGAAGCTTCACACAGGAAATACATGAGTGTCAATGACTAAACCTGGTCATATTCAGGACTAAACAAGATCTTTCCCTGGTCCGACCCAGGGCAGATGTAGGTTTTAGTGAGTCCATACCTGGCCAACTGTATCTCCCGTGAGCACCACTCGCTCTGCAGGTAGCGACGGCTGATCACACACAGAGTCTTCCTGCTGCTGTAGATGGCGTCTGTGATGTTCTCAATGATGGGTTTCCCTGAACAGCAGAACATCATGTACAATTCCACATCTATAAAACCTCTGGAGGATTATCTTAATAAGTGGACCTCTGTGTGCAGATCCAGCTGTACCTGGCTGGAAGTCACGGTGGTGCAGACAAAGTCTCCATCCCTGTCGTTCTTCCAGTTCAGGCATTAACTGTCCATAAACCCAGTCTTCATCGTGAACGTTGTAGGAAACAAAGGCGTCGTAGATGTAAGGACATCCCTGTCTCCTCTTTTTACTGTCGTAGAGAAATGCCTGGAGGAGGTAGAAGCCATAGACCAACTGCCATCTCAGAAAGTGATAGATGAAGGAGGACAGAAGAGTGAGAAGAACCAAAGCAGAGCTGGACATGAAGAAGAGGAAGCCAGTGGACTCCCAACACAACTGCACATTGAAGTCCATCAGAAAGTGTCCTTCTTCAGACGGAGGAGAAGAACAAGTGAACTGAAAAGCATCGACCACCTGGACCTGTTTGTTTCTGATCGCCCAGTCAATAAACTCAGCGTTTGAGCAGTTACACACAAATGGATTTCCAGATAAATCGAGGTATTTTAGTGAAGGAAATGCCTTAAAAACAATCTCATTTATCATGATTATCTTATTATTCCTTAAGATCAACTTTGCCACTTTGGTGAGATTGGCTTCAAGCAGAAAGTCCAAAGATTGAATGTTGCTGTTGGTCAAGTCCAGAACTTGTAGGTCTATCAGAGGTTGAAAAAGCTCAGGTCCACGACTGAAAGACTCACAGTTGATCAATTCAAGATGCAATAGTTTGGGACTTGAAACAAACAAGCCATCGTCAAAGTTATCGCAGCAATATTTATCAAATGACAATACTTTTAAATTTTTCAAACTTTTAAGAAGATTGGATGTCCATTTGTAACAAATTTGTTTATTCACAATTATATTTAACTCATGCAGTGAAGGTATATTGATCAAAAAGTCACTATTTGTTCTTGCATTTATGGAATTGTGGGTAAGGAACATAACAAGTTTTTCGAGTTTTTCAAAACCTGCAAAATTCCCAATATTTAACCAAGATGGTGAAAAAGTCAGCCGTTTTAAACTTTTAAGACCCTCAAACACATCAGGGTCGACAATGGCATGTCTGTCTGATTTCAAATCCAACTCAACAAGAGATTGTAGATTCTTAAATGTTCCTTTCTGAAGCCATCCAAGGCTATTTCCACTCACGTCTAAATTAATCAAATGATCCAAAGTGTTGCCAAAACTATCCCCGAGTAAAGAAATAAAGTTATTTTGCACCTTTAGTATTTGTAAATTCTTTAGATCCTCAAACACACAGCTGTTGAGTTTGGAAATTCTGTTTGAATTTAGGTTGAGTTCAGATAATGATGTCAAACGTGAAAAGTCTGAACAGTGAAGATCAGTGATTTGGTTTTGCTCAAATGACAGATAAGTGAGAGTGGACATGTTTCTGACGGCTGTTGGCACTTTGGATAATTCATTTGACTTTATTGTTAGCAGAGTAAGCTGTGTCATCATACACAGAGAATACTCTGATAAATCACTCATTGAATTGTCTTGTAGGTGTAACTCAGTCAAATTAGTGCAGGACTGTAGAACACTTTCATTTAGAATCGGAATCATACTGTCAAATGTGTATAACATTTTCAAGGTTGGAATTTCACACATTAGTTGTAAAAGGCCGTTGTCAGACTTCTGATGAGACTTCCACAGAAACACATTCTCAACTGATTCCACACTTTGGATGATGGATTTATACGTTTGATGTATCAGTTCAGTGTCCCTTAAGGTCAGAGTCTTCACACTTGTTAGAGATCTGTCAGAAACGTCCCAGTCAAACTCTGGTCCTTCTCCTGACAGTCGCAGCTCATCTAAATTTGGGAACACATCTGAGTGAACACTAAACTTCACCACTGGGTTTTGAGTGAGATCCAGCTCCACAAGGTTTAACAAAGGTATTGGGAAAAGTTCAGATTCAAATGAGGTTAGCTGGTTAGAACTTAGATCCAGATGTTTCATTGCAGCACAATGTGATACAATGTTAACGATGTCACTGATTTGGACTAAGTTATTAGATCCAATGAAAAGAACCTGCAGTTTTTTCAAAGGCCCAAAAGCAAACTTTGAAACAGAATATATTTGGTTGCTTGTTAGATACAGCGTTGTGAGGTTTGACAGTCCCTTAAATGTGTTGTCAGTCAGGGTTGTGAGTTCATTGAAAACCAACATGAGTTCTGTTAAAGCAGATAAATCTGAAAAGGCCCCATCTTCAATGTGTGAGATCGTGTTCACCCCTAGGTGTAAAAAGTCAAGTCTGGTGAAGCCTTTAAAGTCTGTCTGTCTGATTCTCTGAATGTCATTGCCAAACACACTCAGAGAAGTGGCGTTTTTGGGAATATCAGTGGGAACAGTCGTTAGCTTATTATAGTCACAAACAATGTTATATCTGTCTTCAAAATCTATGGTGCAGTATTTTAAAGAGTAAAAGTGTGAAGAGCGAGGCACAAGAAGCAGAAGCAGAAGTGAGAAAGTAAAAGTTCTTTGACGACTCATCTTGAGACTGGCCCCTGTTAAAGACACAAACATCAGTGATTTAAAGTGGTGCACATTCATTAAACTCTGTGGAACAATTGAACAAATCCTTAAAATATTGTGTTGATTTGACAGTATCTGGAATATTTAAGTAGATATTTTTTGTCCACTTCGTGCAAAACTAATTCCAAATTGTTAGTTCCAAGAGATTTAGAATGTTCAACACAAAACTGAGGTTGAATTTATTCTTGAAAGCTTTAAGCATTAATTGCAAAAATGTCCCATGTGACGCTACACATTTGAATGAACTCTTTGTTGCAGTTATTGTTCACTTGCTGTTCTTGAGATTGTTGCAGGTCGACCGCTGACAGTTCTCTTTACAAACAGTTCCAAATGGATACAGCCAAAACCTTATTAGAACGCTAAGATATGCTTTACCCAGGTTAAATAAAAGAAGAACAGCGCTGTTATCATCACACCTCCTGTTTTCTACCTGACATCGACCTTTCAGTATCTTAAGATTGAGACAAATCTATGAATGTTTATGAAAATAAGACACTACTCACCCCTGATTCTTCACTGATTCTTCACTGCTTCTTCGCTGCTTCTTCACTGCTTCTTCGTTGCTTCTTCGCTGCTTCTTCGCTGCTTCTTCGCTGCTTCTTCGCTGCTTCTTCGCTGCTTCTTCGCTGCTTCTCTGCTGCTTCTTCGCTGCTTCTTCACTGCTTCTCTCTTGGGAGGAAGTAATGAAGTGAGGAACTGAGACTCGAGTCCATCCTTAAAATAATCAGGGGGGCGTCTTTATTAACAGAGCACATTTCATACAAAACGCTGTGTGCTTTACAGGAGCAAAACAGACACAAATACAAAATCAAACATGCATATAAAAATATAATATAAAATAAATATAAAAATACAAAATGAAAACATTATTAAATAAGCATTCATTTAAAACGTTCTTAACAATCTGTGTCATGATTTCTATTTAGAATTGTATAATTTAAGTGTGTTATATTACTTCATTCACATGTTTTTTGTTGCTAACTCTGTGTCAAAACGTTTTTATTATTAGGCCCGAGCGCCACAAGCTGGCGAGAGGCCTATTAATCTTGTAAGGCCGTGCGAAGCACGGCTGCGAAAGTGCGCACGTAGTGCGCACGAAATCGAGCGCGAAGCGCTCGCCCACTTCCAATCACTCACTAACGCACTCCTTCACTCATGCACGCCCCGTGCATACTAATTAGTAGTAGGAAAATGGAACATTACCGTTGTAAACGGGCGAAGCCCGTGCAAAAGTGCGCACTAAACGAGCACTTTACATTGAGATGACGACCGCAGAGCGGTCGTCATCCCCATATAAAGCACTCATTTGCGCTAAGTAGCTCACGAATACGTTCCCCATCTCTTGCATGTTCCGTGCATATAAGCATGTAATGCAAAAATTGAACATTATTACTGTATAGAGGGCCAAAAACACAAAGTGGGCGGAGCCCACTCAAAATTAACAAAAGTACCCGTCAGTGACCAGGGACCCACACCATGAGGTAGGAAAGCGCGAGCGCTTTCCGAGAATGTATAGTTTATGATATTTGAAAAATGGGAAACATTGTTTTCGCATCGGAATATTATTAGGCCCGAGCCCCAGCAGGGTGGAGGGCCTATTGCTCCGGCAGCGTTGCAACTGTCTGACCAAACATGCGGGCGCAGCCCGCATGTTTGGTGCCCCGTCGCCCCTGGCAAGTACAGTGAACTAGCCCATGCCGAAGGCATGGATCATGCATACTTACTCCTGCTATGACAGAAATAGTCAACAATTAGTGAATGGGCGTAGCCCATTCACTAATTGTTGACAACAGCAGCGCGAAGCGCTGCATTCCTCCAAAAACCCTCCTGGCATCGTCCCGTACGCGAGAATCCATGCCGCAGGCATGGGCCATGCTTGTTTCTGCTCAAATCAATGGAAGTCTATGGGGAGTGGGCGGGGCATCCCGACGAAATAGGGAGTGACGAGCGCGTAAGCGCTCGTAATGATGATTCCACCCCATGGCGGCATGGGGAAGGCTTAGAGCTTTCAAACGATGTATAATTTGTTGTTATAGAAAAAACGGCTATATTGTTTTTGCTAAAAATATTATTATTTTTAT
Source organism: Eucyclogobius newberryi (assembly GCF_026437365.1). Classification (NCBI taxonomy): domain Eukaryota; kingdom Metazoa; phylum Chordata; class Actinopteri; order Gobiiformes; family Gobiidae; genus Eucyclogobius; species Eucyclogobius newberryi. The sequence continues at coordinate 38,170,903 of NW_027315945.1, read as the reverse complement.
TATTTTTCTTGTTCTTCTTCAGCACTTTGATCTCTAATTTGACCCCCTGAACATGCTCAAAAACTCACCAAACTTTGCCCAAAATTCAGAATCGGCGAAAAATTTTGTTTTTTCTGGGCCATTTTTTTTTGCGTTAAAAAATGGCGCGACAGCGCCACCGACAAAAGTCTAAATACATTGCGCCTATGGAAGACGCCCCGAGGTCAACTTTGTCGTAGAGCTACGAAATTCGGGACACGCATTCCTCTTGTGAGGACAAAAAAAAAATATTATTGTGGCCACGCCCCCAGACTTACCCTATGGCCACCATCTTCCTTTGAAAATGAAAACACGCTGTGTTAGCCATTTTGTTCACGTCAAACTTTGACGAACTCCTCCTAGGGCGTTTTGCCCACCGACTTCAAAATCGGCGTACGTCCTCTGGACAAGTGGGGCATCTAAAGTTATTCAATTTTTTGAGATACCTTTTACGGTCTGTGTGCGGCGCAGCCGCAAAGTTGGACAACTTATTTTGGAATATTGCAGGTCTAAAAATTGCTCCCATTTGATCAAAACCAGTCCGATTAGGACCAAATTTGAATCATTTGTTAAACTTTCTAGTTTGGACCAGTTTAGGCTGACAAAATTGAAATGGCAGTGATAGCGCCCCCTACAGAGTGACCTTTAAATTAACATTGAAGGTCAAAAATTAGTTTTACCAAAATTGTCTAAACTTTACCCAAAATTCTATTTTGCCGTCCCGATCACAAAAGCCAATCACAAAAATGCCTAAATTTTTACGCCGTAGTCGTAGCGATGACAGAAACCTCCCATGTTATCCCTATGGGAAAACCACAAAATCTCTCAAATTACCACATTTTTATGTTTTACACTTTAACGAAGTCCTCCTAGTGCGTTTTGCCCACCAACCTCAAAATCGGTGTACGTCCTCTAGACAAGTGGTGTATCTAAAGTTATCCAAATTTTAAGGATAACTTTTACGGTCTTTGTGCGACGGAGCCGCAAACGTTTCCCAGAATTCTGACTATTTGGCCTTCAGAGTGGCCTATAAACAATAGAGTTTTTCCAAATGACATGATATTTTGAACAAAATTCTAATTTGCCATCCTGATCATAAAAGTATGAGAGCCAAAGTCATATTTTGTACGGCGTAACCGTAGCGTTGACAGAAACATCCCATGTTATCCTTATGGGAAAATCGTAGAATCGCTCAAATCACCACATTTTTACGCTTCACACTTTAACAAACTCCTCCTAGGGCGATTGTCCGATCAAGTTCATATTTGGAGAATATCATCTACACAAGCGGGGCATCAAAACTTACCCATATTTTGATTCTAAGTGCTACGGTCTCTGTGTGGCGGACCCGCAAATATATGTCAGAAATGGGAAAACAGCGAAATCTCTAAAATCACCACATTTTTACGCTTCACACTTTAACGAACTCCTCCTAGGGCGATTGCCCGATCAAGCTCATATTTGGGTAAAATCATCTACACAAGCGGGGCATCAAAAGTTATCCATATTTTGATTTTAAGTGGTACGGTCTCTGTGCCGTGGAGCTGCAAATATACTGTCACAAATGGGAAAAACGCCAAATCCTTGAAATGTTCACATTTACGCTTCACACTTTAACAAACTCCTCCGTGGGCAATAGCTCGATCAAGCTTTACTTTGGGAAAAATCATCTACACAAGCGGGGCATCAAAAGTTATCCATATTTTTATTCCAAGTGGTACGGTCTCTGTGCGGCGGCGCAGCAAATTTGACTGACACTTGTGTTCATTTGCACTGGATTGGCCATGTCCAATGTGTCGCCGTCTGTCAAGTTCTTTTTTTTATTCAACACACAATAAGGGCGCCATCTTTATCAAGTCAAAAGCGCAGAGTCGGAAGGCCGGCGGCCCGCGAGGGCCGTTGGATGCCGCTTGCGGCTTTAATTATTATTATTTTTCTTGTTCTTCTGCTTTTTCAGCTCTAATTTGACCCCCTGAACATGCTCAAAAACTCACCAAACTTTGCCCAAAATTCAGAATCGGCGAAAAATTTGATTTTTTCTGGGCCATTTTTTTTTTCGTTAAAAAATGGCGCGACAGCGCCACCGACAAAAGTCAAAATACATTGCGCCTATGGGAGACGCCCCGAGGTCAACTTTGTCGTAGAGCTACGAAATTCGGGACACGCATTCCTCTCTTGAGGACAAAAAAAAAATATTATTGTGGCCACGCCTCCAGACTTACCCTATGCCCGCCATCTTCCTTTGAAAATGAAAACAAGCTGTGTTAGCCATTTTGTTCACGTCAAACTTTGACGAACTCCTCCTAGGGCGTTTTGCCCACCGACTTCAAAATCGGCGTACGTCCTCTGGACAAGTGGGGCATCTAAAGTTATTAAATTTTTTGAGATACCTTTTACGGTCTGTGTGCGGCGCGGCCGCAAAGTTGGACAACTTATTTTGGAATATTGCAGATCTAAAAATTGCTCCCTTTTGATCAAAACCAGTCCGATTAGGACCAAATTTGAATCAGTTGTTAAACTTTCTAGTTTGGACCAGTTTAGGCTGACAAAATTGAAATGGCCGCGATAGCGCCCCCTACAGAGTGACCTTTAATTTAACATTGAAGGTCAAAAATTAGTTTTACCAAAATTGTCTAAACTTTACCCAAAATTCTATTTTGCCGTCCCGATCAAAAAAGCCAATCAGACAAATGCCTTATTTTTTACGGCGTAGTCGTAGCGATGACAGAAACCTCCAATGTTATCCCTATGGGAAAACCGCTAAATCTCTCAAATATCCACATTTTTATGTTTCACACTTTAACGAAGTCCTCCTAGTGCGTTTTGCCCACCGACCTCAAAATCGGTGTACGTCCTCTAGACAAGTGGGGCATCTAAAGTTATCCAAATTTTAAGGATAACTTTTATGGTCTCTGTGCGACGGAGCCGCAAACGTTTCCCAGAATTCTGACTATTTGGCCTTCAGAGTGGCCTATAAACAATAGAGTTTTTCCAAATGACATGATATTTTGAACAAAATTCTAATTTGCCATCCAAATCATAAAAGTATGAGAGCCAAAGTCATATTTTGTACGGCGTAACCGTAGCGATGACAGAAACATCCCATGTTATCCTTATGGGAAAATCGTAGAATCGCTCAAATCACCACATTTTTACGCTTCACACTTTAACGAACTCCTCCTAGGGCGATTGTCCGATCAAGTTCATATTTGGAGAAAATCATCTACACAAGTGGGGCATCAAAACTTATCCATAAAACTTATTCTAAGTGCTACGGTCTCTGTGTGGCGGACCCGCAAATATATGTCAGAAATGGGCAAATATATGTCAGAAATGGGAAAACAGCGAAATCTCTAAAATGACCACATTTTTACGCTTCACACTTTAACGAACTCCTCCTAGGGCGATTGCCCGATCAATCTCATATTTGGGGAAAATCATCTACACAAGCGGGGCATCAAAAGTCAGTCATATTTTGATTTCAAGTGGTACGGTCTCCGTGCCGTGGAGCTGCAAATATACTGTCACAAATGGGAAAACGCCAAATCTTTGAAATGTTCAAATTCATGCTTCACACTTTAACAAACTCCTCCGTGGGCAATAGCTCGATCAAGCTTTACTTTGGGAAATATCATCTACACAAGCGGGGCATCAAAACTTATCCATATTTTTATTCCAAGTGCTACGGTCTCTGTGCGGCGGCGCAGCAAATTTGACTGACACTTGTGTTGATTTGCACTGGATTGGCCATGTCCAATGTGTCGCCGTCTGTCAAGTTCTTTTTTAATTCAACACACAATAAGGGCGCCATCTTTATCAAGTCGAAAGCGCTGAGTCGGAAGGGCGGCGGCCCGCGAGGGCCGTTGGATGCCGCTTGCGGCTTTAATTCTTCTTCTTCTTCTTCTTCTTCTTCTTCTTCTTCTTCTTCTTCTCGGGACCAACCCCCCTATTTTTCACCCAGTGAACATTGACGAAAAGTCACAAAAATGTTCACACCTCTAAAAATCGTGCCTCTCTACATTCTGGCTATTTCCCTTTTCTAAAATAAAAAAATTGGCGCGTCAGCGCCCCCAAATGTACCAAAAATGCATTGAGAGATGGGAAATGACCCAAAAAAAATCTGATTGTAGAATCATGAAATTTGGCGCAGAGGTAGATGGTGACAAGAGAAGTAAAAAATATTATTACGGCAACGCCGTCCGCCCAACCAAATGTCGGCCATATTGCTTCAAAAATGGCTAAACATGACTTCAGTGTTTTTCCAAACGTCGTACTTTTACGAACTCCTCCCAGGGCGTTGGCCCTAAAAAGCTGAAATTTGGTGAAAATGCTACTGAGGAGTGGGACATCAAAAGTTATCCAAATTACATTGATACCTCTCACGGTCTCTGTGCGGCGAAGCCGCAAACTGTAGCTAGAATTTCAGAAATCTCCCATATTTAAAATTTCTGCCGTTTGCGCGGATAAAGTCCGAATTGCGTCAAATTAGAATCAGTTGTTAAACTCTTTGCCCTAAACCTACTTGAAGTGAAATAAATTCATTTGGCGCCACAGCGCCCCCTACAGATTTTATATGGAGGTTAAATGTTTAGTTTTGCGAAATTATATGAAATTTTACACACAACTCAATTTTAGCATCCCCATCAAAAAAGTCAATGAGACCCATGTCATAATTGTTATGGCGTTGCCGTAACGATGACCGAAACCTCCCATGTTATTCCAATGGGGCCAGAACATGTTTACACTTTAGACTTTCACAAACTCCTCCCAGGGCGTCAGCCCTATTAACCTGAAATTTGGTGAGACTCATCTTCAGGACCATCAAAAGTTATCCACATTTTCATTCAAAGAGTCACGGTGTCTGTGCGGCAAAGCCGCACATTTTGCCAAGAATTCAAAATAAAATTGCTTTTTGATGGTAAAACAAAGGGGAGAAGATGTGACAGCGTCACAGATTCAGCAGTAGGCGTGATAAAAGGACAATTGGGGCGCGTTAGCGCCCCCTCCTCTTGTGGCGTGGCGGCGGTGTGGCGGCGGCGTGGCGAGGGCCGATCATTGCCGCTTGCGGCTATATTTATTATTCCACCTGTTCAATTAAAAATATATGAAAATAGTAAACAAATAAAATAAATTAAAATAAAATAAAGGTTCTTAATCTGGTTTGAAAAAATGAATGTTCAAGACAATCTGGCAGCAGAGCCCAGAGGGTTCAGTTCACAAACAAAGAGACCAGTGACAACTTACACGTGACTTTCCAATTTAAATAAGTATTTGGCCTGTAGTCTTTATTAGACTGGACTGTGCACCTTGAAATGGAGGTGAGGGGAAGGACACGATGCATTACCAGAACAATACTTCGTCAGAGCAGTCTGTTGCTGTCTTACCTTGACATGTTTGGGCTGCACTCGGTTCCTTTCCTCACAAGTGTCACTGATGTTGCGGTGACGTGTTGCTCAGCTCATTTAAACACATTTCTACTTGAAGCAGCAGGAGTTTGTTCATAGTTATCTACCGACCTCCTGGTCCCTATTCAGAGTTTTTAACAGAGTTTTCTGACTTTATATCGAACTTAGTGCTAGCCTGGGATAAAGTAGTCACAGCTGGAGCCTTCAATATGCACCTGTACGTGAGTGATGACTCTCTCAGTAATGCCTTCAGTGCCTTGTTAGACAGCATCGGTTTAACTCAAAATGTAAATAAAGCGACTCAGTCATAAGCATACTCTGGGTCTTGTCCTAATATGGAATAGAGATTAGTGACCTCATTGTCTTCCCTCAAAACCCTGTATAGTCAGATCATTTCCTAATTACCTTTCAGTTTATTCTTAAAGATCATCCAGCTCCACAGAATAAAGGATTTGTAGTGTTTCCTGGCCAAGAAGGATGGTCTGAGGACAGGGGACCCTGGGACATTTTGGTCGAAGGACACGGGATGCTGGGATATTGCAAAGTTCCTATGAACATTTTTCGATCCGTTTTTCACTGTCGCCCGCCGAGACAACCTCTGTTGTGATTTTGAGCGTTACAAAAATAAATTGAATTGTACATCTGGTTGCTCTTTGTGGTGGAGGGTTGGTGATGGAGTTTGCTTACTTTTGTCATCGGACTCTACAATCTCAAAACAGCTGTTGCCACGATGGGCTTCTCAGAATCCATCTAGGAGACGGTCCTGCAGACGTTCCAGGACTGAACCAGGACGGACAAGCTGCTGATGGTCCAGGACTGAAACAGGACGGATAGGCTGCTTATGGTCCAGGACTGAACCAGGACGGACAGGCTGCTGATGGTCCAGGACTGAACCAGGACGGACAAGCTGCTGATGGTACAGGACTGAAACAGGACGGATAGGCTGCTGATGGTCCAGGACTGAACCAGGACGGACAGGCTGCTGATGGTCCAGGACTGAACCAGGACGGACAGGCTGCTGATGGTCCAGGACTGAAACAGGACGGACAGGCTGCTGATGGTCCAGGACTGAACCAGGACGGAGAGGCTGCAGACGGTCCAGGACTGAACCAGAACGGACAGGCTGCTGATGGTCCAGGACTGAACCAGAACGGAGAGGCTGCTGATGGTCCAGGACTGAATCAGGACAGACAGGCTGCTGATGGTCCAGGACTGAACCAGGACGGACAGGCTGCAGACGGTCCAAAACTGAAACAGAGCGGACAGGCTGCTGATGGTCCAGGACTGAACCAGGACGGACAGGCTGCAGACGGTCCAGGACTGAACCAGAACGGACAGGCTGCTGATGGTCCAGGACTGAACCAGGACGGACAGGCTGCTGATGGTCCAGGACTGAACCAGGACGGACAGGCTGCTGATGGTCCAGGACTGAACCAGGACGGACAGGCTGCTGATGGTCCAGGACTGAACCAGGACGGACAGGCTGCTGATGGTCCAGGACTGAATCAGGACAGACAGGCTGCTGATGGTCCAGGACTGAACCAGGACGGACAGACTGCAGACGGTCCAAAACTGAAACAGAGCGGACAGGCTGCTGATGGTCCAGGACTGAACCAGGACGGACAGGCTGCTGACGGTCCAGGACTGAACCAGAACGGACAGGCTGCTGATGGTCCAGGACTGAACCAGGACGGACAGGCTGCTGATGGTCCAGGACTGAACCAGGACGGACAGGCTGCTGATGGTCCAGGACTGAACCAGGACGGACAGGCTGCTGATGGTCCAGGACTGAACCAGGACGGACAGGCTGCTGATGGTCCAGGACTGAACCAGGACGGACAGGCTGCAGACGGTCCAGGACTGAACCAGAACGGACAGGCTGCTGATGGTCCAGGACTGAACCAGGACGGACAGGCTGCTGATGGTCCAGGACTGAACCAGGACGGACAGGCTGCTGATGGTCCAGGACTGAACCAGGACGGACAGGCTGCTGATGGTCCAGGACTGAACCAGGACGGACAGGCCGCTGATGGTCCAGGACTGAATCAGGACAGACAGGCTGCTGATGGTCCAGGACTGAACCAGGACGGACAGGCTGCAGACGGTCCAGGACTGAACCAGGACGGACAGGCTGCTGATGGTCCAGGACTGAACCAGGACGGACAGGCTGCTGATGGTCCAGGACTGAACCAGGACGGACAGGCTGCTGATGGTCCAGGACTGAACCAGGACGGACAGGCTGCTGATGGTCCAGGACTGAACCAGGACGGACAGGCTGCTGATGGTCCAGGACTGAATCAGGACGGACAGGCTGCAGACGGTCCAAAACTGAAACAGAGCGGACAGGCTGCTGATGGTCCAGGACTGAACCAGGACGGACAGGCTGCTGATGGTCCAGGACTGAACCAGGACGGACAGGCTGCTGATGGTCCAGGACTGAACCAGGACGGACAGGCTGCTGATGGTCCAGGACTGAACCAGGACGGAGAGGCTGCAGACGGTCCAGGACTGAACCAGAACGGACAGGCTGCTGATGGTCCAGGACTGAACCAGAACGGAGAGGCTGCTGATGGTCCAGGACTGAATCAGGACAGACAGGCTGCTGATGGTCCAGGACTGAACCAGGACGGACAGGCTGCAGACGGTCCAAAACTGAAACAGAGCGGACAGGCTGCTGATGGTCCAGGACTGAACCAGGACGGACAGGCTGCAGACGGTCCAGGACTGAACCAGAACGGACAGGCTGCTGATGGTCCAGGACTGAACCAGGACGGACAGGCTGCTGATGGTCCAGGACTGAACCAGGACGGACAGGCTGCTGATGGTCCAGGACTGAACCAGGACGGACAGGCTGCTGATGGTCCAGGACTGAACCAGGACGGACAGGCTGCTGATGGTCCAGGACTGAACCAGGACGGACAGGCTGCAGACGGTCCAGGACTGAACCAGAACGGACAGGCTGCTGATGGTCCAGGACTGAACCAGGACGGACAGGCTGCTGATGGTCCAGGACTGAACCAGGACGGACAGGCTGCTGATGGTCCAGGACTGAACCAGGACGGACAGGCTGCTGATGGTCCAGGACTGAACCAGGACGGACAGGCCGCTGATGGTCCAGGACTGAATCAGGACAGACAGGCTGCTGATGGTCCAGGACTGAACCAGGACGGACAGGCTGCAGACGGTCCAGGACTGAACCAGGACGGACAGGCTGCTGATGGTCCAGGACTGAACCAGGACGGACAGGCTGCTGATGGTCCAGGACTGAACCAGGACGGACAGGCTGCTGATGGTCCAGGACTGAAACAGGACGGACAGGCTGCTGATGGTCCAGGACTGAACCAGGACGGACAAGCTGCTGATGGTACAGGACTGAAACAGGACGGATAGGCTGCTGATGGTCCAGGACTGAACCAGGACGGACAGGCTGCTGATGGTCCAGGACTGAACCAGGACGGACAGGCTGCTGATGGTCCAGGACTGAAACAGGACGGACAGGCTGCTGATGGTCCAGGACTGAACCAGGACGGACAGGCTGCTGATGGTCCAGGACTGAACCAGGACGGACAGGCTGCTGATGGTCCAGGACTGAACCAGGACGGACAGGCTGCTGATGGTCCAGGACTGAAACAGGACGGACAGGCTGCTGATGGTCCAGGACTGAACCAGGACGGACAGGCTGCTGATGGTCCAGGACTGAACCAGGACGGACAGGCTGCTGATGGTCCAGGACTGAAACAGGACGGACAGGCTGCTGATGGTCCAGGACTGAACCAGGACGGACAAGCTGCTGATGGTCCAGGACTGAAACAGGACGGATAGGCTGCTGATGGTCCAGGACTGAACCAGGACGGACAGGCTGCTGATGGTCCAGGACTGAACCAGGACGGACAAGCTGCTGATGGTACAGGACTGAAACAGGACGGATAGGCTGCTGATGGTCCAGGACTGAACCAGGACGGACAGGCTGCTGATGGTCCAGGACTGAACCAGGACGGACAGGCTGCTGATGGTCCAGGACTGAAACAGGACGGACAGGCTGCTGATGGTCCAGGACTGAACCAGGACGGACAGGCTGCTGATGGTCCAGGACTGAACCAGGACGGACAGGCTGCTGATGGTCCAGGACTGAAACAGGACGGACAGGCTGCTGATGGTCCAGGACTGAAACAGGACGGACAGGCTGCTGATGGTCCAGGACTGAACCAGGACGGACAGGCTGCTGATGGTCCAGGACTGAACCAGGACGGACAGGCTGCTGATGGTCCAGGACTGAAACAGGACGGACAGGCTGCTGATGGTCCAGGACTGAACCAGGACGGACAAGCTGCTGATGGTCCAGGACTGAAACAGGACGGATAGGCTGCTGATGGTCCAGGACTGAACCAGGATGGACAGGCTGCTGATGGTCCAGGACTGAACCAGGACGGACAGGCTGCTGATGGTCCAGGACTGAACCAGGACGGACAGGCTGCTGATGGTCCAGGACTGAACCAGGACGGACAGGCTGCTGATGGTCCAGGACTGAAACAGGACGGACAGGCTGCTGATGGTCCAGGACTGAACCAGGACGGACAAGCTGCTGATGGTCCAGGACTGAAACAGGACGGATAGGCTGCTGATGGTCCAGGACTGAACCAGGACGGACAGGCTGCTGATGGTCCAGGACTGAACCAGGACGGACAGGCTGCTGATGGTCCAGGACTGAACCAGGACGGACAGGCTGCTGATGGTCCAGGACTGAACCAGGACGGACAGGCTGCTGATGGTCCAGGACTGATGTTCTTTGCAAATGGAATGTGGAGCCAGAAACAGTCAAGAAGGAGCGTGTGCTAGGCTCGTATGGAGCATGTTCATCCAGGCAGATGAGGATGTCCAGGTCAAGTCCTGAGATGGACTTGGGCGTTTAAAGTTCAGTCATCACCGGAGCAGCATCTGGAACAGCAGCACTGCCCAAAGAGAACATGTGAACAACAATAATGGATAAACTAAGATATTGAATATTATTGAAAGTCCCGGCTTTGAGCAAACAAAAATAGGCTTAAAAAATTCCCAGGAATATTGCTTCCAATAATCATGACAATTCTGAAGAAGTGTACTTTCTTACTTCAACAAAAATAGATTTTTAAAAAATGTTGTCACTTACTTAAGAAACTAAATGGAGTACTTCCTCCACACGTCTCGGACCCAGTGCTTTCACTTCCCATTGTCAGCCCGCTCTTTACATCTTTTTAGCTACTGACATTTAGAGGTTTTGCAGTTCTTCTTGTTGGAGTGTTCTTAAGACTCTTCACATTTGTAATGTCCCTGTGAAGAAAAACAAACTAAATCTCAAAACTAATTGCAATGCCTTGTCAGTAAATAAATAGATGATTTTCTCCTGGATGGCCCTCACATCTTGTCCCATTGTCCCGTGGTGTCCGCTGCACCTGTCGCTCTGCCAGCGCTCTGACCCGGCTGACGCTGCAGGACAGTCCCGCCGGCACGTACCTCCGAGCAATTATCCCTTTAAATGAGGCGTTACGTAAAGAGGGGTTGCACAACAGAGCCCGGGCACCACGTCATGTTTTGGACAGATCCCAAAGTGACCAAGGTCTGACAATGGACGGGAACGACAGCTATGTGGAAGTCTTCAGCCTCCTGCCGCTGTCAAAGTCTCTCTTCACCCGTTAGTGATAATAAGAGGCAGGTCGACTACATGCATGAGTCCTACACTATTGTAGGCTTTTAACACAAACACACAGAGGAAAGTGGCATAGAAACACAATGATACAAAGACATTGGACACACAGACACACATAAAGAAACACATTAAACATGAGTGCATTACTGAGGCTGGCACATCCAAGACTTTGACCCACCAAACCATAATAATGCACTTTAACAAGACTTCGACACATCACACAGAAGGATTTTCTGTTAAAAATCTGTTCTACAAAACTTTCAGGAAAAAACCCTACTAAATAAGATCTCCCAAGCGTCTCACCTTGATACAGGGGTCTCCAATTATATTTTCCAGGGCGCCAGATTTTTCGGGGGGCTAAGGTCCGGGGGCCGGACCTTACATTATCCACAAACAACTCACAATGGCACAATTCAACATCAGAAATCAACACAGGACTTTACTTTAAGACAAGTCAAAATATCCTAACAATATTACATGTTGAAAAGTAGGACAAAAGCATTAAAACCCAGACAACCCAAACCCAGTGTTTACCAGAAATCTGACTTGACTAGTGCAAAGCAGATCTAAGACAAGAACAAGGTTTAAACTGAGACAAAACAAACCATATCTACCAGAAAAACATGGATAAACTATAAACCAGGTCTAAACCAGGTCTAAACCAGGTCTAAACCAGGTCTAAACCAGGTCTGAACCAGGTCTTAACCAGGTCTAAAGCAGGATTAACCCGGACTAAACCAAGACTAAACCAGGTCTAAACCAGGTCTAAAGCAGGACTAAACCAAGACTAAACCAGGTTTAAAGTAAGCCTGGTCTAAAGCAGAACTATTAGAACTGTTACAAATCTGACACATTTTCATGGAGAATTGAGCTCATGAATTTAGACGTGGCTAAAACAAAGTCGGGGTGCACGGTGGCAAAGGCGGATAGCGGATAGATTCTTGGGAGGCTCTTGCCTCCCAAGAAGGAGATCATGGGTTCGATTCCCGGACCATACCAACATCACATGATCTCTCTGGGTGGAGTCTGCATGTTCTCCCCGTGTTACCGTGGGTTCTCTCCGGATTCTCCGGCTTCCTCCCACCGTCCAAAGACATGCATGTGTTAGGTAAAATTGGTGACTCTAAATTGGCCCTAGTGAATGAATGTGAGCGTGAACTGTCTGTAATGTCTATGTCTCTGTGTTGGCCCTGCGACAAGTTGGCCACTGTCCAGGGTGTAGCCCGCCTAAGGCCCAAAGTCACTGGGATAGGCTCCAGTCACCCGCGACCCCGAAAGGGAACAAGCGGGAGAAAATGGATAAAACAAAGTGCACATTTCCCGGGAGGAGACCGCGGTCCATCTTTAATAACACGACACGTGGGACAACCCGCACATCACGCACGTACTGTGGACTCGCGCAGCTCTTTCAATTAAAGGTCCCATAACATGCAAAATCGACTTTTCAGAGCTTTTAACCTTCTTACATTGCTATTTGTGCTTCATATTTGTACCCAGAGTGTTTTTTTGATTGATTCCCGCAGTCTTTAGCTTTATTACAGACTATCTCCTTTCCTCCAATCTCCAAACTGACGGGGGGTGGGTGCAAGACCGCGTCATACCCACAGGCACGCGTCACCATCCCCCCTCACCCTCCCCTATGGGTGATATTTCTTAACTATTATGTTATGGGTGTTGCACAACCCTTATTATGATCAAATATACACATAGGATGGACTACGAAACATGAAAAAAAGCATGATATGGCACCTTTAACGAGGGAGCCCGGAAACACGCTGAGCTCCGGTGCCACAGCGCGTAAAGTTCCTTGTTGTCGACGCAAGTTACATTTACACCAAGTCATTAATGAAGCTGTTATTTCCAGCATCACATGGTCCTGCTTTGACAGAGCAGTTTTTCAGATGAACCGGGGCTCTCAGGTCAGTGGAGCTGTCTCAAAGTAGCGCAGAGCGCTGCAGCAGTGACGCACCACACCGCCTATGAATGTGTTTATTGTACATGTCTAGAATACAACACAAACAAGCATCCAAGAACACTTTGCTTCATAATCTTGGTTTTCAATTGTATGTTGTGGATGGCACCCTGACTGAGAACTCTATAAAACGAGGGGGGTTTGAATATCATGTTGAACTGGTGGGAAGTGTGTGTCATTACATGTAAGCCATGAAACTGAAGACACAATCTGATCAGAGGAATCCCTGTAGTTGCGGTGGCTTTGAGAGGTTATTGTGCGGGCCGGTCCAAATTGTTTGCCTTTTGGAGACCAGTGGCTCAATATATATGATTTATATTATTTGTATTATTATTATTATTATAGACCCTGGGGATTGTTAAGGAATTTCTGCAAACAATCACCAAGAAAAGATGAAACAGAGTTTTTTTCTCTCAAAAGGTGGAAGTTTATTCACGTGCACAGTGAACAAATCTCTCTCCCTGACAGAGGAATCTGTACCTACCTCCAGAACAGTTACAAAGCACATCTTTTAAAGGCAGTGACACAAGTTGACACATATGCACATCATTATAATCAAATCAGCTCCAAAAGCGATAGAACAACTATCACGAATGCAAAGATGACCTGACCCTCAATCAGAGGTGACTTGACACACAATCAAAGTCCTGATGCAAGACTCCACGATACAGAGTATGCCGGACCACATTTATCAATAAGATAAGATAAGATAATCCTTTAATGTCCACACATGGGGAAATTTCATTGTTACAACGCAGTGGGTACAGAAGGAAAGGACAGATTCTAGGTTTTAAGTTTCAAATACACTCTTAATAGAAGAACTCTTATAAACCCATAGTAACCCATATTCTTATATTCACATTATCAGTAACCCATATTCTTATATTCACATTATCAGTAACCCATATTCTTATATTCACATTATCAGTAACCCATATTCTTATATTCACATTATCAGTAACCCATATTCTTATATTCACATGTATCATCTGCACACACAATAACACCATAGATAGAATGACATGACATGGCTTATTTTCCATTACAGGATTATGGAGACGCCTTTTTGAAATAAAGCATTTACGGTAAATAAACCATGAGCAATATTAAAAATCATTACAATGTTGGGGCGAAGTGGTGTTTAAAAAAAGGGCAAATTTCCCGACAAAAAGGGCACATTGGTACTCCTTAAAAGAGGAACACAAACAAATAAAGAATAATATAACTTTATCAACAACAATGTATTTATTTACATGCTATAATTGTGGTGGGTAGTGCAACAAGTCAACAAAAATAATCTATATTTCTAATATTGATAAGCGTTGTGAATTTGGTGCCCCTACATCAAATATTTAAAAAGTTATTGGAGATTGATCCATAATTCATCATATTTTCATAATACAAAAAATGAAGTGTGCTTCTGATGGGTAAAATAACGGTTGTAGTAGATATGTATTACTATTATTGATAAGTGCTGTGCATTTGGTGACCCTATATCAAATAATAAAAAAGTTATTAAAGATTGATATCCATATTTCATCATATAAACATGTAGTATGCTTCTGTTGGGTAAAATGAAGATTGTAGTAGATATATATTACCATTATTGGTAAGTGCTATGAATTTGGTGCCCCTACATCCAACAATAAAAATGTTATTGAAGAATGATATCCATATTTCATCATATGTCATCAATGAAACATGTAGTATGCTTCTGATGGGTAAAATAAAGGTTGTAGTAGATATATATTACCGTTATTGATAATTGCTGTGAATCTGGTGACCATTTGTAAAATAATGAAACAATTTTTGAAGATGGATATCATTATTAATCATATTTCATCATAAAAAACATGTAGTATGCTTCTGATGGGTAAAATAAAGGTTTTATTAGATAGATATTACAATCATTGATAAGTGCTGTGAATTTGGTGCCCCTACATCCAATAATAAAAAGTTATTGGAGATTGATATCCATATTTCATATTTCATCATAAAAACATGAAAAATGCTTTTGATGGGTAAAATAAACGTTGTAGTAGATATATTTCCATCATTGAGAAGTGCTGTGAATCTGGTGACCCTACATCAAATAATGATTTTTTTTTGAAGACGGATATTATTATTAATCATATTTCATCATAAAAACATGAAGTATGCTTCTGATGGGTAAAATAGAGGTCGTAGTAGATATATATTATCATCATTAATAATTGCTGTGAATTTGGTGCCCCTACATCCAATAATAAAAAGTTATTGGAGATTGATATCCATATTTCATCATAAAAACATGTACTTTATTTCTGATGGGTACAATAATGGTTGTAGTGGATAGATAGATATTACCATTATTGATAAGTGCTGTGAATTTGGTGACCCTAAATTGAACATTTAAAAAGCTATTGAAGATTAATTTTCATATTACATCATATTCCATAAATAAAACACAAATAAAGCTTCATATGGAAAAATAAAGGTTGCTGTGGTGTCCATCATGGTGTATTTACTCTCTAATTCAAATTGTATTGCTCCATTCCAGCTATAAAATGTTTCCATTTTTGCTTTTGCTTTTTGATGACGGTCCCTAAGTACTCGTCTCGGCTCCGGCTGCACAGTTGGAGAAGTGTGATTTGCTGCGCTGATTCATAAAAACGAGGTTGTAGTCGCTTGGCTGACCTCGGAAATCCGAATCTGTGAATATGACGCTAACTTTTCTGAACTGTCGGCCGCTACGCACAACTGACTTTTGATTGATTCGGGATAAGGGTGTATCGGCCTGTTACGCTTAATAAGGCTGGGGGAAACACTGCTTTAATGAGTCAAAATAGTTAACTATTCAACCCTCCTAAAAATAAAGATCATGTTATTGCACATAAAAATAATGAAAACAAATAAATCCAACAAACACAAAACACTGAGCCCAAACAGGAACACCGTCCGTGTATCAGTTACTGAACAATGAGACGATGCGGTTGCTACAGAGGCTCTGGATAAGATGCGTCACAACAGTCGTGTTTATCTGTGTCTGGAGATGGAAACAGAGCCTGCCCCACCGTTTGTCTGAAAGGGCAGCCACGTGCAAGAAGATTAGGCCCCCAAAAGGTCGAGCACGAACACAACGCTGCTCTTTAAACCGGACACTCGCCACATCCCGGGCCTGTGACTCTCTGATGCTTTAAGCTTCTAACCAGGGTATAACCTCAGTCTATGTGTCTCTGAATCCGACACCTCACCACGGGACTCCGCAAACACACAAAGAGTCCAGATACACAAAGGGCGTCGCTCCTGATCCTCTCTGGACTTCCGTCGAGGCAGCGTGCTCTGACCTTTGCCAGGTTTCATTTCTACAATTGCAGCTGTGTGTGAATCTTTTCTGTGGCGCACTGTTGCCGTTGGAAGGACGTTTATGACTCAATCAATGTCTTGTCTAAGAACACTGAGTCCGGCGACTTTTGAAGACCTGGCGTGGATTCTTCTTACTTCACCTTTAGCTCGGGCTTGGCTAGGTGTCCAGCGAGGCCGTGTGTGAAGGGCCACGGGATGGTTCCTGTTATTTGCCAAACATAAGAGGAACTGGATCAATATAGAACTGGCCCAGCTCGAGCAGCAAATGATACTCTACATGACACAAACGAGTCGGCGTAATTCTTCACTGGTCCAGGAGTGTTCCATCGTAGAAAAAGAAACAGTGTCCAGATGACTACTATTGAATCCTTCTCGACTCTACATTACTGCACATTTCAAAATTAGAAACAGTAGATAAAGGTACCACACAAGAAGAGGATGTGCTGTCGAGCCAATGGCAGAGAAGACACGAAGCACGGCTACTGATGAAGGCTCGAAATACTCTGAGTACACAATATACAGTCTGGAAAGTATTAACATTTATAAATTTAATAAAATTTTAATAAAATATTCACATTTTGTTATGTTATAGCCCTCACAATTCTGTAAACAATACCCCACAATGACAATGTGAAAGCTCCATGGGCCCATAGCCACTCACTCTCTGGTTTGTGTTCAGTGCTTCCAGAACAAACCGGGCCGAGCGGATTTGGGCAGACGAAAGATAAAACCGTTTCTTCAACATAATCTCAGATGTTCAGCTCCGGGGAAACAAAGTGAAGCCCATCATTATTCAAGCATATTTAATCATTTATATTTGGCTTGAAGCATTTGTAGAAAACAGGACGAATGATTTGTCAATCCCTCTTTCGTCCAGGACAGGTCCATGGAAGAAAACGTTTAAAGGTAGCCATCTGGACACGAGAAATCAAAAACCGATGGAAATAGTTTGAACCGATAGAATGTATACTTTCTTGAGCTGAATTGGTTTCTAGCAAGGCAAGTTTCAGTTATAACCCGTCCCAACCGTTCTACCAAAGATTACTGATGTTCATTGATTGTTGTATGTTGCACATTAACGCCAAAGCAATTTCCTCGTTTTTGAATCCTGCAATAAACCTTTTCTGATTCTGAAGCTTTTGGAGCGGACAGCCACAAACAGGCAGCTGGGCGTCATCTCAGAGGAAAGATTAGTTAAAATTCTGAATAACGTAGAATACAAGAGTTTTAAATGTATATAAAACCTGAGTGTAAGTTGACCTCAGCCTTTTGCTGTTTCCCAGAACGACATGCAGAGGAAAACTGTCACATGATTCTGAGGAAACGCTCTCACTACGTTCCACTCGGGGCTGGAGTTAGCGAGAGCTTAGATTGACAGAAAGATCAAGGTCCTTCACTGCCACTGGGGCCACTTTGAGGGCCTAAAGTTTCAGATCTGAATGCATATTTGGTGTGGTTGGCCCATGTGTCATTCTAGTGAAGTCAGCGTCATTATGTTTATTGAGTCTGAATGTCGGTCGTTTTCTGTATCATCCTGTCAAATCTGGAGGAGATCAAATCTTCTTTACTTCATGGCTCAGGAGTTGATGACTTTGACAAACTCAAGATGTTTTTTAATGAGTGAATGAAACGTTTTAGTTGAGTGTCCTTAGTATGTCCAAATACCCAGAGTCAGTAGTCACAGTCCATCCTTTGGCTCGGTCACGCTGAGCATTCTGACACTCTCTTCTCTGGGACAGTCTAAAGTGTCCTGACCTGAGGAAACATCCAGGCTGAGTGTAATCGCATTAACGCCTCTCTCAGTGTGGGACGTCCCGTGGGAGGATTCTGTCTCCTCGACCCAAACACAGTTGGGAAAGTTCATTCTGACTCTGACACTGGAGCTAAATCATAATGGACACTGAGGGGGGCATGTCCTTCAGTACAAATGTCATTTAAGACTTTTAGTTATAAGTTTATTAAGTAATGTAATCAATTATAAATGACAATACAATTGCAACTAATTATAAATGAGATAAGGATAAATATTAATATTCTTTGATTATTGCAGCAGCAGATATTACACAAACGCAGCTTATCAAAAATAAATGAGATCACAAACAGGAGATTGTGCTGTGAAAGTAGTAAAAGTACAAAGCTTCAAACTGTTTAAGGTTAAGGTACACTTTATTGTCCCAGGAGCAGTGGGACCATTGAGGAACATCTCCAGGTCTTTGGGCTCAGGAGAACTGTACCTTCATTGGTGGAATGTACTTTTTGTTTTGGGAACCCGGCGCAAACCCACCCCGGGGCGAGACATGCAAAAGACCTTCTTGCTGTGAGGTGGGTGTGCTTGCCACTGAATGTTAAATGAAAGGACTGACAGAAGTGCTGTGTTAACACTGAGATTAAATTCCACTTCTACGACATCTTTGTTCAGCAAATCCCAAATATATATGTGCATTTTTCTTTTTCTTTTTGTGTTTGAAATAGACTGAAAACCAAACCAAACTGTATTTGATGCAGGGTGACATAAGGGTTAGGTCACAAGTATTCTTATTTTTATGATATTACAATTCTGATGAAAGCTCAGGTACCGGAAAAAGTACGCTCAAGGTCGCCTTTGTGACCTCAGGCTCATTAGATCCATTCCCAGCTTAGACAATTGACTAAATGACTCTATCTCCCATTTAAAGGGGCAGTATGTTTGCTTTATGATGAGGAGTCTAAATCTCCATGGAGACAGGCCAAGTCATCCTCGAACGTCGACTTATCCCACTTGGAAATTCACATATCTTTACGTGTTATAAACTTGAGCAACTTATCAGATCATTAATTAATTTTTCATTCATCTCCTCGGGCGATGCTCTGGGACAGTTATCCATTTGCTAAATTCCGGGGGAATGTTGGTTAATTTTTAAAAAACTATGAATGCTCTGAGTTCTTAATAAATGAATTCTGTATTATTGACCAATGACTGTTCAACTTTCTGCTGGTTGAAAACATCACTCCAAGATCTGAGTCTGACCTTCGACTAACATAGCACAAACACGTCTAATTAATTCATAATCATAATAATTATAAGATTACTGTGGAACATTTTCATAAGACAAGCAGGTGATGGACCCAGTTAACTCTGAAACAATGGAAGAAATACACTTTTTATGAACTCTGGTTCGTTAGTAAATAAAAAAAAAATGTTCTAAAATCTAAAACATATTGGACTAATCAGTGTTAGACGTTCTGTCGAGTGCACACATCTATTGTGTCCTTGGGCAAGGCACTTTGCTGACTTCGCCTTTGTCCCCACGTGGAGAGCGATTGCCAATGGTTGAAGTGAAAAAAAAAGCATTACAAAAATAAACAAAACTAATTGAATAAGTGAGTAATTTATGAGGATGAAATATCATGAGTGCATACGTGGCAGCGAGAACAGATTCCCACTTTACTCTGGGCCGTAAACAGGTTGTCACCTGATCAGAATCCCTGCTTTGGCTTCAAACAACAGGACGTTTCACACGACTCGACTCGAGCTAGCCAAAAACCTTCAACTGCTTCACCCGTTTCCCTCGTGTGGGTGCAAATATACCAGCCATTTATTCCATCGTGATGCAAATACGATGATCCACAGGCAAAATAATCCAGAAAAAGTAGCAGAAAACCGTTGTTACAGCACTCCGCCGAAGACACGTGCCACTACCCGCTTCCCCTGGCTTATATAGCTGAGCCGACAGCGCCGCCCAGTGTACAAATCTACCACTACACCAACGCACTTTTATATATTTGACTTTTCAAGAGAATCAAAGACGCTTTACATTAATGGAACAAGCAACAAAGTCGAACAACAGGGCAAACAAAACGAGCAGAGAGGGAAAGCAGTTATTAGTGTTGATTAGCGAGTTTTGAGCTGGTTTTTGAAAGTGTTCAGTGAGTCCGGGTCCCCGATTTGGGAAGGAGTTCCGGAGAGTGGGGCGGCACAGGCGAAGGTTCATCGGCGGCGGCGGGAGGAATGGCGAAGCTGGAGGATGTCGGCGAGGTGAAGGTGGAGGGATGCGTAGGTGACGGGGAGGACTTTTCGAAGTTCGTACGCCGTCGGACGGTGGAGCCGGTGGAGTCGGTGGCGGACGGGGGTCGATACGGTCACGTGAGCGGGTGTGGGCGAGGGGGTCCGGCGGCGGAGTCCTGGACATGTCGGAGTTTTTGAAGGTCGGCGGCAGGCAGTCCCATACGGAACGCTATCGAGTCTAGAAGCGACAAAGGCGTGAATGAGGGTTCCCGCTGCAGAGTTGAGAATGGAGGGACGGGCACGGGCGATATTGCGGAGATGGAAGAAAGAACTCTAAGTTATGTAAGGGATGAGGGGCTTGAAGGAGAGGGTGGGGTCGAAGATAAATCCAAGGTTCCTGATCTGAGCTGAGGACGAGCCCGCGGTGCCATCCATGGATAAAGCGAAAGAAAGGGATTTGAGACGGATCATTATCATTTGCGATTTATTGCAGTTAAGTGTGTGAAAGTTGGTGAAAGTCATCTAGGATTTTATGGCAGAGGGGCCCGGAGACGGCGAGGGTCGAGGCGGCAGCGGGAGTGACGGCTTCGGCGGACGGATGAAGTGGCCTGTCGTCGGCGCGGAAATGAAAGAGCGGGGTCCATGTTGGCGGAGGATGTTACCGAGGGGCTGGCGCGTGAAGAATGTAGAGTGTAAAATGTCAGAGTGCAAGAGCCAAACCCAGCGGGGCGACATGTCCCACATCTGGCTCTCATCACAAAGAGTTATGTTTCAGATCATGCAAAAATCACAAGCTAAACCAGGCGATTGAAACGCATGTAACACATCCTTTTCCTTACAGGGACACTCAAAGCTGCACGTCATCCTGGATTTATAGATATCTCTTTGTTTGTTTCGCCCATAAGCCTCGGATCAGCCAGAGATCGACCGGCGCGCTGGACTTTCCGACGTTGGATCGAGTTTCAAAGGCCCGTGCTATTCTACTTCATGATCCCAGCTATTTTGGGAAATGCACCAGAGAATTGCCCGATCCTTTGCTTCACGACAACAGTCAACACCATCTTTTCATCAAGCAAAACAAGTAGAAAAAATCTGTGCCTAAAGTGACAGGTTTGACCGCTCAATTCAATAAAACCACGTCGACGTAACCAAAATGTGACGCTGAAATTTGCGCTTATTCCGAGTGAAGTTTACGGTTTTCCTTGCCGGTTTGGACAGAGGCAGCAGATGTGACCAAACACGTAAAGTGCAACGCTTTCTTTGAGTTTCTGTGTTGCGGTTGTCGACGACGACCAGTACGTCATCGAGACGACTCAGTATTAAGCAAGAACGTGTGCTCCAAGAAAATAAAACAAAGCAATGACCACTGTAACCCTGAAAACGTGGATTCAAGCCTATAAATCAGAACATTCAAGGGAACAATATCTAAACTATATACCGTAATTTCCGGACTATAAATCGCACCCGCAAAAAAAATGCATAATAGAGAAGAAAAAAAACATATATACGTCGCACTGGAGGATAAGTTGGATTTTTTGTGGAAATGTATTTGATAAAATCCAAGACCAAAAACATACATTTCATCTTGAAATGCAATTTAAAATAATAACAGATGAGAGAACATGGTGAATAGGTGTACGTATGCTAACATGCTAACGCTAACACCTTCAGCTTCATGAGGCACAGACAGAACTGTGGTAAGTGTCTGGTATGTTAACGTAACATGTGAACAGTTCTTCAGATAACTATAGCATAAAGAACATGCTAACAAGTTTACCAAAGCATCAGTTTTACCCCAAATCACTAAATCCATTGAATTCTTCTTCCTCTGTGTCACTTCTAAACAACTCCACAAACTCCAGAGGAAGAGGAAGTGCAGATTCTTCTTCTGCGTCGCTTAGAGCCTAGAGCGCTCTCTTGTGGGTGTTAGTGTGAAAATAACAAATAATATGAGATACAAGTCGCTCTGGAGTATAAGTCGCACCCCGGCTTCTCTGGGAAAGAGAGGGTAGTTTTGTTTTGACAGGCGGTGAATGGGAACATGTACGTACATCTCACAAAATGACATGTTTGGAAAAATGGATCAGGCTTTTTCACAACCCCACGTCGACAAAGTGCACATCGTCCACAGGGAAATACTCGTTGTCGGGGAAACGGTGGTTGCCAGGAGGTTCGTCGTCACCACGTTCTTTTGGGACAGTCCTGTGGCTCAGAAATATTGGCCTGAGATCAGAAAAGGTTTATTGCTAATGAACAGGATTCACACAGGAACTTGTTTTGGTGCAACATAAAACAATGTACGATGATAAAACAACGTATAACAGTCAAAAATAAAAACAATTCAAATCTGTTATAGGATGAAAATAAAAATGGGCTCTAAGATAAAGAAAATAAGAGTAAAAATACTTACTCTGAACACAAATTTACAAGAGAATTTACATGTGTAGTGCAGAACGTGAGCAGTGCAGTGAGTGATTAAATGATTGTTAAAGTGACACTGATCAATTAAGTGCTACAGACTCTTTTGGTCGACATCGTCCCACTTGATTTCGTCTGTTTTTGGGCCTCAAAACACTGGCCATGGACACAGTGGATGGATACCTCTGGAACATTCCTATCGCTGCGGGAAAAGGCCATCACAAACAAAAAGAAAAGAAAAAGAAACGGTGACACAAACTCAACCGACGACTACGGAATGTTGGTTGAGGATGTGACTTTCGAAAAATGGACAAATTGGTGAAAAACGTTGAGAAAATTATGTTTAGGAATATTTATATCGTTTGTATGCTATCTCTCTGTGTCTCGTCCAGTGTTCTTGCTGTGTTGTTGTGTAAAGATGCGATTGAATCAATGCCAGACTCTGATTCGTTCCAGGCGATGCGACCGCTCGTACATCTTCACGTATTCGCAGTGTTTTGTTTTGGTTCCAAACTGGTTGAAATCCCAGACAATGTATAATTATTATATTATATCTTTTTGATCCAATGGAACATCTTCTGGCCCAGATGCCTCATGAGTGTTTCAGCTTTAGTGGGGTTTACGTTCATCAAAACCACACGAAATGTTTTCCACAAATACATTAAAGATGGAAAATGGACAGAATGTAAAGGTTTATAGCGGATGTGAAGCTTTGACATGTTTGATTTAATTCAAGAAAGCCTCGTGTCAGTTTTTATGTCGGTGAAAGAAGTTCTGAAACAATGACGAATGTTATAAGAATGTTAATCTCAAATGTGTGTAGTTTTTAAAGGAGATTTATATTCTATTCCAGAGCTGTTACCCATGGTATAACAGTGATACAGTTTACCTGGCATAGGCAGAGTGTGCAAATGAACAGGGCCCCACCAACCACTAGGGGGCCAAACACTGAAAGAGCATCACTCAGGTTTCCTCAGCACAGTGTTGCTCTGTGACTTGCATTTGATGGGATAATGATAACTATATCATAAATAGTGATATTTATGTATGTATTTATGTATTTATTTATTTATTTATGTATTTATTTATGTATGTATGTATTTATCTATTTATGTAAATATTTATTTATGAATGTATTTATCTATATATTTATTTATGTATATATGTATGTATGTATTTATCTATTTATGTATTTATCTATTTATGTATATATTTATTTATGTATGCATTTATGTATGTATTTATGTATGTATGTATGTATGTATTTATTTATTTATGTATATATTTATTTATTCATGTATTTGTATTTAATTTTTTATGTATTTATTTATGTTTATTTATTTATGCCCGAGTTAGATGTTACGAGCTCATTTGCATCGGTGGTCCCTTAGATTGAAAGTGAATAAAATTAAAAATGACAAACATTTACAATAACATTGCAAAGACAAGAAATATGGACCAAATCCACAATAAAATGTAAGAAGTTCAGACAACGTCCTTCACAGAGAAGAATCAGGGGCCACAGCGTCTGTATTTTTGTTTTATGGGACAAACATTACGCAGATTTGACATTT
This sequence comes from Eucyclogobius newberryi, assembly GCF_026437365.1. NCBI lineage: Eukaryota > Metazoa > Chordata > Actinopteri > Gobiiformes > Gobiidae > Eucyclogobius > Eucyclogobius newberryi. Next base: position 38,146,503 of record NW_027315945.1, on the reverse strand, counting down.
TTCGAGCTTGTAAGAACATTATAACCTCGTTGTTCGGTGATAAACTCACCTGGAGCTGCGTTTGGCTTCAACACGTTTGTTTGAGCCTCAGAAAACACGTGTTTGACTTCATTTGACAGCAAGTGTGTGTCATTGTCTAGTTTGAAAGTGACCAGTGGGAGGCGCTGTGGGACTGTTGTGTTTGTAACTCGCACCTTTAAGAAAAACTCAGTGAACGTGGTTTAAATCTCAAAGAACCAAAGAATTAAAACACTACGACTAAAACACAAAAGAGGAGAAAACAGTGACGGGAAAATGTGAATTAAATACTTCAAATTAAGTCTAAGTCGAATGACGTTTACATCGTGTGTGTGCGCGAACATGCTCCGCCCCCAAACAACGTAAAACAACACCAACGATACAACTTATCGCCCTCTAGTGCTATTATCTGATGTAAATGTCTAATCGATGACATCACAGTAGGAAATTACCCAGAAAACACTGGGCCAAAATGTTTTAGTATGATTTATACAAATATGAGAGCGACTTTATTTTGCTGAATTAATGTTTAGAGAAACAGAAACACAATAAAATTAACTAAATAAAAGTAAAAAACACCAGGCCAAATCCAAACCTATCGGACCACATTGGCAGCATTCCAGACACTTCCCATATTTGTTTGACGTTGCAGCATGACAGGCGTCTCCGGGATGGATTGATTTGTTCCCATATCTGTGCGCTTTCTGCAAACTGCACACGTCTGTGCTGAGCGTCTCGTCTCTCGTCGACGCCTCCACCTGACGGACCTGGTCTCGTCTGCCCCGCCCTAGATTTAGCTGTAGCTAAACTAATTGTCTCAGACAAAACCCGAGAGAGTCAAAAAAGTTGTTTCTTTGTGTAAATTCTGTGTCCCTGGTGTGATGTCACTTCCTGTCATTTTACACAGATTTTTCAACCTTTTCTTCAAAAATACCTGCTCGACTGGTGTAAAACTATAATTTATATTTACAACAGGAATAGACACACCAAATAAAGTTAAAATGAGAACATTGTACAATCCTGTCACGGGCCCTTTAATGACACTGAAAAAAATGGTTAATTGACTTTTATTCTGTTTTTTGGAATTTTTGTTTTTCAAGTTTATTCGCTTATTGTGCAATGCTTGAACCGCAACGAGACATTTTCAGACACATTTGAGCATGTTTTTGATCAATTGCAAGAAAATTATCTGAATAACTTTATAGCATTTTTTAAAAATGTTGATGCATATATTCATTCATTTGGTCATAAATACAGTACAATAGTTACAGATATATATATATATATATATATATATATATATATATATATATATATATATATATATTTTAACTTGATCAGATTAATTTGCATTGTTTTGTAGATTTTTTTTCAATACATTTTTTTTTTTACTAGAAAATTGATCAACAAAACAAAACAAACAAAAAAATACACAAAATACAAAAAAAAAAAAATAAGGCAATATTTTTTTTCTCTTCTTTTTACATTTTTTTCTTAATGCGTTTGTCAAATCCCCAAACCTAGATATCTGAATTATTATTATTATTTTTCATTTTAAATATATTCAAAAACCTGGAGCAGGGTTTATTAAAAAAAAAAGAAAAAAAAAGAAAGAAAAACACACAGATTTGGTCAAAGTTAGCCGGAAAATTCTCAAAATGGAGCGCTAGTTGCCACGGTGATTCCTCTCCATCCCCAATCGAACGCTGTGAGCTGAAGAGCCGTCTGGAGAAGGTCGACAGAGGCCACAGGAACGGGACGGTCCCATTTCGGAATCAAAAGGATCCAACTCGGGGACACGGCTCCGGCTCGAGAAACGTCACGTCAAAACACAGGAAACACGCTGTCAATCAAACCAGAACCTCGTCTATTTACAGACGTTTGTCGCCGGCGAAAAAAGGACGCTGTTTGGCAGAACGAGCGAGTCAGCGTTTCTCCGACTGCTGCAAGTTTTCACTGACCTCGAGAGGATTTTAATCGAGACCATGTCGTTTCGCAACAGGATTTCAAAAACATTCCTCAACTTTTTATGGGAGAAATTTGCATAAAATTAAATTAGAAAAAGAAAAGAGAAGGAAAATAATCTTTTGAAGTGCATTTTAGTGAGACATATTTAAGGGGTTGTAAATTCCAGGCATAATGTGAACTTAAAGGACGGATATTACGATATTAAAGGACAGATATTACAAAATTAAAGGACAGATATTACAAAATTAAAGGACAGATATTACAAATTTAAACAGAACAGATATTCTGCATTATTAGCCTGAGCTGAAGAAGGAAAATCGTTGTAATTATATTGTTTCAGGAGACTCTTTGAAATTGAAAAAAGGGTTAGATAAAAAAATAATGTAAATAAACAAGAACGCACATGTCAGTAAAGTATCATGTGCAGTACTGACATATATTCATACACAATAATGTCATATTCATGTCCATATAACTGCTGTAAATAAGGGTTTACTTTTACCACTATTATTATTATTATTTTTGAGAAATGTTATCTTATTTTAATTTTAACTTGAATTTCCATCCATCCATCCATTTTCTACCGCTTGTTCCCTTTCGGGGTCGCGGGTGACTGGAGCCTATCCCAGTGACTTCGGGCCTTAGGCGGGGTACACCCTGGACAGTGGCCAACTTGTCGCAGGGTCAACACAGAGACATAGACATTACAGACAGTTCTCTAGGGCCAATTTAGAGTTACCAATTTTGCCTAACACATGCATGTCTTTGGACGGTGGGAGGAAGCCGGAGAACCCGGAGAGAACCCACGGTAACACGGGGAGAACATGCAGACTCCACCCAGTGAGATCATGTGATGTTGGTCTGGTCCGGGAATCGAACCCATGATCTCCTTCTTGGGAGGCAAGAGCGCTAACCGCCTTTGCCCCACCCCAACTTGAATTTGAATTTAATTTTTATTTTTTTCTCTATTCCTTATTAAGAGGTTTTGTCTTTAAGAGTTTTGTTTATAAGAGTTTTCGATTAAAAGTTTTTTTTAAAGCTTTCTATAAGTTATCTGTTATTCTAGTTCTGTATCTACTTGCTTTGCAACACTGAAATTTCCCCATGTGTGGACAAATAAAGGCTTATCTTATCTTATCAAATGTTAGAACTCATTTAGCTTTAATTTTGAGTGAAGACCCTGGGAAAGAAAATTCAAAGACGACTCAATGGCGCCACCTCAAAAATGAATTTACACGGCCTCAGTAGGAGTTCGACTGCAAAAGTCCGCTGCCTGTAGATGGAGCCCCGACACACATTTTACGCAAAATATTTGAACGTAAACAGTTCCGTGCGTTCGAAGCGTATTTACTTTAGCTTCGTTTATTCTTCCAACCGTTTCTAAGGTGTGTCGAGGCTGTGTTCTGCTAAATAACCTGCAGAGGGCGCTCAAAGTCAGTGAGAGACTTGACCAAAGTGAAGAAATAAAGCGCAGCAGGAAAAACAAACATGGAGGCGTCCACGGCAGGTTTTGGACCACGCAAGAGCAAAGAAAACGAGGTGAGAAAAGCGTTTGTTTGTTTTGCCGCTTGTTCCGTTGTCACTTTTTTTAGAACTTTAAAGCTGCCACTTTAGCGCCCCCAGTGGTCAGCTCATGTACAGCCCCGAGAGCAGACGGACAGAACAACGCAGAGGACGGACAGATGACGGACAGATGACGGACAGATGACGGACAGATGACGGACAGATGACGGACAGAAGCCTCGTGAACGTGGCTTTCATGTGGCCTTAAAAGAGCACCTACACTCACCAAACTTTACAAACTTGGACTTAAAAAGATTCTGACGGACCCTAACTAAGGATGTATTTATATGTGATTCTAAACTAGATTTATTAAATTTTAAGTCTAAAATATTTAGCAAAATTTTACATTTTTGAAAAATTTTCAGTCAAATCTAGTAACTCAAAAAACTATATAATAAAAAACTTTGTTCATTTTCTTGACATATTGGATAGAATAAAATGTACAAAGTGGCTCTGTCCACTTTTTTTAGATTAAAACGTCCCAAATATGAGCAATTTCAACAGTTTTTGCACATGAAATGCCTTATTTCTCTATGAAAACATGACATTTGTCTTACATTATAGTAAGTAAACTACAGGAGTCAAGCTTTTCTATTCACCTGCAGCGTCTGTACTTAAAACAAATGACATGAACGCTGTTTACGGCAACTCACTGTCAGAAATACAATACAGTAGTTCCAGATTATGTTTTTTATTTTGCTTGATCAGATTAATTTGCATTGTTTTGGAGATTTTGTTTTTTAATTTTTAATTTTTTTACTTGTAAATTGAACAAAAACACCACAAAAAACACAAAAAAGTAAAAAATGAGGCAATATTTCTTGGTTGCGTGATTAATCGTGTTTCTAAAGTGTGATTCATCTGATTTCTATCTATTTATTGGCGATTGGCAGCGCTAATTAAAATGTCTAAAAGCTCGAAAAAGTCTGTTTAGCACAGCTCGAGGCCTTTAATGACGCACTTCTCCCTCCGCGTCTATATGCAAACTCACGTAAACGCCATCCTAAACTCCATTTGTCACGCACGATGTGGTCAAAAGGCCGTTTCTGGCCCTGAAATAGCTCGTCTGGGGCGCTGCGTCTCCCTCCGAGCTCGCCGGGCTCTGCAAACGACGCTCGGCATGTGAGCGTCTTGTTAGCGCAGCGCGGGTTATCATTACGGAAAAGCCAGGCGTTCTCTGCAGCTTTCACTTGCCGTGTTATAAAAACGCCGCCCACGCAATCAGAGCCCGCCCGATTTAGACGTAATGAGACGGTGGACGGAGTGAGACCCGGTTATTTGGGATTGTGCGTCTTTTTTAAAACGGAGAAATGCGGCGCGAGGAGCCGTCGGACGCTGGGGAGAGTTTAGATCGGGTTTTTGGGAAAAGAATGACCCGAAAATAGCGCTGTGGTTTCCCAGTCCCAGCGCGCGTTGTTTAAGGACAGATTGTGTCTGTCCCAGTGCTGCAGCCGGCGATTATTGCAGAAGTCGATGAATTTAACGGTTATTTTGACTTTTAAGATACATTACGAACTAAAACGTAGGTGAAATATCGTGACTGAATAAAGTGTACTATAAGTTTTTAGTGTCTTTGTTAGATATTTCCATAAAACGATGATCAACATATGACTACTGTTATTCTTTTTAATTGACTTGTGACTGAGAGGCGGGGCTTATCACTATGAAGAGGTGGGGCTTGTCACTACAAATAGGTGGGGCTTAAGACTATGAAGAGGCGGGGCTTATCACTATGAAGAGGTGGGGCTTATCACTACGAATAGGTGGGGCTTAAGACTATGAAGAGGCGGGGCTTATCACTATGAAGAAGTGGGGCTTATCACTTTGAAGCGGCGGGGCTTATCACTTTGTTGTTGTTGTTTTATGGCGGTTGGCATCCAATTGTTGCATTACCGCCAGACTTTATTCCTCAGACTTTTCGTAGTCCTCAGACTGTCGTAGTCCGTAAAAGTACTCCTTCCATTGCTTTGGTGTTACAAAGCCCATGAGGTCATGATATGTCTTTGTAACTAGAATAGTTGTTGTTGTTTCAGAGACCAACCGGCTTTATTCCAGGGAGACTCTTCTTCATCTTCCTCTCCTTCTTTGACGTTCGGTGCTTCCACCGTACAGCTTTATTCTTTAGGCTTCATTCTGTAGGCTTTAATATTTCCACTGATGTCGCTGCTTGGTAGCCGTGCGTCTACGAGACTGGACAAGGACAGGAGACCACCCCCACCCCCATCTCGTCACTCTGATCACCCTGACTCCCCAAAAGCAGACCCCCATCACTCCGACTCCCATTTAGCGCCTTTAGCCTGTTTTCTATATCTGCCCAATCAAGCTCCTTTGTTCCAAGGAATCTCCCTGCAGCTTTAGCAATGATCCTGATCCTTTCAGTTCTGCTTTGAGCCTGAGCAGCACAGTTTACAACATCCACCATAAAGAGTACAAAATCCTCTCTATCCACAACCAGGGTATTCTCATTAATTCTGGAACCTGCACACTTGGGACCTCCACTCTTGAAACCTTCACACTTCTTGGGAGCCACGCTGGCCTCTCTCATTTTGCCCTGGCTGGGAGCAGCGCTGGCTCCTCTCTCTGTATTTACTCTAAACTCGTTACTTGAAACTTTCTTGACTGCATCTGCATAGGATATACCTTGAGAGACCTTTATTTTATGCACCTCAGCAGCTCTTTTGCTAAACCTGCATCCCCCGTAGGCAGAGCTATGTTCTTCCCCACAGTTACAGCACTTCAGTTTTGCTCCCACGTCACACTTCCCATACTGGTGATCTCCTGCACATTTACCACATCTTTGCCTCCCTCTACAGACCGCTGCAATATGCCCTCTGTCTCCGCGAGGCTGACACCAGTCCACAAAGTCCTGCGCCAATCCTCTGTACTCCGCGTCGTCGTCCGTGATGAGTCCGATGATGGCAGAGTCGTCAGAGAACTTCTGCAGGACACAGCTGTCCGTGTCATGTCTGAAGTCTGCAGTGTAAAGGGTGAAGAGAAAGGGCGCGAGGACAGTGCCCTGGGGCGCCCCCACACTGCAGGTCCGAGTGTCAGACACACAGTTCCGGGCTCTAACAAACTGGGGTCGGTCTGTGAGGTAGTCCAGGATCCACTCTGCCAGGTCATACTCCACACCAGCCGTCTCCAGCTTGTCCCTCAGGAGCAGCGGCTGGATGGTGTTGAAGGCGCTGGAAAGATCGAAGAACAGAATCCTCACAGAGCTGCCAGGCTTTTCCAGGTGAGAGAGAGAGCGGTGCAGCAGGGAGATGACGGCGTCCTCCACTCCGATGCCAGACCGATATGCAAACTGCAGCGGGTCCATGGCTGAGCTCACGGTGAAGCGGAGGTGGTCCAGGACTAGCCGCTCCAGTGTCTTCATCAGGTGGGACGTGAGAGCCACTTGCCTGAAGCTGTTGAGGTCTTTGGGGCGCGGTGTCTTAGGCACAGGTACCACCCTCAGCTTCAGGCTCATGTTGAAGACATGCTCCATAACTCCACACAGTTCATCTGCGCAGGACTTAAGGAGCCTGGGGCTGATGCCATCAGGTCCTGCTGCCTTCCTCACTTTAATCCTCTTCAGCTCACTCCTCACCTGTGCTGCTGTGACAGTCAGTGGTTGTCAGGGGGACCGTGTGCTGGGGGGATGGGTGAGTCCAGGCGAAGTGGGGAGCTGATGGTCCGGGGCAGATAAGCGAAGAGGAACAGATGCAGGGCATTGTCCAGCTGTGGAAGAGGGAGCATGCAGCTGTGCAGGGGGAGGGGCGGGTGACCGATCAAACCTCAAGAAGTGAGCATTTAAAATCATTCACCCACTGTAGATCCCCCTCTGTCTGGGCAGGGGGGATTTTGAAGCCCGAGATGGTTTTCAGGCTCCTCCACACTCCCTGAATGTTCTTTTGCTGCAGCTGCTCCTCCATCCTCCTCTTGTAGCCGGCCTCAGCCTGCCTGATCTTCCTCCTCAGCTCCCTCTGCACAATCCTCAGCTCCTCCTTGTTCCCTGACCTGAAGGCTCTCTTCTTCTCCTTCAGCAGAGCCTTCAGTTCACGGTTAATCCATGGCTTGTTGTTTGGAAAACACTGCACCGTCCGGGAGGGAACAATGTTCTCAAAACAGAAGTTGATGTAGTCCGTGATGCACTCTGTGATGGTGTTGATGTCCTCCCCATGTGGGTCATAAAGCTCAGTCCAGACAGTGGTGCTGAAGCAGTCCCTCAGAGCCTCCTCGCTCTCAGCAGACCACATCCTCACCTCACGGGACACCACAGGCTGCCTGCGCACGATGGGTTCATACACAGGCCTCAGATGTACAAGGTTGTGGTCCGAGCTGCCCAGGCGAGGGAGGGGGGAAGAAGAATAAGCCTCCTTGGTGTTGGCAAAAAACAAGTCCAATGTTCTATTCTCTCTGGTGGGGCAGGTAACATACTGGGTGTATGTTGGTAGAACAGAAGAGGGAGAAGCGTGGTTAAAGTCACCAGAGATGAGGAAGAGAGCCTGTGGATGCTGTGTTTGCAGCCTACAAGTGCAGGAGAGCAGTGCTTCACAAGCATTTTCAGCATTGGCAGACGGGGCCACATAGACTGCGATCAAAATCACATGTGAGAACTCCCGGGGCAGATAATATGGCCTCATGCCAATAGCCAATAGTTCAATATCCTTGTTACATAGCTGCTCCCTCACTGTGCAGTGTTCGGGTTTGGACCAGCTCGTGTTCACATACACTGCCAGACCTCCACCTCTTTTCTTCAAGCATTCTCTCGTTCTGTCCGCCCGCAGCAGATGAAAATTGTCCAAACCTACAATAGAGTCTGGCATTTCTGCTGTTAACCAGGTCTCTGTGAAAATCAAGATGCTGCTGTCCCTATAAATCCTCTGGGACCGCATGAGGCTCGCTATTTCCGTCATTTTATTTTGAAGGGACCTCACGTTACCCATGACTACGGCGGGAACCGACTTCCTGTTTGTCCCTCTCTTCTCTCGGAGTTTACGTCCAGCCCGTCTGCCTCGTTGCGTTTTCCTTAGGATGTCCGCCGGGATAACGTGACGATCTCCGGGTAAGACGACTGTTCTCTGCAGTTTCATGAGTTCCTCCTTTGTGTAAACGCGGTACGGCACCGGCCGGGGGGCGGGGCCGGAGCCGGGGGACTCAGAGCCAAGACACATCGCAACGACACGACGAAAACACTCAATCCAGCCGAATAAAGTCAAAACAAGTTAATTTAAAGCGATTCCAGTGCGTGTCCCGATCGTTCGTGAAGTTCCTCTTTCATATAAACGTGTATATAAACGTGTACCGACGACACGCCGTACTTTAGCGCGGCCGGAGGGCGCGGGGGGCTGGTGGGCTCGCTCGGAGCTAGCTCACGTCACAACAACACAACGAACACAACGAAAAACGCTCAAATCCAGCCGAAAAAAGTCAAAAACAGTTGAATTAAAAAACTATTCCAGCGTCCCTATCGTACAGTAAAATAGAAAAAATATACTAATTATATTTACAAAATATAGGAGATAAAGCACAATAAGTGTGAGAAAGAAGAGAGAGCGTTTACACCGGGCTGCCAGCTGTACCAGCGCCTTATCTTACCAATGAACACCTTACTAGGCAGGCACCTCCCTTCAAGTGTTACCATTACCGACAAGCTGTCACATCTTACCCCAGACCGGGTCACCTTCAACCGCCTAGCGTCCACCACCTTAGCTCCAGTCAAATTCTCCTTAACTTCATCCACAGACGTCGCCGTAGGGACACCTACAATAACTCCTCTGACCGTGTTTCTTTCACCATCAGACACAAGAATGTCCTTTCCACCCAGACGTTTAGTTCCAATCGCCTTCTGTTGCTGAGCCGCGTCCTTGCACACGACCAGCAGCGAGCCATCCCTAAGGACACTCGCACTCTTGATCACTCCCACAGCTACAGTTAGGCTCTTTGACAATGCCACTGAATTCCACTCCTTAAAGGATGCACTATCCTGTGCAAGCTTTATGATCACCTTACAGTCTTTGTTCTCACCCCGGATATCAATAGCTTCAGCCTCATCCTGCTGCTCATTCCCAGAACCCTCGGACGAGCTAAGGGACTTTTTACGTTTCCGGGCACGTGCAGCCAGAAAAGGCTGCTCCTCCACGCCGTCCAGAACGTCTTCGACCACCGATCCACTCTCCTCCGCCATCTCCCACCTCCTGAAGAGGTGGGGCTTGTCACTTTGAAGAGGTGGGGCTTGTCACTTTGAAGAGGTGGGGCTTGTCACTTTGTTGTTGTTGTTGTTGTTGTTGTTGTTTTATGGCGGTTGGCATCCGAGTGTTGCATTACCGCCAGACTTTATTCCTCAGACGTTTCGTAGTCCTCAGACTCTGTCGTAGTCCGTAAAAGTACTCCTCCCATTGCTTTGGCGTTACAAAGCCCATGAGGTCATGATGTGTTTTTGTGACTAGAATAGTTGTTGTGTTGTTGTTGTTGTTGTTGTTGTTTTATGGCGGTTGGCATCCAATTGTTGCATTACCGCCAGACTTTATTCCTCAGACTTTTCGTAGTCCTCAGACTGTCGTGTCAGAGACCAACCGGCTTTATTCCAGGGAGACTCTTCTTCACCTTCCTCGCCCTCTTTGACGTTCGGTGCTTTGGAAGTACAAAGCCCATGAGATCATGGGACATCTTTGTTGTTTTACAAAGCCCATGAGGTCATGGGACGTCTTTGTCGTTTTATCCTTTAGAAGTCCTTCTTCCATCACTTTGGCGTTTCTAGGCCCATGAAGTCCAAGCGCGTTAGAACATCCTCTTGCTCCTCATCCTCGGCTCAGTCTCCAACACCCCCCACCTCTATAAACGTTTACCCAGCCCTGTGCTACATAAGTAAGCAACCACAGCCTGACACAAACCCTGTGACTGGATCGCCAGAACGTTCCGCAGATTGAACTCCCGCCCATTATTCCGAAACCACAAGGCCAACCCGGCCCTTTCCCTATCATAAGCCTCACAGCAAATCAGCACATGCTCGACAGTCTCTGGCACCCGACAGTGACCACACAGACCGGTCGGATGTTTGCCTATCCTACTCAGTGACCAATTGAGTCCAGTATGGCCAATCCTCATGCGGGCGAAGGCCCTTTCCTCCCACGCGTTCCTGCCCATAGACCCGCAAGGACCCACACTACCCTGTATGTGATAGAGATGCCGTCCAGTAACACAGTGGCTCCAAAATTCCTGCCAAAGGCCGACCACATGACTCTTGATAACGGGCTTGATTTCAGACTTGCCCAGCTCAACCGCCACATCAATTGATGGCCGCCGTAGGGAACGTTTAGCCAGTGCATCAGCCATTTCGTTACCATCCACCCCCACATGCGCAGGGACCCAAATGAAGGAAACCCTCACATCCTTCCTGGACAGGGAGAGCATCAGACAGAAGATGCCATTCAACACATCCTGTCTGCAATCCGATTTCCCAGATTTAATGCTTTGCAATGCAGAAAGGCTGTCAGAGGCCACCACAATGCCGCAACACTGCAAAGCAGATTCCGCCCATTCCAACGCCAACCGTATCGCTATAAGTTCCGACGTGAAAACAGAAAGGCGATCTGTCAACCTCTTCTTGACCGCTAGCCCCAGGTCAGGCACAAAATAAGCGGCGCCAGTACGCCCACTCTCAGGATCCCTAGACCCGTCGGTATAAATAAACACATCACCTGAGTGCTTATCAATGAGCGCTTGAACGGCAAACTGCGGTGCCCTCCCAGCGACTCCTCTAAGCTTGCCATTTAAGCTAACATCAACAGGAGCCGGGACAAACTTCCACGGAGCTATAGCAGACAAAGCCACCGACGGGCTCACACGCAGATCACCAACCCCCGCAAGCCGCGCCTTCGCATTTCCTACCTGGCTGAAAACCATACCGCCAGCCTCATTCTGCCCCCCATCAACCCTGAGAAAGTCCCTCACCGGGTGAGAGCTCGTATGACCTTGCACATTCACCCAGTAAGCCAACAGAAGTTCTAGCCTCCGGAGCCGTAACGGCAATTCCCCCAACTCAACCTGCAGCGCCGAGACAGGGGAGGTCCTAAAAGCCCTACAGCAGATGCGCAAGGCCTGGGCTTGCTCCACATCAAGCTTCTTTAAGTTAGTCTCAGCCGCAGACATGTAGGCTATACAGCCATAATCAATAGCCGCCCTCATGACGGCCCGATAAATACCCAGGAGCGACCTTCTGCTGGCCCCCCAGTCCTGGCCGGATAGACAACGAAGCAAGTTATTCACCCTTTTGCATTTACCACTGACCTCATCAATGTGCCGACGCCAACTAAGCCTCTCGTCAAAGGTGACCCCCAAGAACCTCACCTCCCTGACCTGTTCGAGCACCTGCCCATGCAGTCGAAGGGAGACGTCCCTATGCCCATTGAAGAAACAGATCGCTTGAGACTTCCGTACGGACAGTTTAAACCCCCACTTCAGGGTCCACTGCTCCACCTGCTGTATTGCCCTTTGCAGTTTCGCCTCGTAAAACCGGAGATTCCTCCCTCTCACCCATAGAGCGCCATCGTCAGCATAAAGGCTCCTCCCAACAGACCCATCCACGTCGTCAAAGATGTCCTTAATCATAACATTGAACAAGATAGGGCTACACACACTCCCCTGCGGGATCCCATTCTCCACCCCATAGACCCCAGAGTAAGCAGCGCCCACTCTGGTTTGGATACGCCGGCCAGACAGAAAGCTCCGGACCCAGTTAAACAGTTTACCCTTCACACCACACTTCCGCAGCTTAATGAGGAGCCCATCCTTCCAAACCATATCGTACGCCTTCTCCACATCAAAGAGCACCGCAATAACCTTTTCTTTCTGAGCCCTGGCCAGCTGGATATCAGATTCCAAACACAACACGGAATCCATGGTGTTCCTGCCCCTACGGAAACCACTCTGGTGCGCGGGAAGCAAACCCTGACTCTCCAAGAAGTAATCCAACCGCTCGGTAACCATGCGCTCCATCGTTTTCCCGAGCTGCGACGTCAAGGCAATCGGCCTATAACTTGAAGGGTCAGACGCTGGCCTACCCGGCTTCAGAACCGGCACCACCGTAGACTGTTTCCACGCAGATGGAACACAACCTGAATCCCAAACACGGTTGAAAAGACCCAGGACTAGCCCAAGCGTGTCATCAGTCAAATGAGAGAGCATGTCATAGCACACCTCATCTTTACCCGGGGCTGTCTGTTTCGCCTTAGAAAGTGCTCTCCTTAGCTCAAACAAACTAAACGGAAGGTCAAGGTCATCTTGAGTCGAAGGCTGGTGCCCAATCAGCTCAGAATTCTGGGCCAAAGTACTCTCCCTGTAGTGCCTTTCCGCAGGTGAGAGATTGTCAGAGCTGTGCACCGACACAAAGGTGCTGGCCAACAGTTCAGCTTTGTCAACGTCGCTGACTGCTTCAACACCATTCAGTATTAGGACCGGGGTCCCATGACGGCGCTCAACCCCATGCATTCGCTTAATCATCCCCCAAACATCCCCGAGACGCGTTTCTCTCCCAATTTTGGAACAATACCGCCTCCAATGGGCACTCTTGGCCGTTCTCACAGTTTTCCGCACAACAGCGCGGGCCCTCTTGTAGTCAATGAGGGCACCCTCAGTGTGGGCAACCCTTAGCCGGCGAAACGCCGCATTTCTCGCCCTAACAGCATGACCACATGCTTCAGTCCACCACGGCACCCGCTTCCTATGTCCACTACCACCACTCTTAGGAATCGTGCCTACCGCTGACTGCGTGATGAGCGAGACAATTGCACTATTGAGATCATCCACCTGAGTCAATCCTCCTTCCTGCAGAACCCTAGAACCATCATCAGCTTTCCTCAGGAAAGCCCCCCAGTTCACCCTTGCCAACTGCCACCTCTGGATCCTCGTCCCCCTGACCACACAGCTCCCAAAGCCAATCACGGTGCGGACTAGATAGTGATCGCTACCAAAAGAAAGATTACCAGGAACCTCCCAACTACAAACACCAGCTAACTCCTTGGACACAAGCGTAAGATCTATTGCACTTTCCGCACCGGTCCCCATATCATAGCGGGTCCCACCCCCATCATTCAGACAAACCAACTCCCTTTGATTGATAAAACCCTCTACCACCTGCCCATACCTATCGGTACCACTACCGCCCCACAAAGCGCTATGCGCATTAAAATCCCCACACCACACGGCCTTTCCCCGAACATCCTTACCGATACTATGTAAGGACTCTAACGTTAACTCACCACACGGATTATAAAGGTTAACCACAGTAACAGCTTCACCACCCAGCCAGACCCTCACCGCCAGGGCCTCCGGCGCTTTACTCACACTGACAACAACGTAATTTAGGTCATCTCGGACAAACACAGCCACACCTCCGCATCTACCCTGCTCCCTATCATTCCTAACACACACATACCCTTGTATCCCAAAACCCCACCTAGGTCGTAACCAAGTCTCCTGCACGCATATAACGTGAGGCTTGTTCAACAAGGTAGAGACCTTGCTTAAATTCCTGGCCATTAGCACAAAGACTACGCGCATTCCATTGCAAGACAACCACCGCCATTATGAGCCCCCGGAACCTGACGGCGCATCGGGAGCCCCCCCACTCCCACTGCCAGAATGGGGCAGGGCGCCCTCCCGCAGCGCATCCTCTATCTCCGTCCACTCGGGGCCCCCAGCTCCAAAGTACTTCCCTGCAGCCTTAGCGATGATCTTAGTCTTTTCGGATCTCTTCTTGGTTTGCCCAGTACAGTTAATCACTTCCACTATAAAGAGGAAGAAATCTTTCCTCTTCACAACCAGTACATCCTCCGCACCCACAGGGCCTCTGTCCGTGGAAGCCACACTCACAGGCATCCCAGTGGGGACCTCCCCCTGGCCGCGGGCAACGCTGCCCCCTCCCCTGTCGCCTAGGACACCAGCAGCACTGGCAGCCCCCACTGCATCCACCGTCACCTGACTACCAGACACCTTCTTGACCGCATCCGCGTAGGATATGCCTTGAGAGGCTGTAACTTTTTGCACCTCAGCAGCCCTATTGCTGAACACGCATCCCCCGTAGGCAGAGCTATGCTCTCCCCCACAGTTACAGCACTTGAGTTTTGCTCCGTCGTCACACTTCCCATACTCGTGGTCTCCTGCACATTTACCACACTTCTGCTTCCCTCTACAGACCGCTGCAATATGCCCAAAGCGCTGGCACTTGAAGCAACGCAGGGGCGGCAGAACATATCTAATCAAATCTAATCATTATCGACAGGCTGTCACACCTTACCCCATCCCGGGTCATCTTCAACCGCCTAGCATCCACCACCTTAGCTCCAGTCAAATTCTCCTTTATGTCATCCACAGATGTCGTCGTAGGGACGCCTACTATAACTCCCCTGACCGTGCCTCTTACAGCATCAGACACAAGAATGTCCTTCCCCCCCAGACACTTAGCTTCAATCGCCTTCCTTTGCTGAGCCACGTCCTTGCACACAACCAGCAGCGAGCCATCCCTAAGGACACTCGCATGCTTGACCACTCCCACAGCTACAGTCAGGCTCCTTGTCAACGCCATCGGATCCCACCCCTTAAAGGACGCATTATCCTGCGCGAGCTTTATGAACACCTTACACTCTGAACTCACATCCCCGACATCTGCAACCCCCCCGCCCTGCTCCTCACTGAGAGAGCCCTCCATAGACGAGCAAGAAGACGCCCTACGCTGCACAGGATCAGTGGCTCCAGGGGAGTCCTCCCCGCTGTTCATATCGTCACGCTTCCTCTTCTTCTTCCCCGTCATACGGACCGAGGCGTTCCTCTATGTTGCCGTAATATCCAAACTGTTGTCGTTGTTGTTTTTTATAGCAGTTGGCATCCAAGTGCACGAGGTATTGTTGTTGTTGTGTTGCTTTGAAGAGGTGGGGCTTAAGACTACGAAGAGGCGGGGCTTGTCACTATGAAAAGGCGGGTTCAGTTCTGTACTTTTGAACAGGAAGTCAATGGACATTTTCCTGTAATTGGGCCGTTTTAGGTCAATATTGCAATTTACAATGAACAAAATATAGAACAACGATGCACACATGTTATAGTTCAATGCTAAAAAGCAGATTAAAACTGGGCTACCTGAATTTAATCTCGTAAGTGAGTGAATTTAGTGTGTCTTTTGTGTGTAAAAGGTCAAAACAGCACTTTTGAGACAGAATGAGACCGCTGTGTGCTGTCTGCATCTGATAATAACGTCATTATCTATCGCAAACCTGGAAGCGCTCTGATCGACTCCAGCTCTGGTTCTGGTCATGTGACGGTTTCGAGACACGGCGTATTTGTTCAGCGCGAGGCAGGAAGCGCGGAGGCCTTTATCACGCTCTTACGTAACGGGCGAATGCAGGTCACGCTTTCAACACTGTCAACAAACTAAAGTGACGAAGTGAGGAAGTGTAGACCTGCATTTACCTGGACGTGAGTGTGAGGCAGAGAAAACGTGCCGTCGTCTCGATTGATGGCCTCTCGGATCCGTCCGTCTCGTTGGAAAGAAAGTGAAATTTTATTTGGAAAAAGCAACATTATTATTACACAGGTTTGTAGGATGAAGAAACCACTTTACAAGAAAAGCAGGAAAGGTTTTTAAGTTGGTCTGGGTTTGTTTTCTGGCAGTTGGCACTGTATTATGAAATATTTGAATCAAGAGTCCAGAAAAAACTTTGAAATTATTATTTTTCTTTGATTCTTTTTCATATCAAAGCCACTCAACTTCTTATCTGTACAATGACTTACTTAGAATAATAATAAACGGAGAAAAAGACAAACTTAAAACCAGCACAACACAACCGCCTGACAGTCTGAACACCTTAAAAGTCGCCTGAGCTCAACATTAGTCACGCTCTTTTCGTTGTTTCCATTTGGAGTTTGCAGATCAATCAACCAGAACCAGGAGCCATTTTGAGGCTAAATATTAATTGGTATTTATTGTTAATTTCTGTTGCTGCAGTCCTGATTTTTCTTCATGTTGTTGTTGTGTTACTTTTAATGGCGGTTGGCAGCCAATTGAAAAGGTGCATTTACTGCCACCTGCTGGAGTTGTACGTATGTGTTTTACGCTATACCATAAAAAAAGAGAAAGAGATTCTGAAACCCACGGAGCGGCTGCACAAACAGTGCTAAACGTCCTTATAAAAGCTGCTCACACAGACTTTAACACAGGCTCAAACATGAGTAAACATCATGGGCGTTTGACAGGGGGCGCCACTCGGGTCACTACACCGGCTTTACCACTCGCTCTGTTTGTTTGCGGAGACGTTTCAGCCGGAGAACACATCTGAGCGGGGACTTTTCAGGAACAAAAACACAACAACATTCAACAAACCTTGAGTTTAAGAATTGACTCAGAGTTTATTCACCCTGAGAGATGAACACACACGAGGACGAAGAGAACCAGAGGGACAAAGAGAACCAGAGGAACAAAGAGAACCAGAGGGAGGAAGAGAACCAGAGGGACGAAGAGAACCAGAGAGAGGAAGTGAACCAGAGAGAGGAAGAGAACCAGAGAGAGGAAGAGAACCAGAGGGTGGAAGAGAACCAGAGGGTGGAAGAGAACCAGAGGGACGAAGAGAACCAGAGGGAGGAAGAGACCCAGAGAGAGGAAGAGAACCAGAGAGAGGACGAGAACCAGAGGGACAAAGAGAACCAGAGGGTGGAAGAGAACCAGAGGGACGAAGAGAACCAGATAGAGGAAGAGAACCAGAGAGAGGAAGAGAACCAGAGGGAGGAAGAGAACCAGAGAGAGGAAGAGAACCAGAGAGAGGAAGAGATCCAGAGGGAGGAAGAGAACCAGAGAGAGGAAGAGAACCAGAGAGAGGAAGAGATCCAGAGGGACGAAGAGAACCAGAGGGAGGAAGAGAACCAGAGGGACAAAGAGAACCAGAGGAACAAAGAGAACCAGAGGGACGAAGAGAACCAGAGGGAGGAAGAGAACCAGAGAGAGGAAGAGAACCAGAGAGAGGAAGAGAACCAGAGAGAGGAAGAGAACCAGAGGGACGAAGAGAACCAGAGGGAGGAAGAGAACCAGAGGGACAAAGAGAACCAGAGGAACAAAGAGAACCAGAGGGACGAAGAGAACCAGAGGGAGGAAGAGAACCAGAGAGAGGAAGAGAACCAGAGAGAGGAAGAGAACCAGAGGGAGGAAGAGAACCAGAGAGAGGAAGAGAACCAGAGAGAGGAAGAATGTTGTTCCAGGTGTTTTTGAAGAAGCAGACCTGCTCCTTGTTCGGCATCAGACTATATGTCTATGGAGACCAGCAGACGCTACCAGGGCACGTTATGGGTCAGATCTGTGGAGAGGAGAAGCAGGACGAATGCGCGTTCTTACACCGACATGTTCTTCAAGGCATTTTTAAATAAACGCAAAAAAACATGAAACGTCTAACGCAAAACTGGGAAACACGCGTGTCAAAGAAACAACATCTCTTCAAAGTCGAGGAGGTAATGGGCTCTTCACCTGAAAAGTTACGTGGTTCACCTTTAATGAATGAAAGCTGATCATGAAACTATGGGTCACTTGTTCTGGATGTGGCTGCAGACAAAAACATTAAATTGCCAGTTATTTTCCGCGTTTTATTGCGTGCTGTCTGTCTCCGTGCACTCTGTCTGAGCCAACACACTTAACGGCGGCTGTGTCCACTTTGTCTCCCGGTAACAGCCCGTAGCGACCACCGTGACAACGGGGAAATGAGGCGCGCTTGATGCGTGATACAGGACAACCCCGAGGCCGATGGGGTCTTGCACACAGCGTTGGTTCTGGTCCTGGTTCTGGCCCTGGCCCTGGTTCTGGGCCTGGCCCTGGCCCTGTTCCTGTTCCTGTTCCTGGCCCTGGCCCTGGTTCTGGCCCTGGCCCTGGTCCTGTTCCTGTTCCTGGCCCTGGCCCTGGTTCTGGCCCTGGCCCTGTTCCTGTTCCTGGCCCTGGTCCTGGCCCTGGTCTTGGCCCTGGTTCTGGCCCTGGTCTTGGTCTTGGTCCTGGTCTTAGTCCTGGCCCTGGCCCTGGCCCTGGCCCTGGTCCTTGCCCTGGCCCTGGCCTTGGTCCTGGTCCTGGTCCTGGTCTTGGTCCTGGTCTTAGTCCTGGCCTTGGTCCTGGCCCTGGTCCTTGCCCTGGCCCTGGCCTTGGTCCTGGTCCTGGTCTTGGTCCTGGTCTTGGTCCTGGTCTTAGTCCTGGCCCTGGCCCTGGCCCTGGCCCTGGCCCTGGCCCTGGCCCTGGCCTTGGTCCTGGTCCTGGTTTTGGTCCTGGTCTTAGTCCTGGCCCTGGCCCTGGCCCTGGTCCTGGCCTTGGTCCTGGTCCTGGTCCTGGTCCTGGTCTTGGTCCTGGTCTTAGTCCTGGCCTTGGTCCTGGCCCTGGTCCTTGCCCTGGCCCTGGCCTTGGTCCTGGTCCTGGTCTTGGTCCTGGTCTTGGTCCTGGTCTTAGTCCTGGCCCTGGCCCTGGCCCTGGCCCTGGCCCTGGCCCTGGCCCTGGCCTTGGTCCTGGTCCTGGTCTTGGTCCTGGTCTTAGTCCTGGCCCTGGCCCTGGTCTTGATCTTGGTCCTGGTCTTAGTCCTGGCCTTGGTCTTGGTCCTGGTCCTGGTCTGTGACAGTTTAGTCACATTTGCAGCAGTTGTTTCCGCTGAAGCAGGAACAGCTGAACTGAGCCCCGTCCAACACATCTGCACCGCTCAGCACAGTTTAGCAACAGATTTAGCACATAATCCTGTTGTGTTCTGTGTATGAGCAGAAGTAGTTTTACTCTTTGTTACACGCCGATTTGCGCAGATTAAAATATTTTCTGTTCTCATGGACCGCTCCAGGATTTAATTAGATCCATAATGACTAAGGATTCACTCAGAGCCACATAAAAAGGCTGTAAGCCACTGTTTCGTCCATACATGCTTGAGTTATCCCCCATATTCAGTCCATCTCAAATGCTCGGCTACACCAGATGATGTCATGAGGTGGTGCCTTCCGTCTCGAGGAAGTGCTCTTCTGTGTTTTTAACGTCCAAACACATTCACTTCTCTCAAATCTGCCATTTCAACGATTTAAGCACAAACCTGAGCTAACAGCCATTGAACAGCCATTGTTTTTGCCTAATTTAAACTGATTTTCACACTCTACACGCGACAGTGGTGAATGCAGAGAAGTTAGGGCTAAATGTTTAACTGAAGAATATAATAAAATACCTTTAAAGACATTATAGAACAATTATAATATGAAATGCAGTTTTATATCCACGTCTGGCTCAATATTCTCTTCATTGAACTAAACTAAACTGTTCAGACCCTGCAGCTGCTCAGACCCTGTAGCTGTCCAGACCCTGCAGCTGTCCAGAGCAAGCAGCTGCCCAGACCCTGCAGCTGGTCCTCGCCGCCTCGGTTAGACATTAACCTCACCTGCAGCAGTTCAGCCTGTCCCGTGTCAAGCAGGTCCAGTTACACAAGAGCGTTTGTGCAGCGCTGACCCTGACTTTGGACAGAGACTCGAGACTCAAACAAATGTAAATGAAAACACAATGTGCCGAGGAAAAACGCTGGTCTTGGTAAATAATCCCGTAAAACTTCATACTAACGACACTAAGCTTATTAAGAATGATTCAGGCTTAGTAATCTCTTAATAACTAACCTTGATTAAGTAGTGACTAAGCCTGAATTATGCTTAATAAACTGCTTCTGACTTAAGTCATTGTTCATGCTTTACTAAGGCAAATTAAGCATAGTGTAAGCTAATTAAATTAGGCGTAGTTATTATAAAGTGGCACCAATAAACCAACTCTATAAATTAAATGTAAAGAACGGTCATATTAGATTTTTTTACAAGTGACGCAACAATCTGGGAAACATTTAAACGGTTTGATTTCTGAGGCGCAGAGAAGACGAGCTCGTAAACAAGAAGGATCAACGAGAAACAAATAAGAATAAGTAAATACGTTTTGGATGAATTGGCAATATAAAAGCACAGAATAGTTTTGATTAACACATACTTTTTTTTTAAAATGAGACGATGTCATTTCTCGTTCAGGAGTGAAAAGATTTAAAGGAAATCATCAGGACATTGATTTTTTAAAGTGTCCCGACCTTTTAAGGTTTCAGGTTTGAATGAGCCGTATTTTAAATCAACTTTTAGTGACACTTGGACCGAAAACTAAATATTATTTACCATATTTTCCGGACTATAAGTCGCACCTTTTTTCGTAGTTTTTGCCGGGGTGCGACTTATACTTTTATTCCAGAGCGACTTCTATGTGATATTTGTTATTTTCACACTTGCAACCGCATTTCATACTCCAGTGCGACTTATATATGTTTTTTCTTCTCTATTATGCATTTTTTGGCTGGTGCGACTTATACTCCGGTGCGACGTATAGTCCGGAAAATACGGTATATTATAACCAGCCCTCAACAGAACATAAACCGGATCAACTCCAGGTCTGAACCAGGTCTAGCAGCGCCACAGTCTGAGAAGCGTTCAGCGTTTTTCCCCCGGCGACAGATTTACAGCGCAGTCGTGTTTATTGGCGGCGAGGCGAGTTCCTGACGTCAGGCCGGTTTCGGAGCTGATCCAGAGCGGCCTTCAGACCCTGAGAATCTGACCTGCCTTTGGGCCGTAAACAAACCCGAGGTCAGCGAGAGAGAGAGAGAGAGGCGGACTGTTCTGGCACTGACCACCGGGGGCAGCGTCACCGGGCTGATCCACCACTGTACGGCTGGAGACGAGAGACACTGACAATAAAACAAAAGTTGTTGTTTAAATGTGTGGATTGTCTGGTAAATTCTGAAATCGCCATGAAATTATGAACAACGTAAACTAATCCAAACAAAAATAACTATAGTTACATGTTAATACAGGTTTTTCTGCTTCTTATCAGCGTGTGGTGTTAAATAAACGTAACACACAGTAGCGTTTTGTTCCCACCTGTTGGGAATCCACGTGCTTCAGAGTGACTTGTTTGGATCGTGTCTGCGTCACTCATTGCCTCCTGGACTCTGTCTCTATGTGACCTCTCTTTCTAAACATTACACCACGCGTCCATAAACCGTCTGCGCAGGGTCATTTGTCCTGCGCATGTGACGCGTCCTTCCATCGCTCCGGGGGTTGAACCTGTCGGGAGTGTTTGTGCCGCCGGGGGGAAGACACGGGGGAGGGCAAACCAGAGGAAGGACAGGACGCCAGGTGAACACGCAGACTCTGCACGGACGGACCCCGCGAGTAATTCTGCCATCGCGCATTGACCCGCCCTCCCGCTCCGTCGGCTCTGCGGTCGCTCTGAAAACCACACATCGCACAGAAAAGGGCTCACACAAAAGACAAAGCTGGTTCAGATCTCTTCGTCCTGCGCCACAGGTCGGAAACATGGCCACTAAATGGAGAGGACCAGAGGGTTTCGATAGTCAGGCTCTCATCAGGTGGTCCATGTTATGTGTCCAACAAAGCGCTAACACCTAGCGCAGCGGCTTCCCGAGTGTTCCCGTGAGAAACCATTTGAAACCACGTGGCGTGCTCCGAAGACTTCGCAGTGGACCGAAGTTGGTGTAACGGGCAATCTGCAAGTGACCCGCAGCCGGTCCCGACCTGCTTCAGCTCCAGTGAACACCGGGCGTGGTCTCACCTGCCACGCTGACTTCTGCGTCACAGGAGATCGCACTCCAGACCTGAAGAGAATCCTGAGACACTGGCACGAGCGCGGCATGAAACTGGTTCATCTGATCGACGCACCATCAAGTGACCCGCCGCTGTCTCCTTGAGTTATAGCTGACCGACTAACTGACCGACTAACTGACGCTCTGTCAATAATCCAGAATGTTGTTGTTCCCAGTGTTTCTCAGACCACACCAACTGCTAGAGCCCTGGCGCCCTCTGCTGGCATTGTGTGTTTTGTGTGCGTAATATACCAGACAAAGTTAAAAAATCTGAATTGTGCATTAGTAACTTCACTGTCGACTTATTTGGAATACTTTTGTGTCAATAAAATGGATAAAATGTCATGTCAGTCGTGCACTACTGGCCACCACGATGCTGGCTGGACATCAGGAGCTTATTTTAACCCTACACATGTCCTTTTGCGGGGCGAGTCGTCCATTGGCTGTGAGCACATTAGCGTAGCACGTGCCAACCTGGCACCGGCGTCTGGAGCTCGGTGCAGTTCTTTCTGCAGATGATGTGACGGGGAGTAAATCCGAGAAGCAGCGCGCAAGAGACGTGCCACATACTCCCAACAAACCCGTCCCGTGTGAGAAAAGGACGGTGCTGATGCCGTTTCCCATCATGAATCGTTTAATTTCAAAACCGTCTGCGTCCAGAAATATAGAAAAGAAAGGAAGGGATCGTTAAGTTTGGACACATAGAAGCGTGACAATTAAATAAAGAGAATAAAGTGAGGTTTTAATGTGATTTTTAAAAAGTTCAAGTTGGGTCTAAAGTGTAAGTATAAAACATGCATTTAGAGGGTTTATTTCATTATAATTTATTTTAAAAAGAAACGAGCTGTAAGACAAGACCTCTCAGGCAGCAACTGTTCTCATTTCTGTGGTCAGCCTCTTGGCCAGCTCTCGAGTCAATCTTTATATTTAACCAGGAGACTCCCATTGAGATGAAAAAACTCCTTTCCGAGGGGAGTCCAGGCCAAGAGACGGCGACGTTTTAACACGCTTACATCACACAAACGAACGGCATTAAAACACAGGTAATGAAAAACAATGGTGCGTCGTTGAGGCCGCTTGTTGTAAGGGCATTTTCAGGACAACTTTCAGTCGTCGTGTGACTTTCTGTGGCTTTCTTCTCCAGCTCTGTGCGGGCGAAAGGACCCGAGAGCAGCTGATCGCTTGATTGTAAAGAATACGAGTCGACGCTTCTCTTTGTGATCAAAAGGACAGGTGTGTAGAGGCGGTAATCCAAGCATCGCATCGAAGTCAAAGTACAGCAAGTGACCGGAGAGGGCCATCCCGTACGAGCCACGGGGATGCGTCATGGCTCTAGATAGTCACCAACCTCCGAGAAGCGCGAGGAACCATGTCCACCGTTTGAAGACGTAAAGAGGACGCGTTCGGAGATCACCAAGGCGACGTTTTTTACTTCAAAAGAAAAACACAATTTATTGAGTTTTAGTTTCTTCACACGTTTTTCTCAGTGTGTTTTAAAAGTGAGATAGTCGTCGATCAGGACTAAGAGGTATTCATGACTCACTTCTATGACTTTCCCTTCGAGTGTGGATTCAACTGGAATTCCTTCTCAAAGTCTGAAAACAACATTAGCTTAGTTTTGACTAGTTTGCTAGAAAATGCACAAAAAACATGAATGGTATTGTGTTTTTTGTGCTTTGTCCTTGATGAACTGGATGCTTTCTGCAGCTTTCAATGGTCCATAGCAGTAAATAACAGTCATCAGCATAAAAAGGCATAATAGCATCAGAGACATTTTGACCCGAGTCACTGATGTACAACTAAAGAGGAGGGGACCCAAAACTGAGCCTTGTGGTGATCAACACTGTGGCTCACCGGGTCAAACGCCTTGTTTGAGTCAAAGACGATGGCAACAACCTCACTCTGGTCAGGACTTGATTTACTTTCTTCAAGGGACAGGTTTTCAGCGTCGCCGTCGGGGGGAAACTTTGTACGGACGGTCGGCGTGGAAATGAGCGAGATTTTCCTACGCAGTGAGCTCAAGTTTTCACTGTCAGCATGAACCGCACAGGCTATGAACACTGCCATCGTCTTCTCTTTAGTCCTACTTTAGTTCTACTTTAGTCCTGCTTTAGTCCTGCTTTAGACCTGCTTTAGACCCTCTTTAGTCCTGCTTTAGTCCTGCTTTAATCCCGTTTTAGACCTGCTTTAGTCCTGCTTTAGTCCTGGTTTAGACCTGCTTTAGTCCTGGTTTAGACCTGCTTTAGTCCTGGTTTAGTCCTGCTAGACTTGCTTTAGATCCACTTTAGTCCTGCATTATCCCTACAATAGCCCTACCTTGGTCCTGAATTAGTCCTACATTAGTCCTATATTAGTCCTGCTTTAGTCCTACTTTAGCCCTGCTTTAGCCCTGCTTTAGTCCTACTTTAGACATCATCTGGTCCTCTTACTTGTCCCGTCTCACTTGTCCCGTAGAACATGTTACCTGATCTTGGTCCTGAGGGTGTCATCGGTGTGGAGGAAGCCCTCTGCGTTGTCTTAAAATAGATCTCGGTGGAGTTCGTCCTGGGGTCATGATCCTGTTGGTCCCGGTCCCGTTGGTCACGGTCCCGTTGGTCCCGGTCCCGTTGGTCCCGGTCCCGCCCCAGTCCCAGGGCGGGTCTTGTGATGCCTGCTCCGCACTGAGCGTCCAGGCCTGGTTAAATATAGCCGTGATGTGAGCGTAACCTTTCAGCTCTCTGATGTAACGCTGCCCACACGTTACACATTTACACACCAAGACTTAGCACTCACTTTAGGGACGTGTCATTCATCGAGCTTTAACCATATTTAATCCACTTTATGACGTTTTGATCAGGAGGTCGACAGCCAATCTTTGACCAGTAAAAGCTTGAAGTTTGGGGCAGATTTAGGACAGATTTGTGAGTCTTAAATGTCAATCAAAGTTAGGAAATACATCGATTATTAGATATTATTGAATGTTATTTTGAAGATACACAAAATACTATAGTGTATGTCTATTTTATTTTTGATTATTGTGAAAATGCTGAAAAAAGAGCACAATTTTGAAATAGTAAAAGTGAAAAAAGAAAACATTTTGTCAGCTTTCATACACTTTCTGCTCTTCTGTGATTCATTTGACATTTGTCTGATGATTAAAGCTCGACTTATACGTGAAAAGACACATTTTTACACACTTCTGTGAGATTGGCATGACATGAATAATGAGTTATTCAATGATGTTTCGGTGTAATCCCTCATTCCTCCAGCAGGGGTCCATTGTAGAAAAAGATTCAGTTGTTTCATCTGGACTCTGTTTTTTACGGGCCGGACCTCCTGATACAGGGAGTTCATTTTGGTTTCACCATAAATGAACCGTCTTTGTTTACTATCAGTTTGGAATGGGCCATCAGCCTCCTATTGTCCCTGGCTCACTCTCTCTCCTCCCGGTGTAACTGATGAGCAGCAGAAGGCTCTGGGTGTCGACCTCTCCATCTTAAACCACCATTTCTATTTTTTTCTTTCTGAACAAAAATAGTCTCTTTAACTCTTTCAAACCATCTTTTCTCCTGCTGAGACTCTTCTCCTCAGCGTCTTCAAAAGAGTGATTAGAGGCTTTAAGATGTAGATGCACGACGCTCTGTGGTCCTGAACTCCAGTGTCTAACCTCAGTGCAGTGGCTCTTTGGTCTCACTGTGTGGCTCTTTAGTCTCACTATGTGGCTCTTTAGTCTCACTATGTGGCTTTAATCTCACTATGTGGCTCTTTAGTCTCACCATGTGGCTCTTTAGTCTCACTATGTGGCTCTTTAGTCTCACTATGTGGCTCTTTAGTCTCACTATGTGGCTTTAATCTCACTATGTGGCTCTTTAGTCTCACCATGTGGCTCTTTAGTCTCACTATGTGGCTCTTTAGTCTCACTATGTGGCTCTTTAGTCTCACTCTGTGGCTCTTTAGTCTCACTATGTGGCTTTAATCTCACTATGTGGCTCTTTAGTCTCACCATGTGGCTCTTTAGTCTCACCATGTGGCTCTTTAGTCTCACTATGTGGCTCTGTGGCTCTTTAGTCTCACTATGTGGCTCTTTAGTCTCACTATGTGGCTCTTTAGTCTCACTATGTGGCTTTAATCTCACTATGTGGCTCTTTAGTCTCACTATGTGGCTCTTTAGTCTCACTATGTGGCTTTAATCTCACTATGTGGCTCTTTAGTCTCACTATGTGGCTCTTTAGTCTCACTATGTGGCTCTTTAGTCTCAATATGTGGCTCTTTACAACTTTCTTCACTGCATTGGACAGAATAAAACACGTTGCTTTGTTTTTGTGTCAGCATCTTGTCCTCGGACTGTCTTTGGTGCCCGTCTCCTTTGGCTCGTCTCCTTCGGCCCGTCTCCTTCGGCTCGTTTCCTTTGGCTCGTCTCCTTCGGCTCGTCTCCTTCGGCCCGTCTCCTCTGTCTCCTTTTGCCTGTTTCCTTCGGCCCATCTCCTTCTCCCCGTCTCCTTCGGCCCGTCTCCTTCGGTCCGTCTCCTTCGGCCCGTCTCCTTTGTCTCCTTCGGCCCGTCTCCTTCGGTCCGTCTCCTTCGGCCCATCTCCTTTGTCTCCTTCGGTCCGTCTCCTTTGGCCCATCTCCTTTGTCTCCTTCGGCCCGTCTCCTTTGCCCCGTCCCCTTTCGGCCCGTCTCTTTCGGCCCGTCTCCTTCGGTCCGTCTCCTTCGGCCCATCTCCTTTGTCTCCTTCGGCCCGTCTCCTTCGGCCCGTCTCCTTCGGCCCGTCTCCTTCGGCCCGTATCCTTCGGCCCGTCCCGTTTGCAGTGTTTACGCGATCCTCCGCTGCCACGCCCGCCTCGAGCGCTTAGACTTGCACAAACTCCAAACAAGCTGACAGGCACCCAAATATTTATCTGCGCGTAAAAAACAGAGCGCGCCGAGGCATCCCTTTAAGAGAGCCGGGATCTCGGCCCCGGTTTGGCCCCTGGTTTTGGTCCCTGAAAGATTAGACCACATCAGACGGCAGACGGCGAGCTCGTAAACGCGTTCTGGTAACACTTAAAATGCTTGGGTCTCGTGAGGATTCTCTGTTTGGGTTGAAAACACTCACAAAGTGATTAGTAACAGGAAACAGGCGCCGCCGGCAGATCTACCTTTTCCTTTTAAAGCGTCTAGTCCTGACTCTGGCACCAGCAGGAGGTCGGTCCATGTTTAGTCCTGACTGGGCACCAGCAGGAGGCCGGTCCATGTTTAGTCCTGACTCTGGCACCAGCAGGAGGCCGGTCCATGTTTAGTCCTGACTCTGGCACCAGCAGGAGGCCGGTCCATGTTTAGTCCTGACTCTGGCACCAGCAGGAGGCCGGTCCATGTTTAGTCCTGACTCTGGCACCAGCAGGAGGCCGGTCCATGTTTAGTCCTGACTCTGGCACCAGCAGGAGGCCGGTCCATGTTTAGTCCTGACTCTGGCACCAGCAGGAGGCCGGTCCATGTTTAGTCCTGACTCTGGCACCAGCAGGAGGCCGGTCCATGTTTAGTCCTGACTCAGGCACCAGCAGGAGGCCGGTCCATGTATAGTCCTGACTCTGGCACCTGCAGGAGGCCGGTCCATGTTTAGTCCTGACTCTGGCACCAGCAGGAGGCCGGTCCATGTTTAGTCCTGACTCTGGCACCAGCAGGAGGCCGGTCCATGTTTAGTCCTGACTCTGGCACCAGCAGGAGGCCGGTCCATGTTTAGTCCTGACTCTGGCACCAGCAGGAGTCTCTTCACTAGTGAACAGATGGAGGTTAAATGTTAAAAAAAGAAGATAAAAACAATAAAAATCACTTTTGCCTGAAGTTTTTGGGGTAATTTATTTCCTTCTTTCCCTGAAGTATCAGAACGTCCTCCTCTGTCGTGCTGAGCCAGGAAAAGCTAAAACACACTCACAAAAAAAGCATTTAAAGTATATTTTTTTAATCTTAGAAATTTGGGTTCGGGAGTGATAAGACTCTGATTCGGTCGATCAAAGTCCTCCTGGCGACGCCTCAGTGACGCAAAAGGCCCAAATATGACGCAAAAGGCCCAAACTCCAGCCTCACGTTGACATTTGACCCGGTTTGGACCTGTCCCGGCGCCGACAGGCCCGGCCGGATGGACGCGTGCCAGCAGAGTTAATGAAACGCAGCCGACAGGTGAGCGGACGCTTCAAACTTCAAACGGCCAATACTGCAGTAGAAGTACTTTGTGTGGGACGTCCCGGATCAAAGGGAACAGAGCGTTTTGTCCCGGGACACTCGGCGCCGCGGCCGAGCGAGGAGAGACGTTCAAGAGCGCCGACACAAAGCACAAAGACAGGACGCATTCACCCAGCCAACCCTTTAAAGGCACACTGCGGGACTTTTCTGGTGCTACACTAGCAGGTGACGCCTCAGAGTTACGGGTCAGATCTGTGGAGAGGAGGACATTTGACCTTTTTCCCCCCTAAATACAATATTAGCAATTCCACAAAAACGTAGGTATCGTTGTTCACCACATGAACCTAAACAGCTCCAATGCTGGCAGCTACTGTTTATAACATGATTTAAACTGCTCGAGTCTACAGTAGGTGTGAGGTCAGAGGTCAGAGTACACACGCGTGTCATGGGCTCGAGCCACGACAGAGACTCCGCCTCCTACAGAAGGTAAACAGTGAGCTCTGGATCAGTGGACGTTCCCACTCTGTCCCACACTGTCCCACTCTGTCCCATATTATCCCAATATGTCCAATATTATCCCACTCTGTCCCACACTATCCCGCTCTATCCCACACTGTCCCGCTCTGTCCCATATTATGCTACTCTGTCTCACACTATTCCGCACTGTCCCACACTGTCACACTCTGTCCCATATTATACCACTCTGTCCCACTGTGTCCCACACTGTCCCACTCTGTCCCACACTATCCCCCTCTTTCCCGCTCTGTCCCACACTGTCCCACACTGTCCTCCTCTGCCCCGCTCTGTCCTCCTCTGCCCCGCTCTGTCCCACACAGTCCCGCTCTGTCCCACACTCTCCCACATTGTCCCGCTCTGTCCCGCTCTGTCCCACACTGTCCCGCTCTGTCCCACACAGTCCCGCTCTGTCCCACACTCTCCCACATTGTCCCGCTCTGTCCCGCTCTGTCCCACACTATCCCGCTCTATCCCACACTGTCCCGCTCTGTCCCATATTATGCTACTCTGTCTCACACTATTCCGCACTGTCCCACACTGTCACACTCTGTCCCATATTATACCACTCTGTTCCGCTCTGTCCCACACAGTCCCGCTCTGTCCCACACTCTCCCACATTGTCCCGCTCTGTCCCACACTGTCCCACACTGTCCCGCTCTGTCCCACACTCTCCCACATTGCCCCGCTCTGTCCCACACTGTCCTCCTCTGCCCTGCTCTGTCCTCCTCTGCCCCGCTCTGTCTCACACAGTCCCGCTCTGTCCCACACGCTCCCACATTGTCCCGCTCTGTCCCGCTCTGTCCCACACTCTCCCACATTGTCCCGCTCTGTCCCACACTGTCCCACACTGTCCTCCTCTGCCCCGCTCTGTCCTCCTCTGCCCCGCTCTGTCCCACACAGTCCCGCTCTGTCCCACACTCTCCCACATTGTCCCGCTCTGTCCCGCTCTGTCCCACACTGTCCCGCTCTGTTTGGCCTTCAGTCCTGAGTGACCTTGGTCTCAGAACTGCACTGTAAAAGCAGGCTCCTCCAGATGAACAACACAGATTAAACACTGATTTCATTGTCCATTCAGACAAACTGAAACGTCTCGTTTGGCCCGATGCTCCGGCTAAACGCTGCTCGTCGGCCGTTTCAAACGTCAACACAATGCGCTTCGTATTTGTGCAAAAAATTCATTTTTCAGGTACTATTGGACTGTAAGTACTGGTGGCAGTAGTAGTAGTAGTAGTAGTAGTAGTAGTAGTATTAGTAGTAGTAGTAGTAGTAGTAGTAGTAGTAGTAGTAGTAGTAGTAGTAGTAGTAGTAGCAGAGCCCTGGGTACAATTACTTTTCAATAGTAAACCTTGATTGACAGATGACACAATGAAAAAGACAATCAGTAAGCCCGCTAGCCCATTAGCCCGCTAGCCCATTAGCCCGCTATTATTAAAAAGAGCTACATGATCCTGGTGTTTTTTACTTCTCCGTTGTCCTCAAATCAAGTGACGAGCAATAATAACTGACGTCCTCTTCAGCCCACGTTAGCTAGCTGCAGGTTTGATTGCTAGCTAGCGCCGCCTCGTCCGGTCCAGGCGAGGCATTAGTCGCACTTTTGACGCGGCGAAGAACCACTTGATTTCGCCTGAACCTAAGCTCTCCGTTGCGTTGTTCGGAGCAAAAATCTACGATCCCAAAAACACTCGCAGGAAGTGTTTTGCCCGAGGACACAACACCCTTGCGCGCTCATTACCCGCGGTCACAAATCTACCGGCGCGGCGCGAGGGCCGCGACTCGGCTCCGCTCCAGTGAATAACAGAGTCCAAAGACGTAAACACAGAGGGAGTTACGCAAGAGGTCAAAGTCCTGGACGCAATCCCGGTCTGGACTTTGGGCCCGCGGGCTCCGTCTGGTCTGAGACTGAGCAGGTACAGGACCACACAGGGAGCTGTAAACAGCGAACGGCGAGCGATTAAACCTTCAATCATCGGCAATTAGCGACTAACGACTGTGTACGTTTGTATCGTGCTTTGAGACTAGGGACATTTTCATTTAATAACAACAATATCTTCCGGATACCACTCTTTTCATAATAG
Source organism: Eucyclogobius newberryi (assembly GCF_026437365.1). NCBI lineage: Eukaryota > Metazoa > Chordata > Actinopteri > Gobiiformes > Gobiidae > Eucyclogobius > Eucyclogobius newberryi. Next base: position 38,115,580 of record NW_027315945.1, on the reverse strand, counting down.
TTTTAGGGTCTCTTTAGCGCAGATAACAGATGACAACGATCAAAATGCGACTATGATTGATCGTCAATCCGCTAGCGACAATCAGTTTCAACACGTGACAAGAAACGGATCCTTGCGATTGGTTGCGTTGTAGAAGTCGATGGAGCCGTAATCTCGTAACTCAGATTCACAGTCTCTGAAGGAAATGTTCAGACTTGAGTTCCACAGAGGGTGAATGTAATGGGCTAGCGGGCTAATGGGCTAGCGGGCTAATGGGCTAGCGGGCTAATGGACTAACTGTCTAACTGTCTTTTTCATTGTGTCTCCTCTTAATCAAGGTTTATTATTTAGAAGTAATTGTACCCAGGGCTCCAATACTACTACTATTTCTACTACTACTACAACTACTACAACTACTACTACTTCTAGTACTACTACTACTACTACTACAACTACTACTACTTCTAGTACTACTACTACTACTACTGCTACTTCTACCACTACTACTACAACTACTACTACTACTACTACTACTACTACTACTACTACAACTACTACAGCTACTACTACTTCTACTACTACTACTACTACTACTACTACTACAACAACTACTACTACTTCTACTTCTACTACTACTACTACTGCTACTTCTACTACTACTACTACAACTACTAATACTACTACTACAACTACTACTACAACTACTACTACTTCTACTACTACTATTACTACTACTACTAGTACTCCTTCTACTACTACATCACTTCATCACGTCATATTAATCTCATGACATTAAGTCGGGTTTCGAAGGTGATCGTAATCTGGACGCTCTTCGATCCGTCACTCAAAGTCCTTAAATATCCGATCAGCATATGGCTTGACGTCTTTGAGGATACTTTTGTGAACAGAAGGTCGATTTATACCTTGATAACCCGCCATTTCTGTGTTTTATAACCTCAAAGTCTTCAGACGAGCGGCGTTTCCCTTTGAGATGACGATGCACCGCCGACTGCGGTCCAGAATTCAAGTGTCTTCTGTGTCGATAGTGTCTTTTGTCTGATCTAATGCTCCTCGCGACCTCCTTCGCTCACAGAGGACAGAATAAACTACACGTCTCTGTTTTTCGCGAGGGCATCTTGTTCTTGGGATGAACCGGTTTCTGTTTTAAGGCATCGACTGGTTTAAAGAACACGGAAATATCACGCTGTAAAAATATTGTTTGTAGTTTAGCGGGTTAAAACCATTGCGCGAGGTTCTGTTTCCCCCTTTTGTGCCATTTTTTCCATCTCTTTTGGCGTTGTTGACCTTAAAACTTATTGTCCTCTCAACGTTTCTTCTTGCTGACATGGAAAACGTTCAACTTTGTGTCGGTTTTTGTTTCATGTAGATAAGCCAAGTCATTACGGAGATAAGAACCATAAACCGGGTCAATAAATCCAAATTCCACTGTAGAATATGGAGTTTGTTGTGATGTATTTGCATAAAGGAAAGACGTTGCATAACAAGTGAAACCATAAAACCTCAGACTCGTGACAAGGGGGCGTGTCGTGACAAGGGGCGTGTCGTGACAAGGGGGCGTGTCATAAACGCAGACGCTGGAGGTCGTTCTCTCACTGCTCCAGCTCTATACAAACAAACACACTTCTTTTGTCTCTGACGCTCGAGCAGAAGATGTGTGAAGCCTCTTTACGTGTTTGCAGCCACACTTGCCCTGGGCACTGGTGTAAGTTACTGTGGATCATTCCAGGAGGTGATTTGATTTTTGAACTTTCTGTCGGTTAAATCAACAGTTTCGTGGAGCTTTACGTGGCGACTGCTGTTGTGATTTTGGGCTCCACAAAAAATGAATTGATTTAATTGAAAAAGACAGTTGTTTTGTGCTCATTCAATGCTCAAAAAAAGAGAAAGGAATAACGAATTCCTCGTTCACAGCTGGACTTTAGTGATTCTCCACAACATCTGCACCTTCACAACCTCATGTGCTTTTTTGTGCCATTTGGTAAAGATGTTTTATTATTCACGTGAATTTAAATGATATTCATTTCCAAACGTCTCAAAAACAAACATAAAACTCAGAGGTGATAGAGCTTTTCCCGTGGCTCTTCCCAAGTCTCTGGAATGAGCTCCCACTGAACGTCAGTCAAGGCCGACTCACTCCCTGTTTTTAACTCTTTCTTTGGCGTTTACTTAGAAAACATGAATACAGTGCCATATAAAAGCTATAATAAACATGCTACTGAGAGAACGTTCAGTTTTGGTGTTGTTTTGTCTCTCGCTTTAATGTTTTCATTTATTTACATCACTTTTTGTCGAGTTTAATGTGTTGAAAAGACACATATTATGACTTTTTTGAGCTATTTACATTGTCCCCTCATCAAAGACATACTCAGAGTTTTATTCAGCCTCGTTAACGCTTGTCTGATGAGTCTTGTCCTCTCCTTCTGAGCCTCAGAAAACACTCAAAGGTCGAGCTCCGAGTGCCGTTTGAAGACCATAAATCATCCCCAGACTCGTTCTGAGCATTTCTGCCTAAAAACACGTTCGTTACGACTGTATGCTTACATTAGCGCGTCGGAGGAAAGCTATCTTTTCTTTTGTAATTCCTCCTGCAGCCAGTAGATAGAGCTCTAACTCAACTCCTGACGTGGGAAACGCCTGGTTGAGAGAAAGTAATGCGTGTGCTTTTATAGATAGTGAATTTGATCAAGTTCTAAAACATGAGATGCCAAAACAAAGGTACAAAAGCAAGTTTAACAACACAAACAATGCAGAATATGAGTCATTAGAACACTGGACTGGACCCGTCTCCTGATCGTGGCTCGTAATATCAGAAGATGATTGTTGAGTGTTTGTGCTCCTGGTTCAAAGTCCTCGCCGTGGTGAGCCATTGCTGTGCGTGACCGTCACAGCTGAAGGTGGAGGACGCACGAAGGCGCTCGGTATTTTTCCGACATGTGGCTGCAGTTTGTGTTTGTGGATCTGACGCAAGAGTCTGAATGAGCCTGACTCACAGACACACCTCCATGACTCAGCGCTACAACTGGCACACACACCACTCCAGAAAGAAGTACTACTACTGCTGCTACTCGAGGCGGGGGATACTGCGTACGCCCATTTATCAAGAGTATCGCAGTTGTTCTTTTGGAGGGATTCATATTCAAAAAGCGGCAAAATAAGCAGCTCAAAAAAATGTATCAAGCTTTATTATTTCACTTTTTTTGTGTTTATTGAACAGTCTTTTTGCACCTCTCTGATTGATTCCAGGAATATTGCCATCAAGATATTCCCCAAAAATATTGAGAAATTTTAATTGCGTCGATATCGCCCAACGCTAACTTCAACTCCAACTGAATCCTAACCTAAAACAAATGGAATTATCCCATTTAAAATAGCGCCACAGTCTGAATTATTACTCACCGTGTCCCTAACTGTATTTTTTATCAATTATTTCCTTTTGAGTTAGCATTAGCATTGAGACACAAACATCTAGCTCAATAAACAAGTTTCCTCTGGTGACATTAACTGTGATTGTCCACCACGGGATCTTTAAATATTGATAAGTATTTTAGCGCTGCTCTCAGAAAACTCCATGAACATAGAATCAACGTGGAAAGAGATTCACGGACATTGGAGTCAGCTGAAATTAGCTGCGTTGTGCGGTGCAAAGAGCGGCAAACCAGGAAGTAAGGTGCATTGTTGTTTTTTTAGCATTGACGTCATGGCACAAACTCGCTCTGGCCTCTGAAAGCTGTGAAACGCTCTCATAAACTCATCGTGGTGAATAATAAGGCTGATCAGAGCGCATTTGTCCAGAGGGAAGGACCTTTGGACAGCTGCCAATTGTATAAAATTAACCCGTTTTGTTTTTACATTTTTTAAGACGGTAAAAAAATGTTTTCAAAAATTGTAATTTGTTATTTATTTCCTTTTTTTTTTTTTTTTACTTTTTTTTACTTTCCCACAACAACAAAACAAATGTGAAAATGTAAATTTATTTTGTGCAGATAATTTTGCATTTCTGTATTTTCAAACTAAATGAACAGCTTATAATAAATCAATATATATAAGACTGGAGATGAATGTTCCCAAAATAAACAAACGCTTTACTTTCTCAAGTATTCACAAAGTAACAAGAGCGAGTGGCCTTACATTCTTCAGATAAGAGCGACCAAAGGACAAGTGTCTGAGGCCGCACAGATCTGGAGACGTGTCACGTGACCAGCTCGACCAATCAAGGAGCGGCATCCAACACCACTTCCTGATTTCACTGCTCCATAAAATCAACACTCGTCAGACTTTCAGAGGGTTGAGATGTGGCTCAGAATGGGTTCACTCTGGTCCTGGTTTGGTCCTGGTTTAGTCCTGGTTTGGTCCTGGTTTAGACCTGGTTTGGTCCTGGTTTGGTCCTGGTTTAGACCTGGTTTGGTCCTGGTTTGGTCCTGGTTTAGACCTGGTTTGGTCCTGGTTTGGTCCTGGTTTAGACCTGGTTTAGACCTGGTTTGGTCCTGGTTTGGTCCTGGTTTGGTCCTGGTTTAGACCTGGTTTGGTCCTGGTTTGGTCCTGGTTTAGACCTGGTTTGGTCCTGGTTTGGTCCTGGTTTAGACCTGGTTTGGTCCTGGTTTGGTCCTGGTTTAGACCTGGTTTGGTCCTGGTTTAGACCTGGTTTGGTCCTGGTTTAGACCTGGTTTGGTCCTGGTTTAGACCTGGTTTGGTCCTGGTTTGGTCCTGGTTTAGACCTGGTTTGGTCCTGGTTTGGTCCTGGTTTAGACCTGGTTTGGTCCTGGTTTGGTCCTGGTTTAGACCTGGTTTGGTCCTGGTTTGGTCCTGGTTTAGACCTGGTTTAGACCTGGTTTGGTCCTGGTTTGGTCCTGGTTTAGACCTGGTTTGGTCCTGGTTTGGTCCTGGTTTAGACCTGGTTTGGTCCTGGTTTGGTCCTGGTTTAGACCTGGTTTGGTCCTGGTTTGGTCCTGGTTCAGTCCTAGTTTAGACCTGGTTTGGTTCTGGTTTGGTCCTGGTTTAGACCTGGTTTGGTTCTGGTTTGGTCCTGATTTAGACCTGGTTTGGTCCTGGTTTAGACCTGGTTTAGACCTGGTTTGGTCCTGGTTTGGTCCTGGTTTAGACCTGGTTTGGTCCTGGTTTGGTCCTGGTTTAGACCTGGTTTGGTCCTGGTTTAGACCTGGTTTGGTCCTGGTTTAGACCTGGTTTGGTCCTGGTTTGGTCCTGGTTTAGACCTGGTTTGGTCCTGGTTTGGTCCTGGTTTAGACCTGGTTTGGTCCTGGTTTGGTCCTGGTTTAGACCTGGTTTGGTCCTGGTTTGGTCCTGGTTTAGACCTGGTTTGGTCCTGGTTTGAGCCCAGTTTAGTCCCTTTGAGGACTTGGTTTGGTGTCAGTCCTGGTCAAGTCCGGGTTTTGGTGTTTATTTGGTTTATCAAAGTTTGTGCTATTCTAATCTTACCCACAGACACATCATGATTAAAAATAGTTTTTTTCTGTGAGGGCATTTTATCTTGTACTTTTTACAGATCAAAATAAATAAATAACAAAAATATACTGACACATAAATGAACAGAAAAGATAAATACAAAAACGAGTCACGACCTGGAGTCAACTAAGCAACACGTTTGATGCAGTGAGCGGCTTCTCGTTTCTGAAACAACCGTGTGGAAAACCAAACCCGTGGTCATGGAAAAGATGTCAGTGTGTTTGAGAAAGATCACATCATTAGAATCGAACAGCTGAGCCTCAGGGGTGTCCAAACTTTTTCACATTAATAATAATAATTAAAATAATAATTAATAATAAATAAAGGTTGTTATGCTTGAATTTTTCCAATTTTACAGTAAAAGTTACTACTTTTTGTTGTTTGTACCAACTTAGCAGGAAGTCGCAGGGCCAACAAAAATTGGTCTGCGGGCCGCATTTGACAAAAAAAAAAGGTTAAGGCCCTGACCAGGCCCAGCTCATGATCTGCAATGTCCTCATTGTTTCTTGAATGTGTCCAGGATGTTTCTTGAATGTGTCCTGGATGTTTCTTGAATGTGTCCAGGATGTTTCTTGAATGTGTCCAGGATGTTTCTTGAATGTGTCCTGGATGTTTCTTGAATGTGTCCTGGATGTTTCTTGAATGTGTCCTGGCTGTTTCTTGAATGTGTCCTGGATGTTTCTTGAATGTGTCCAGGATGTTTCTTGAATGTGTCCAGGATGTTTCTTGAATGTGTCCTCATTATTTCTTGAATGTGTCCAGGATGTTTCTTGAATGTGTCCAGGATGTTTCTTGAATGTGTCCAGGATGTTTCTTGAATGTGTCCAGGATGTTTCTTGAATGTGTCCTCATTGTTTCTTGAATGTGTCCAGGATGTTTCTTGAATGTGTCCAGGATGTTTCTTGAATGTGTCCAGGATGTTTCTTGAATGTGTCCTGAATGTTTCTTGAATGTGTCCAGGATGTTTCTTGAATGTGTCCTGGATGTTTCTTGAATGTGTCCAGGATGTTTCTTGAATGTGTCCTGGATGTTTCTTGAATGTGTCCAGGATGTTTCTTGAATGTGTCCTCATTGTTTCTTGAATGTGTCCAGGATGTTTCTTGAATGTTTCCTCATTGTTTCTTGAATGTGTCCTGGATGTTTCTTGAATGTGTCCAGGATGTTTCTTGAATGTGTCCTGGATGTTTCTTGAATGTGTCCAGGATGTTTCTTGAATGTGTCCTTGATGTTTCTTGAATGTGTCCAGGATGTTTCTTGAATGTGTCCTGAATCTTTCTTGAATGTGTCCTGGATGTTTCTTGAATGTGTCCTGGATGTTTTTTGAATGTGTCCTGGATGTTTCTTGAATGTGTCCAGGATGTTTCTTGAATGTGTCCAGGATGCTTCTTGAATGTGTCCTCATTGTTTCTTGAATGTGTCCAGGATGTTTCTTGAATGTGTCCAGGATGTTTCTTGAATGTGTCCAGGATGTTTCTTGAATGTGTCCAGGATGTTTCTTGAACGTGTCCAGGATGTTTCTTGAATATGTCCTGGATGTTTCTTGAATGTGTCCTGGATGTTTCTTGAATGTGTCCTGGATGTTTCTTGAATGTGTCCAGGATGTTTCTTGAATATGTCCTGGATGTTTCTTGAATGTGTCCAGGATGTTTCTTGAATGTGTCCAGGATGTTTCTTGAATGTGTCCAGGATGTGCACTGCTCAGTACTCTTGACAGTTTGCCTTGAGGCACCAATGTTCAACATCACCGTAACCATGACATCCTTTAATATTTCAATACTAAACGTATTATTATGCACAAGTGTGATGTGTGGCACTATGTTAGTTTCACCTCCAGATAAACATTAGCCTTTGACCTCTGCACTAAAGGTTGTGGTTTATCATAGCCATTTTGACATGAGTTTGAGTCTTTGAACAGGTGTTGTCAGTCAAAGGCAGATATTTGGATATTTGCTGAATGTCATACTGAAGTGAGTGCTCCTCCGTAACATAATGCAACATTGCAGCTGTCACGATGGTGGCACTTTACACAGCAGTTTGAATCTTCGATGAGGTGTGTACTTTTGTGTGTTAATCTTGCACGTTTTCCCTGTGTCTGGGTGAGTTGCCTCTTTCAAACCTCAAACATTTTCTAGGTATTATAGCCAACGACATTTCCAGAGTCGACATGATGCAAGATTACAGTGTTCAGAAGCTAATGGAAAATGTTTGTTGTATTAATTCACGTAATTGGAAACACGGAATTCCTGACCTAAATACAACACAAACTAATATTCATACAACGTTCTCTTTGATGAACCAAGAAACACAACTACAAAAAGCGGCTCAAATGTGACAGTTTTTTCATGCAGTTGTTGACAGCCCGGTTCACATGATGCAACATTGCAGTCTTCCCCAAGTGCGGACGTGTCTAATTCTTTGTGATTATTTTGAAACGACGCCCTGAGGTGACACGCCTCCTGCGTGGCGTGAACGAGATGCCAAGCCTAAGCACGTTTGTTTGATGGAGATGCTTTGAAATCCCCAGAAAAGGCGTATTCTTTTTCTGTTGGCACACAAGGTCATTGGCTTTGCACGAGTATATAATCGAATATAAACATAGTGGTTTTGATTGACAGCTGAGGGGGCGGGGCTTGTTCATTCATTTCTTGTAACTGGTTTATGATGCCGTGCGTATTCGACGGGACAGCTGAGCGTGAGATGGGGATGAGAGAGAAGGGAGGACATGCAGTAAACTGGCGGAGCCGAGATTTGAACTCATGACACTGCGGCCGGCTGCACATGTGCTGCCGCCTTAACCACTCCACCACCGAGCAGCACCAAACTTCATTTTTCGTTAGCAATAAACTCAACTATCATTTTAATGCCAGACTGTGGAACATTCCAGGCAAAGTATGGAGAACCCTGAGTGCCACGTTGAAGATAATACAACATTAATTAAAAGTCTTTCAAAGATTGTTTGATGAATTATTTATTTTATTAAACATATTTCCATAAGACGTATTAACTTACTAAGAATGACTAAATATATACATAAAGCAGCTTTTAAAACATAATTTATATAATAATATAAAAAAAATTGTTAACGTATGATGTAATAAATGGTTTAGCAAATACTTTTAGTTAAAGAGTGACATTTAAAATATGTACTTAATGAAGGAACAATGGTGTTAAGATAAGATAAGATATTCTTTCATTGTCCACACATGGGGAAATTTCATTGTTGCAACGCAGTAGATACAGAGGAAAAGGACAGATAAAAGAACTCTTATAAACAAAACACCTATAGACAGAACCTCTCATTTCTTAATAAGGAATGGAGGGGAAAAATAAAGATAAAATAATAATAAAATAAAAACAGCTAGCGTAAGACAAGGTAATACTAATAATAATGGTAAAATAAACACTCTATTTGCACATGAATGTGACATTATTGCGGGTGAGTACGACAGTAATTGCACATGGTTAAGTCAGTATTGCACATGGTTAAGTCAGTATTGCACATGGTTAAGTCAGTATTGCACATGGTTAAGTCAGTATTGCACATGGTTAAGTCAGTATTGCACATGGTTAGGTCAGTATTGCACATGGTTAAGTCAGTATTGCACATGGTTAAGTCAGTATTGCACATGGTTAAGTCAGTATTGCACATGGTTAAGTCAGTATTACACATGGTTAAGTCAGTATTGCACATGGTTAAGTCAGTATTGCACATGATTAAGTCAGTATGGCACATGGTTAAGTCAGTATTGCACATGATTAAGTCAGTGTGGCACATGGTTAAGTCAGTATTGCACATGATTAAGTCAGTATTGCACATGGTTAAGTCAGTATGGCACATGGTTAAGTCAGTATTGCACATGATTAAGTCAGCATGGCACATGGTTAAGTCAGTATTGCACATGATTAAGTCAGTATTGCACATGGTTAAGTCAGTATTGCACATGGTTAAGTCAGTATTGTACATGGTTAAGTCAGTATTGCACATGGTTAAGTCAGTATTGCACATGGTTAAGTCAGTATTGCACATGGTTAAGTCAGTATTGCATATGGTTAAGTCAGTATTGCACATGGTTAAGTCAGTATTGTACATGGTTAAGTCAGTATTGCACATGGTTAAGTCAGTATTGCACATGGTTAAGTCAGTATTGCACATGATTAGGTCAGTATTGCACATGGTTAGGACAGTATTGCACATGGTTAGGTCAGTATTGCACATGGTTAAGTCAGTATTGCACATGGTTAGGTCAGTATTACAAGTGTTCAGTACTAACAGTGTTTGTTATAAAGTCTGACAGCAGCAGGAAGGAAAGACCTGCGAAACCTTTCCTTCACACAGCGAGGGTTAGGGACCTGCTAAAGCAAAGCCAATGATAAAAGTGAAGTAGTGAGGAGGTCTCTGATTGGATGGATTACCTTGTAAACCAATCAGAGCGCTCCTCACTACTTCCCACTGGACGTCACATCCAGAGACAGGGCCTAAGATCGTGAAACAGCGACACATTCACACATTGTTCGATTCACAGCTGTTTATCTGAGGGAACATGAGGCTCTTTGTGGAAAGTCACTGCAGTTGCACCTTTTGGCTGAGGCGAGCGACGTTTAGCGATGTTAGCGACGTTTGTGCGATTTACCAACGTGAACAAACGCAAAAGAATCGAGATTGTCCCCACGACCGTCTTTTTCTTATCTCACACGGCCAAAAGATCAGAAGTAAACCTTAGTCTATAGTGCGTCTGTGATCTGCTTATATTATTGAGTTCAGTCGCCTTTGTTCCCACGCTCCAGTTTGTGTCGGTGGCTCATTCCCTGTTTTACTATGGTATGTGAAGGCACCGCTCCTGGTTTCATCGCGGTTCACGGTTCAGTGGAAAATCCCTTTGAAACTCGAGCCTCGGACAGGTTTGGATTCGTTCAGTGGTTTGACTGTTTTTCTGCGGAATTTTGGAGCGGAGCCTCCACCTGACACCTGACGGAAGATAAAGTTTATGTAACAGAAGTGCTACTATTTCAGGTCATTTGTCAACCGTTAGATGGAGAGATGGATGGTTCCTGTAACAGTGAAACGTGCCAAGCCATCGAGCCGCTCATCGTCAACACGGTTCAGAAACGAGCTCTCTGCCAAGCTGCAGGTTTTATCTTGCAAAGCGGGAAACCATTCATCCGTTTTCTTACACTTATCGAGTGCAGGCGCAGCAGTTTGAGCAGGAATGCCAAGACTTCCCACTCCCGAGACACTTCCTCCTGCTCCTTCATGAGTTATTCTGAAGAAACATGAGGTGTGTTTTGCATTGTGATATGATATAAGTCACATATTAGGCAAAACCCTTGTACAGTGTTCGTATAGTGTTCTTTTCTCTTTGCATTTAGTAGATTTAATCGTTTGAAAAGGGTGAGGGGGTTTTTGGAGACCCGTTTAAGAGATCCACAGTGGTCCGTGAGAGGTCCGGCTTCCAAAGAGGTCCGGCGCTCAATGGCTCCTGGACATACATATTTCTCTAATATTCAGATAGAATTTAGGTTTTATTTATGAAGAAATCATTTGTTATGTCTTCGTGATGTCCCGTAGCAAAGCTCTGGCCCTGAGCATGAAAACGCTGCAATAATTTCGAGCGCTTGTATCGACCGTCGTCATGACCACAGGTGAGAGAGGGACGTAGATCTAAACCAGGACTGAACAAGAACTAAAGCTGGACTAAACGACTCGTGTGAAAACGCTGCACGGATCCGTCTTTCTCCTTCTCACGCTCATTTGTCACTGAAAAGGGCTGAATCGTGAGATCGTGGGATTTGGCGATAAAAATCTTATCGTGACACTTTCCCCCGCCCACTCCCGGGTGGATCTAACCAATCACGTTGAAGTGGGAAGTAGTAGACGGCTTTCGTTGAAGACTGCAGAACGATACTAAGAAAACATTAAACTCTAAGAATATTAAATTTTTTGGCACATTGCTCGCCACTGCAGTGACCTTAACAGTGAATCATCAGCTTGTAATGTTAAACTACTCCAACTTTCCACTATTTAAGGATTTATGAATCAAAAAGGGACAATTTAAACAGCAATGCAGAGCCGTATCAGCAGGAAATGTACAAAAAGATACGCATTGTTTTATAATCCAAGGACAACTTTGCTTCATTTGTTTCCGCACTTGCCTCAAATTTATCATAAAAATACAAGAATTGACAAAATGCTTGATCTCTGCAATTTTTTGCCAAAACAACCGCGATATACAGTTCTGCAGACAGATCAGACATGCTTTTTTCATGAGGACATGGCATAATAATAATGTAGTATTTTGTTGAAAGTGACATAAAAGCAGGATCCAGAGCGTTCTTCTGTTTGTTTGCCTTGGCTGCGCTTCTTTCGTTTTAAAGTGCTACTAAAGCTCGGCGGCGTTTGAACCGGCTCACCCCGGGCGCCGCTCGAGCTGATCATTTACTCGCAGTTTATGTTTCAAAGCGCACCTCCACAGACGGGACAGATCAAACGGCTCGGGGCGTCCTGTGCTAAAGAGTCAGGAGGGACAAGGACAAACGTCACGAGAAATCATAAAAAAAGTGAGAAAAGGTTGCAGAAGGTCCTCACGAGTGTCAGCGTTTACAGTGATTTATGAAATAATAACTGTCCTGTTTTGACTCCATTTTATCTGTGCTTTTTGTTTCACGTTTATGAATTGTTTTAGTCTCAAAAAGAGTCCTGCAGTGTGTTTAGGCCTTAAGTTTAGTTACTTGAAAAGTGTCAAGGAAGAACAGGGAAAATGTCCTGATAATTCTCATAATGTAGAGGTAGTTCTGAATGCAATGTCCTCATAATTCACATAAACCCAGATTGTTTTTAAAGCTCTTTCGACCGCACATCGCTCAGCTTTGAAACTCAACACAAACTGTGGCTGAAATCTGGTCATGTGATCAGCCAGAAATGTACTTTTTTCTGTGTCGTACCAAGTGCTTATTTGTTTGTTGTATTTGTTTTGTTACCGACCAAAGGTGTAAATGTCTTTTTTTAGCTAAAATCCGCCGTATTTCATTTTTTCAATACAGATGAGTCAAATGTGTCCTGGATGTTTCTTGAATGTGTCCTAAAGGTTTCTTCAATGTGTCCTGGATGTGTCTTGAATGTGTCCTGGATGTTTCCTGAATGTGTCCTTATGTCCTGGATGGTTCTTGAATGTGTCCTGTATGTTTCTTGAATGTTTCCTGGATGGTTCTTGAATTTGTCCTGGATGGTTCTTAAATGTGTCCTGGATGGTTCTTGAATGTGTCCTGGATGTTTCTTGAATGTGTCCTGGATGGTTCTTGAATGTGTCCTGGATGTTTCTTGAATGTGTCCTGGATGGTTCTTGAATGTGTCCTGTATGTTTCTTGAATGTTTCCTGGATGGTTCTTGAATTTGTCCTGGATGTTTCTTGAATGTGTCCTGGATGGTTCTTGAATGTGTCCTGGATGGTTCTTGAATGTGTCCTGGATGTTTCTTGAATGTGTCCTGGATGTTTCTTGAATGTGTCCTGGATGTTTCTTGAATGTGTCCTGGATGGTTCTTGAATGTGTCCTGGATGTTTCTTGAATGTGTCCTGAAGGTTTTTTGGATGTGTCCTGGATGTTTCTTGAATGTGTCCTGAAGGTTTTTTGGATGTGTCCTGGATGTTTCTTGAATGTGTCCTGAAGGTTTTTTGGATGTGTCCTGGATGTTTCTTGAATGTGTCCTGAAGGTTTTTTGGATGTGTCCTGGATGTTTCTTGAATGTGTCCTGTATGTTTCTTGAATGTTTCCTGGATGGTTCTTGAATTTGTCCTGGATGTTTCTTGAATGTGTCCTGGATGGTTCTTGAATGTGTCCTGGATGGTTCTCGAATGTGTCCTGGATGTTTCTTGAATGTGTCCTGGATGGTTCTTAAATGTGTCCTGGATGTTTCTTGAATGTGTCCTGGATGTTTCTTGAATGTGTCCTGGATGTTTCTTGAATGTGTCCTGGATGGTTCTTGAATGTGTCCTGGATGGTTCTTAAATGTGTCCTGGATGTTTCTTGAATGTGTCCTGAAGGTTTTTTGGATGTGTCCTGGATGTTTCTTGAATGTGTCCTGAAGGTTTTTTGGATGTGTCCTGGAGGTTTCTTGAATGTGTCCTGAAGGTTTTTTGGATGTGTCCTGGAGGTTTCTTGAATGTGTCCTGAAGGTTTTTTGGATGTGTCCTGGATGTTTCTTGAATGTGTCCTGGAGGTTTCTTGAATGTGTCTTGAAGGATTTTTGGATGTGTCCTGGATGTTTCTTGAAATAAATTAATACATTAATGAATAAATACAGAAATAAGAGGGATTACACCTAAAAGAAATGAATAATCTAAATTCCAAACCTGTAAAAATAACAATTTGCAAGTTCAAATCCCTTATTTCACATTGAGTAAAGTCTCTTTCTTTTTTGCAGTGCACACAGACATCTCCTCCTTCTATTATACAAGCTCCACTTGAACATGAAGAAGTTTCCTCCGAGTGAAGTTTTACGGTGCCTTTGAGGAGGCCCCGGGGTCAAACCGGTTCAACACGTCACGTTTTAAGACGCTCATAATTCTCCTGCTGTGGGACAAATCAGGCTGAAGCTCAGTGGACACAACGGAGCTCTTTAGGTACGATGTTATGTGTATGTTCTAATCAAATGTGTTATATTATATTATATTCCCGCATTTGTGAAAAAAAAGCCTGGAGTACAAATGTAATTCTTTCCTCAAAGTCCTGAATAAGTCTAACAAAATGAGAGTTCAGAGAAAACTTTTACAAATTTTCCAAAAGTGTTGTTTCTAACTTGAGCGGCTTCTTCATGCAATTGTTGAGTTGTTGTCGGGCGAATAAAACGTTCTGGATTGTTGTCGTTTTTGTTGCGGACCCAGTGTCCCTGAAGTGTCAAACCTCAAGAGGAAATGAATCATTAAGCAACAAGCAATGTATGACTTTATTTCTAAATAAACTTTAGATGGTGGAAAAAAAAGTTAATCTTTCCTTTTGGTTTCATAAATGTGTCATTCAGAAACGCACGGGGCGCTGAAAACTTTAAAACGATTCCAAAACGTTTTTAATCTTTGATCATGATGAATAGCAATTGTTTTTTCCTCTGGGCCGCAGTCAAAATGGGCCCTCCAGAGTTAGACAAAGAGAATAAGAAGTGATCTTTTGCAGGTTCAGGATTCTTCAGTGAACTGAAGCGACAGATGAACACGTTGGATTGGTCAGTGGTTGTGGTGAAATGAGTGACTTTATGAATGGCCGTGATGTGCGTTATCAGCTCAGAGATAAAACTGCCCTGCACTTCCTCTGAACCGTATCAGCCTCTGCACGTCTGCTCCTGCCAACGGCCCACTCTCCCTCTGCACGGCCCGCTCTCCCTCTGCACGGCCCGCTCTCCCTCTGCACGGCCCGCTCTCCCTCTGCACGGCCCGCTCTCCCTCTGCACGGCCCGCTCTCCCTCTGCACGGCCCGCTCTACCTCTGCACGGCCCGCTCTCCCTCTGCACGGCCCGCTCTCCCTCTGCACGGCCCGCTCTCCCTCTGCACGGCCCGCTCTCCCTCTGCACGGCCCGCTCTCCCTCTGCACGGCCCGCTCTCCCTCTGCACGGCCCGCTCTACCTCTGCACGGCCCGCTCTCCCTCTGCACGGCCCGCTCTCCCTCTGCACGGCCCGCTCTCCCTCTGCACGGCCCGCTCTACCTCTGCACGGCCCGCTCTCCCTCTGCACGGCCCGCTCTCCCTCTGCACGGCCCACTCTCCCTCTGCACGGCCCTGCTGCTCAGACCAAAATCGGGGGCAGGGCTGTGTGTAAAGAGTGTGGTGTTTGCACGTTCTCCCTGTGTCTGGATACAAATGCACTTCGTGGCAATCTTTTATATTTCAAGTTTTGTGATTGATTGATTGATTTCGAGCTTATGTCATCGTGTATGACACATGGGGCTTACAATAGTTCCACGTCGTCCGCACAACCCGACAGGGCTAACGAGCAGGAGCACAAACGAGTTCAAACGACCGCACGATGTGTCCATGTTTCAAGTCAGTGCAAATACTAACAACAGACAATATTTGCTCGAAATGGAAGAAGACAAACGTAAGAACTCTCATCCCTACTTTCCTCGCCGAGAATGAGGGTCTAAGGACGTGGGACCTTGGGACATTTGTCTTTTCATTGTCGCCCTTCGAGGAAACCGCTGTCGTGATTTCGGGCGTTACAAAAACACCGTGAATTGAGTGTCCACTAAACGAAATAACGATTAGAACGTTTCCCACCGTCATGAACATCTGAATCACCAAAAGCTTCATCGTCATTGTACAAAATTCCCAAACTAAGAACGTACTTTTGCGCTTCCGGAGCCACACGGAGTTGTCGTGGGGCATCGTTAGTCAAACACGTGTCGTGCGGTCGTTTACCTCGTGAAATCACCGCCGTCTCAGCTGCCCGTCCCGTGTCCAGGGCTCGGCTATAAATGGACGCTCGTTTGGACCTGTTTATGTCTCCGTCGGAAACAGGACACGGTGGATCGGGCTGTTGTTTTGTTTACACGTCAACAACTCTCCATGAAGTCACCGCTGACCCACAGAGACACACGTGGACCAGGTCATGGGAAGGCTAGAAAATACGAGATGTGCTTCCAAAAACATGTCGACTGATTGATTTTCGGACTTTGTTTGCGTCATGCTGTGAAAAGCAGCCAAAAAAACCTAAATAAAAGTGTTATTGTTAAACTTCAACTTCAACAAACACGTCCGCACAAGCGTTTTCATACATACATTCATCCGGTTTCACTCTTTTGCCCTTAGCTGAAAATAAAGTGGTGAGAAATGTGATGATAATGAGAGGAACGCTGGAAGAAAAGTCTATCAATCATTAACTGTAGTGTAAAAAAACATGCTGAACCAGGGCCAAATGTGTCTAATAAAGCACAAGTGCAATAATGGCAAGTTAAAGGAGACGTATGAGGTTTTTTCCTGGTACTTGGTGTTGAACTGTGACATCAAAAGTAAATCATCAAAACCTAAAACGGCTCAGTAATAGACACAGATTCATTGACTTCCTGTTCAAAACTGCAGAACTGATAAGCCCCGCCCTCTTCATAGTGATAAGCCCCGCCTCTTCGCTGCAGTACATCCAGAACGCTGCTGCTCGGGTCCTGACTAGAACCAGGAAGTACCATCACATTAGTCCTGTTCTCAGGTCTCTGCACTGCCCCCTGTGGCTCAGAGAAGAGACTTTAAAGCAGCTCTGCTTGTGTACAAGTCTCTCCATGGCCTAGCACCAAAGTACATCTCAGACATGTTAGTGCCATATGAACCATCTCGCACTCTGAGGACCTCAGGGACCGGCCTCCCGCTGGTGCCAGAGTCAGGACTAAACATGGACCGGCCTCCTGCTGGTGCCAGAGTCAGGACTAAACATGGACCGGCCTCCTGCTGGTGCCAGAGTCAGGACTAAACATGGACCGGCCTCCTGCTGGTGCCAGAGTCAGGACTAAACATGGACCGGCCTCCTGCTGGTGCCAGAGTCAGGACTAAACATGGACCGGCCTCCTGCTGGTGCCAGAGTCAGGACTAAACATGGGCCGGCCTCCTGCTGGTGCCAGAGTCAGGACTAAACATGGACCGGCCTCCTGCTGGTGCCAGAGTCAGGACTAAACATGGACCGGCCTCCTGCTGGTGCCAGAGTCAGGACTAAACATGGACCGGCCTCCTGCTGGTGCCAGAGTCAGGACTAAACATGGACCGGCCTCCTGCTGGTGCCAGAGTCAGGACTAAACATGGACCGACCTCCTGCTGGTGCCAGAGTCAGGACTAAACATATACCGGCCTCCTGCTGGTGCCAGAGTCAGGACTAAACATGGACCGGCCTCCTGCTGGTGCCAGAGTCAGGACTAAACATGGACCGGCCTCCTGCTGGTGCCAGAGTCAGGACTAAACATGGACCGGCCTCCTGCTGGTGCCAGAGTCAGGACTAAACATGGACCGGCCTCCTGCTGGTGCCAGAGTCAGGACTAAACATGGACCGACCTCCTGCTGGTGCCAGAGTCAGGACTAAACATGGACCGACCTCCTGCTGGTGCCAGAGTCAGGACTAAACATGGACCGACCTCCTGCTGGTGCCAGAGTCAGGACATAAGACTGAAAGGATTTACGTTGCACTCTTCTCTTTTATGTCTTAAACTCTTTTGTGATTTGGGTCATATCTTTGTGTTTTTCTCCTCGTCTGAATTGCCTCGTGTATGAATCGTGCTCCATAAATAAACGTGTCTTGCTGGACGTCCGGCGGCGTTAAGTGCCGTCTCTGTGCGTCTGAACGGTCCAGATCTGTGCGAGGTGTGAACGTGGAGCTGAGAGCGGAGCAAATGTGTGAGACCGAAGCGTTTATCACAAAAAGCCACTTGATTTGGTTTTATCAAGTGGCTTAAAGTGGCTTAAAGTGGCTTGGAGTGGCTTAGAGTGGCTTAGAGACCCTGGTGTATTATTCGTGGTTGAAGTTCTCCATGTTACCGTTCTTGTCAGTCAAATTCGATGAACAAACTTTATTCATCGACCAAATTGATAAGTTTGACACTGTTGCTCAAAGCCATTCAGACCCACTCGAGCCACCGTCGCTATGGGAACAAAGGCAAAGGGGAACTGGGGCATTAAAGGGACAAAAACAGCTAAATACCTTCTCCCATCATCACTGAACCAGGCACATGGTGATTGGGCCTATTTTTGTGGCTGATGAAGCTCGATTTGAGCTTTAGCACTCGCTCAGGTCAAAGGTCAACTGCAAACATGTTTAAACTGGTTTGAATCGTACTATTATTATTGTTTTATGTATTTATGTTCAAATAGGGTGAACAACCATAACATCAGTTTTTCCACTTGACGCATTGGACCATAGTTATGCTTATTTACCACTGCTGTTGCTTTTCTTCTCCGCTGCACATGCTCAGTCAGGGCTTTACTTCTTATGTTAGAGGGCGGAGCTAGAACGGGCCTCTGAACACGCCCACAGACTGAGCAGCTGCAGGAGAAGAAGAACCAAGCTTCCTGCAGTACTGCTCAGCAGCCTGTAGAGGCTTCAGCAGCAGACGTGTGGAGGAAACTGGCGAATTATAGTATAGTATAGTATAGTTCTAAGAGCAAGTCTAAAGGCCGATAACACAAATAATGCAGAATATTTGCACGCTCGGACCCCGCTCAGACCCCGCTCAGTCCAAGGTCAAACCCTGCTCAGTCCACGCTCAGACCCCGCTCTGACCCCGCTCTGACCCCGCTCAGACCCCGCTCAGACCCCGCTTAGACCCCGCTCTGACCCCGCTCAGACCCCGCTCAGACCCCGCTCAGACCCCGCTTAGACCGCGCTCTGACCCCGCTCTGACCCCTCTCTGACCACATTCTGACCCCGCTCTGACCCCTCTCTGACCCCGCTCAGAGCCCGCTCAGAGCCCGCTCTGACCCCTCTCTGACCCTGCTCTCACCCCGCTCAGACCCCGCTCAGACCCCGCTCCGACCCCGCGCACAGCCGTTCCTCCTCTCAAACCAAACGCCTCGCTCTGTCTCGTCTTATCAGTCCGCACGAGAAAAGGTCGCGCCGTCGATCATTTTTCATCCGTTTCCAGTCAAATCCGACCTCTTCTTCTTCTTCTTCTTCTTCTTCTTCTTCTTCTTCTTCTTCTTCTTCTTCTTCTTCTTCTTCTTCTTCTTCTTCTTCTTCTTCTTCTTCTTCTTCTTCTTCTTCTTCTTCTTCTTCTTCTTCTTATCTCATGACGAGTGTTTCTGACAGAATTCATTATCTGACGGTGAAGGATATTAATCAGTTCCATACGTTTGTGTGAAAATGCCAACTCGGGCCGTTCAGATGTCTGGGACTTTATCGGATTTACAGTTCCGATGACGTCCAGGCAGTGTCCAAAATGTCCCTGTCTTAGTCCGAGAAAAAACTATATTTCACAATAAAAGCGCGTCCTTATTACAAGAGCTAAAAATGTGGTAAAACTGTGGTATCTATTTCCTCTGTGTGAAACGTCAAAATAAGGCTGAAGCTAGCTGCTTTTTCCCACAGCCAAAACAGTCAGTAAAATACAGGTTTCACTTCAACAAACCAAACATGACGTGTAAATGTCTCGTTCTTATTTAACTTTCTTCCCTTTGGTGATTTAACATGTTTTAAGCTTCACAAAGTGCTGCAGGTCATATGTGATAAAACATTACAGATGCATCACAATTTGTATTTTCAAACTTCCATAAAATTGTGGAAATTGTGATGAATAATTGCTTAGTAATAATTGTTTCTCTTGACTTTGATGCACTTTGTTTTTGTGTAAAAAAACAACAACAAATGGTCTAATTAATTATTATCATGATTTGTGTTTCCATTGACACATTGATATTATACATTACCATCAATAATTAACCCTTTAGATGATCATTTACATTGGGAGCAAGAATAATGTAATCAGTGTTAAATCTGCTTCAACTTGTGACATCTTGACTGTTTTGCATAAAAGACTCAACAGACGAACCGGATCCGCGGAGAGGACGCCTTGAATACATTTGTCTTGGTCATTTATAAGTTACCAGCAGGAAATAAAACGAAAGGATTCCCGTCATTCTTTTCCTTGTTCCTCCTTCAGTGAAAACTCAGATTCATGTTTCAGTTTTCTCCACGTTCAACAGTGGCTTATTGTTGTTCACTCTGACGGAGCCACAGCTGCCCCGGGGCTGCCTCTGTGTCTCACATACCTGGATCTGTAAAAACTGCACTTGTAACTGATCTCCAACACAAACACTTCATGGTAAATGTGAAGCACCAACGATAAAACACTCAGAGGTCGTTAAATCGTTAAAGACACAGGAGCTTAAATCTGAACACGAGTTCAGATTTAAGCTCCTTCTTCCTCCACACTCTGCCCTCCACCCTTCGCCCTCCACACTCTGCCCTCCACACTCTGCCCTCCACCCCTCGCCCTCCACACTCTGCCCTCCACACTCTGCCCTCCACCCTTCGCCCTCCACACTTTGCCCTCCACCCTTCGCCCTCCACACTCTGCCCTCCACACTCTGCCCTCCACACTCTGCCCTCCACCCTTCGCCCTCCACACTCTGCCCTCCACATTCTGCCCTCCACACTCTGCCCTCCACCCTTCGCCCTCCACACTCTGCCCTCCACACTCTGCCCTCCACCCTTCGCCCTCCACACTCTGCCCTCCACCCTTCGCCCTCCACACTTTGCCCTCCACCCTTCGCCCTCCACACTCTGCCCTCCACACTCTGCCCTCCACACTCTGCCCTCCACCCTTCGCCCTCCACACTCTGCCCTCCACACTTTGCCCTCCACACTCTGCCCTCCACACTTTGCCCTCCACCCTTCGCCCTCCACAGTCTGCCCTCCACACTCTGCCCTCCACCCTTCGCCCTCCACACTCTGCCCTCCACACTTCGCCCTCCACACTCTGCCCTCCACACTCTGCCCTCCACACTTTGCCCTCCACCCTTCGCCCTCGACACTCTGCCCTCCACACTCTGCCCTCCACACTCTGCCCTCCACCCCTCGCCCTCCACACTCTGCCCTCCACACTCTGCCCTCCACCCCTCGCCCTCCACACTCTGCCCTCCACACTCTGCCCTCCACACTCTGCCCTCCACACTCTGCCCTCCACCCCTCGCCCTCCACACTCTGCCCTCCACACTTTGCCCTCCACCCTTCGCCCTCGACACTCTGCCCTCCACACTCTGCCCTCCACACTCTGCCCTCCACCCTTCGCCCTCCACACTCTGCCCTCCACACTCTGCCCTCCACACTCTGCCCTCCACCCTTCGCCCTCCACACTCTGCCCTCCACATTCTGCCCTCCACACTCTGCCCTCCACCCTTCGCCCTCCACACTCTGCCCTCCACACTCTGCCCTCCACCCCTCGCCCTCCACACTCTGCCCTCCACACTCTGCCCTCCACCCTTCGCCCTCCACACTCTGCCCTCCACCCTTCGCCCTCCACACTTTGCCCTCCACCCTTCGCCCTCCACACTCTGCCCTCCACACTCTGCCCTCCACACTCTGCCCTCCACCCTTCGCCCTCCACACTCTGCCCTCCACACTTTGCCCTCCACACTCTGCCCTCCACACTTTGCCCTCCACCCTTCGCCCTCCACCCCTCGCCCTCCACACTCTGCCCTCCACACTCTGCCCTCCACACTCTGCCCTCCACCCTTCGCCCTCCACACTCTGCCCTCCACCCTTCGCCCTCCACACTTTGCCCTCCACCCTTCGCCCTCCACACTCTGCCCTCCACACTCTGCCCTCCACCCTTCGCCCTCCACACTCTGCCCTCCACACTTTGCCCTCCACACTCTGCCCTCCACACTTTGCCCTCCACCCTTCGCCCTCCACAGTCTGCCCTCACCACTCTGCCCTCCACCCTTCGCCCTCCACACTCTGCCCTCCACACTTCGCCCTCCACACTCTGCCCTCCACACTCTGCCCTCCACACTTTGCCCTCCACCCTTCGCCCTCGACACTCTGCCCTCCACACTCTGCCCTCCACACTCTGCCCTCCACCCCTCGCCCTCCACACTCTGCCCTCCACACTCTGCCCTCCACCCCTCGCCCTCCTCACTCTGCCCTCCACACTCTGCCCTCCACACTCTGCCCTCCACACTCTGCCCTCCACCCCTCGCCCTCCACACTCTGCCCTCCACACTTTGCCCTCCACCCTTCGCCCTCGACACTCTGCCCTCCACACTCTACCCTCCACACTCTGCCCTCCACCCTTCGCCCTCCACACTCTGCCCTCCACACTCTGCCCTCCACACTCTGCCCTCCACCCTTCGCCCTCCACACTCTGCCCTCCACATTCTGCCCTCCACACTCTGCCCTCCACCCTTCGCCCTCCACACTCTGCCCTCCACACTCTGCCCTCCACCCCTCGCCCTCCACACTCTGCCCTCCACACTCTGCCCTCCACCCTTCGCCCTCCACACTCTGCCCTCCACCCTTCGCCCTCCACACTTTGCCCTCCACCCTTCGCCCTCCACACTCTGCCCTCCACACTCTGCCCTCCACACTCTGCCCTCCACCCTTCGCCCTCCACACTCTGCCCTCCACACTTTGCCCTCCACACTCTGCCCTCCACACTTTGCCCTCCACCCTTCGCCCTCCACAGTCTGCCCTCCACACTCTGCCCTCCACCCTTCGCCCTCCACACTCTGCCCTCCACACTTCGCCCTCCACACTCTGCCCTCCACACTCTGCCCTCCACACTTTGCCCTCCACCATTCGCCCTCCACACTCTGCCCTCCACACTCTGCCCTCCACACTCTGCCCTCCACCCCTCGCCCTCCACACTCTGCCCTCCACACTTTGCCCTCCACCCTTCGCCCTCGACACTCTGCCCTCCACACTCTGCCCTCCACACTCTGCCCTCCACCCTTCGCCCTCCACACTCTGCCCTCCACACTCTGCCCTCCACACTCTGCCCTCCACCCTTCGCCCTCCACGCTCTGCCCTCCACACTTTGCCCTCCACACTCTGCCCTCCACACTTTGCCCTCCACCCTTCGCCCTCCACAGTCTGCCCTCCACACTCTGCCCTCCACCCTTCACCCTCCACACTTCGCCCTCCACACTCTGCCCTCCACACTCTGCCCTCCACACTTTGCCCTCCACCCTTCGCCCTCCACACTCTGCCCTCCACACTCTGCCCTCCACACTCTGCCCTCCACCCCTCGCCCTCCACACTCTGCCCTCCACCCCTCGCCCTCCACACTCTGCCCTCCACACTCTGCCCTCCACACTCTGCCCTCCACACTCTGCCCTCCACCCCTCGCCCTCCACACTCTGCCCTCCACACTTTGCCCTCCACCCCTCGCCCGCCACACTCTGCCCTCCACACTTTGCCCTCCACCCTTCGCCCTCGACACTCTGCCCTCCACACTCTACCCTCCACACTCTGCCCTCCACCCTTCGCCCTCCACACTCTGCCCTCCACACTCTGCCCTCCACACTCTGCCCTCCACCCTTCGCCCTCCACACTCTGCCCTCCACATTCTGCCCTCCACACTCTGCCCTCCACCCTTCGCCCTCCACACTCTGCCCTCCACACTCTGCCCTCCACCCCTCGCCCTCCACACTCTGCCCTCCACACTCTGCCCTCCACCCTTCGCCCTCCACACTCTGCCCTCCACCCTTCGCCCTCCACACTTTGCCCTCCACCCTTCGCCCTCCACACTCTGCCCTCCACACTCTGCCCTCCACACTCTGCCCTCCACCCTTCGCCCTCCACACTCTGCCCTCCACACTTTGCCCTCCACACTCTGCCCTCCACACTTTGCCCTCCACCCTTCGCCCTCCACAGTCTGCCCTCCACACTCTGCCCTCCACCCTTCGCCCTCCACACTCTGCCCTCCACACTTCGCCCTCCACACTCTGCCCTCCACACACTGCCCTCCACACTTTGCCCTCCACCATTCGCCCTCCACACTCTGCCCTCCACACTCTGCCCTCCACACTCTGCCCTCCACCCCTCGCCCTCCACACTCTGCCCTCCACACTTTGCCCTCCACCCTTCGCCCTCGACACTCTGCCCTCCACACTCTGCCCTCCACACTCTGCCCTCCACCCTTCGCCCTCCACACTCTGCCCTCCACACTCTGCCCTCCACACTCTGCCCTCCACCCTTCGCCCTCCACGCTCTGCCCTCCACACTTTGCCCTCCACACTCTGCCCTCCACACTTTGCCCTCCACCCTTCGCCCTCCACAGTCTGCCCTCCACACTCTGCCCTCCACCCTTCGCCCTCCACACTTCGCCCTCCACACTCTGCCCTCCACACTCTGCCCTCCACACTTTGCCCTCCACCCTTCGCCCTCCACACTCTGCCCTCCACACTCTGCCCTCCACACTCTGCCCTCCACCCCTCGCCCTCCACACTCTGCCCTCCACCCCTCGCCCTCCACACTCTGCCCTCCACCCCTCGCCCTCCACACTCTGCCCTCCACACTTTGCTCTCCACCCTTCGCCCTCGACACTCTGCCCTCCACACTCTGCCCTCCACACTCTGCCCTCCACCCTTCGCCCTCCACACTCTGCCCTCCACACTCTGCCCTCCACCCTTCGCCCTCCACACTCTGCCCTCCACATTCTGCCCTCCACACTCTGCCCTCCACCCTTCGCCCTCCACACTCTGCCCTCCACACTCTGCCCTCCACCCCTCGCCCTCCACACTCTGCCCTCCACAATCTGCCCTCCACCCTTCGCCCTCCACACTCTGCCCTCCACCCTTCGCCCTCCACACTCTGCCCTCCACACTCTGCCCTCCACACTCTGCCCTCCACCCTTCGCCCTCCACACTCTGCCCTCCACACTTTGCCCTCCACACTCTGCCCTCCACACTTTGCCTTCCACCCTTCGCCCTCCACAGTCTGCCCTCAACACTCTGCCCTCCACCCTTCGCCCTCCACACTCTGCCCTCCACACTTCGCCCTCCACACTCTGCCCTCCACACTCTGCCCTCCACACTTTGCCCTCCACCCTTCGCCCTCGACACTCTGCCCTCCACACTCTGCCCTCCACACTCTGCCCTCCACCCCTCGCCCTCCACACTCTGCCCTCCACACTCTGCCCTCCACCCCTCGCCCTCCTCACTCTGCCCTCCACACTCTGCCCTCCACACTCTGCCCTCCACACTCTGCCCTCCACCCCTCGCCCTCCACACTCTGCCCTCCACACTTTGCCCTCCACCCTTCGCCCTCGACACTCTGCCCTCCACACTCTACCCTCCACACTCTGCCCTCCACCCTTCGCCCTCCACACTCTGCCCTCCACACTCTGCCCTCCACACTCTGCCCTCCACCCTTCGCCCTCCACACTCTGCCCTCCACATTCTGCCCTCCACACTCTGCCCTCCACCCTTCGCCCTCCACACTCTGCCCTCCACACTCTGCCCTCCACCCCTCGCCCTCCACACTCTGCCCTCCACACTCTGCCCTCCACCCTTCGCCCTCCACACTCTGCCCTCCACCCTTCGCCCTCCACACTTTGCCCTCCACCCTTCGCCCTCCACACTCTGCCCTCCACACTCTGCCCTCCACACTCTGCCCTCCACCCTTCGCCCTCCACACTCTGCCCTCCACACTTTGCCCTCCACACTCTGCCCTCCACACTTTGCCCTCCACCCTTCGCCCTCCACAGTCTGCCCTCCACACTCTGCCCTCCACCCTTCGCCCTCCACACTCTGCCCTCCACACTTCGCCCTCCACACTCTGCCCTCCACACTCTGCCCTCCACACTTTGCCCTCCACCATTCGCCCTCCACACTCTGCCCTCCACACTCTGCCCTCCACCCCTCGCCCTCCACACTCTGCCCTCCACACTTTGCCCTCCACCCTTCGCCCTCGAAACTCTGCCCTCCACACTCTGCCCTCCACACTCTGCCCTCCACCCTTCGCCCTCCACACTCTGCCCTCCACACTCTGCCCTCCACACTCTGCCCTCCACCCTTCGCCCTCCACGCTCTGCCCTCCACACTTTGCCCTCCACACTCTGCCCTCCACACTTTGCCCTCCACCCTTCGCCCTCCACAGTCTGCCCTCCACACTCTGCCCTCCACCCTTCGCCCTCCACACTTCGCCCTCCACACTCTGCCCTCCACACTCTGCCCTCCACACTTTGCCCTCCACCCTTCGCCCTCGACACTCTGCCCTCCACACTCTGCCCTCCACACTCTGCCCTCCACCCCTCGCCCTCCACACTCTGCCCTCCACCCCTTGCCCTCCACACTCTGCCCTCCACACTCTGCCCTCCACACTCTGCCCTCCACACTCTGCCCTCCACCCCTCGCCCTCCACACTCTGCCCTCCACACTTTGCCCTCCACCCTTCGCCCTCGACACTCTGCCCTCCACACTCTGCCCTCCACACTCTGCCCTCCACCCTTCGCCCTCCACACTCTGCCCTCCACACTCTGCCCTCCACACTCTGCCCTCCACCCTTCGCCCTCCACACTCTGCCCTCCACACTTTGCCCTCCACACTCTGCCCTCCACACTTTGCCCTCCACCCTTCGCCCTCCACAGTCTGCCCTCCACACTCTGCCCTCCACCCTTCGCCCTCCACACTCTGCCCTCCACACTTCGCCCTCCACACTCTGCCCTCCACACTTTGCCCTCCACACTCTGCCCTCCACACTTTGCCCTCCACCCTTCGCCCTCCACAGTCTGCCCTCCACACTCTGCCCTCCACCCTTCGCCCTCCACACTTCGCCCTCCACACTCTGCCCTCCACACTCTGCCCTCCACACTTTGCCCTCCACCCTTCGCCCTCGACACTCTGCCCTCCACACTCTGCCCTCCACACTCTGCCCTCCACCCCTCGCCCTCCACACTCTGCCCTCCACCCCTCGCCCTCCACACTCTGCCCTCCACACTCTGCCCTCCACACTCTGCCCTCCACACTCTGCCCTCCACCCCTCGCCCTCCACACTCTGCCCTCCTTACTTTGCCCTCCACCCTTCGCCCTCGACACTCTGCCCTCCACACTCTGCCCTCCACCCTTCGCCCTCCACACTCTGCCCTCCACACTTTGCCCTCCACACTCTGCCCTCCACACTTTGCCCTCCACCCTTCGCCCTCCACAGTCTGCCCTCCACACTCTGCCCTCCACCCTTCGCCCTCCACACTCTGCCCTCCACACTCTGCCCTCCACACTTTGCCCTCCACCCTTCGCCCTCGACACTCTGCCCTCCACACTCTGCCCTCCACACTCTGCCCTCCACCCCTCGCCCTCCACACTCTGCCCTCCACACTCTGCCCTCCACCCCTCGCCCTCCACACTCTGCCCTCTACACTCTGCCCTCCACCCCTCGCCCTCCACACTCTGCCCTCCACACTTTGCCCTCCACCCTTCGCCCTCGACACTCTGCCCTCCACACTCTGCCCTCCACACTCTGCCCTCCACCCTTCGCCCTCCACACTTTTTCCTCCACACTCTTCCCTCCACCCTTCGCCCTCCACACTCTGCCCTCCACACTCTGCCCTCCACACTCTGCCCTCCACCCTTCGCCCTCCACACTCTGCCCTCCACACTCTGCCCTCCACACTCTGCCCTCCACACTCTGCCCTCGACCCTTCGCCCTCCACACTCTGCCCTCCACACTTTGCCCTCCACCCCTCGCCCGCCACACTCTGCCCTCCACACTTTGCCCTCCACCCTTCGCCCTCGACACTCTGCCCTCCACACTCTACCCTCCACACTCTGCCCTCCACCCTTCGCCCTCCACACTCTGCCCTCCACACTCTGCCCTCCACACTCTGCCCTCCACCCTTCGCCCTCCACACTCTGCCCTCCACATTCTGCCCTCCACACTCTGCCCTCCACCCTTCGCCCTCCACACTCTGCCCTCCACACTCTGCCCTCCACCCCTCGCCCTCCACACTCTGCCCTCCACACTCTGCCCTCCACCCTTCGCCCTCCACACTCTGCCCTCCACCCTTCGCCCTCCACACTTTGCCCTCCACCCTTCGCCCTCCACACTCTGCCCTCCACACTCTGCCCTCCACACTCTGCCCTCCACCCTTCGCCCTCCACACTCTGCCCTCCACACTTTGCCCTCCACACTCTGCCCTCCACACTTTGCCCTCCACCCTTCGCCCTCCACAGTCTGCCCTCCACACTCTGCCCTCCACCCTTCGCCCTCCACACTCTGCCCTCCACACTTCGCCCTCCACACTCTGCCCTCCACACACTGCCCTCCACACTTTGCCCTCCACCATTCGCCCTCCACACTCTGCCCTCCACACTCTGCCCTCCACACTCTGCCCTCCACCCCTCGCCCTCCACACTCTGCCCTCCACACTTTGCCCTCCACCCTTCGCCCTCGACACTCTGCCCTCCACACTCTGCCCTCCACACTCTGCCCTCCACCCTTCGCCCTCCACACTCTGCCCTCCACACTCTGCCCTCCACACTCTGCCCTCCACCCTTCGCCCTCCACGCTCTGCCCTCCACACTTTGCCCTCCACACTCTGCCCTCCACACTTTGCCCTCCACCCTTCGCCCTCCACAGTCTGCCCTCCACACTCTGCCCTCCACCCTTCGCCCTCCACACTTCGCCCTCCACACTCTGCCCTCCACACTCTGCCCTCCACACTTTGCCCTCCACCCTTCGCCCTCCACACTCTGCCCTCCACACTCTGCCCTCCACACTCTGCCCTCCACCCCTCGCCCTCCACACTCTGCCCTCCACCCCTCGCCCTCCACACTCTGCCCTCCACACTCTGCCCTCCACACTCTGCCCTCCACACTCTGCCCTCCACCCCTCGCCCTCCACACTCTGCCCTCCACACTTTGCCCTCCACCCTTCGCCCTCGACACTCTGCCCTCCACACTCTGCCCTCCACACTCTGCCCTCCACCCTTCGCCCTCCACACTCTGCCCTCCACACTCTGCCCTCCACCCTTCGCCCTCCACACTCTGCCCTCCACATTCTGCCCTCCACACTCTGCCCTCCACCCTTCGCCCTCCACACTCTGCCCTCCACACTCTGCCCTCCACCCCTCGCCCTCCACACTCTGCCCTCCACACTCTGCCCTCCACCCTTCGCCCTCCACACTCTGCCCTCCACCCTTCGCCCTCCACACTTTGCCCTCCACCCTTCGCCCTCCACACTCTGCCCTCCACACTCTGCCCTCCACACTCTGCCCTCCACCCTTCGCCCTCCACACTCTGCCCTCCACACTTTGCCCTCCACTCTCTGCCCTCCACACTTTGCCCTCCACCCTTCGCCCTCCACCCCTCGCCCTCCACACTCTGCCCTCCACACTCTGCCCTCCACACTCTGCCCTCCACCCTTCGCCCTCCACACTCTGCCCTCCACCCTTCGCCCTCCACACTTTGCCCTCCACCCTTCGCCCTCCACACTCTGCCCTCCACACTCTGCCCTCCACACTCTGCCCTCCACCCTTCGCCCTCCACACTCTGCCCTCCACACTTTGCCCTCCACACTCTGCCCTCCACACTTTGCCTTCCACCCTTCGCCCTCCACAGTCTGCCCTCCACACTCTGCCCTCCACCCTTCGCCCTCCACACTCTGCCCTCCACACTTCGCCCTCCACACTCTGCCCTCCACACTCTGCCCTCCACACTTTGCCCTCCACCCTTCGCCCTCGACACTCTGCCCTCCACACTCTGCCCTCCACACTCTGCCCTCCACCCCTCGCCCTCCACACTCTGCCCTCCACACTCTGCCCTCCACCCCTCGCCCTCCTCACTCTGCCCTCCACACTCTGCCCTCCACACTCTGCCCTCCACACTCTGCCCTCCACCCCTCGCCCTCCACACTCTGCCCTCCACACTTTGCCCTCCACCCTTCGCCCTCGACACTCTGCCCTCCACACTCTACCCTCCACACTCTGCCCTCCACCCTTCGCCCTCCACACTCTGCCCTCCACACTCTGCCCTCCACACTCTGCCCTCCACCCTTCGCCCTCCACACTCTGCCCTCCACATTCTGCCCTCCACACTCTGCCCTCCACCCTTCGCCCTCCACACTCTGCCCTCCACACTCTGCCCTCCACCCTTCGCCCTCCACACTCTGCCCTCCACCCTTCGCCCTCCACACTTTGCCCTCCACCCTTCGCCCTCCACACTCTGCCCTCCACACTCTGCCCTCCACACTCTGCCCTCCACCCTTCGCCCTCCACACTCTGCCCTCCACACTTTGCCCTCCACACTCTGCCCTCCACACTTTGCCCTCCACCCTTCGCCCTCCACAGTCTGCCCTCCACACTCTGCCCTCCACCCTTCGCCCTCCACACTCTGCCCTCCACACTTCGCCCTCCACACTCTGCCCTCCACACTCTGCCCTCCACACTTTGCCCTCCACCATTCGCCCTCCACACTCTGCCCTCCACACTCTGCCCTCCACCCCTCGCCCTCCACACTCTGCCCTCCACACTTTGCCCTCCACCCTTCGCCCTCGAAACTCTGCCCTCCACACTCTGCCCTCCACACTCTGCCCTCCACCCTTCGCCCTCCACACTCTGCCCTCCACACTCTGCCCTCCACACTCTGCCCTCCACCCTTCGCCCTCCACGCTCTGCCCTCCACACTTTGCCCTCCACACTCTGCCCTCCACACTTTGCCCTCCACCCTTCGCCCTCCACAGTCTGCCCTCCACACTCTGCCCTCCACCCTTCGCCCTCCACACTTCGCCCTCCACACTCTGCCCTCCACACTCTGCCCTCCACACTTTGCCCTCCACCCTTCGCCCTCGACACTCTGCCCTCCACACTCTGCCCTCCACACTCTGCCCTCCACCCCTCGCCCTCCACACTCTGCCCTCCACCCCTTGCCCTCCACACTCTGCCCTCCAAACTCTGCCCTCCACACTCTGCCCTCCACACTCTGCCCTCCACCCCTCGCCCTCCACACTCTGCCCTCCACACTTTGCCCTCCACCCTTCGCCCTCGACACTCTGCCCTCCACACTCTGCCCTCCACACTCTGCCCTCCACCCTTCGCCCTCCACACTCTGCCCTCCACACTCTGCCCTCCACACTCTGCCCTCCACCCTTCGCCCTCCACACTCTGCCCTCCACACTTTGCCCTCCACACTCTGCCCTCCACACTTTGCCCTCCACCCTTCGCCCTCCACAGTCTGCCCTCCACACTCTGCCCTCCACCCTTCGCCCTCCACACTTTGCCCTCCACACTTCGCCCTCCACACTCTGCCCTCCACACTTTGCCCTCCACACTCTGCCCTCCACACTTTGCCCTCCACCCTTCGCCCTCCACAGTCTGCCCTCCACACTCTGCCCTCCACCCTTCGCCCTCCACACTTCGCCCTCCACACTCTGCCCTCCACACTCTGCCCTCCACACTTTGCCCTCCACCCTTCGCCCTCGACACTCTGCCCTCCACACTCTGCCCTCCACACTCTGCCCTCCACCCCTCGCCCTCCACACTCTGCCCTCCACCCCTCGCCCTCCACACTCTGCCCTCCACACTCTGCCCTCCACACTCTGCCCTCCACACTCTGCCCTCCACCCCTCGCCCTCCACACTCTGCCCTCCTTACTTTGCCCTCCACCCTTCGCCCTCGACACTCTGCCCTCCACACTCTGCCCTCCACCCTTCGCCCTCCACACTCTGCCCTCCACACTTTGCCCTCCACACTCTGCCCTCCACACTTTGCCCTCCACCCTTCGCCCTCCACAGTCTGCCCTCCACACTCTGCCCTCCACCCTTCGCCCTCCACACTCTGCCCTCCACACTCTGCCCTCCACACTTTGCCCTCCACCCTTCGCCCTCGACACTCTGCCCTCCACACTCTGCCCTCCACACTCTGCCCTCCACCCCTCGCCCTCCACACTCTGCCCTCCACCCCTCGCCCTCCACACTCTGCCCTCTACACTCTGCCCTCCACCCCTCGCCCTCCACACTCTGCCCTCCACACTTTGCCCTCCACCCTTCGCCCTCGACACTCTGCCCTCCACACTCTGCCCTCCACACTCTGCCCTCCACCCTTCGCCCTCCACACTTTTTCCTCCACACTCTGCCCTCCACCCTTCGCCCTCCACACTCTGCCCTCCACACTCTGCCCTCCACCCTTCGCCCTCCACACTTCTTCCTCCACACTCTACCCTCCACACTTCGCCCTCCACCCTTCGCCCTCCACACTCTGCCCTCCACCCTTCCCCCTCCACACTCTGCCCTCCACCCCTCGCCGTCCACACTCTGCCCTCCACCCCTCGCCCTCCACACTCTGCCCTCCACCCCTCGCCCTCCACCCTTCTCTGGTCGTTTGCACCGCTCTGTTACGGTGGAAAGTCCTGTTCACGAGCCGCGTCCAGGTTTTGTGATAATCTGGGAGTAAATCTGCAGCATTCCTCTGCTCTTAGCTCCATGAGGCCTTTCCACTCAGGGACCTCCAGCTGCACGCCGATATTAACCTGCTAATCTGACGTGGAACAGAGTGAAGGACTCTAGCACGTCAGAGAGAGAGGGCCCGGCGGCACAGTTCAGCAGCCACATCCCTAACCGTCTGCCCCAAAGCCCCTCTGACTCTGGAGACAATGTAAAACCTGAAGCGCAAAAGGCGAGACACGGGCGAAACTTTCAATTCGATTTATCTTTGTAAAATAATAACTGCAGTTTCCTCGAAGGGCGACGGTGAAAACAGATTAAACACTGTTCAGTCCTCAGTCCTTCTGTCCTTAGACCCTCCCTCTGTAGGAAAAACTACAAAACCTCCTTGGGAAAAAGTAGAAACCTGGAAGAGCAGGAACAATTGCTTTGTAAAGGAGTTCTATTTAGGCCAAAAATGATGGCTCGAGGATCTAATTCTAGTTTTAATTCAAAAACGTAGGCAGCGATTTTATATTTCACGCCACTTTTCAGTAAGATCAAGTTCACACGAATAAGATGAAGCAAGACTTTCAAACCTGGTTCTATCCATTTTCAGCCGTACAAACACGTCCCAAATATGTGTCATTTCTGTCCGTTTTATATTTTATTCACGCACATAAACTCGCTGAACGCCATGTTCATCTGACAAAAGGAACTGGAGGTCGGATCCTGTCGAGCTCAGAACTTTGACCAATCGGCCGGCTGCACTTCAACTTTTTCCTGTCGCGGTGCCAAGTCCTGTTGTAATCCGAGTCCACAGGGAAGTCCAGGTCCAGATCCGGCTGGGACCTGCTCCGGGACCGGTCTATGTCAACCACTGCGTGCACTGTGGCAGAGTGGTTAGCCTGCCTGAGTCATCATACCACTGCGTGCACTGTGGCAGAGTGGTTAGCCTGCCTGAGTCATCATACCACTGCGTGCACTGTGGCAGAGTGGTTAGCCTGCCTGAGTCATCATACCACTGCGTGCACTGTGGCAGAGTGGTTAGCCTGCCTGAGTCATCATACCACTGCGTGCACTGTGGCAGAGTGGTTAGCCTGTCTCTCGATCCTATTCTTCTTATAAAAAAACAACAGACGTCAGATATATTAAATAAATATGTTTATTATTACACTAAAAACAACAGGAGTTAATGTTTGAAAAAAAAAAAAAAAAAACACATATATTCTTACAGCACAAATAAATATATATTAATGTGAAAATACGCTAACAAAAATGTGTCGCTGTACAATAGAAGTCGCTCAAATACATGAAGAATGTTCTGTTCTGGAGTGATCACAGTGAACCAGGCGGGCTCCAGGACGGGCTTTCTCTGCAACAAACCCGGGACTGGACCAGGACCTGGACCTGGACCAGGACTGGGACCTGGACCAGGACCAGGACTCAGATTGGACCAGAACTACACCAGGATAAGACTAGGACCAGGACTAAAGCCTAAACTAGTAAGTGAAAAAAGGACTGACCCAAAATCAAACCAGAATTGGACCAGAACTGGACCAGGACTGGACCAGGACTTAACTATAAGACCCTGAATAAGACTAAACTATGACTGGAGAAAAAAAGGATTCAAAACATCCAAAGGTAAAACTATTGTGTAAGTTTGAGGTAAAACTTAATGTTATGTGGTATTAGTGTTTGTTAAAAATCTTGATTTCACTTTAAAATTAAAGTCTTTCCAAATGCAATTCCCATATTTTACTTTTAAAATGTTCGGCGGGGAAATATCACCGATGTAAAATAAGTCATATCCTCAAATGGTTTGGGATTTGGGATTTCTGGCTGACGTGTGGGCTTCATTTGTTGTAACAGTTTGAACTGAATAAATGTGTTAAAATAGTGGTCATTTTGTCTGCAGAGAAGTCCCGTTTGGCGTCCTCTCTCTCTGAGGCCCCGCCCTAAACCAAGTCTGGGCCCAAAAAAATCTATTCTAATAGTTTAATTCAGAAACATCTTGATTTGAGTAGAGTTCAGTTAAATTGCGTAGCCAACATTAGGCTTCTCTTTTGGCTGCATTCACACAAACTGGGACAAAACTGGGACAAAACCTGGACCAAAACCTGGACCAAAACCTGGACTACAGACCACGCACCAGGACTAGAACAAGGACCAAACCAAGTCGGGACCAACACTGGGCTCAACCGAAGTCCAAAGCGGGACCAAGCGTGCACGCGACCCAAACAACTCGATTGTGGAAAAAGGTATAAAGTGATATTTCTGCCCTTTTTTTGGACTAATTCTTACAGACATTTCCCATTTGTCTGACAATTAAACCTCAACTAACGTGTTTAAAGACAAACGCATCTGTTGGATTGACGTCATATTGCGCGAGTATCGTTATCGGGAAACGGGATTTACTTCTCGTCAACATCGCCCTAATTCTAAGCGTTTTTTAACTCATTTCAAGTCAATTTGGTCCAATCCAATCAAGCGAAACTGCTCAAATCAAGGGTTTAGGGTTGAAGTCCGTGCGGTCGAGCGTTGTCGTGCGGCGGGCCTTTAAGTGCTAAACCATGTGTCCAGTTCCCCCCGGCGGGCCCCGCACCCGCGCAGGGGCATCGCGTCCAGGGTATCTATCGCTCAAAAACCCTCTACGGCGGCGCCACACCGCAAAACATGACATGTGTGAGTCTATTACAAACATGACTGTCCATTGTACGATTTGCGTTCTGAACGTGTTTTTGAACGGTTTCACTTCCACAAACGTGTCTGTATGAAAGGTAAAGACGCCGTACCTGATTTGTTACTGCAAAATAACTGAATTTGTCCATTCAAATGACTATTTTTGGCCGTAATGAGTTTCTAAGCGTTTTCCCCGCAACGTTCAGAACTCGTTTTGCCGTCGCGGTCGAGCTAACAACAGCTAGCATGCTAACAGCGCACTTCCTGGTCCCTGGATGATTAAATCGCTTAATGCTTTGATGCGGGCAGCTCACGGCGACCTCATTACAATACGTCCGCAGTGAGAACAAACATATTTTCAGGTACAGCCACTTTCAGGTGAGACACGCCCATTTTTGAATTGATTTATTCCCAGGGCCAGTTTGCGTTCACTTGGAAACCGTCCAATCTTTATTGCGTGTCAATTTAAACGTGATTTCAGGGGCAGTAATAATTATAGTCATCCTTTTCTTCTGTCTGTGTCGCCCAAAATAAATAATAAAAAAAAACTGTTCACCAACTCGCTGATAATGGACTTAAATGTACTCAAATCAAGATAAATATACCGAATTCAAACCATTTTCACAAACATTGGAGCTGAATCCACAAAAGCATCAGGAATGTCAAAAAAAACAACATTTCAGTCAAAAAAAGGCGGCTTGACGGTTCGGATCAAAGAATAATTTTAACACTGTATATAAATATTAACAATACTGAACAAAGTCTATAAATAAAAAGTAGGAGGGATATCTAATAAGTATATACAGGTCGTTTTTGTCTTTGGAAGCGTTTAAATAGAATAAAAATGGGAAGATTCTGTTTCAGCGGATCAATAGCTGTGATCGGCTCGTCGCGTGTCTCCGTATATACCTACAGTCATATCCCTTTGGACAGCCGGGTCTGAAATGAACCACAGAAATGCAGAGAAACTCAAACACGTCAGCTCTTCCCGTGTGCGCGGGCGGAGTCACGGGGAGGAGGCGGGGCCGAGAGGAGGGACGCCGTCGCGAGCGCAGCGTGGAAGACGGACGCCGGGCGACACCTGCGTTGTACATTTTCACACCTGTTCCTGAATCAGTTCTAATACAAATGTTATTTCTTTGTTTGTTTGGGTCCTCATTAGCCATTAGCCTTTAGCTTTGATTTCAAATAAGCTAACTGCTATTTTTTGTGTGCGCTGAAGGTGTTTTCATCAACCAAAAACGTCAAGTTCTCTCAAGTTATTTCTTTGTTTGTTTGGGTCCTCATTAGCCATTAGCCTTTAGCTTTGATTTCAAATAAGCTAACTGCTATTTTTTGTGTGCGCTGAAGGTGTTTTCATCAACCAAAAACGTCAAGTTCTCTCAAGTTATTTCTTTGTTTGTTTGGGTCCTCATTAGCCATTAGCCTTTAGCTTTGATTTTAACTAAGCTAACTACAATTTTTTTGTGGCGTGTACGGTATTTTCCTCAACCAAAAATGTCAAGATCCACCAAGTTAATTCTTGTTAGGATCCTCATTAGCCATTAGCCTTTAGCTTGGATTTCAACCAAGCTAACTGCTAAAGGTTAACGCAATCATGATTTTTGAGTTGAGTCCGAGTTTAGTCATTGCGCGGTTATGTGTCTCCAAAAGTCCACGCTGCGTCCGAAACATCAGGCTCCTCCCCCCTCACCTCCGCCCGGTGCCCCGCCCACGGGGAAAAACATCATCTTCACATTATCACATTGTCGCCACAGGAACGGCCCGGCCCGTTTCACCCCGGCTGCGTCGCCGCCGCCCCCCAGAGTCCGGGAGGAGACGCCGTCGCTTCCCGTCGCGTCCCAAACGGCCGCCCCAGGACCCGCCTTCAGTTCAAGTACGTGAGCTTCACTGCGTCGCGTTGAAAAAAGTCCCGTCTTCTCGTTTTGCGTTTCTCCGAGAAGCGTGGTCATCAGTTTACTAAAAAATACTCTCCGTGTCGTCCACAGCAGACCGGCATCCAGTGAAGTTTCAAATATAAAGTCTCTCTTCTCGTAGCGAGTCCTTTACTGCGTTTCCGATCACGCGCTGCGCGGCGCATTCGTTGCTATAAATAATCATATTAAAAAGTGTCCTCTTACATAGCAGCATACACATTGTCGTCGATGTACGAGTGTTATGTACATAGGCCGATATATTAAAATCTTTAGGCGGAAAACGAACTGCAAGTCCATCTCTCGCGGTCGTTTCCTGTAGGAATGATCCTCGGTTCAAAGTGCTGTGGCAGATTTCCTTCAAAACAGTGTCTCTCTCGCGCTCACCTCCGCGGCCGCTCACATCTGCACAGAGAGGGGGAAACAGAGAGGTTAGCGCGTTAGCCTGGGACGTTAGCGCGTTAGCCCGGGAGGTTAGCGCGTTAGCCTAGCGTCAACGGAGCACGTTGGACTTCGAAACATGCAGAGGAGTGCGTTTTACAGACAGAGCGGACAGTGAAGGGGAAGTTTGGGGTTTGGGGAGGGCATCTGTGCGTTTGTTAATGCTGAACGTGGCTGACGGATTTGACGCTAACCTGGTTATTTTATTAGATTTTATGTCTTGCATCTTTATTGTGTCGTCGAATCATTCACAGGCTTTTAATTCAGACATTTGACTTTCACTTTTCATCTTGATATTTCTAAGTGTAAGTGAGGTTAAACTCCATCATGATAAAAAATAGTTTATACGTCTTAAATGTAGTTTATATGTCTTAAAAGAGATGAATAAAAACTGTTCCATTGGACGCTTGGATCTTGTCTCATTTGTTATTTTTGTAAAAATATTTGACAAAAATGTGACCACTTTACGTTCTAATTTTGGTCTTGAGTGACACTTTCTAATAACTACACTATAAACAGCATGAACAAAGACTTAATTAATAATGAACATAGTTTATTAAGAATGATTTAGGCTTTGTAACAACTTCATATCCTAACTCCTAAGACCTAATCATTCTTAATAAATCATTATAAAGTCTTAGTTTGTGCTTTATTAAGGCTAATTAAGGTTTAGTTATGTGTAAATCTATGAGATAACTAATCCAATTTTTTACTTTTTTACTTTTTAAATCCATTGGAAACAAATGAATGATGAACTGAAAGCTTCAAGAAAGAAAATATTTATAAATTAAGTATAAAATAAACGAAGAGAGAGAAATTTGGACTGAATAATGTTGCCGTTTTTGTTATAAAATGGTCTTTTTTGTTTGTGTTTTAGAGTCTGTACAATTCATTTGACGATTAAAACAGGATTAGTCTCTCACCATCAGTTGACTAATTATTGCAGCTCTAATTAACATTGTTTTACTGAAACGTGGACCTATGTTTACGTCAGTCTTATGCATATCGTGAAGTACAAAGTGCGAAGGGGGTGGGAGCCAATTGTAGCGCCACCCGGGGTCACTCCACCCCGAAGTGTGCTGCGCCAAATCCGTATCCGCGTGGGGGGCGTGGGGGGCCGCCGGGGTCACGGGTCGGGGAAGTGCAGGGGTCACTAGGGTCAAACGGGGGAGTGACGTGAGGTGCAGAGAAGGGGCTTGTTAACGTTCTGTTCAGGGAGGACTCCATTATAGACCAGTGGTTCTCACAACTGTTTCCCAGTGCCATTAGGACTAAACCAGGGCTAAACCAGGGCTAAACCAGGGCTAAACCAGGGCTAAACCAGGGCTAAACCAGGGCTAAACAAGGGCTAAACAAGGGCTAAACAAGGGCTAAACCAGGACTAAACAAGAGCTGAACCAGGGCTAAACCAGGACTAAACCAGGATTAAACCAGGGCTCAACCAGGACTAAGACTGGTCTAAGTAAAGACTGGAGTAAACCACGTCTAAAATATAACTAAATCATAAATTAACTAAGTCTAAACTAGCTCTAAAAGTGGTCTAAAACTGACAAAAGTTGCTTCTAAACTAATCTAAAACAAATCAAGGCTAAAAGTTTACTAAATGAGGACTAAACCAGGACTAAATCATGTCTAAGCCAGGACTAAATTGAGCCAATTTGTTTACAAGGTCTAAACTTGCTATAATCAGATCTAAAATGGTATCCATGGCCTTTATCAGGACCAAACTAGGTCTAATCCAAGGTCTTATAGTGGTCTAAATATGGCCTAAACCAGGACTAAATCACTACGGACCAGACTCATCATGTAGCCCTTAAACTCGAGCAGAGTCGACGGGGGAAAAGGTGCGCGAACCACAGTTTCAGAACCACCGTTATGGACTAAACTGTGAAGTGACCAAACACGACAAAACACAGTCAAAGCTTCAGACGCTTTGACAGAACTACAAATACACAACAACAAAAACTACAAGTGATTCGGCCGCCAAAGTGAAAACCTTGTGTTGCAAAGATGTGGTTCATTTACTCCACAAGCTTTTGAACTAGAGCATTTTGAAATTAACTTTTTCATCTCATAAAAGCAAGTTGTACACAATTTGGAAACTATGGCATTAAATTTGGGCTTGGAAACGACCGTTTAGTCACAGAGTCAAACAATTTCACAAAAAGATGTAAATCATTTGAAATAAATACGAAATAACAAAGATTTATGCCTTAAACAGAATTGGCTGCTGGCAGTTACAATAAAAACGTCTCTCTTTTTAACTGCTTTGATACAGTTTCTCTCATTATCACGTCAAATAAAAACTCCTTATTGTCTGAGGTTATGAAAGAGACGCTTATCCGGACGGAGCGTAATTATGAACGGACAGTCACATGTCGTTTGCAGCGCGAGACACTTAAAACTCACGGCGGTTTGGAAATGTCACTTCGACCTTGGCCTTTCACGGCTGCGCTCTGTTTTATCTGCGCGCCGTCTGAAAGCGTCTGACACGGCGTTCCCTTCACGCCGTCGGATTAAACTCATGATGTCGACCGCTCCTTATGATCCGGTGGTCACGGCATTCTGCGGCGGTCGGTTGGCCTCGCGCGCGCTTCAAACGGGCTAGGAATAAATGCTAACGGCGGAGGAATCGTCGACTG
Source organism: Eucyclogobius newberryi (assembly GCF_026437365.1). Lineage (NCBI taxonomy): Eukaryota > Metazoa > Chordata > Actinopteri > Gobiiformes > Gobiidae > Eucyclogobius > Eucyclogobius newberryi. The sequence continues at coordinate 38,075,635 of NW_027315945.1, read as the reverse complement.
CGAGGCTATTTCTATAAGTCCTGCGCAGTATGTCGAAATATCTAATAGAAATGACGACGAAATTTGACCGAAATTTACCGATAACGTTGAGAGACGGACGTGATTTTGCCCCGTCAGTCTGAACTAGCTTGTACGCTGTCTCGAATGTGTCTCTCAAGAGTTTGACTTGCACATTACGGCGGGAACATAAATTAATGCGTGCAAAAGTCAAATATCGTAGTAATATCAAAAACGCAGCACTCAACAGTCAAGTCGTGCAGTTTTAAGGTCGTTTTTCTGATTTTATTCCACAGTTTGTTGTATTAAACGTACATGTCAAGAGTCAGTTCTATGGTGACGCGAGTAGGTTTTTCAAGTTTTTTTGAATGTTTTGCCGTGACAAATAAACTCGTTGCAGTTATGGATTTGACAATGTTTCCATAAAAGCTGCTTTACTTCTCTACAAACACGTTCAGCAATCCACATTTCAGTCTTTTCTCAAACGTCAACGCTCTTGGACGTATTTAAAATGTGCCCAGCATGTAAGGAATCTTTATTTTTTAAAACACTTATCTCAAATAATAGTCAGAATGTTCGTTATCGATGTTTTTTACATGACATTTGCATGAGATTTGTCCATCGTTACAGCCGTAATGCCGGTGAAATTGTCTCTCGACTGCTTTTCATACTTGATCTCTTCATTATTTCGTTCAAGGTTTTCACTTTCGCAGCTCGAAACGTGCGTGTGCCGTTTGGATCGAGCGCAAACCCTCATCCAAAAGCGGCGACGTTTCGGACACGACGACGCGTAATTTCGGATGCGAAGCAAAAGCGGCAACAAAGAACAGCACGGCCACGTTTCCACAAAGGCTAAAAACAACAGAAGCGAGGCATGCGCTGACCACACGCCGCAAAACAAGGTCCACGGGAGTTCAAACGGCCTCAACTTAGAATGTGGAGCTTGGAAGAACTTCAAGATTGTTCGGGCTATTCCAACTTTGTCGATGTTTTAAGGAAAATGACCAACGGAATATACTTTTATACTTCCTTTACTAGAGTTACTACAGGCCTTTACTCTTCTGTTAAGTCGAACCGTTATCTATGTTCTTGCATCTGTTCTCAGTCCCTAAAGCGATTTGAATTACTCTGAGTACGACAATAAATAAACTACGACTACTATTGCTGCTAACCAGGTTTTGTCAAAGTTTTCGAAACTTATTTGAGCAAATATCAATCAGTACTAGAAGGAAATCACGTAAACTAGACATTTTATCTGACCAGTTTCGGGAACGTTTTAAGATAAGATAAGATATTCCTTTATTGTCCCACATGGGGAAATTTCATTGGTGCAACGCAGGTAGATACAGAGGTAGATACAGAAGAACAGATCACTTATAGGAAGTCTGAAACCAGAACCGCTTTAAGAGACCGCACAGCGACACAAATAAAGTACTTTTATTTTGTATTCGAAATAACAGTCTATTGCGGTTGTTGTGGTGCCACTACTACGACTACCACTCAGATGACCTACTCTACGCACTATTAAACCTCTGTATTCACGTGGTTTAACTCCCGTGGACGGTGTTTTGCGGCGAAGGGGGAACAGACGGAAGAAGCACAGGACGGGGACACAACACAAAGAGGTGACAAAATAGTTGCTGAATATTTGTATGAGGAGAGCCACAGACCTGCAGGTTCGCTCGTTTAGCTCGAGCTTTCGGGCCGTGCAGTCTAAGTGAGAGTATTTGCAGGAGCATGAGCAGCTGAGAGGGTCCTGAATGAACAGGCGCTTCCTCCGCTCGGAGCAAGGCGCACACTGGCTGCAAGAAAAGACAAGAGGACAGAGAGAGGCTAAGCTACACACACTGCACAGGGGCCGCGGTTAGCCACGGTTAGCCACGGTTAGCCACGGTTAGCACGTAGCATGCAACAATCGTCCCCGGGAGCTAGCGCAGCGCGAGACCAGTGGCTAGCTCGTGGACGGCTGGGTTTAAAGCTGATGCTAAAGCGCTAAAAGGCTAACGTGCAGGTTTTGGCTCGGGCTACGACGAGGCCAAAGGACTTTAAGGTCAGGAAATCATTCAAACGTTCTCAGTCGCTCATTCAAACAACGCACAAAAAGCTCGTGCGGACAAGTTTATCACCAGCAGCATTGAAGACGGGTCGGAATGGAAAGTAATTAGCATCTTCATATTTAAGATTTTAAATGTGGCCAAACGCATGGAAAAACATGAATCCTTTGCAGTTGCTGAATGATGCAGTTTAAATACTTGGTGCTTATATTTTTCAAGCACTTCAATTCAACAGTCTAAAGTCAAAAAAAAATGTAAACAAATTTTTAAAAAATTCTAGCATAGCATTAGCAGTTGATCCCAAGGGAGTGAATCTTGGAAACCTGAACTTTTGCTGTGAAATGTGGGAATCTTTCACTCTGAATTTAAGATTGTTGAATTTGAGAGCTTGAAAATCTATTTGAAGCGAATTTTTCATTTTGAAACTGATAAAATCACATGGAAAATGTAGTCGACACTGTAAAATGTAGCAACTGAAAAAAATAAAAAAATAAATTCAAATTCAAAATGTGACGAAACAACTTATCTTCAATAGATTTCCCTACGGCAACAATAAAGCACCAGTTAATGTGGTCTTTCTTCTCTTTCTGGCAGTAAACTGCAGTAAACAGCTACACAAACATAAACGTTTTATTTAATTGGTAAAACTGTGGCATTCGTTGGTATTTTTTGTAAAAGAACAGACGGAAAAACACAAACACAAAGTAAAGCCAATCATTCATAAGACAGCCGATATATTTTTTAATTTTAATGACACTTTTTGCTGCTGCCGACACGCAATTCCAAAGGTATCCATCCTCCGTTCCATTGTAGGAGTTTAACGTGCAATAAACAGCGGAAAATACTTTTAAACGATGGTCAAAAGTCCTCAAATTGGTGCCGACAAAAGGAAACCTAAACCCGTGAATATAAAAAGTGTATTGTCTTGTGGCATGCAGATGCTGTGGGTCAGACTACTGTACTAAACAATAATGTGAATATAAGATCACAACATGGCGACCGCAGACCAAACACATCGGAAAATGGGACGTATGATATTCAAAAGTGAACGTAGACGACATAACCGCCTCTATCTGGAACCAAAGGCCATCGCCGAGACAAAACATTCAATAACTCCATCCATAACGCTGGAGATAATGGCACGTTTTGTCTTACGGGGTCAAGTCGAGCGAGACGAGGCGAACGCTCGGAAAACTGTTCTCCACAAAGCCGTCGTTCTGACCGAAACAGAGGAAATACACGCGTCGCACGCACAGGCCAAGCTCCCGAAACACCGACAGCCACCGCATCTTACAAAGAAGCAAGGAAAAACACACAATGCTAATGCTTGCGGTTCAAATTTCCAAAACGACGGCGTAAAATTGCGTGTCTGTGTCCGATACTTGAACGTTTAAGAGGCTGTACCTGATTTTTGTGTCCATCGTTGAGCAAAATGTATTGTAAAAGCAGCTTTCGGGGTCAAAAAGTGCGCTGTTAGCATGCTAGTTGTTGTTAGCTTTAGCGTGAGGACAAAACGCCGATCTGAAAGTTGTAAAAAGCGCCCATAAACTGAGAGAAATGAAGACGCTCAGAAGTGAAAAGTGAGGAATAAGTTTGGACGCTGCAAACAGTTTAAAAAAAGATTTCTTCATGGTTTTCATGGTTTTAAGACGGTAAAAATCAGATACACCGCCTTTAACCAAGATATTTACAGCCACGTTTCGGAATTAGATTAGATTTAGATTTAGGTTAACTATTAACGGGAGATAATCCATATTTTGATATCACTTTTTGTCAGTATCATCCATTCCTACTTCAACGACGGACCAGTGCTGTGCGATTTGGGAAAAATATCCAATTTGTGAAGTAGATTTACAATTTCTGCTTGAAATATTAGTTTGCGTTTCGAAACAGGAGGATTGAGAAAAAAGACCGAAAAGACTGACAAACGAATACGAGAATCACATTTATTCCAGAACGTACGGCTCAAAACGACGGATATTTGGTCGTTTTTTGGAGCAAAAGAAAAAGAAAAAACGCAGCCTCAACTATTCGCTAATCGCGTCCGTCCCGTGGCTGCGATGAGTGCGAGTTCAGGGCCGGCGCTCGTCTTCTTTCATGTGGGATTAGACGTCCCGGAGGCAGATGAAACGAACGCTTTTGGCGGCGGCGGCGGCGGCGTACGTGCCCCTCGCCATCCGTCCCGGCTGATCCTATTAGAAAAGCTCTGACCGTTCACACACGCGCTCGCTCTGACACAGCAGGACTGAGCGCTCGCACTTTAGTCTGCGCAGAATGTCACGCTCAGGGACGACGCGACGATGAACGATCCCGGTTTTATTGGCGATCGTTCACCCCGTGCCCCTTTGGCCGCTTGTCACCGCCACGACTCGAGCGAGCGGGTCTTACCCCCGCTCGCCGAGCCTCCGAAGCTTCAGGCTCTATTTACAGGCGCTTAAAATAAAAACAGGTTAGCGGCGTGACACCAGCGGCTAAGATTAGCGCTAAAGTAAAAGTGCAACTCCAACTGGGCCACAGTGAGCCGCGGGTGGTCCACTTCTGGGCCAGACCATCTGAGCAGACCGCGGGACTGGACGAGGACTTGACCAGGACTAAACCAAGACAATGACGGGGCTGAACCACGACTTAATAAACCATGAGCGAAATGGGAATAAACCAGGTGTAAAGCAAGAGTAAAGCAGGATTAAAGATGGATTAAACAAAGATTAAACAAAGATTAAACCAAGATTAAACCAAGATTAAACCAAGATTAAACCAGGACAAAACTAAGAAGAAAACTGCACTGAACCAGGACTAGACCCGGCACAAAAGTAAGACTAAAACGGGACTGAACAATGACCCACTGAACCATGTGTAAGAAGGACACAATGATGATTGACAGGTACTGAAGTAATTCTATTTCCTATTGACAGGCTTCTGCAAACACTGAGTCACTCTTAAAACACTCTTAAGTCTCTCTTAAAACACTCTTCTGTCACTCTTCTGTCATTCGTCTGTCACTCTTAAAACATTCTTCTGTCATTCTTCTGTCACTCTAAAAACACTCTTAAAACACTCTTAAAACACTCTTCTGTCACTCTTCTGTCATTCGTCTGTCACTCTTAAAACATTCTTCTGTCACTCTTCTGTCACTCTTAAAACACTCTTAAAACACTCTTCTGTCACTCTTCTGTCACTCTTCTGTCACTCTTAAAACACTCTTAAAACACTCTTCTGTCACTCTTCTGTCACTCTTCTGTCACTCTTAAAACACTCTTAAAACACTCTTCTGTCACTCTTCTGTCACTCTTCTGTCACTCTTAAAACACTCTTAAGTCACTCTTAAAACACTCTTAAGTCACTCTTAAAACACTCTTAAGTCACTCTTAAAACACTCTTAAGTCACTCTTAAAACACTCTTAAGTCACTCTAAAAACACTCTTCTGTCACTCTTAAAACACTCTTAAGTCACTCTTAAAACACTCTTAAGTCACTCTTAAAACACTCTTAAGTCACTCTTAAAACACTCTTTAGTCACTCTAAAAACACTCTTCTGTCACTCTTAAAACACTCTTAAGTCACTCTTAAAACACTCTTAAGTCACTCTAAAAACACTCTTAAGTCACTCTAAAAACACTCTTCTGTCACTCTTCTGTCACTCTTAAAACACTCTTAAGTCACTCTTAAAACACTCTTAAGTCACTCTTAAAACATTCTTCTGTCACTCTTAAGTCTCTCTTCTGTCACTCTAAAAACACTCTTAAGTCACTCTTAAAACACTCTTAAGTCACTCTTAAAACACTCTTAAGTCACTCTTAAAACACTCTTTAGTCACTCTTAAAACACTCTTAAATCACTCTTAAAACACTCTTAAGTCACTCTTAAAACACTCTTAAATCACTCTTAAAACACTCTTAAATCACTCTTAAAACATTCTTCTGTCACTCTTAAGTCTCTCTTCTGTCACTCTAAAAACACTCTTAAGTCACTCTTAAAACACTCTTAAGTCACTCTTAAAACACTCTTAAGTCACTCTTAAAACACTCTTTAGTCACTCTAAAAACACTCTTCTGTCACTCTTAAAACACTCTTAAGTCACTCTTAAAACACTCTTAAGTCACTCTAAAAACACTCTTAAGTCACTCTTAAAACACTCTTAAGTCACTCTAAAAACACTCTTCTGTCACTCTTCTGTCACTCTTAAAACACTCTTAAGTCACTCTTAAAACACTCTTAAGTCACTCTTAAAACACTCTTAAGCACTCTTAAGTCACTCTAAAAACACTCTTAAGTCACTCTTAAAACACTCTTAAGTCACTCTAAAAACACTCTTCTGTCACTCTTAAAACACTCTTCTGTCACTCTTAAAACACTCTTAAGTCACTCTTAAAACATTCTTCTGTCACTCTTAAGTCTCTCTTCTGTCACTCTTAAAACACTCTTCTGTCACTCTTAAAACACTCTTAAGTCACTCTTCTGTCACTCTTAAAACACTCTTAAGTCACTCTTAAAACATTCTTCTGTCACTCTTAAGTCACTCTTCTGTCACTCTTCTGTCTCACATTGCACCTTTCACACTCACACACTCACAAACCGACACATTGGTGGAAGTGTCTTGCTCATGGACACCACAGACGACAACTTTGCTGCAAATACACACTTTTTCCTCTCTTCCACACAGGATTAGAACACAAGAACACGCACCTCTCACTCTCCAAACATTAAAGGAGACGTATCACACTTTTGTCAAAAAAGTGTTTGATGTTTGAAGTGTTTGTTAAAGTCCTGCACTTTGTTCTGAGTGAAAACAACAACAATCTAACAGAGAAAATCACAGATAAGTCGCGTTTCTTCTGAGCATTTTGGTGGTAAATGTCGATTATCATTTTTTATCACGATTATACAAAATGCTCAGCGGATGATTATTAATGGAACTTTTATATCCTGATCCTATTTTTCTTTCTGATTAAATTACAAAACGTGCAAAAATCCCACTAAAGCTCTTCATACGTCTCCTTTAATGTCGTGTCACGCTCAGAGATCTCACTCGCTCAGTTTGACGCTGGGAAAATGCACTTACTATTGTTTCTTTGCTGTTTTCAAGCCCGGCTTTTCTCTGCAAAAGAAACACAAACACACACACGTTATTACCGTGGGCGACTTTAAACGTCCCGAGCGCTTGCGGGGCGTCCCGAGGCGTCCCGAGCGCTTAAAGGGCGTCCAGAGGCGTCCCGAGCGTTTGCGGTGCGTCCCGAGCGTTTGCGGTGCGTCCCGAGCGTTTGCGGGGCGTCCCGAGCGTTTGCGGGGCGTCCCGAGCGTTTGCGGGGCGTCCCGATCGTTTGCGGGGCGTCCCGAGCGTTTGCGGGGCGTCCCGATCGTTTGCGGGGCGTCCCGAGCGTTTGCGGGGCGTCCCGATCGTTTGCGGGGCGTCCCGAGGCGTCCCGAGCGCTTGCAGGGCGTCCCGAGCGTTACGGGGCGTCCCGAGCGTTACGGGGCGTGGCGTTTACCTGCATTCACACCGCGCGTGCTCCGTGAAGCGCAGCTGCAGCGTGTGCTGCGACACCAGCGGTCTCGACCTCATCACCTTCAGGGGCGAAAAACACAACGTTTTATTAAAGATTCCAGGAGCGCGACACCAGCTGAGGATCCCGGGCGTGGCCCACAATACCCGGTGTGTGGGAGATTCCCGGGCGTAATTTTAGGCGTGTCCGGAAGCCCGGAGCCGGCTTGTAAACAGACGGTAAACAAGATGTCTGAAATGCCAAGTGGGAGCGCTCACTCCGGACGCTCACTCCGGACGCTCACTCCGGACGCTCACTCCGGACGCTCACTCCGGACGCTCACTCCGGACGCTCACTCCGGACGCCCGCTGAGCACGAACGCCCGAAAGAAGAGCGGTCCGGATGTGGAGCTGTGGGACGGCGGTTACGATAAACGGTTCAAATGACTTGGATCTAGAGCGTTAGGCGTTTCTGTGGCTCAATAACAAAGAGGATTCTGAGGAACTCGATTGTTCGAGTTCAAGGTCCATTATCTCACAGGATTTATCCAACGTGAGATTAACTACAGACAATAAACCAGGTCTAAACAAGGTCTAAACCAGGACTAAACCATGTCTAAACCAGGACTAAACCAGGTCTAAACCAGGACTAAACCAGGTCTAAACCAGGTCTAAACCAGGACTAAACCAGGTCTAAACCAGGTCTAAACCAGGACTAAACCAGGACTAAACCAGGACTAAACCAGGTCTAAACCAGGTCTAAACCAGGACTAAACCAGGACTAAACCAGGACTAAACCAGGTCTAAACCAGGACTAAACCAGGTCTAAACCAGGTCTAAACCAGGACTAAACCAGGACTAAACCAGGACTAAACCAGGTCTAAACCAGGTCTAAACCAGGACTAAACCAGGACTAAACCAGGTCTAAACCAGGTCTAAACCAGGACTAAACCAGGACTAAACCAGGACTAAACCAGGTCTAAACCAGGTCTAAACCAGGACTAAACCAGGACTAAACCAGGACTAAACCAGGTCTAAACCAGGTCTAAACCAGGACTAAACCAGGTCTAAACCAGGACTAAACCAGGACTAAACCAGGACTAAACCAGGACTAAACCAGGACTAAACCAGGTCTAAACCAGGTCTAAACCAGGACTAAACCAGGTCTAAACCAGGACTAAACCAGGACTAAACCATGTCTAAACCAGGACTAAACCAGGACTAAACCAGGTCTAAACCAGGTCTAAACCAGGACTAAACCAGGTCTAAACCAGGACTAAACCAGGACTAAACCAGGACTAAACCAGGACTAAACCAGGTCTAAACCAGGTCTAAACCAGGACTAAACCAGGACTAAACCAGGACTAAACCAGGACTAAACCAGGTCTAAACCAGGTCTAAACCAGGACTAAACCAGGACTAAACCAGGACTAAACCAGGACTAAACCAGGTCTAAACCAGGTCTAAACCAGGACTAAACCAGGTCTAAACCAGGACTAAACCAGGACTAAACCAGGTCTAAACCAGGACTAAACCAGGACTAAACCACGTCTAAACCAGGACTAAACCAGGTCTAAACCAGGTCTAAACCAGGACTAAACCAGGTCTAAACCAAGACTAAACCAGGACTAAACCAGGGCTAAACCAGGTCTAAACCAGGTCTAAACCAGGACTAAACCAGGTCTAAACCAGGACTAAACCAGGTCTAAACCAGGACTAAACCAGGACTAAACCAGGTCTAAACCAGGACTAAACCAGGTCTAAACCAGGACTAAATCAGGACTAAACCAGGACTAAACCAGGACTAAACTAAGACTAAATCAAGACTAAACCAGGACTAAATCAGGACTAAACTAGGACTAAATCAAGACTAAACTAAGACTAAATCAAGACTAAACCAGGACTAAATCAGGACTAAACTAGGACTAAATCAAGACTAAACTAGGACTAAATCAAGACTAAACCAGGACTAAATCAAGACTAAACCAGGGCTAAACCAGGTCTAAACCAGGACTAAACCAGGTCAAAACCAGGACTAAATCAGGACTAAACCAGGACTAAACCAGGACTAAACTAGGACTAAATCAAGACTAAACCAGGACTAAATCAAGACTAAACCAGGGCTAAACCAGGCCTAAACCAGGACTAAACCAGTTCTAAACTAGGACTAAATCAAGTCTAAACCAGGTCTAAACCAGGACTAAACCAGGTCTAAACCAGGACTAAACCAGGTCTAAACCAGGACTAAATCAAGTCTAAACCAGGACTAAACCAGGTCTAAACCAGGACTAAACCAGGACTAAACCAGGTCTAAACCAGGACTAAACCAGGACTAAACTAGGACTAAATCAAGACTAAACCAGGACTAAATCAAGACTAAACCAGGACTAAACCAGGTCTAAACCAGGACTAAACCAGGTCTAAACCAGGACTAAATCAAGTCTAAACCAGGTCTAAACCAGGACTAAATCAGGACTAAACCAGGACTAAACCAGGACTAAATCAGGACTAAACCAGGACTAAACCAGGACTAAACTAGGACTAAATCAAGACTAAACCAGGACTAAATCAAGACTAAACCAGGGCTAAACCAGGCCTAAACCAGGACTAAACCAGGTCTAAACCAGGACTAAACCAGGTCTAAACCAGGACTAAATGAAGTCTAAACCAGGACTAAACCAGGACTAAACCAGGGCGTCTCGTACCTCCAGCGTGGCGTTGCGTGTTTGGGTGGGCACACACTCCATGCCCTCGTCCTGGCAGCAGCCTCCGCAGCGGGACAGGACCACACACGAGGGGATGTAGATGTACTCTGTGTCCTCGGGGTACTCGGAGTACACGTCCACCAGCGTGTCCCGAGGTTTGCACTCACTCTTCAGCAGAACGTCCAGGAACGGCACCACTGCAGATCACACACCACACACACAAGTTCAGACTCACTACCGCCATCGTCTGACCCGACCACGCGCTCACTACCGCCATCGTCTGACCCGCCCACGCGCTCACTATCGCCATCGTCTGACCCGCCCACGCGCTCACTACCGCCATCGTCTGACCCGCCCACGCGCTCACTGACCCGCCCACGCGCTCACTACCGCCATCGTCTGACCCGCCCACGCGCTCACTACCGCCATCGTCTGACCCGCCCACGCGCTCACTACCGCCATCGTCTGACCCGCCCACGCGCTCACTACCGCCATCGTCTGACCCGCCCACGCGCTCACTACCGCCATCGTCTGACCCGCCCACGCGCTCACTGACCCGCCCACGCGCTCACTACCGCCATCGTCTGACCCGCCCACGCGCTCACTATCGCCATCGTCTGACCCGCCCACGCGCTCACTACCGCCATCGTCTGACCCGCCCACGCGCTCACTACCGCCATCGTCTGACCCGCCCACGCGCTCACTGACCCGCCCACGCGCTCACTACCGCCATCGTCTGACCCGCCCACGCGCTCACTACCGCCATCGTCTGACCCGCCCACGCGCTCACTGACCCGCCCACGCGCTCACTACCGCCATCGTCTGACCCGCCCACGCGCTCACTATCGCCATCGTCTGACCCGCCCACGCGCTCACTACCGCCATCGTCTGACCCGCCCACGCGCTCACTACCGCCATCGTCTGACCCGCCCACGCGCTCACTGACCCGCCCACGCGCTCACTACCGCCATCGTCTGACCCGCCCACGCGCTCACTACCGCCATCGTCTGACCCGCCCACGCGCTCACTGACCCGCCCACGCGCTCACTACCGCCATCGTCTGACCCGCCCACGCGCTCACTATCGCCATCGTCTGACCCGCCCACGCGCTCACTACCGCCATCGTCTGACCCGCCCACGCGCTCACTACCGCCATCGTCTGACCCGCCCACGCGCTCACTGACCCGCCCACGCGCTCACTACCGCCATCGTCTGACCCGCCCACGCGCTCACTACCGCCATCGTCTGACCCGCCCACGCGCTCACTGACCCGCCCACGCGCTCACTACCGCCATCGTCTGACCCGCCCACGCGCTCACTACCGCCATCGTCTGACCCGCCCACGCGCTCACTACCGCCATCGTCTGACCCGCCCACGCGCTCACTACCGCCATCGTCTGACCCGCCCACGCGCTCACTACCGCCATCGTCTTTTTTGTCTGTTTAAACTTCAAACTGAATCACATCATCAAAACACAAATCGTGAACGTAATCGCAATGTTTGTCAGAAAAAAACTACACATTTTTGCCAAAAAGTTCAGCTCCAGAAAGTTCAGCTCCGAAAAGTTCAGCTCCAGAAAGTTCAGCTCCAGAAAGTTCAGCTCCAGAAAGTTCAGATCCAGAAAGTTCAGATCCAGAAAGTTCAGCTCCGAAAAGTTCAGCTCCAGAAAGTTCAGCTCCGAAAAGTTCACCTCCAGAAAGTTCATCTCCAGAAGGTTCAGCTCCAGAAAGTTCAGATCCAGAAAGTTCAGCTCCAGAAAGTTCAGCTCCAGAAAGTTCAACTCCGAAAAGTTCACCTCCAGAAAGTTCATCTCCAGAAGGTTCAGCTCCAGAAAGTTCAGCTCCAAAAAGTTCAGCTCCAGGAAGTTCAGTTCCAGAAAGTTCAGCTACAGAAAGTTCAGCTCCAAAATGTTCAGCTACAGAAAGTTCAGCTCCAAAAAGTTCAGCTCCAGAAAGTTCAGCTCCAAAGAGTTCAGTTCCAAAAAGTTCAGCTCCAAAATATTCAGCTCTAAAAAGTTCAGCTCCAGAAAGTTCTGTTCCAGAAAGTTCAGCTCCAGAAAGTTCAGCTCCAAGTGTGATTATTCTGGATTACAGGGCAGAACTTGTACGGAGCCCCCAAACGTTATTTTCTGGGCCAAAGCTTTTACAGAGAATCAGAACCAGGACAGAGGCCGATCCGATCTGCCGGACGCCGCACACAACAACAACAACAACAACAACAACAACAACAAAAGGTTTCACCCTGTCGGCGAACACAAACACCACAAACCAGGAACTTTGGCGGTAAAAAAGATAAAATAAGCCATGAATGAATGAGACCACACGGTTTGAAAATACGTTCGCAAAGAATCATCTCCAGCCGCTTCGATTCCCAAAGGGCGTGACTGACAGGCAGATCGACCAATCAGAGAAGCGCGTGGTCTGAATAACGATTATGATTGATCATTCCTGTGTTAGCGCGGGAGGAATGGAGCGAAACAGATTTCATGTACGTTTTGCCTCGCATTACGTAACTTTTGTCGAATGATCTGCGAATGGGCCCTAAATGTGTCTATCGCCATGGAAACGACGTCACCGAGGAAGTCACAAACACATGGTTTTTGTGACTGGTCCCACTCTGAGAGAAGCATCAGGTCAAACTACGAGGTTTATTTGAATTATGTTTGTTTGTTTGTTTGTTTGTTTGTTTGTGTTGACCCATCCTGGGTTGTGGTAGTCATAGTTACACACAGCAGAAGTGGAGGTTGTAGCAGCAGCAGTTGTTGTTTTAGTAGTTAGAAGTCATAATAGTAGTTTTATTAGTAGTTTCAGTATTAGTAGTTTCAGTATTAGTAGTAGTAGTTTCAGTAGTAGTAGTTTCAGTATTAGTAGTAGTAGTTTCAGTAGTAGTAGTTTTAGTCATAGCAGTCGTAGAGTTTCAGGTCACGCCTCAAAAACAACAGTCTGTTTTCTTTTACGACCAAAAGTCCAAAAATCCAAAAGTACAAAAGTCCAAACGTCCTAAAGTCTGTCCTCAGAGTGGACTTTGTGACACGTTCACGTCCTCAGAGTGGACTTTGTGACACGTTCACGTCCTCAGAGTGGACTTTGTGACACGTTCACGTCCTCAGAGTGGACTTTGTGACACGTTCACGTCCTCAGAGTGGACTTTGACACGTTCACGTCCTCAGTGTGGACTCTGTGACACGTTCACGTCCTCAGAGTGGACTTTGACACGTTCACGTCCTCAGTGTGGACTCTGTGACACGTTCACGTCCTCAGAGTGGACTTTGTGACACGTTCACGTCCTCAGAGTGGACTTTGTGACACGTTCACGTCCTCAGTGTGGACTTTGTGACACATTCACGTCCTCAGTGTGGACTTTGTGACACGTTCACGTCCTCAGAGTGGACTTTGTGACACGTTCACGTCCTCAGAGTGGACTTTGTGACACGTTCACGTCCTCAGTGTGGACTTTGTGACACATTCACGTCCTCAGTGTGGACTTTGTGACACATTCACGTCCTCAGTGTGGACTTTGTGACACGTTCACGTCCTCAGAGTGGACTTTGTGACACGTTCACGTCCTCAGAGTGGACTTTGACACGTTCACGTCCTCAGAGTGGACTTTGACACGTTCACGTCCTCAGAGTGGACTTTGACACGTTCACGTCCTCAGAGTGGACTTTGTGACACGTTCACGTCCTCAGTGTGGACTTTGTGACACGTTCACGTCCTCAGAGTGGACTTTGTGACACGTTCACGTCCTCAGATTGGACTTTGACACGTTCACGTCCTCAGTGTGGACTTTGTGACACGTTCACGTCCTCAGTGTGGACTTTGTGACACGTTCACGTCCTCAGTGTGGACTTTGTGACACGTTCACGTCCTCAGTGTGGACTTTGTGACACGTTCACGTCCTCAGAGTGGACTTTGTGACACGTTCACGTCCTCAGAGTGGACTTTGACACGTTCACGTCCTCAGAGTGGACTTCGTGACACGTTCACGTCCTCAGAGTGGACTTTGTGACACGTTCACGTCCTCAGAGTGGACTTTGTGACACGTTCACGTCCTCAGAGTGGACTTTGTGACACGTTCACGTCCTCAGAGTGGACTTTGTGACACGTTCACGTCCTCAGAGTGGACTTTGTGACACGTTCACGTCCTCAGAGTGGACTTTGTGACACGTTCACGTCCTCAGAGTGGACTCAGAGTGGACTTTGTGACACATTCACGTCCTCAGTGTGGACTTTGTGACACGTTCACGTCCTCAGAGTGGACTTTGTGACACGTTCACGTCCTCAGAGTGGACTTTGTGACACGTTCACGTCCTCAGAGTGGACTTTGTGACACGTTCACGTCCTCAGTGTGGACTTTGTGACACGTTCACGTCCTCAGAGTGGACTTTGTGACACGTTCACGTCCTCAGAGTGGACTTTGTGACACGTTCACGTCCTCAGAGTGGACTTTGTGACACGTTCACGTCCTCAGAGTGGACTTTGACACGTTCACGTCCTCAGAGTGGACTTTGACACGTTCACGTCCTCAGAGTGGACTTTGACACGTTCACGTCCTCAGAGTGGACTTTGTGACACGTTCACGTCCTCAGTGTGGACTTTGTGACACGTTCACGTCCTCAGAGTGGACTTTGTGACACGTTCACGTCCTCAGAGTGGACTTCGTGACACGTTCACGTCCTCAGAGTGGACTTTGTGACACGTTCACGTCCTCAGAGTGGACTTTGACACGTTCACGTCCTCAGTGTGGACTTTGTGACACGTTCACGTCCTCAGAGTGGACTTTGTGACACGTTCACGTCCTCAGTGTGGACTTTGTGACACGTTCACGTCCTCAGAGTGGACTTTGTGACACGTTCACGTCCTCAGAGTGGACTTTGACACGTTCACGTCCTCAGAGTGGACTTCGTGACACGTTCACGTCCTCAGAGTGGACTTTGTGACACGTTCACGTCCTCAGAGTGGACTTTGTGACACGTTCACGTCCTCAGAGTGGACTTTGTCACACGTTCACGTCCTCAGAGTGGACTTTGTGACACGTTCACGTCCTCAGAGTGGACTTTGTGACACGTTCACGTCCTCAGAGTGGACTTTGTGACACGTTCACGTCCTCAGTGTGGACTTTGTGACACATTCACGTCCTCAGTGTGGACTTTGTGACACGTTCACGTCCTCAGAGTGGACTTTGTGACACGTTCACGTCCTCAGAGTGGACTTTGTGACACGTTCACGTCCTCAGAGTGGACTTTGTGACACGTTCACGTCCTCAGTGTGGACTTTGTGACACGTTCACGTCCTCAGAGTGGACTTTGTGACACGTTCACGTCCTCAGAGTGGACTTTGACACGTTCACGTCCTCAGAGTGGACTTCGTGACACGTTCACGTCCTCAGAGTGGACTTTGTGACACGTTCACGTCCTCAGAGTGGACTTTGTGACACGTTCACGTCCTCAGAGTGGACTTTGTGACACGTTCACGTCCTCAGAGTGGACTTTGTGACACGTTCACGTCCTCAGAGTGGACTTTGTGACACGTTCACGTCCTCAGAGTGGACTTTGTGACACGTTCACGTCCTCAGTGTGGACTTTGTGACACGTTCACGTCCTCAGAGTGGACTTTGTGACACGTTCACGTCCTCAGTGTGGCACGTTCACGTTCGCACAACCTTCAGTCGCAGTCAAATCCCACAAATCTCTCCTGAAAACACTGAAGCGACGTCGACAAAAACGGACAAATTCGATCGTTGCGACGGCGTTTCTGACAAATACTTCAGACAAAACATCAGAAAAGTACTCAAACTTTCTCGTAAAGGTCTCGGCCGTGGCTCAAGTATCGCGGAAAAGCAAAAGGACCATCACATTTAGCACATTTTACCACCTTCAGAACCTCATTTGACGGACTAAATGGCATGCAGTTCCCTCTCTGTCCACCAGGAGGCCCACACATTGACAGTGTGAAAACGCAGAGGAAATGGTCTTACCTTCGTTTTTGCTCTTGTCCATGGGCTTAATGCTGGCACCCTGCAACACATACACGTTACACACACGTTACACACACGTTACACACACGTTACACACACGTTACACACACGTTACACACCACGCAGCACAATTAAACATTCAACAAGAGAATAAACAGTGACATTGTGCCTTTTAATCGTTAACTTTGGCTCAACAGAAGGTCACGTTATGTCACGCAAACCGACTCAACCCGATCAACACGATCTGTAACACATATATTTAACGGATTATATTCTTTTTCAAAACAATCAAGAATCAAGAAGAAACGGGACTAAAGTTCCTTTTCAAAAATGTGGAAGTAGAAGTACAAGTTTAGGAAATATCTCCAGAAAGAGAAAGAAAAAGGATTTGGGGAAATTCTTGATTTAGATAATTAACTGTTAATGTGTGAATAATAATGTTATATAATCCTAATAATCCTATTACTTACATAAACATAAAACAAACAACAACATGTATGGAACAAACTGGCCTATGCAAAGAAAGAGAATAAAAAAATAAACAAATACATGAATAAAATAAAAAAATAAAAACATATTTAAAACAAAATATTTTAAAAAGTAAAATAATAAAATAGAATAAATTAAATACATTTGAAAAATAATAAAATAAATAAAATAAATAGCATAAATAAAATAAATAGCATAAATAAAATAAATGAATAGAATGAATAAAATAAATAAAATGACAGCAAAGCTGGGCAGGATCATAGATATCTCAAGAGAAATGAAAGATTCTTAATTGCATTTGAAACAGAATCACATTAAATCCACTGAAAACAAATGTGAAGCGTAATTAAAGAAATATCATAGTTTCATTTGACTCTGAGTGATTGTCTGGACGTAACGACGGATTATTTATAATTTACGGAAAATGTGATTGGAAGAGAAAAAATATTAAATAATGCACAGAAAATGATTTCATAAAGCCTTCGACTCAATCAAAACTCTTTTTACGATCGGCTCTGGCGCTTGTTTCGCTTGTGATCAGGTTCTCATGAGATTTTAATTGTTAATCACTATAACGACACTTAAATTACCTTTGACAACACAATAAAACAAGTGTAAGTGTGTCGTGTGGAGGGCAATTTCCTGAAACGACTCGAAGTCTCACAAACGCAGTAACAGGAAGTCCAGCGGCGAGCCTTTCACAATAAAACACATTCGATCACGCTCCATGACTCGTAACAGCTTTGTTTTCAGTCCCAGTTCAGAGGGCTGTATTTCAATAATCTAACAGTTAAATCAATTAATTATTCTTTAATTAATCACCTATTATATCATGACGTATTTAAATTGAAAAATACAATGCATTCTTGAGGCTTTAATTGGATTTTAAACACGCTTTTGGTCAATTTGGGATTTGAATTTCACATTTCGATACTTAAAATGATGACAATGCACTTTAATTCAAAAGTACAGGTCAGTTTGGGGTGAAGTATTTAGATATTGGAGCGCCCTCTGCTGTCTGTCTGGAAACAATGTATGAAATGTATAAAACAAGAGCCGTGTGGTCGTCGTGGAAACAGTTTGACGAGTCCGGCGACGGTTTGTGGACTTCAAACTGAGCAGGGAAGTCTGGGCTTTTCTCGTCCGGGAAAATTGAAACGGAACAGAAGAAAACAAGATCCAAAATGTGTCCTTTAACTTCTGTGATTTAGACCAGATGCCCTCCCTGTGCAGCAGCCGTGCCAGCTGCTCGGGACGGGAACCGAACCGGCAACCATCCCGTCTGTTTGAATGTGTGAGAATGAACAAGAACGGACTTGGACCAAAACAAGACTAAACCAGGATTCATTTTTGGAAAAAAACAGCTATAAATTCAAATTAAAGCAGGACTAAAACTTGACAAAACTTGGACCAAAACCAGGACTAAACTCAGACTAAACTAAGACTAAACCAGGACTAAACTCAGACTAAATTAAGACTAAACCAGGACTAAACTCAGACTAAATTAAGACTAAACCAGGACTAAACTCTGACTAAACTAAGACTAAACTCAGACTAAACCAGGACTAAACTCTGACTAAACTAAGACTAAACTCAGACTAAACTAAGACTAAACCAGGACTAAACTCTGACTAAACTAAGACTAAACTCAGACTAAACTAAGACTAAACCAGGACTAAACTCAGACTAAACTAAGACTAAACTAAGACTAAACCAGGACTAAACTCAGACTAAAACACGACAAAGCCAAGGTCAAGGTTGCAACAAACCAGGACCAAACCAGAATTGAACCTAAACTAAACCAGAACAAAACTTGGTGGATCGTGATTAAAACCGGACTAAACTGGGACTAAATCTGGAGTAAACTTTGACTAGACCAGAATTAAACTTGCACCAAACCAGGACTAAACCAGGACAAAACCAGGACTAAAGCAGGACTAAAGCAGGACTAAACCAGGACTAAATTGGCACTAAACCAGGACTAAACTGGAACTAAACCAGAACTAAACCAGGACTAAACCAGGACTAAACCAGGACTAAACCTGGTCTAAAACAGGTCTATACCAGAACTAAACCAGAACTAAACCAGAACTAAACCAGGTCTAAACCAGGACTAAACCAGGTCTAAACCAGGACTAAACCAGGTCTAAACCAGGACTAAACCAGGACTAAACCAGGACTAAACCAGGCTTGTCTGATGTGGCACATTTACGGTGAAGGCCCAGGCCGGAACAAGCCTTTGTTTTGGTCCGGTTGACGCCGCGTTGACGCCGCGTTGACGCACCGTTTGCCAGGGAGCCGCGTCCGCCTCACACGCTCCGCTGCTGAAACATGCGCCGTTATTGCTTGAGAAAACCGGCTCCTGTTTCCGTGAGGTGCCGGTGTGCGCGCGCGCGGCCACGTGTGCGCGTCCTCTACGTGCGTGCGCGCGTGTGACCGCAAAAACCCGGTCTGAAACGGAGCCGGTAACAGCGATGACTCAGGCAAAGAACGGACGCTCTTTGGCCCCGGCGAGACTCCATTCAAAATCCGACAAAATTAACACTTAACCTCAAAATAAACTCTCATAATCAACTCAAAATGTCACAAACACTACAGTTTACGACTCGTCAGGCACTACTCAAAAATTCGGCTGACGTATTTTTCCAAACGCATGGCCAACCTGCCCCCAAAACAGCAACTTTAAGACTTTTGCATTCATGCACAATAAGCTCGACACTGACGATTGTGTCCAGAAAACCGGTGCTGAATTTAAATGCGACCGACTCTTTCACAGCCAAACAGAGTCTCCCGGGGCTTAAGTTTGGCGCCTATTCCACTTTGCATGACTGAC
This sequence comes from Eucyclogobius newberryi, assembly GCF_026437365.1. Lineage (NCBI taxonomy): Eukaryota > Metazoa > Chordata > Actinopteri > Gobiiformes > Gobiidae > Eucyclogobius > Eucyclogobius newberryi. The sequence goes on along the minus strand of NW_027315945.1, from coordinate 38,056,101 downwards.
CAGAGCCGCACAAGGACCAAACAA